>NC_090922.1:1526058653-1526758653 GCF_040938575.1 Ambystoma mexicanum
TATTGCCATGCTAGATCTCTTCATGCCTGGCGTGATCACACTCTGTTATGCCATTTATTCTTTTTCCATGACTTGCTATGCCATGTTTACAGACACTCCTTGGAGAACCACAACAGCACCAAGTTCTGAGAACTCTTTCCTGCTCTCCCCAGTGAGTCACAGGCTCGCTGATAGTCCTGAACACTTTTTCAGATTCTCAAAATTTGTACCAATACACAACTTCTATTATAGAGCACAAGGCCAAATAGGGAGTCAGGCTGCCAAACGTAGCCACCGTGAAGCTTGGTCTGCGCATGCTCTGCCCCACTGCTGCAGAGCATCAATACTACATCCCAGGAGGCCCATTTCCGAAAAGTGGCTATTGCTGAAGACCGAGACAAAGTACTCCCAGACCTGAAGAACTGGTCTTGTATCTGCTCATTTCATTTGATGTTTTTAAGACTAGGTGAGAGGAAGTGATGCAATACACACAATTGTACTACTCGGAAATGCAAAAACAACTGCAACTACAGACACTAGAAATCCACTAACAACCTATTTTGTAGGTTTATCAAGTTATTTGTTGTGTTTTAAACTTTTAAAAAATGTCTTTGGTTTGATTTCATGACATACGAACACTCATAATACACAGACACAACAGAGCTACTTTATTATTTGGGTGCCACTAACTCATATGTTTGGGGTTATTTTTCAGACCTTTTTTTGCAATTTTCTATTTTCTTCATTTGTTTTTCTATTTGAGTTAAAAAAAAACAGACAGTGCACATTGGAAAGAAAAGAAGAGCTCCCACATAAAATGGCGGCGTGGGGTCCATAGCTGTGGTGCCTTCTGATAGAGCACTGGCACATTAATCAGAAGATGCCCAGCTGGCGTGATGTCCCTCGTCACAGCTCACCTGGAAGGCTGGCACCCCTTCATCCAGAGTCTGCAGAGGTGCCCATGTTGAAGGCAGTTGTGGTGGCAATGAAATCAGAAGGCCATGCTGGGGCCATATGTTACTTAACATGTGCCAACTGGACATAGAGCAAAGCGCCAACGGTTGACATGTAACAGAGAATCAATATGTGCATTAATATTCGTCCTTCCCACGAGAATAGTCCATGTTTTGGGGCTGATCGCGGTCTCGCTCATGGACTCTTTTCCCAATCTGGAGCGTGGGATCTTGTGAGGAATAACAGGTTTATTCCTTAGGCTCATCTAAACGGTGCCCTCTCGGGTGATGTCTTGAGTTTCATCAGGCAATCAGGGCCCGCAAATCTCCCAAAGGAAGTTTGCCCTCTGCATAGCCGATACCACAGCGAGTAGAGCGCTTGCTTTGGCATCTGTGCAGAGCCTCAAATCCCGGCAGGGCCAAACTCAGCCTTTCATCCTTCCGAGGATGATTAGTGAGCACCACACACTTATCTAACCCCCACGTATCTGTGCAGCAGCTCAGATACCTGAGGCTTCGTAGCGCTACATAAATGCAAATTATTATTTTTCATTCTGATTCACAAGGGCACTCACCCATTTGGGTTTCTCAGGGTCCCGAAGCCCCCTAGGCTCTCCCAACCTTGGTTCAAAGTGTTCGTACTTCTTTCGATCAGCTTCACAAGGGCGCTTGCCCGTTCGGGTTTCTCAGGCTCCTGTAACCTTGTAGGCTCTTCCAGCCTTGGTACAAGGCTGTTGTACTTCTCTTGCTCTAATGCACACAAACCATGCGCCCCCTCTGGTTTCTCAGATTCTTGAAACCTTGAGAACCTTGCTTCAGAGTATCTGCACCTCTAAGCTGTAGTCTCTCCATAGTGACATTTGCTTTCCTGATGCTGGTTCTCTCTGCAGCTAATGCCATTTGGACAGCTCAGGGATTAGAGCTCTCCCTGTCAACCTGGTCTCAGCGTTGGTTGCTGGGTCCCAGGCCCACCACGGCTTTCCCGTTGTCGCACCACCAGAAGAAACAGGTACTTCCCGTCTCTGACTCTCCCTCTGACCTTGGCTTGTCGGACGAAAGGGGCGCCAGCCTTCCAGCATATAGCTGGCGTTAGGATCCCTCTCCATGCTACTGCTGGGCTACGCTGTCTAGCATGGCTCTGCCCCTTCAGTACGTCCCCTCCACATTGGCGCGCCTCTGCGTCGGATTCACGTTCCACCCTGCATAGGAGATTCCTCCACATTGTCAGTTCTTCCTGGGTTTATATACGGCATCTCTATCAGAGAGGGGGGGACTTTCGTCCTTGACTGCGGCACTCGGGCGAGATCCCACATTACTTGAAGCCAAAGAGTTTGAGGAAATGTCACTATTCAGTGAATCGACAAATAAGAGGGTTCTGTTGATGCTCTTTGACTGTGGCGTTCTGATGCGATACAGCATTACCTGAAACCAAAGTGGTAGAGGAACTGTCCCTGTTTGGTGGTTTCAAGAGAGAAATTTTATAAACAGAAGTAACACCAGTCTTTCCAAATCCCATGTGTTCAAATAATGTTCTCTGGACGGGAGCTCCTTATCGGAATGAGAGTCCTTGCCCCCATAAGGGAGGTGCCACTTGGTATTGCTTAGTGGGCTCACCCCCCTAGTCTCATTGGGGGTGGCTCCCCTCTGGGGAGACCGGACACATTGTGCAGATTCATCACAGGCAGCAGCAGGCAGCCTGGCATAAGGTGGGCATAATGGTACTTGCGGCGGTGGTGCTGTTAGTGTTCTGGATGCTATGTCATGATATGATAGAACACATGAGGGTCGCCCCTACTCTGTCAGGGTCTGGGGCAACAATAGCTAAACACAACAAGAGTGTCCCGACAGGGAAAAGAGATGGATTGGTTCCAGCGAACTATATCATTGTGTGTGCAAATGGGTGTAAACATTTAGTGAACATATTGCACATGTTTAGAACCTTAGTAGCACTGAGGGTCCTTATTTATTTATTTATTTATTTAAATTCTTATAACGCGCTGCATGCCCGTAGGACTCAAGGTGCACGTTCTTCTAATTGTTCTGTATCTATCAGAGCAAAGCACGCTGTGCTGTATCTCCAGATTGTGTCAAATTCACATTTATTTGGTATAATTAAATTGACCTGGCAAAGAAAAACATTTACAGTTTATAATACACCTGAAGTAATACTAAATACGTGTGATAGGTAAAACATTAGAGAACTACAAAGCTAAAAAACTGTACAAAAACACACATAGACAGAACGCCAACACATCCAGTGGGAACCGTTGTAACTGATACAGTCCTCAGGCTGAAATCTATGGCTAGAGCACAAGATAACAGGAATGGGAATGCCACTACAAAGCCAAAGGTCTTCTTTTAGGTTTGATTTAAGAAAGGGTGGACAGATGTGGCGGAAGAGGGATATTTGAACCCTTACACTTCTCACCAGTTTGCAGAATTCCTAGCCATATGCCCGACCAAATCTACAAAGTGTTTCCATTTCATCCATCCAGTACGCCACATCCCTCACTGATTGGCTGGAATGATAGGACGGTGGCCAATCAGAGCACATGCTTCTCTGATAGCGTGGATTGATCCAATCAGGAAAGGGGTGGCCTCCTGATGGAATTTTGCACCACTAAAGCACGCTTCCTGCCCCTCAGTCATAATGTGGTATAAATGCCATATCATATTGTGGCCTTGTGGAAGGCCGGGGACATAGATTTGTTGGATGCATGTGGAAAACAAGGATGGAGAAGACACAGAGGCCAGCCTGAAATCTATTGAGGTGGAAGCTTGGCAGAGTCGCCAGAAGCTTGCCAGAGTTTAGCGCTAGTGGGATCTGGCGTATATGTGATGCTTCGACTTCTGCGCGAGGAACAGATCCGTGCTCACAATGCATGATTTCACTCTGGTAGCCGGGACTACCTGCAGGGCTTCAGCTGGGCTGGGACTAGCAGGGGCTCAGACCCAGAAGGGTCCAATGATGGATCTTGAGCCATGCTGGGTGCCCTCCCTTGGTACCCCCACGCCAAAATTTATGAGAAGATGATGAGTGACAATAATGGCCTTCGCCAGTAGGTGTCACTATCACACATGCTTAGATTCACATTGCCAGTTTTATACATTTGGAGTTTAGTAAATACTCAATATATTCCATTAGTGTCATTTAATAAATCAATATACATACATATTTCTTTCCAAAGAACTGAGGGTTTGCAAAATGCATTCTATGCATGTATGGGATTTATAAAATGCAATGCCAGCCGGTAAGCAACATCGCCTGGTGCATGGGGGCGTTCCCCGGGATGGACAGACAGGATGCAGTGCAATGGGGAGGCAGGGGAGAAAAGATCGCCGAGATGGTCTTTGGAGAGCAGGGTCTTCAGATCATCCTGAAGTGTGGGATGGAGGGGGGAGGATCTTATCTGCATTGGTAACTTGTTCCAGAAACAGGCTGGGTAGCAGGAAAAGGCCTGGTTCCTCTTTGTTTCTCTTGCAGGGCTTTGTTTCCAGGGTTGCTTTGCAGTAACATCTGGTTGTACATTGACCTCCAAAGATGGTGGGTTTCTTGGTCAGGTCAAGTGGTGTTTTGCTTGTGCCTCTCCTGTTGGGGACGCAAAGCTGCTGTGACCATGATGCATGCTTGAAGGGAAGCCGGTGCAGCTCCACGCGGATGGGGGCGAAGTGGCCAAATTCCTTTAGCCCTGTATTGAGGTGTGGTGCCCTTGCTGGATGACCCTCGGAAGGGCCGTGGTGACCTCAGGGAACCTGACAGTAGGGCGTTCCCTCTGTGTGGGTGTAAAATGGCCAGGAGTTGGGTAACTGTTCTGAAACTTGGGGAGGGAATCAGAGGCGTCATTTTGCAGAGGACTGTAAGCCGGTCCATGCTACTTGTCTCGCTTTGGTGATGTCCGTTTTGAGTGAGAGATCACAAGCGGAAGTAAAGCTGAGAGGCTTTGCACTGGGAGGGATGAGCTATGACTCTGTCCAGCTTCATATAAGCCAATTCTGGACTCAAGCATGCTTGGTGGAGTTTCCTAGGTGAATGAACCCAGTCTTGATGCGATGGACTTCAAGTAGGTGCTTGACATCCCAGCCTGGATAAGGCACAGAGAGTGCGTGAGTCGATGGATGTTGCTGATGCCCTTGACCCTTCGCTAAAGCTGTTGTTTATCGTCTGCTTCTTGGAGTGTCTTGATGTCTGTGTCGGCGAGGAGACCCCCAACGGTTCCCTGCAGAGGTTGATGAGAACAAAGGAAAGCATGGAGTCTTGTGGACTCTGCAGGTTAATTCATGGCAAGGAGTCTGAAGGGGTCTCTGTTGGAGATACGTGAGGCCCACTGCAGGACTGTTACATCAAAGCGCATGCGACTGGTGACGGCTTCATGGCCAACGGGATACAAGGAGGCAGGGAGGTCGACCAGCGACCTGATTTGGTTTGGTTTTGATATTTCAATATTTTTATGTTACTTGATTTTGCGATTGCTGAGTAATATTCGGATATATGTAAGCCACCAGTGAACATACATTTGACTCCCTTTCAGGGTAGTCACAGCAGCATGCCCTTGCTTGTTAGGCCACGCCTCTAGTTACTTATGTCCAACGCCTTCTAGTTTGTTTGTTTGTTTGTTTTTTTTTTTTTTATTATTTATAATGCGCGAACGTACCCAAGGGTATCAGGGCGCAGCCTTTACAAGAATTCTCAAAGCTTGGTTACAATACACAAGGAGCATACATAGTACACAAATAGGTACATAAATGTTACATAAATGTTATATACAATATATACAAAACAACAGTAAGGCCGGCGGGCCGTAATGCAATATACAGGTAAGCAAGAGGCAAACGTGGTTACAATGTATGCGTGTGGCACTGGACACTGCCAGGTCTTAGTGGGTTTCCTGTTTCAGCCAGGAGACCAACTTGGAGCGGAAGGTCTGGTAGGGCAGGTCTACTCTGAGGTTTGGAGGCAGGGAATTCCAAAACTTGGCAGCTTTTACCGGGAAGCTGTTGCCTCCGATGGTGGCCCGTTTGTAGTAGGGGACAGATAAACAATCTTTGTATGCAGTTCTGATGGGTCTTGAGGAGGATTGTTTGTGGAACCTGTTGGTCAGGTAGGTTGGGGCTGCGTTGTTAAGGGATTTGTGGGTGAGAGATGCCGTTTTTAAGAGAATTTTGTCGCTGGTGGAGAGCCAATTGTTCTGTTGGCTGGATCCTGTGATGTGTTCTCTTCTAGAGATGCCTAGAGCAGCTCTGAGAGCATTGTTCTGAAGGGTTTGCAGTTTATTAGTGGTAGCCTTAGTGGAACCTAGGTAGAGGGCATTACAATAGTCAAGGCGAGACAATATGAGGGCTCTGGCGAGTGTCAGGCAGCTCGTCTCCGACAGGAAAGGTTTGGCAGCACGGATTAATTTACATGTGTAAGCCGTGGAAGATGCAAGGGAGCTCACTTGTCTTTTAAAGGAGAGAATGGAGTCTAGATAGAAACCCAATGTTTTGACCTCCTGTCCAACTTTGATGTTATTCCCGTCAATCATGAAGGAGTTATAAGCCGGGTCAAGTTTCTTTAGGCTAATTGTAGTGCCTAAGATGATGAGTTCTGTTTAATCATCATTCAGGCATAGTCCGTGAGTAGCCATCCATGCCTGGATGATGATGTACACCCTATTTAGCAAGGCCAAATCCTTTCCATAATCTCCTGAAAGCGGAAGGAGGATCTGAGTATCATCTGCATAGTTAGTGTAGGTGATACCGAGATGGTCCAAATCATCGAAAAGGGGCTTGGTAAATATGTTGTATAATGTGGGGGAGACACAAGAGCCCTGGGGAACACCGCAAGTGATGGGTATAGGGTCTGCTGCCGCCGTGGGAGAGAAGACCCTCATGGTCCTACCGTTAAGGAAGGATGTGATCCAGGTGATGGCCATGCTGGAGAAATGAGCCGAAGTGTGGAGGTGTGAGCAAAGGACAGTGTGATCAACCAGATCGAAGGCTGCAGATAAGTCAAGGAGGAGGAGTAGGGCAGCTTGCCCATTGTCTCTAAGCGAGTCGATCTGCACTTTCAAGTCAATAAGGGCGTTTTCAGTCCCGTGTTGGGGACGGAATCCAGATTGTCTAGAGCCTAAGAGGTTGTGTTCTTCCAGGTGCTTCTGAATTTGTACATAGGCAACCTTGTCTAGAATTTTTAGTAGAAAGGGAACAGTAGTTATGGGACGGTAGTTAGTGGGTGTAGCTGGGTCAAGTGTGGGTTTTTTCAGTAGAGGTAGTAGCCAGGATTGTTTTAAGTTAGTAGGGATGGAGCCAGTGGCAAAGGAAGCATTGATCAGTTTTGTAATGAAAGGGGAGAGGTCGCGGGCAGCATCTTTGATGAGCTGTGCAGGGCATAGATCACCCTGGCAATTGGATGGTTTCAGGGACAGGATAATTTTTTCGACTTCCAATATGTTGACTTTGGCAAATTGGAAGCGGGCTAGGTCAGTGGGCATGGGCTTGTCCGGAATTTTTGGGTTGAAGGTGTCATTAAGGGATGCTCTTTTGCTGGTGATTTTACTTTGAAGAGTCGCAATCTTGTTTGCTAGGGCACTTTGAATTTCTGAGCACCAGGTTTTATCTTTGGTGCACGTGTCAGGGGGTGCTATGGGGGTTTCTATTTCTTTAAGGATGGAGAAGAGTTCTTTCATGTTAGATTTGGCTTGGGATATACGAGAGTCAAAGGAGACTCGTTTGGCCAGGTAAATTTCTTTTTTGTAAAGTGCAGCTATTTTGGAGAGTTTAAGTTTGTTAGAGACTGAAGGGGATTTTTTCCATGTGGCCTCGCAGTTTCTTTTTTGCTGTCTTAGTTTTTTGAGGAATGGTGTGTACCATTTGTTGAGGTGCGTTTTCGGTTTACTGGATCTCAATTTGAGGGGGGCGATGCGGTCCAGTGAGGTGGCCATAATCTTGTTATATTCTTCAACCAGAGACTCAGGGTCCAGGTTATCAGGAAGTGAGTTGAGTGTAGGGAGTAGGTTAGGGATAAGTCTTTCAGCTGTCATGCTCTTCTTGTTTCTAGTGAGAGTGGGTGGGGCCTTAATGGTGGGCGGGGGTGGAGGTCTATTAGTAGAGAGCATGAATGATACCAAGTGGTGGTCAGTCCAGACTTGAGGTGAGATATTAGTGATGTTCACTAGGCAATTATGGTCGGCAACCCAGTCAAGTGTTCTGCCTTTCGTATGTGTGGGTGTTATACATCTTTGCGTGAAGCCTAATTCAGTGAGAGTATTAGCTATGGTACTAGCGGGATGGTCTTCTAGGTCATTGTAGCCTAAGTTGAAATCTCCTAAAGTGAGAACTTGAGTAGAGCTTTTGAGGTTGCTGGATAGGATGGAATTAAGGTCTTCATCGAAGGTGCCAATGGGGCCTGGCGGGCGGTAGATCAAGTAGATGTTAAGAGTTTGGGAGTTAGTAAGTGGTATTTTGACTGCTAGTGATTCGCAAGAGAGGACATCGGTTGAAGTAGCTAGTCTCATGGTAAGACTGCACTTATGGATGAAGGCGACACCACCTCCTCTAGAATTAGGGCGGTCTTGTCTCAGGATAGAGTAGTTGTCTGGGACTGCCAGCATAAGCATGGGGCCTGCAGCTGGGTGTAGCCAGGTCTCAGTGATGGCGAGGAAGTCAAGGTCTTCGGTAAGGATTAAGTCTGCAATTTCTGTAGCATGAGCTACTAACGATCTGGCATTGATCAAGGCTCCCTTGATATTAGGGCTACCTGTGTTTTTAGAAGTAGTGGCTATGTTGTTTGAAGTAGTAGTATGGCGCTTGTCTTGTGTAGGTTTAGGGGGACCCTGGTTGCGGGGGTTCTGAGGGGTTTGTAATGGGATACTGGTTTGTGTAGAGGTATTTGGTCTCGGTGGCAGTGTTCGAGAATTTTGTGTAGTAGGCAGTGAGCGAGCAAGGGGTTCATGGATTTTAGCTAGTCTAGCTCTAAGTCCTGAATTCCTTTCTGTAGTGGAGCGAGGGTGATTAAGTCCTGAGTATCTTTCTGTAGTGGTGTAGGGGTGACTGGAAGGTGGCAGTGCCTGAAAGTCGTTTGAATCTAAGTATGGTGCTTGGTTATTAAGCCTGGGTGAGGCTGGCGTTTTGGGTAGGCGAGGAGCCATCTTGGTCGGAAAGGCGGTGTTGAGGCTGATCAGGAAGTAGGTCAGCAAGATAGAGGTGAGTAAACACATGCTAAATGGTGGGGTCGAGGGAGTTATGGAGCGATTGGATGATACCTGAGTTAGGATAGCCCTAGAAAATGGTAGTTGATAAAGCTGTGATGCCAGGGGCAGCCTAGATTAGAAGTATAGGGCAGAGTTACTGATAATACATTGAATAACACCTGGGAGGTAAAACAGCTAGGGCAGGATAATTGTAAGGCACGTAAGGGCTAAATGCATTAGGCCCAACTAGGCTATTACAGTGTAAAAACACACAGGCTAGATGAAAATGTGGCGCAGAGCATTTGGACTAGTTAATACAGTAATACACACTAGTAGTTCCTTATCTACTTGCGATCCTTGGGACGCACCCGGCTGCAATCCAAATCTTGCTTCACAACTCGCTAGAACAACTCCCCAAGGTATCAGGTAATATTATGCCCATATATATGGTCGCCAAAAATAATATCGCGGAAAAATGTCGTGGCGATATTATTTGGGTGACCATATATATGGGGACAGAGGCAAAAAAAAAAACGGCCATTTTTCGCCGATATTTTTGCATGGCAAGATTTTTGTGGCGTCGTTATTACATGGAACCCTCCCCAATGCCTTCTCCCACTTAAGGCAGCGCCTGGTGCATAACATGACTCATGCTGTATTGCACAGAGGCTCCAGTCACAGTGTGGATCTGTGAAACCATTGGCCTCGTTCCCTTGGAGGTCACCTCTCAGATTGCTGCCCATTTGAGCAAAACAACCTTTACTGTACACAGCTCGGTGCAGGGGTGTTGCTATGTCTGGAAAAGACCTGGGGCTATAGTCTCCTTAGCCCCCCCCCCCAGCAACGCCTCTGGCTCGGTGCATTGGGGGTTCTTAACTCCTGAGGAAGGTCTCTCCGAGGTTTAATCTCTGAGCTCTTTATTCATTTGCTGCTGCACTTTCTCTCCTCCGTTTATTTATCACAATGTAATCCTCCTCCCAACGCGCGTCTGCCACTCTCCCAGCAGGGTGTGTTGGGTGCGTGATGGCTATTGTGTGTAACTGTGCTCCTGACGTCACGCTCTTCCCTTGCATGTAACCTTTCTATCTGCAATCTGCAGAACTTTAGGGCGAAGAGGGGTGCGGTCGGGGTTGAGGGAGGCCCCCACAGCACCACTCAGCACATCCGCAACCCCATGAGTACACAATCATACACACTGTATAACTTTCCTTGTAGTTGTGCTTAATTGCTAAGTATTTCGAACAGAAAAGCTGCACAGAAGTTACATCGAACAGTAGTGCAAATTGCAGCAACAGAAACCGGTGTGTGGGAGAGAGAGTCATGATTGAGCCATCACAGCAGGATAGTGTGGGGTCATTTCACAGAGCCCAGCTACTGATTAGGGAGGGCAACACACCACTCATTGCTGCACTCACCAACACTATATTATATATATATATAAACCAACAAAAGACTTTGTTAAAGGGACATTTGTGATGGCATCTTTGATGTCATAGATGTTAGTCCTTGAGGCGCACCGTGGTAGCGCGAGTTATGTTTGCTTATCTTACCATAACTCGCACATTTGTGAGGTTTTGAGTTTTACCGCAAACCACAACGTCTCTGTAATAATGTTTTTCCATTGAATTTGATAGGTTTTTATTAGTGCAACTTAACCATAACGTCCCTTTGACAAAGTTTTTTGTTGGTTTATTTCATAGGTTTTTAGTAAGGCAGTGGAACCAGAAAGTTCCTTCAGTATGAATTTTTCCATGGAGGTGATAGGTTTTTAGTAGGCCAACTTAACCGTAACGTACCTTTAACAATGTTTTTTGAATTCCATAGGTTTTTTTGTAGGGCAGTGTATCCAGAAAGTTCCTGTGGCATGGTTTTTTCAGTGAAGGGGATATGATTTTATTAGTGCAATGTAACCATAATGTTCCGTTAGCAGTGTTTTTTGTTAGTGAATGTTATAGGTTTGTAGTAGGGCACTGTAAGCAGAACGTTCCTTTAGCATAGTGTTTTCTGTGAAGGTGCAAGGTCTATGGTAGCGCAACAGAACCATGACGTGCCGTTAACAACATTTGTTCATGGAATCCTTGGCTGCCCTCATGACGACATTTTTCAAAGGACAAATTCCCCTGTGTATATTTCCATTTGTGCTACCTCTTCCCTTTCCTAATAGTGTCTGTGTATCTTAGAAATTGAAGGTGTACATGTTAAATGTTGGGTAGTCTGTGAGTGGTTTTTCTTTTTCTGTTAACGATGCATGGTGAGTCTGTGGCGTACAGTACTGTATCAGATGGCTGCAGGGGAGTAATATGGAGGTTTTCTAGGGAGACTGCACCTGGCTGGTGTGTGTGCAATCACAATGCAAGTTTCCGTAGGTCTCCAGTACTGGCCGCATCTTCTAATGCATGTTTAAGTAGTTGTATGTGTGCACGTCTGTCTGTTGCACAGCTATTCGCATGCGTAGGGCATCCTCTATGTGCTGGTAACACTGCCCTTGTCGCCAGGCCAACAAATTCATATGGTCATGGCGACTGCTGTGCAACCTACCAATGTATGGTTGCAGCCCGCCTGGCTCTATGAGACCCACTGGAAAACAAGAACCAACAACCTCCAATGTACGGTGGGCGATTTAAATGTTACATTAGTTTGATTGATGTGCTGCTTACCTTTCCGTGACCCATGAAACAGACACACCATCTCTGCAGGGAGCACTGTGACGGAAAGTGTGAAGAGTTCACTGGCGGGTCGTAGAGTTGGAGTAAACATTTAATTGCAGGTGTAACAGTCTAAAGTGAGTCTGCAACATGGCAAAGCTGGTGCCTCTTGGTCGCTCACATACAAGTGCATGTAAAGAGAAATAAAGAAACAGTAGATTCTTCGCAGCTCAAAGAATATCAGTGGCGGTTATAAAAATAGTGTAGCCGCATGCGTTTCACCTTGTTGTAAGCATTATTTTATTTCAGAACGTATTCTACGGCTAATGGCATACCATGAAGTGTCTGCACTGCATGTGGTGAGAAATGAAATTGAAGCACAAGGCACCAGTGGACAGGGCACTGCCCTTCCAATAGCGCACTAGGATAATTTAATGTACAGCATTCTGCACAGCTGCTCCGGCCACCAACAGAAACAGTTGTGTATGGCAGCGGATCCTTAAAACATCCTTGCAGACCAAATGCTGCACTGCAGAGCCTTACCTGGCAAAGGGCATTGTATTGTGCATGTACTGCGACGCGCAACTCTACAAAGGGAAAGTACTTGGAAGTGCTTGGGAAGGGTCGGTCCGGGAGCATGACAATGACTGACGCCTATTTAAGTGAGGGCCACCCAACATTTCTCTCTCTTTGTGCACCTCCCCTATGTTATCTCTGTAGGCGGTGCCCCTTCTGTACAAGGTCTTGCCTTCCTTTCCCTTTTTGTGGTGTGTTACAAAATCAAAATACATGGAAAGCCACTGGAAGAGGAAAAACGTTAAATGAAAAAAGCTGCTTTCAGAGTTGGAAAGGCACAAATAGACGTCTTCAGAATGTCCTGCGCTTTCTCCATTCCCAGACGAAATGAAAAAATAATGCAGCCACATCTCTGTCTGCGTAATGCGATAACAAATAATGCGTTAGATCGAAAACATGCGCATGACCTGTCCAAGTGCATCCTTCATCGCAAATGGTATGGAAACTCTGGTAACATATTGTGCACTTTTCCATCCACAATCAAGAACAAGAATGGCGGCATGATCGCGCGTCAATGAAGTCTCACAAAGCCAAATCAAAAGCAGTCACTGCATTGCAGGTGCTCCATACCAGTACAAATCCACATAGTGGAATCCAAAATTAGCAGCCAATGCACACTGTGTTCCATTCACTTTCAATCAATGTATTCCGAACTCCCCCAAAAACCGTACACTGTGGCTCGTGAAGCACACAGCCATAACCGCAACTTCTGCATTTGAATCGACAAATACACTGTGTATCACAGTTTGTGTGTAAAACCCACACCCAGAAACCTTATTCAGCAATGCCGTAGCGTGCGCAGGGTCATTGCTATGGCCGCCATCTACAAAAGGGCCAGATGTGGCATGTGCAACCTTGCATCTATCGTGTTGTTCGCGGACTTATCGTGCTCTGCGCGCGGGTGTGGGGTAATAAATGTCAACCAGGGTAGGTGATTTGGTTTGTAGTGGTGGCTCGCAAAAGAGCCGTTTTGTATTTTTTTTTTAAAGGTGCATCGATAGAAAAAAGAAATTCTGGTTTTTCTAAGTGTTTTTGTTTGTTGTACTTCACCTCACATTCTTACAATAGCGTCTTCAGTGCAGCCTGTAGATTGGAAAACAAAATTTCATTGCCACTGGGCGACAATGAAATGCCATTTCAATTGAGAAGGAGCACATATCGATAACCAATGTTGTCAGTCTCACAGGAGAACATTCCAGCAGCACACAAGAAGTCACACACGCTTTTGTTGATAAGACGCCTTCCGACCTCTGGCTGAAGACAACATTCATTGGAATGGTTATATACTGGATTTGGTGGCATACATGAGAAAAGCACCTTTGCAGTGGGAACAATGTGCTTGACTCCTTTCATCATCTTTTTGAGTTGACGGTACACACGTGAACAAGTCATGGAACCCAAATGCAAGGCTCTATAATGCATGACCACAACATATACAGTAGTGAAAGTGGCCACTTGTTGACATTCTGCAAGCGAATGGCCAAACCTATGCACATCGACACTGTAACACAAAGCCTCCAATTCCTCCAAATTCAAATTGCCATTAAAGTCTCTTTCCACAGCATACTGGAGCAGATCTAGCACACTTGGATCACCCATTATGAAAACTGTGTGTCTCGCCAGCTCTGCCTGCTACAGTCAGTACACAGAGGAATGGGAAAATATATTGCCGCCCTTTCCTGTGACGCACACCCTGAGCACCTGATTGGACAATCCCTACAGTCTCATTTCCATAGGCCAGCATGGTGAGAAGCACAGAATGTGGCACGTGCGGGTCCCCAAGTACATCGAGGGCCGGGCCCGAGTGATGCAGGAGTCCCTCTTCCTATTGCTGCACACCCTAATCACCTGATTGGACAATCCCCACAGTGCCATTTTCATTGCCGCCATCCTCAAAATCCCTGGATGTGGCTTTCGTGCTGCTTGCAGGCGTGGGGGAATAACTTGCAACCAGGGTAGGGGGAGTTCGTGGTAAGGGGCGGCTCTTAAAAGAGCCTTTTTTCATAGATGCTTCTAGAGAAAAACGTTTTTTTCAGTTTTTATTTCACTTTGTGTTTTTGTGTACTCTATTACAGTAAACTCTTCACTGCATCCTGTACACAGGCTAACAAAACTGCATTACCAATGGGCGACAACAAAATGCTATTTTCTTGGAAGAACTCTGCATTTCCACATCTAATGAGGTCATTGTAGCAGAAGAACATCCCGCAAGAGGACAAAAAAGTGTACATGCTTCTATTGAGGAGACACCTTCCTACGTCTGGCCCGGAACAACCTCCATGAGCAGTGCCCCATACTCTTCGAGGTATTGTGGATAAGAAAAGCACCTTGGCAGTGGGAGAAAGCATCTTCACTGCATCCAGCAATGTCCTCAGTCGACGGAACAAATGTAAGCAATGCACGTAACCCAGATGCATGCTGCTGTAGTAAATGATGATGACATCGACAGTAGCAAAAGTGGGCAGCTCTTTCCAAAGTGCATGCATATCGGCGAAACTGCACTCATATACACTGTTCCACAATGTGTCCACCCCTTCCAACCCTAAATTGCTGTCAAACTGTCTTTCCGGCCCTTCCTGTGAACCACACCCACATTACCTAGTTGGATAATCCCCACAGTGCCATGTCAATTGGGCAGCATAGTGAGAAGCGCAGATTGGGGCACATGCGCTTCCCAAAGTACAGCAAGGGCAGCACCCCTGTAAAGCTTTAGCAGTCTTTCTTCCATTTCCACTATCTTTTCTCCACCACTACCTCATTGTGTTACGGGTAAATAGGCCAATTAAACCAATGCCATGCAAGCCGTTAGCATTTAACACTATCAGTTCTGCAGAACACTTCATAGCTACCGTAACAAATTCAGCATACAAGTGTCCTATCACTCAAAAGGATGTCCAGTCCAACGTTCTGTAAAAGATTGCAAGATTTCTGCAGGCACATTCATGTACATGAGCACCCATCCCTACAAAGTGGAGGTACGAAAACATTTTCGACAGTATGTTTATAACTGAGTTCCAAGTGCCTAATCGCATGGTATGTGCCACTGAGCGGCCATTACGTTCTTTCGAAGCATACTGTTTTTTTCCCCATCCCCTACCATCAAGTGGCACTGCAGTGGTATGTGCTTGCAACGTTCTCATTTACCCATACATTGTAATATCAAGACAGGAACTCTCTGCTTTCCCTCTGACAATGCTACAAAATGTTATCCCCACTATCCTACCTCCTACACGAATCATAAAAATATAAGGCAGCATTGATTTTGTCGTACCAACTGAAAGCAACCTTCCAAAAGATCACTGTCTGCATAGCTGTACTTCTGTTCAAGCTGCACTATTGCAACAGGCTCTTTTTAAATCTGCCCGATTTGACTCTCCGCCCTTTGGAACGCATCCAGAAGAGGAGTGCATGCCTTGAGAAGGTATCTCTCCTGCACTGAAATGTCTCCAATAGCTCCCTCATCCGCCTCCAACTGCCTTAGGGTCACTCGCTTCTGCAAGAAACCAGGTGGTGGTAGATACTTTTTTACGCCTGAGGCCTGCCTCGGCAAAATCCTCCCTTCCTCCCTGAAACGTGAGGAGAACCATTGTTGGTTCCGGAAGCACCTCTTAGCCTTTCTCTTAGCGTCTGCGGTTTCTGCTTCTCTCCCCGCCTGACTGCCTTGCGTACACTTAATGTGCACTGGTTACCTGGCGACTCTGTGTTGTCGGGCCCATTTAACCTCCCACCGACAGGCGAACCCCTGCACAGCCTTTCTAGCAAACCCCACACTTGGGGACTGTTTTCTGTATCCCTAACAGTGCCTCCACCACCTGATGTGTGCACTTATCCATGCACTTAGCATAATCGGCCCGTATTTTCAATTATTATCATTTGTTCTTCCTATCATGTACTGTATCTTCCCCTCCCTCCACCCATACACTTGGCCAATCTAAGTGACACCTGGCCTGGTAGGGTCCTTGTCTCTGTGTCCCCTCTGTTTCCCCTCCCTTGCTTCGTTGCACTTTGCTGAACGTGTGTATTGGTGCACTACGAATGCCATAGCATACAAATCCACATCATATGATATCATACATACAATGCATTCATAACAGTAGGATGCCTGCCACTTACAGTGTACACTGCACATTTTTGTTTTGTTTTCCCCAGTACCCCTCGTACTTCACAGTTTTCAAAAAACATCGCTCAAAAGGTGCACTGCATGCATGTTACAAATTTCAAACAAATACATACAGTTCATGCATACACCCAGAATGCCTACCCCTTATCTTGCACACTTCCACCGTAGCCTCCTGCAATTATTTATACAAAGTGACCTTCTGCCATAGTGTCTGCGTACATACCTGAACCACAAACCTTATAGAGCACTGTCTTTCGTTCCACTGTTTCATTTCCATGGCTCCCATCTTGAAAATGACTGGAAGTTGCGCATGTAAGTGTTTTCATGCTAGGGAGGGAGGGAGCGGGGTAAGTGTAATGCAGGGGAGGGGTAATGTCTCTCAAAATATGTTTTATTATTTTTTATTGTTTGTCCTGTTTTTGTTATGTACGTGCTTGCATACAATTTTTTTTTTGTCTTTCCATCCCTTTTTGTTTGGTTGTCCTCCTGACATTTGTACGCACTGAACGTTAACGCTTCTCTTTACATTGCTACAGGATTCTCTCCAATGCTTCGTGCAGAGTGGCAAACAAAACAGCATTGCCAATGGAGGTTAAAAAAATGCCATTTCATTGGAACCTCTGCGATTCTTTCTCGTTAATACTGTCATAGTCGGTGAAGAACATTCCAGCACTGCACATAAAGTCACACATGCTTCTGTTTAAGAACACCTCCCGACCTCTGGCTGTGGACACAGTACACCGGCATGGTCCCATGCTCCTCTTGGTGTTATGGCTGAGACAATCACCTTGGCAGTGGGAAACATCTGCATCACTGCTGTCATCAACTTCTTGAGGTGACGGAGGAAACGTTAGCATGACATGTACCCTAAATGTAGTACTCAGTAATGCACAACCACAACATCTACAGTACCAACAGAGGCCACACATGTACAAAGGAGAACCATGGCACAGAAACCCCGCTCATAGACTGTGCCCCAAAAAGCCTCCACTCCTTCCAACTGAAAGTTAGTTTAAAAACCTCTTTTCACAGCACACCTGTGCAGAACTGCACAAAGCTATGACACACTATCAGCCCTCCACGTCTGTCCATCTCTGCCAACCTCACTACATCGATGTTTGGGTAAATATGTCACCACCCCTTCCTGTGAACCACAACCTCAACACCTCATTAGATAATCCCACAGTTCCATTTGCAAAGGCACCATGCTCAAAAGGGCAGGATGTGGCATGTGCGCTTTCCCAGCTACAGCGAGGGCCACGCCCCTGTAAAGCAGGCACACTACTTCTTCCTTTGAACTGCCATTTTTCCAACACTCCCTCATTTGCTGCTGTGAAATATTCAAACATGCATGCAGCAATCACATACTAAACCTCTGCATTACACACTATAATTTCTGTACACCACTCCATATTTACCTTTAAACACTCTCAGTGCATGTTCCGTTTACTTCCATAGCCCCTCCACCAGAAACGTCTGCTAAAGGATGCCCTATTTCAGCATCGACAAAGATCCTGAGGTGCACCCAGCACACCTTTGCCATGCACACAACAGTTTAGCCCTTGTCCATACCCAGCACAACACTATGGATCCATGCATCCGACCACGTTGGCAGCTACCATTATGCACACACGTAACATACACAGCAGCACTTCTACCCACCTCCCCCACACCATAAAACACCCAATCACGAAAACAGGTCACAATTCGCACAAACCACAAACACACCACAGCCTCCACTACCCCTGCCCACTGCCATTCACTAAGTATTGTGTCACTGCCAACATCACTACAACATTTTCACAACATTGGCACTACTTCAACAAATCTGCGCACAGCAGAGTATCCAAGCACATGTAAGCTGCATTTTAACCATACCCTCTTCCATACTCACAGTATAGAAACACTGCACCCTGTGCCCACACTGCACAACGTCTCACTGAATTGCACACTATCGTTTCTGAACACCACTCCACATTTACAGTTAAACACTCTCAGTGCACGTTCCGTTTGATTCCAAAACCCCTCCACCAGAAACTTCTGCTAAAGGATGCACTATTTCAGCATCCACAAAGATCCTGAGGCACGCCCAGCACACATTTGGCCATGCACACATCAGTCCAAGCCTTACCCTCATCCAGCACAACACTATGGATCCATGCATGCAACCATGTGGGCAGCTACCATTATGCACACACGTTACATATGTAGCGGCACTTCTACCCACCTCCCTCACACCTAAAAACACCAAATCATGAAAACAGGTCACAATTAACACAAACCACAAACATACCACAGCCTCCACCACCCCTACCCACTGGCATTCACAAAGTATTGTGTCACTGTCAACCTCACCACAAAATGTTCACAACATTGGCCCTTTTCAACATATCTGCACACAGCAGAGAACCCAAGCACATATAAACTGCACTTTAACCATACCCTCTTCTATACTCACAGTACAGAAACACTGCACCCTGTGCCCACACTGCACAACTTCTCACTGCACCATCTCCTGCCGTATACCAAATAGTGTAGCATGTTCCAACTATCACCACAACCATGGAACGCACAATACACTCTTTGTAACACACGTGTGCTGCTGTAGCACATCTACATTGTGCTCCACACCCATTCTCCAAAGATCACCACCCAGTGCCTGTTGCACTGTGAAACCTGCTTTGCGTAGTAGGTGTGCTACTTTGACACATTCACCGCACTGTAATGCAACCATGCATGTGAGCATGTCACCAACTACCACAATGCACACATGCAGCACTGGCACCAGCACTCCTACCCAACCTCTCCACCGCAATGGATCTGTACAGCGTAAAATGCAACAGTTACCATAATCTGCAACAGAACACTGTCTCCGGCGTCACTATGCACTTTCATTCACATACTATGGTCCTACCGACTTCCATTCACAAAGTATTGTGTCACTGCCAACCTAACCACAAAATGTTTACAATATTTCCCCTACTCCAACCAATCTGCACACAACACACTATCCAAGGACACTATCCAAGGACATATAAGCTTCACTTCAACCATACCCTCTTCCATACTGACAGTATGCAAACACTGCACCCTGTGCCCACACTGCGTGACTTTTCACTGCACCATCTCCAACCACACGTCAAAAACTTTACCATGTTCTAACAGTGCCTTCACATGCAAAATCAAACATACACGCATGGCAGCTCACTTCGGCTGCTCTATGGCGCCTGAAATGTACTCCACAACCATTCTTTACAGGTCACCACCCTCTAACTGATGCAGACTCAAAAAGGCATTACTGCCGTTGGTGTGCTCAAGTCCTAGGGGCTTGAGTGCATAGCCTATGGCCTACGGCCTTCGCCCATGCACCCAATAGTCTAGGCCTTGAACACACCCACCACAACATAATGCCACCATGCATGTCACCATGTCACCAAGTACGACAATCCACATACACACCACTGCTACCACCAATCCTAGCCGACCTGCACACCACCATGGAGCAATGCAGCAAGCAATTGCAGAAGTAACCATAATGTAGAAAGAAAACACTGTCTCTGGCACCCCTATTCACTTTCAGTCACATACTATGGGTGCACCCACTTCCATTCACAAAGTATTGTGTCATTGCCAACCTACCCACATACTGTTCGCAACATTGGCCCTACTCCAACCAATCTGTACACACCACACTATACAAGCACCACCCTCTACCGGGTGCAGAATCAGACATGCATTTCTGCGGTGGGTGTGCTGAAGCCCTAGGCTCTTGAGTGAATGGCCTACGGCCCACAGCCTTCGGCCATGCACCCAATAGTCTAATCCTTCACCAGACCCACCGTAACTGCATGTACCCATGCATGCCACCATGTACCCAACTACAAGCTATCCATCTGCATAGCACAGCCACCTGCGCTCCCACCCAACCTATGTCATGTGCAATTCACTCGGGTGTGCTCAAGCCCTAGGCTCTTCAGTGAATGGCCTACAACCTACGGCCTTCGGCTATGCACCCAATAGTCTAGGCCTTGCACTCACCCACTGCAACGTAATGCCACCATGCATGTCACCATGTCACCATCTACGACAATCCACATACACACCACTCCAACCAGCACTCCTACCCAACCTGCGCACTGCCATGGAGCTATGCAGCAAAAAATTGCAACAGTTACCATAATGTAGAAATAAAACATTGTCTCCTGCACCCCTGTGCACTTTCATTCACATACTATGGCCGTACCCACTTCCATTCACAAAGTATTGTGTCACTGCCAACCTACCAACATACTGTTCACAACATTGACCCTACTCCAACCAATCTGCACATACTGCACTATGCAAGCACCACCCTGTACCGGATGCAGAGTCAGACGTGCATTGCTGCGGTGGGTGTGCTGAAGCCCTAGGCTCTTGAGGGCATGGCCTGCGGCCTACGGCCTTTGGCAGTGCACCCAATAGTCTAATCCTTCAACAGACCCACCACAACCTCATGCACCCATGCATGCCACCATGTACCCAACTACTGCTATCCATCCGCATAGCACAGGAACACAAAGTAGTCGCCTGTCTAGGTACCTGTGCGTTGGCGCAATATGCACAACTACTGCAGACACTCCTCTGTATTCTTCCACCTATTTACATATGTCACATGAACCACTTCTCACTCCCCCACCCTTTCCTCCTTTCTTGCCGCCAACACATGGCGCATGGTATATTTTCCAGACCCTTCCGCTGCCGCACTGTCCTCTGATACACTGCCATTTGGCAGAAAATGTTGATGCAGAGCACGCTTCCCTCTAGCCAACCACCGGCCGCGTCCAAAGTTCTCCAAGGTTCTCCAAAGTTCTCCAAAGTTCTCCAAAGTTCGGAGCGGACCCAGATATCACACATTTTTAGAGACGTACATTTCAGTTCTTTGCAACAAAAGTACTGATCGGATTCCCACCAAACACACAAAAGCACGCTTTCTGAACCAAGCCCCCGCTCCTTCCGCAAATTTGGTGCAAATCCCTCCAGCCGTTCGGCCTGTAGCCGTGCGCAAAGTTTTTGCCCATTCAGTCTATGGAAAAAAGGGGTTTTAGGACCCCCCTATAACTGTTCCCCTCTGCACGAACCCTCACCATAGTTGGCGAAAGGATTCAGAGCGGGCCATATACTTTTCTTGCAAAGTTTGGTGAGGATTCGTCCAGGGGGAGCGAAGTTATAAGCTGCCCAATAAGTGGTCTTCCTATGAGTTTAGCAAATTAACCATAGCTACACGGCTGCTACTACGGAGCGTGTTATTTATATATATCCCTCTGTTCCCCCTTCTCTGCCTCGTCGCGCCTTGAAACACTTGTGTATGGGTGTGTTACAAATGCCATATCATACCATATCATGCATATACTAATAACTGAGCCCACATACTGGGGTGCTTAGTGGGAATGACTGCGCCCATGCACTCAGTCCTTCCTGCTTTATTAGTGTGGTAACAACTCCCTGGCATCCGTGGGTGACTGCGTGCGTGTGTGCATCGGCGCCTGATACCCGCTTTCACAGCGGTACTACGCTGATCATCTAGAGCGGAGTGCTCTCAAATCCTTTCTTCCATTCCCACCCCCCATTAGTCACACGCTCAGTCTTTGGGGCCAATTCATGGAAATGTGCACAGAAATCCTGCAAGGGCCGCGTGCCTAGAAGGACACTGCATGAGCCTGCACACAGAATGACACACATGTCCTTCCAAGAGATGGAAGGATGACCTCTGGCAGCAGGGACACTGAGGGGATCCCTAGCGTGGGGAGATGACACACATGTCCTTCAAGATGATGGAAGGATGACCTGTGGCAGCAGGGACGCTGAGGCGATGGCAGCAGGGATGCTGAGGGGATCCCTGGCGCTCCTGGAGATGACACACCACACGTGTCCTTCAAGATGATGGAAGGATCACCTTTGGCAGCATGGACGGTGAGGGGATCCCTGGCACTCCTGGAGATGACACACGTGTCCTTCAAGATGATGGAAGGGTGACCTTTGGCAACAAGGACGCTGAGGGGATCCCTAGCGCTCCTGGAGATGACACACGCGTCCTTCCAAAAGATGGCAGGATGACCTTTGGCAGCATGGACGCTGAGGGGATCCCTGGCAGTCCTGGAGATGACACACCACACGTGTCCTTCAAGATGATGGAAGGATGACCTTTGGCAGCAAGGACGCTGAGGGGATCCCTAGCGCTCCTGGAGATGAAATACATTTACTTGAAGAGGATGGAAGGATGACCTTTGGCAGCAGGGACGCTGAGGGGCTCCCTAGTGCTCCTGGAGCTGTCACATTGAGGTGGGCTTATAATTGAAAGGCAGGCCAGCCCTTGCTTAAAGGGCAGGCTACCTGATACTAGTAATGCGCACAGGGAACACCTGTTAATCACAGACTCCAGCCCCTGATCGGGGCTGAGAGGTGAGTCTGCTTCTTTTACCCAAGTCCTGGGCTGCTTATGACTCACAGCTTGGGGTTCTCTTTGACAGTGAACTTAAATTCAATTCCTTCGTCACTGCCACTGCCACAATGGCCATGATTCATCTCCTAAATATCAGGAAAATGCACCCGCAGCTCACCCATCTCTCCGCAAAAAGCTCACATCTCTACCGTGAACCCAAGACAACTTGAGTACTGCTCAAATCTTCTCCTGAACCTTCCTCTCTAGTCTCACCCCCTTAACAAGATACTTAACTTTACCAATCTAACCCTTTATAATCTACCTTTATCCTCGCCCACCTCACGGTACTGTCACCATGCCAGATTTCTAGCAATGCAAAACCTTACTCGTCGTCTTCAAATTCTTCCATGGTCTTGGTGCTCCCAACCTTACAGAAGGCACCTCCATCCAATCTTTCTTGCAGGCTGCACGTTCTTCAATTGTAAGCAACCAACCAGTCCCTTGCCCCCAGTCGTGACACCCCCCCCACACTTCTGCTCCGTCACATTACTGCCCACACATCACTGGAAAGCCCTCCCGCTGCCACCAAAGCAATCCTTTCCAAGACCAAGCTCAAGATCCAGCTGCTTAGCTGCCTAAGAACACACTTTAACTCCTGTCAGCCAACTAGCCTGCCCTACCTTGATGTAGAACTATTTGATAGATTGTGATGAAAACATGGGCATGCCAGCAAGGGGAGTAATGGAACCTTCTGATCAATGGGGCATCCAATGGAGGTCCTGCAGAGCACCTTAGTCCACCCATTACTGGCAAGAGAGACTTAGAACACATGCACCCCATACATAGATCCACCAGGATCTCTAAAGCCAGATTAGCAGTCTCACACTCATACACACTCACACGGCTCGGATGAAGGAAATATATGTAACCCGACTAGCATGGAAGACGTCCGCTGCTCCATGCATAGTCCAGTGCCAGCGCTGTGCAAGCCGAGAGTACAAGCCCGGTTATGACTGCAGACCAAACACCAAAGCAAAAGAAATGGCGGAGACAGGAAACAGGCTCTCACATGTGCAATGCAACCCCAAGCCGCAGATTGCAAAGGCAGACCTACAACAAACCAGGGAGCCATCGCATGGGGCTCCAGCATAACCCCCCAGCCTTATTCCAACATGGAAGAGCTGCGCGGGGGAGAACCGTTACAGGTTGCCAACGTTGTCACCTGAAGATAAGGAGGGGGAGGGTCTACCCATAGGTGGAAGAGCACAGGGCCAATCAGATGACACAGAGCCACCAATCAAAGCAATGATTACCTTGTTTAACTTGTTAGCCGCACTACAAATGGCAGCCAAAGTCAACTAGGGTTGTGGCGGGAAGGATACTGTTCCAGCATGGAGAAAGCGGCAGTAGAGCAGGTGAGATCCAGCGAGAGGTGGCGGAGGAGCAGGAGAATGAGTGGAAGGAGGAGGAGGTAGAGATGTACTAGCAGGTGGAGGGTGGCAATAACTTGGCAATTGGGAGGGGTCTCATGGGGGCAGTGCCAGTGTCCAGGAAGAGGTCGATTCATGGGAACATCAGCGATTCAGGAGGTAGGCAGAGAATTTAGCTGACCCAGGATGTGTGTGGAGGACCTGGCACTGAAGCTACCAGGGACCATACAGGGAGTAGCACGTCCGTCAGGGCTGCTATATGCTCTAAAGGGTTACTGTTGTGAGTCACTGGCACCATATCCCTAAAGTCGGCATAGCGAACCAGGCGCTATATCCTCAGCATCAGGAAAGACAGAATTGTGCTTATACTGGGTTGGTGTTAGGGAGAATTCTCCAACATGGCTAATTTCCCTTATCTACCGAGTCCCTCGGCAGCTTTGCTGGATTTCTAAGATTTATTCTTTTCACCTGGTTAGAGTGTGAGCCTTTTTCCCACTCTTACATATGTTTTGCTGTGTGTTTAACATGTTTGTGTTCAGAGACTGTGGAGCTTCACCTACTCCACAGGCATCATCTTTTTACTGTCTGTTACACAGCACCTTCAGTGCAGTGACACAGGGTTGTCTTTTTAGACTTCCCAACTCATACTCCATGTTCTGGGACTGACTACTGTCTCCCAGAACATGTAAAGTTGCCATTGACGTTATTAGTCTTTTTTAAAATCACAGACCCAGTACAAACTATCTTACACAGAGTACTGGAAAGGGTTAATAGTTAACCCTTTTTTGTCTGTCTCTCATGGAACATTGTTTCGTTCCCTTTTCATTAAGATTTGGCTGATGGCAGTGCTATCTACCCTATTTTTCCTACTGCGGTTATTTTAAATAGACTTGGTATTATTTTAGGATATTTTAGTAGCCTCAAACTTAAATCAGCTGGACCACATTTACTTTTATTTGGTTCCGGCTGGGTTTATTCGCTAATTTCTTTTTGTAAAGGTCTTTCTAGTGTTTTACTCTGCGCGCCAAACCAGGTTTAGTTCCTTTGTTTGCCATCCTTTGGCGGGCTTCTGCACAGAAGCCCACCTTAGGCGCCTGAAAGTCGGGGTAGGCAGGATGTGGGGGAGGGGTTTTAGGACCCCCTGCCATGGGTTCCCTTGTTAACCCAAGTCGCACTCCTGTTTGATTGGCTGGGTGACTGTCCTGCCAGGACAGCCACCCTTCTGTGTGATTGAAAGCCAAGCTGTGTGAATGGAGGAAAACTGCATAAAAAGCAGGTCTCTGGGACTGAGAAGGCAGAGTCGCCACTGGATCGGGAGAACCGAAGAGAAGCTGACAGAAGAGGACCTATACCATGACTGAACCTCCCGGTGAAGCCCTGCTGCGGGTCCGAATCTTCTAACTTCGACAACAGGGAAGATCTGCAAGGAATCCTCTCCCCTTGAGCTGGTGGGACCAACCAGTTCATCAAACTGCAAGCCAGGCCTCCCTCCTATGGTCGAATTTGCTGTGCACAGCTAGAGTGAACTGGATAGCAAGAAGGACCGGACCCTGGGCAGTGCAGGACCCTCCAGTCTTCCTATTCGTGTCAGTCCGACAGTCGCTTTAGGAACCGTGAGCCTGCAGGACCTGCCAGGAAAGTCTGCCTCAGCTACAGCCTTCTTCTTCAGTTAAGGTACTGTTCAAATCCGGTTGCACGTTCCGTCCGACCACGGTAAAAGTGCTTCAAACCGTTTGCCAATCCGAGGGCTTGTCCTCTATTCTTTAAATTAACTTTTCGCCAGACCAACTTTGTTCTAAACTCTTGGCAAAGACTTAACCGCAAACTACCCTGAACTGTGTGATCCTCTGCATAGACTTTGGTACATTGAGTTTGGCCCAGGGCCCTTGATTTGAGTTCCTCACTTTAATTCCTTTTTCTAGATTTCTGCTCAACTTTTGTCTGACTTTGTTTTTCCCTCCCTTTTAAATTGCTGGAGTGCCATTTTGCACACACTTCATTTTGAGCTTAACTTGTCCAGAATCTATTGGGTGTGGTGTAGTGCATTAAGATTGTGATTTTTCAACTGCTTGATAATAGTGAAATGTTTAGTAACTGATGTGTAAATAAATATATATTCTTTTACTCAGAAACCTTGAGTCAGTGTTTGTTTGAATCATAGTAATTGCTGTCCTTTGTGTAACTATTGGTACTGCTCACTTGCTCGTGAGATAAGTCTGGCTGCTCAGCCATCGCTACCACTTTACTGTGTAGTACAGACTTGTACAAAAGGTGAATTTGTACTGTCACTTGTAGTCTTAATTGTGTGTGGTGTTCCCAAAGGGTACTGCATGTGATTCTGCCTAACAGTTGGCAGTGATTATGGCAACAAGACCCTTAGCAAGACCCGACAAGTCTTATGGGGCAGCCCTCACATAGGAAAGGGCGATTCCTACCTGAGTTGTCCCATGCAGGGCAGTCAAGCTGAAGAACAGACCTGCAGTGCAAGAGTTGAAAACATGCACCTACCTACTTCAGCCCCCTCCTGACATGAAGCGACCAATGAGTACCTTAGCCATATCACTATACAAAGAAGGAATGTAGCCAAGGCACAGACACCAAACCATACCCAGATTCTTGGAAGACCTGGCACCCCAAGATCACAACATGTGCACAAGGATCCTGTAACTACCTGAGGCTGTGAGAGACTGTGTTGAACTTGGGGACCTTGCATTCTAGGACAAGGCTCTGAACTCAGCATCATGGGCCCTTCTAGAGCAGGGTGGACTCTATACTGTCTGTCACCTCCTGACACTGTTTAGGGACTTAACATGTCCCTATTCTGGTTCTACCCACCCTGAACGGCATTCCTGCATTACCCTTGTTCTTAAAATAAAGCTACTTTAATGCTTGTAATTTGTGTGTTTTGTGGCCTTCTTGACAAAGTGTGAATTGCAAATACATCAAGAGATGGAGCTCACATCTATTGTTTATAATTATTGAGCAAATATTTCTAGACACTTCACTACGGTTAAAAAGAAATGATGAGTGCCTGTACATGTGGATCAATAACTCCTGACAAAATACTGAACAAAATGTGTGACAACTCTGTTGCACTCCCAATGACAAAAAGCCTAAACTTTTAGCTGATTTTTGAAGCGTTCCAGCTTCAATAAAATTATTGCTATTACAGGTCCCAGTTAACTTTTTTGTTCAAAGAATTCACTAGTTTTATTTGGCTATTAATTAAAGTTGACATTCAAATAAAGGTAATTTCATTTTTATTATATGGTTATGTTTTCCTTGCAACATGGCTGCAATGGTCCACAACAATCTGGTAGTCTTTCTTCTCTTTCTTTTGTGATTAACATGTGGGATAAAATGGTAAGTCAAATGATTACATTGTACATAGTTTAGCTTTTCAAAAATATAATCTGAGAGCCACCTTTGAGGTACATTTTCCATTTATTAGAAATCCTGTCTTTTAAGTTGTTTTGAAATTGTTTTGCTCTATAGACAGTGAAATCTCTGTACAAAATGGATGTGATGTCAGTGTAGATAACATCAAGAGTATAAAAAGAACATTAACTCATTAAGGGAATGTTCCTCCTCTTGGGGTTTCATGAAAAATATAACGAACTATTCCTGATATAGGATATAAAACCAGGTTATCTGGTCTATGTTATCAATACAATGTAATCACATCATATGATCACATTTTAATATCAAGTTGAGTCATATAAAAAGTAACATGTTTAACAGGTACACATCTTGATTAAGAAGTGGTTGATTTCAACAACTAATTCGTTTCTTTACATTTTTCAAGGTTCTGTAATATTGTATTACATAACTTAACTGGATCTGATTCTCTTACAGCATTTTCTGGCTTGAGGATCTTACTTAATATCCATGATAAGATCTTGAGGTTAGTAACAAAACTATCCAACACATGGTTCGGATGATTTCACTTTTTAAATGTGTATTCCAAAACTGTTTGATCTAGCTAGTCATCACATTTCCGTTCTTTTACTGGTGGGACATCTGGCGTTTCTACTGAATAAGGATGGAATATATCTGAAAAACACTAAGATATTGAAGTTATATTGCAATAAATTACCCTGACAAGTGGATCGCCCTCAGAAACGGCCACAATAACACCAAACTTATAGCTCATCATGTAACTGCTTTGTTTCTTTGTTATTAACTTACACAAATTGAAGTCTGTATTTTCTTTGAATTATTTGTGTAAACAATGCTAAGTGGTACAGAGTTTGTAATTATGATGTAAATGAATGTTTGTTCATTAGTTACTTTCTCTACTTTTCAGAGTCTTGGCAGAAGTCCCAATGCGAGGGGACAGCTATCTCCACTAGGTATTGTGTCAATATGTCCTCCCTGTAAGTCAAAGGTCACCCTCTGTTATCATGCATTCCTCTCTTCCTAACCTCTACACTTTGCTATTTTCACTTTTTGAAATGATCCTTTTCTTTTTTTTTACTTTCTTTTTTTTAATTTTATTTTTTTTTTGTAATCTAAATGATCTTTTTCGATTGTTCTGTTTCTGTTCCATTACGTCTTGACATTTCTAAATAAATATTCATTGGCAAAGCCAATAGTTTCTGCATTTACATCTGCATGCATGTTTCTCGCCCCATAAAGGAACGGGCCATGTTAAAGGACAAACAAAAGCTCCAGGAGGACCTCATGATGGTTGAGGGACTTCTGTCCCTAGGTTCAAACGCATGCCTAGTAAGTGCTTGATTGCTTAGGGGGCGGGAGGCGGTGGATATCAACTTTCTTTTCAAGATTAGTTTTGGGATGTTTTAAAATAGGATGTGCCGATTACAAATTCTATAGACACCTGGCTCAGAAACCCTAACCATAAGTCGCCCTCCCTGGAGCAGGCGGGAAGAGAGAGGAGAAGCAGGTTCTCTTCCTGACTCTTTAATACAGTAAGGCCTCCGTTGGGCACTTGAGCTGCAGGGAGTGGGGTCTAAAATGGACAGTTGAAGATGGCATAAGTACTTACCAGGAATGCAGGTGATAGCTCTCTCGGCGATCACATGGTCATGTGTAAACATCCACAAAAGAAAACTCACCACAGGGAGGAGACAGCACCCCAAAACCTGATTATACTAGTGGGCGAGGGAGTGGAGGACTCACAACAGACCAGTTCCAAGGACTCCTTTTAACAATCACCGAAACTAGTGATCTGGTGATCCCAGGGCTTTCTTGACTGATGAACACTCAGGCAAAATGGCCGACCCTGGTAATCGACTTCTGCGTCTTCTACAATATGTTCCAACATGTACTCCTGAACATGACGTTTGCATAGGAAGAACAGTGTTCCGCTGCTCATTCAAGGCACAGATATCTGACCTCCGGATGGTTCCTGGAGAGGAACCCTTGGGAAACTGTTATCCTGGCACTTTGACGAAACCTAAGTAGCACTTTGTCGTCATCTGTGTGGACGTGCAAGAGATTAGCATTCACCAACAGCACCGTGGGGTTCCTCGGGGTGTTCGTTCTTGAGTGGAGTGTCTCTGGACCTCCATGCATGCCAGTAGAGTGTTGGTAAGAGCAGGTGAGTGGCAGCTGGTGACTGTGGTGTTTGCATTATTCCGAGAGTGTGAGTTGGAGTGCCAGACGAGAGTGGCAGCTGGAGCCGTGATGCGAGTGCCCACTGTGGACAAGTGTGATCTCCATGTTCGACTTACAACCTCAACATTGACTAAAGAGTTCCACACATCTAGGAACAAAGCTACTTTTGATAATTCTTGACCCCTGCCGGTACCAGCTAGAGAAGTGATATTTTGTGGTACAACAAATGTATATCACAGCCATGCAGGTCCATCCCTGAGCTCTCTAACATTCCCATGGGTAGTGTGAGTCCCTCCTCTAGATGCTTCTAGTCCTTACATTCTGGCACTCATAGCTTTGCTTATCTCATTATAATTGCAGAACTACTAGCCCCAGAATGCAAAGGAAATCATAGGACTGCATTATATGCTTATTTCCTTGTGGGCCACAGTGAAAGCCAGAGAATTCTTTGGCTTTGGAGGATCGCTCAAGGGCAACCTGGAAGCAAAGCGACGCGGAACAGCACAGGTTCGATCCCCGGTTCCGCGCTTCGAAACCTCTGGGTATTAAGCGCGTTATAAATAACCAGTTACAATTAGAATTTTACATTTATACAAATCGTGGTAGAGTAGGGGCCAAAAGAGTGGAGTAGACATAGTCTATATTTGTCCCACTAAAAGTATCTCGCAAACATTGAGTCACCAAACTATAAAGTGGCGACCCAGTCAGTTAGTAGGTGGGGAGGAGTTGCTCACCATGGAATACCCTGTGGTAGCAAGGGACCCTCTAAATGAAATCGAGATGTCTGCGGAGTGTTTCGGTGGTCTTTTTTTTCCAGTACTTCTTAGCGCTACACGGGGGAGGAGGAGGGCAAAATAAGTTGGACAACATGGTGCCCAGCAATGCTCTCTAATCCTACTTCATGCTGGCTGCCTCGGAGGATTTCTGGATTCCAATAGGTTTTAGGCCCATGTCTGGGCACCAAAGCAGCAAACTCTTGCAGTGAAACGTGGAAAGGGATCTTTGATTCGTGGTTAATGTTGACTTGCCCTCACGTGCCTACTCCTGCCCTGCACCCAGACATCAGAGTGTCCGTGCTGCACATCCTACACTCCCCCGACAGAGGTGGGTTGTAATGGGTTATTTATAACGCGCTGAATACCCAGAGGTTTCTAAGCGCGGACCCGGTGATGGATCCTGTCTTGCTCCCAAGGCGAGCGCATTGCCCCTGAGCTATCCTCGGAGGCAGAGTCTGATGTCAGTAGTCAGACCTATAACTGAGGCTCCATGGTGATGAATCGGGATTTATTCACAGAGCTGTGAAAGGGGGCAAAAGAAAGGTGGGGGCTTTGGAATGGGTGTTACTACGATGCATAAGGGAATGCACCCGCCCCAGCCTATGAGCACGCCAGCCCGGTGGCAGGACCGGAATGTGCCATCGCTCCTGCAGTTCAGGAAGGTACGCCAGACCTTAGCCACCAATCATTGCCCAGATGCCACCCGGGGTCCTTGCATTCCCACATCCCACCCTCATTAGCAGAGCACCCCGTGCCACACAATGCCAATCACGCTCCAATATTGTCTCCATAATATGATCCCAGCTAGGTTCATTCTACATGAGACCCCAAATACAAAGGCACGTCCTTGGCAATAAGTCCCCTCTCCCCTCACATCCAGGCGACGCAAGGTGGCACCGATAGCCCTGTGCCACAGAGACAAACACGCAGCTCTGAGTCACAGAGTTACTGGTGGGACCCTGCATCTATCCCGGATTGAAGACACGCCGGGTAATCACACATGCCAGTCATTGCTGGGTACACACCAAGCACCGAAATGAATGCGGTCCCTCCTGGGTGTAAGGAAAGCACTCTCTCTGAGGTCACACAAGTGGCTCGGGCACCAATGAAGACGCGGCCTACAGTCACGAAGGGCAAGTCACTGTGTTTGCGACAAGCTGTTTCAGGAGTATCCAAGGGGGTATTTTATGGTAGAATGTTCTGCAAACCACTCACTACACTGTGAAGTAACTCATCAGACTGGCCCACACTAGCATGTTGGGCGTGCAATGCGGGCATTGCCCTAGTGCCTCGTCTGCCAGTCCCAGCCTGATCAGAGATGTATTGAGTAATCCGCAATATGAATAGCTCTCAGAAATTAGTCATTTTATCACAGGTGGAGAGAACTTGGGATCATCACAAATTCGGTGGTTTGGGAAAAACCTGCCGGGGAATCCATTACTGCAATTTTTTGGGGGCAGTAACGGAACGACTGTGTTTCACCTTGAGGCAGAGGATCTACCTCGAGCATCATGCTGGGGCAGCATACTTTAAGGCCAAATATTGGCAGAATTCCCGCAGCAGGATTACCGCGTGGGGTCCTTCTGCTGAAATCCCCATGCAGTCCTATGGACTCCAAAAATGGGCATTAACGCTGCCATACCACCACTGGGAATCCTGTGGTGAACCCAAGGGACCAAGTGTCAGCCATGGCAAGAATGTTTGCTGGTCATTCACTGCCAAATTACCACCAAACCCGTGATAGGGCCCAAAGATTTCTTGCTGGTGCCTTCACATGTGGTGACCCGGAGGCGCTGCACTGAGTGCGCTGCACCTTGCAGCTCTGTCGATTCGCTCTGATTGGCCACGTTCATGACTGTTGGTAGCTTGGAAAGATAACCATGGTTATCTGCTTCGACGACCAATAACGTGGCTTCCCTTATCCCATATGGTCCGTCTGTGCAACCCTTGGCACCGATGCAATGCCAGTATCTCCCCGACAAACGTAAGGACTTTCTGTTGCCCGATTGGCTATTATTACTCCCTTGTCACTTCATTGGCTCCCTCTAGCTCCTTTTTACGCCAATCAGATGCCATTGACCTCTTCAATGTTAACATTAAGAGGTCCCAGAAGCCCCCTTGATTTCCTTGCCTCTCAACCTATACACTCCCAATATCTGTTCCACACCATATGCTCTCAGTTGCCCCTTCCCTTCGCCTCTATGACCTCTCAGTAGCCCCCTTGACCTCTGTGGTCTATTAGTCTCCTTTGACTTCTATGTGCTCCCAGTAGTCACCTTCATTTCTGTTGGCTACCCGTCGCCTCTCCACCACTATGGGCTCTCAGTCACCCCTTCACCTCTCTAGGCCTCAGTCATCCATTCACCCCTTTGGGATTCCAGTAGCTCCTTCACCTCTTACAGTAGCTCTCTTCACCTCTATGGGTTACCAGTTGCTCCCTTGATCTCTATGGGTTCTCAGTCACCCCTTCACCTCTCTGGCCCTCAGTCATCCATTCACCCCTTTGGGATTTCAACATCTCCTTCACCTCTTTAGGTTCTCAGTAGCTCCCGTCACCTCTATGGGTTATCAGTTGCCCCCTTGATCTCTATGGGTTCTCAGTCACCCCTTCACCTCTCTGGGCTCTCTGTTATCCCTTCACCCCTATGGGATTTCAACAGCTCTGTCATCTCTTTAGGTTCTCATTAGCTCCCTTCACCTCTATGGGTTATCAGTTGCCTCTTTGACCTCCATCAGCTATCAGTCATCCTTCACTTGTCCCGGCTCTCAGTAGCTCCCTTCACATGTATAGTAGCCCATGATGCCTCTTGAGCTCTTTGGGCTCCTACTAGCTCCCTTAATCTCTATGAGCTCTCAGTTGACCCTTTTACCTCAATGGGCTATCAGTCATCCCTTCACCTCTATGGGCCCTCAGTCATCCCCTCACCTCTATGGGCTCTCAGTCAATCCTTCACCTTTATGGGCTCTGAAAAGGTTTCTTTATCTCTATGAATTCCCTTCACCTCTATGGGCTCTCGGTCGTTCCTTCACCTTTATGGGCTCTCAGTAGCTCCCTTCACATGTATAGTATCAGATAATGCCTCTTGACCTCTTTGGCCTAGCTCCCTTCATCTCTATGAGTTCTCAGTTGCCCCTTTCACCTCTATGGGCTCTCGGCCATCCCTTCACCTCTATGGGCACACAAAAGCTTTCTTCATCTCTATGAACTCCCCTCACCTCTATGGATGTCGGTCATCCCTTCACCTTTATGGGCTCTCAGTAGCTCCCCACACCTGTATAGTATTCCATAATGCCTCTTGACCTCTTTGACCTAGCTCCCTTCATCTCCCTGAGTTCTCAGTTGCCCATTTGACCTCTATGGCCTCTCACTCATCCCTTCACCTCTATGGGCAATCAGTCATCCTTTTACCTCTATGGGCTCTCACTCATCCCTTCACCTATATGGGCTATCAGTCACCCCTTCACCTCTATGGGCTCTCAGTCATCCCTTCACCTTCATGGGCTATCAGTTATACCTTCACCTCTTTGGGCTCTCAGTCAACCCTTCACCTTTATGGCTCTTAAAAGCTTTCTTCATCTCTGTGGATTCTCTTCATCACTATTAGCTCTCAGTTGCCCCTTTTACCTCTATGGGCTCTCAGTAGCTCCCTTCACGTGTATAGTATCCCATACTGTCTCTTGACCTGTTTGGGCTCCTACTAGCTCCCTTGATCTCTATGAGCTCTCATTTGCCCCTTTTACCTTTATGGGTTCTGAGTTATCCCTTCACCTCTATGGTATCTCAGTCATCCCTTCACCTCTATGGGCAATCAGTCATCCCCTCAGCTCTATGGGCTCTCAGTCATCCTTTTACCTCTATGGGCTCTCAGTCATCCCTTCACCTTTATGGGCTCTTAAAAGTTTTATCTTCATCTCTATGGACTCCCTTCATTGCTATGAGCTCTCAGTTGCCCCTTTTACCTCTATGGTTTCTCAATAGCTCCCTTCACATGTATAGTATCCCATAATGCCTCTTGACCTCTTTGACCTAGCTTTCTTCATCTCCATGAGTTGTCAGTTGCTCCTTTCACCTCTATGGGCTCTCACTCATCCCTTCACCTCTATGGGCTCTCAGTCATCACTTCACCTCTATGAGCTCTCAAAAGCTTTCTTCATCTCTATGGACTCCCTTCATCGCTATGAGCTCTCAGTTTCCCCTTTCACTTCTCTGGGCTCTCAGAAGTGTTCTGTCACGCACCTGCCCACCTGGTGCTTGTGGCAGACATGGAGATTACGCCGCCATTGAGTGGCTCTGCACGTTACTCACATTCTGTCCCTTTGTGGTCTAGTCCTCCGGACCGATCTCTGTTTCATTTATTAGCCCACCCTGATTTTATTTTATTTTATTTTATTTTATTTATAAAGCGCAAAAAACCAGGCCCAGGGGCAACCGGGCGCATACTCTTAAACATGTTACAAAAAGCAGTAGTTACAGAAGTTACAAAAATATACAGCATATATACATGTACATACTCTTAAACATGTTACAAAAAGCAGTAGTTACAGTGAGTTACAAAAATATACAGTATATATACATGTACCGAAGGGTACCATTAACAGCGTATAATACAGGGACAGAGCAGAGAGAAAATGTATATTCAGTCCTGTACCACACAAATGTATATTCAGTCCTGTAGCCCTGCACTTCCGGTTTTGCGTTGCAACCCACGTGTGTTACTTTCGCTTTGGGTAAGACGCTCCACACAGTTTTTTCTGCTTGCAGCTGCATCTGCCCCTCTGTTCTGTTTTCTTACCTTGCTCTCGTTTTGGTTTCCGCTACTGCTTTCTGCTTGGTTTGCTTCTCTGCTTTCAGCCTGCCTTCTAGCCGCCGCTTCCTTACCTCAGCATCCTATTTCTGTCCGCTTTCTGTCGCTCCGCTTTGCTTCCCTCTCTCCCTTTCCGGCTGGTCTTTCTCCTCCCATCTCAACACCCTGATCCGCTGCTCTTATTCTACTCTGACTCTTCCTTTCTTTTCTTTATTCATTTTGGAGTGGTACCTTGTCCCAGTTTACTAGCCCTTTCCAAGATAGGTGGTCCTGCCTTTCTGGATTGCTTTACCGCCCTTACAATTCCAACAAGTACCCCTTGCACTTTGGACGGTATTCTTGTTACTTCCATTCTACGTGCTACCATGCTCAGGATCAAGGAGCACCTGTTCTTCAGTCAAATGCACCGTGCTCACTTCCAAGATTTTTTTTTAGCCTTTTTGCTTTTTTCCTCTTTTTACAGGCGTTCTCGGGCGGAGGTCCTGTGTTTGCTGTCACAACCCGGTGACACAGTGGCTTCCATCTGAGGAAGGCCGTACCTCTTCCAAAAGAAGAAGAGCAGCAGAAGAAGGAAGGAAGGAAAAAAAGGCCTGTGCTATCTATCGAAGGATCAGGTGAGGAGAAGGAGGAGGGAGACATTACGGATTTGGGAGCCCCCATTGGAGAGACATCTGACAGTTTACAACGCCACATATCCATCATCGCTACCGCTGAGCAGATTCAGGAATTAGTCAATGCTGTTCAGTGCTTGTCCCAAGAAGTTCGAGCCCTGAAGACAGAACACGATAACCTTCGGCAGATGGTTACTGCCCGAGAACCACCCCGGAGTGAACTTCCTCCTATGCCTCTAGCCTCTGGCAAGTTTGACGGAAACCCCAGACATTTCAAAGAATTTATGGAGGCATGCATCATTCATTTTACTTTCCGGCCACATTCTTATGCTACCGATCAAGTCCGGATCTGTTTCTTGGTGTCCAACCTCACAGGTAATGCTTTCGCATGGGCCTCCCCTCTAGTGGCTGGTGCAAGCCTACTCCTACAAGACTACAGTTCAAGCAGTTCGAGAGTCGTCTCAAGTGGCCAGCGAGGAGCGGCTGGCCATCTGGTAGGGTTCTTCCGATCTGCTTACATACTTCACTCAGTTTAAGAAAGTCGCAGCAGAAGCAGGCTGGCCTGAAGCCGCCCAGTACACCATCTTCAGAAGAAGTCTCTGTGAGGAGCTGAAGGATGAACTTGCTGTATTTACTAAGGGATTGCCCTGAAGTGCCTCCCCGTCGCTCGGGAACCGAGCATCCTCGGAACCAATGGGGACGAGTTACCGAGGTCACGATGCCAGTCCCTACGTATCAGTCACAGTCTCATCTGCGATCCTTATCGATGACAACAGGCTGATGGTGGTGGCCATTCAGCTGTAAGTCAAACAAAGAATGGTAGAAACTCTCGCCCTAATCGATTGTGGTGCTGCCGGAAACTTTATGGACATCAAATGGGCCAGTCAGACAGGTATTGACCAGGTCCAGAAGGAAGAGGATCAAAAGGTGGAAGGTGTTGACGGCACTCCCCTAAGTGCCGGTTTGATCACACATGCTACTGTCACTATGGAGATGATGATCTGGCAACACAAAGAGACCCTCCAGTTTGACCTGATTCATGCTGCCCATTTCCAGGTGATACTGGGGGTGTCCTGGCTCCGCAAACACAATCCAGCGATCGACTGGTCCCGCAACTTGATCACTTTCAATTCCAATTGAATTGTCGGAAGTCGTATTTAACTGAAGACTCACATGAGATAGTGAAAATCATGGTACAAACCCAGTCTTCTTCGTCTTCGCTTGGTGTCCATCTGATACCTACTAACCTGTACAAATTAAAGGAGGTTTTCTTAGAGAAGGACCCACAAGAATTGCCACTGCATCACCCAGAAGACTGCAGAATAGACCTGCTGCCTGATTCCCTGATACTTTTCGGGCGTATGTTTTCACTCTCCCTAAGGAAGAAAGAAGAACTGAGGAAATATCTGGGCTCTAATCTTCACAACGGGTTGATCCAACGTTCTTGTTCGCGGGCAGATGCATCATTGTTCTTTGTCCCCAAGAAGGACAGCAACGAGTTGCGGCCCTGCATAGATTATCAAGGCCTCAATCGAGTCACTATAGGGGACAGATATCCCATGCCCCTTATCAGGGATGTCTTAGAGGTGGTACAAGGCGCCGTTGTGTTTTCCAAGCTTGACCTCAGATGGGCCTACCATCTTCTACGTGTCCTAGTGGGGGATGAGTGGAAAACGGCTTTTTGCACCCCGTTCGGTCACTTCGAGTATAAGGTCATGCCCTTTGGCCTGGTTAATGCACCTGCCATTTTCCAACGGTTTATGGACCAGATCTTTTCTGACCTACTTTATCAGAACACCATAGTGTACCTCGATGATATCCTGGTGTATTCGTCTTTCAAACAGGCGCATCAAGAACATCAACTTCTCAGATGCCTCCAAGAGCACCACCTATTGGTCAATCCCAACAAGTGCATCTTCAAGGTATTCACCGTGCCCTACTTTGACTTCATTCGCACCGAACAAGGGGTGGAGATGGATCACAGAAAGCTAACGGCGGTCCTCGACTGGCCTTTCCCATCTTCTGTAAAGGATGTCCAGCGGGTTTCTTGGACTTGCCAACTTTTACCGCCGGTTTATTTCACAGTACTCTGAGGTTGTTCTTCCAATCACTTCTCTTTTGAAGAAAACCTCTTTACCCTTCACCTGGACTACCAAGGCGGAAGAGACCTTTGTCCTTCTGAAAAAGCTGTTCTGCTCGGCCCCTGTTCTTCGTCAACCCGATATGTCCCTTCCATTCATCGTTGAGGCCGACACCTCAGCAGCTGTCATAGGTGAAGCACTCCGTCAAGAAAACAATGGTATGGAACATCCTGTGGCCTATCTTTCACGAACACTCAATCCCAGTCAGGCCAATTACTCAGTAATAGAGAAGGGACTACTGGCCATGAAGACAACTTGTGAGGAGTGGCATCATCTATTCCAAGGTGCTTCACACCCATTCCAACTCAGAACCGACCACAAGAATCTCAGGGTTATCCAACACATGGAATGTGTGAATTCTCGGCAGGTCAGATGGGCCCATTCTTTCACACAGAATGACTTTATTGTGACCTACCTCCCTGGAAATAAGAGCATACTTGATGATTCCCTGTCTAGGTTTCTCTCTCTGGGCCGGTCTGTCGATCCACAACCCAAATACATTCTACCCCAAAACAAGATTGAGTGCTCTGTCTCTACCTTCTTGCAGTGTGAAAACAGAATCAAAATATCGAGGCTGAGTACCCCAAAAGGAAATACACCGAACACGGGTTACAAAGGAACATACAAAGTACTTTATTTTATACTGAATCCAGTTACAAAAACAGAGCAAAATCAGATAGCTATCGGCCCTTAGTACAACACAACGAATTCCAGCATGGTTCAGGGTGTTCAGTGAGAGACATTGTACATTAGAATGCATTTGCTTTTTATACACTTGGTGGGCACGATGTCCAGCCCCACTTCGGGTTAATATTCCATGTAATACATCACTGATCTAGGGTTCGTGCCAAGTCTCGAACAACCGCATATAACTGGTTTGCCTTTAATTCATGTATCAACAAGCCTCTGCAATAACTGTGTATTCTAAGATTTTCCATGCAGGCCTTCTCAAACATTAATACAATGTAGTAAAACAAGTGTTTTTGTATTTGAATACATTGTTTCAACATATGCTTGTGGATTAGTTTCGTTGCACGAGTAATCCTTTTACACACAGGTCAACGAAGGACAAGGTCTCAGTTCATGACCTCAATAAGTGGCCTGCAGGCAAGTTACATATTAGCTATGTACAGAGGTCAAGACGGCCATGTTGTATTTTGGAATGACATCGTCCACCATTTTAACTCACAGGGTGACTTTTACAAAGCGAATCCTAAAATGGCGGATTGGCCTAAAATGGCAGCTTACATTGATTTAAGGTCAGGACCTTGCAACACGGATTCTTTCGCAAGCGACTTTCGAGCAGCTTGGCGTAGGCCAATATTCATATATTTATTGCAATAGGAGGCACAATATGATTTCTCTTTTGACAGCAGAAAGTTAAGGAAGCAACCGTCCTCTCTCAAGGTGTTCCTAAGACTAAACCCTGTGATGTGCTCTGCCTACGGTATGTCTCATATTCGTCAACAACCGTCTGTTTATGCCTACTTCCGCTCTTAGACGAAGCGCTATGGAGTGGTACCAAGACAGCATGTTAGCGGACCATAGAGGTGTTGTCTCCACTGTGGAACTATTACAACGACAGTTCTGGTGGCCGGGTTTAGTCACAGAAGTCAAGAGATTAATAGCGTCCTGCCCTACCTGTTGCAGGGCCAAATACAGTGCTCAAAAACCTCTCGGGGTACTCCAACAAAGCCAACCTCCCACAAGACCATGGAGCAATCTGTCCACTGACTTTATCAGTGATCTGCCTCTCTCTGAGGGGTGTTCTTGTATAATGGTTACGGTAGCCACGTTTTCTATGATGGCACAATTTTCTCCTATGCCTGGAATCCCCACGGCGGCTGGAATGGCTACCGTGTTTGCCAGAGAAGATAATTTCCGATCGTGGAAGTCAGTATACCTCCTGTTTCTGGAAGGCTTTTTGTGGTAAACTGGTTATCGATAGGGCTTTATCCTTGGGGTCCCACCCACAAACTAACAGCCAGACCGAACATCTGAATTCCTCTGTAGAACAGTATCTCAGATGTTTTACTAACCACCAACAGGACAATTGGGTGTCTTTGTTACCTACAGCTAAGTTTTCCTATAATAACGCTAAGCACTCAGCTACTAAATTGAGCCCTTTCTACTGTAACTATAGTTTTCACCCCTTTGATCTCCTCCCTATGGATTTACGAGCTACCTCTGTTCCCTCAGTTGACAGCATCCTAGCCAACATCACTGATGCCCATAGGATCACCAATGAAGGTCTATGAAAAATTAAAAACCACTACCAGCTGCAAGCAGACTTGCACCTGCGCAAGGCACCCGATTGGTCTCCCGGCACCTGTGTATGGCTTTCTACCAAGTACCTGCCACGGTGGTTACGACCTTCAAAACTCTCACCTCGTTTCCTGGGTCCCTTTCCCATAATCAAAAGGATAAATCCCGTGGCGTACCGCCTATGGTTACCCAGATGCATTAGGTGGATACATCCTGTGTTTCACACCTCTTTGTTGAAAGAAAGCCATGAGGATCCCTACCAGAGGACGGTTCCATCCTCACGTTTTCCTACTGATGGTACCCCGGAGAAATACGAGGTGGCAAGAATTATGGACTCCAAATATAAGAAGGGTTGCCTGGAATACCTGATCCATTGGAAAGGTTACTCGCATGTTGAGGATTCCTGGGAACCCTTCTTGCTGGTCCACGCCCCTTTACTGGTCCGTATGTTTCACCGAGCACATCCTGGTAAACCCGGTGGTCTGCCCCTTGGAACGGGGCATACTGTCACGCGCCTGCCCACCTGGCGCTTGTGGCATTCATGGAGATTACGCCGCCATTGAGTGGCTTTCCACGTTACTCACGTTCTGTCCCATTGCGGTCTAGTTCTCTGGACCGATCTCTGTTTCCTTTATTAGCCCCGCCCTGCACTTCCGGCTTTGATTTGCAACCCCCTTGTGTTACTTTTGCTTCTGTAAGACGCTACACAGTTGTTTCCGCTTGCAGCTGCCGCTGCCCCTCTGTTCTCGTTTTGTGTTCCGCTACTGCTTTCCGCTTGGTTTGCTCTTCCGCTTTCAGCCTGCCTTCTAGCCGCTGCTTCTTTACTGCAGCGTCCTATTTTTGTCCGCTTTCTGTCGCTCCGCTTTGCTTCCCTCTCTCCCTTTCCGGCCGGTCTTTCTCCTCCCATCTCAACACCCTGATCCGCTGCTCTTATTCTTCTCTGACTCTTCCTTTCTTTTCTTTATTCATTTCGGAGTGTTACCTTGTCCCGGCGGCACAGTGGCTTCCACCCGAGGAAGGCCGTACTTCTTCCAAAAGAAGAAGATCAGCAGAAGAAGGAAGGACAAAAGGCCTGTATCATGTACTGAAGGATCAGGTGACGAGAAGGAGGAGGGAGACATTACGGATTTGGGAGCCCCCATTGGAGAGACATCTGACACGTTCTTCTCATTATGCACTTCTCAGTAGCCTTGTTCACCCCAGCTTCTCCCAGTAACCCCTCTCCCCCCTGGGCCCACGATGCACATAGCAGCCCCTTCCACTTCTAAAGGCTGCCGTAGCTTCCTCTACCTCTAGTAGTTCTTTGGAGCTCCGCCCATGGACTCTCAGGAGCCACCTTCACTGCACCCCCTGGTTGCTAGTAGAAATGAGCGGTGATATCACCGTATATGCCTGTGCTTCACAGAGCAGGGGCCCTGCCTTTAAGACACCCATGGAACTTGACAAGGAAACTGGCTTGATCAGGAGGGCTTCTGGCACAGAGCAAGGGGCCCACGTGGGAACTTGCAGACTGAAGTGGAGTGTTCTCTGGCCACAGCGGCCCCACTTGTTGAGTGGGTGTTTGAGGATGTTTGGGGGGAAGTGGGGCCTTCTCAGGGGACCTCTCAGGGACGTAGAGCGATGGGGAAAGCACTATTTCGCCGTATTTGATGTGTAATACAGCCGTGTGACGTGCATTTCTATGGCGTGCTTGACATATTTTTACCAGGGCACTCTGGGGCACTCATGTCATCCTGTGATCTGGTTTACAGGGGGTGCCCTTGTATTTCACGACGATTGCAGTCTGCCCTGAGTAGTGGGTTTACCCAGGCTCGATTGTGGCACTGCTTGACCAGGTGAATACTATCTTATAGTTGGCACACCCATTAACCCATGGCAACAAACTGAATGCTGGCCTTCCCCTGGGGTTGGTGGTAAAAGCACAGAGTCTAGCATTGTTAGCCAGACCAAATCATGTGTCTGTAGCCAGGTGGTCACTGGACTGGCTCAGTGTTAATTCATCTTTTCCGACATGCTTGCTTCCAAAGACAAACGCGTTGCCCCTGAGCTATCCCCACAGTCCTTCTTACCAGTAGAATCAATTTTAAAACGCTGCTTTGCGTTCAGATACTTGAATTGCAGTGCTCCTAAATGTCCTTTGGATAAAGAGCCAAGTCCCTGCCTGGCAGAACTCTGACCAATCACAGGGTCCTTTTCTCTCCCTCTTCCTGGTCCTCTTCCGGGGACAATCGTCCATTTGCAGTCCAGGCAGCTGAAGTGTGCCAAAGTTGGTGGTCAGTCAGCTCTATGCAGAATGTTAGGCAGAATCCTGTGCAGTGCCCTTAGGGACCACTACACACAATTAAGACTACAGGTGGTAATACAAGTTTTACCTTTGGTACAAGCCTGTACTACTAAGTTATAGTGGTAGCAGTAGCGGAGCAGCCAGGCTTATCTCAAGAGTATATGAGCAGTAGCAGAGATTATACAAAGGGACCACAGTTACTGTAGCTCAAGCAAACACTGACTCAAGGTTTCAGGTAAAAAATATAAGTACATTTATTTTTAAACCGTCAGTTATAAACACAACACCTCTATCATACTTTAAACAAAGCCACACGTTAAATATACTACCACTAACCAATTTGCTTTGTACAGTAAGTCTCAAGGTATGTACCTTGTGTTTGAATGAACCGGTGTTATGAACAAAACAAGATACTGCGGATACGGTTGCGATCACTTTTTGGCAGTTCGGTCTACTCAATAAACGCGTATCCGTGACATGAAATGCTAACAGAGCAAACACACACTTAGCACCTGAGATACCCAGAGGGAGTTGGAAGCAAAAATCACAGGCAATATTTAGGTTAGGCAGGCAGCATCGAGAAACACTCAGAAACACGAGTTCAAAAGTCAAAGGGTCGGAGCCAGGGTTAAGTGACACTGGAGACCTGTTGCCGAAGATCACACCGTTAGACAGTTCACGATTCAGTGTAGCCAAGAGTACTTCGATATTGTCAATGTTCGGAAGCAAAAGTTATAAGAAGGAGGGAAGACAAGGGCAAGCCTTGGAGATGAAGAAAAGGGGTTCACCCAGTTTCCTCAACAGAACACAGTACCTTATTCCAATGGTGCAGCTGGTGCCCTGGCAGTTGTTCCTGTTGGTTTCCTGCAGACCCACGATTCCTGGAGCTTCGTTGTGAAGGAGGACGTCTGAAGGGGGTCTGCACCACACAGGGATGAAGCCGGCAGCAGCGACAATGAATAAAAGGTGCGCTCCATAAAAACAGGAGAGGCTCAGCAGGTGGCTATCCGGACCACTACAGCAGTGTGCAGTGATTTCGACCACGGCGGAGATCTCTGGCTGAAGAAGATGAGCTGGTTATCCCCACCAGGCTCAAAGGAAGAAGACTCCGGACTGGCTCTCCTCTTAGTCGTCGAAGGGTAGATAGGTCAGAACTGCAGCAGGGCTTCACCAGGACGTGGTAGTTGCAGCAGCCGTCGTTCTCTCTGCTTCTCTTCAGTTCCTTGTAGTTCCAGAGGCGACTCTGACTTCTAGCCCAAGAGACCTGCCTTTTATGCACAAAAGCACCATTCACACAGCCTGGCTGTCAATCACGCAGCAGGGGGGTTGTCCAGCCGGGACAACCTCCTCAGCCAATCATGGCAAAGTGCGACTTGGGTTTCCTAGGATACCCTGTGCAGGGGGTGACTACACCCCTCCCTCACATTCAGCCCACCGAGACACATAGGCGGCTTGAGGAGGGCTTTTGACCAGAAGCCCGCCAAAAGACAGTGAACAAAGAAGGCGAACCAAGTTTGCCGCGCAAAGTAAAGAACAAGAAGGATTTTAACAAAAAGAAATGGCGAATAAACCCAACCGGAGCCAAAAGAAAGACAATTTGGTCAAGCGGGTTTATGTTCGAGGCTAATATAATAGCCAAGAACAGTACCACGTTCATCTAATATAATCGCGGTAGAAAAGTTAGGGTAGATACCACTGCCACCAGCCAAGTCTAAATGTTAAAAGAGCGAAACAATGCTCAGGGAGGTACAGACAGAAAAGGGGTACAGATTAGCCCTTCCCGGTACTCCATGTAAGATGTGGTGTACTGGGTCTGTGGTAAAAATGACTATGTAAAGTAAATGGCAACTTTACCTTTCTCTGGGGGACTGTAGTCAACCCCAGCGAAATGGAGTCAGAGGGAAGTCTTAAAGACAATCCTGGGTTACTGCACTAAAGGTGCTGTGTAACCCATACAAGAACAGGGGCACCTGAAATGGTGTGCTCCAGTGAACAAGATCACACAATGAGTAAAAACACATATGTCAAAACACATGTAAGAGTGGAAAAAAGATGTACACTCTTACCAGGTGGGAAAAAATAAACTCCAGAAATCCAGAAAAGCTGCTGGGGACTCACTAGGTGAGGGAAATTAGCCCTAGAAGGAGAATTCTCCCTAACACAGAGTCCAGTCTTTATGGCCTTTCCTTTAGCTCTTGTGCAAAGGATGGTTTGAGGGCGGACCAGCTCTGTTCTTAAAACGCATCCAAGTTTTCATACCTTTCATTGGACCAACTAAAAAATGCTGTGATGGTGCAAAGCGTGTCAGGTCCCATAGACATCTTCTCAAGAAGCAGTGGGTATCTAAAAGTCTGTGTCTCAACTTACACAATTGCAATTGAAAATCGTGTTTTATAGAGTGCGCTAAGAATATGAACCATATGGGGCACATTCTCAAATGATTAAGGAAACCCTTAAGTGTCCGAGTAGGTGGTTTACACTCGATTTAGGCGGTGGCTCGCAAATGCCATGCTGTTAGCGATTCAGCCTTCACCAGCTCTGTACCCTCCCTAGCTGGTCTGGGTGTGGCAGTAACATGGCGCTATTACTGATACGCTTTCTGCATCCACACCCCGCATTTCATTGTTCAGCCTCCAAGGTGCCCGCCTGTGCCACACTTGGTTGTGTTGTGCAGCTCCCAGTCACGGCCAAACGATTCAGGCTAAGAAAAATCTATTAGCACACAAGAAAGTGAAGGTGTGCTGCAGCAGTGGCGTGGGGAGCGCAGTTGGGAGCAACAAATGTATTCTTAAAATAGTTATTTTAATTTTATTTGTATTCAATTATTCATTTATCACGCGCCATATACTGCAGGCACCAGGGCGAAAAAAAAAAGACAACATTCAACATACTGGGAGAAGAAAAGAGAGGAAACAGATCATAGAGGCTTAGGTAGGCCCAGGAATAGGGCACAGGTGGTATCGTGTAACAGCAGTGAAATCTAATGTGTAACGATGATGATGTAGACCCGGGCCGTAGTGCGGGAAATACTGAAGCTCTGCCATATTGTGAGGCCTAGTATTTTGAATTCCCTGAAGCAGGTGTAGCAGTGCGGCATAATGTGGAGTTTGAATTATTTTCCCTTTCTCAAGCCCCAGAAGTAATGCCAAGAATAGTGGCATTCAGGCCGAACAGATAATGGTTTAATTGTATCAAGCTGTAGGCTTGTGGAACAGGAGTCGAATGTGAATGCAGAGCTATGGTATGCTGCGCCTTTCCCAAAGGACAAATCCATGACAGCCAAGTTACTAGCGTCCCCGGGACAATGGCCATCCTATTTGAACTGCCAGGCGGCTGGAAAATACGGTACCTAAATCCATCTGAATTTGGCCGATTAATGTGGCCCTTCAGAGAACGAAGAAGGTGTATCGCAGGTGGGCAACTGATAAGGGCGGAGCCCGGAGAAGAACATCCTGTGATTTGTAATACGAAGAGCAAGTGGTGATGCCAACATACTAGCCCAGAGCTGGGCAGGCATAGCTGGGGCGCCTGCATGTTGGAATGAAGCGGAGTACACTATTAGTTCAACAGGCCAATTTGACCTCAGATTTGTCCACTGAGCTCATGCCAAACGACCAGGTGCACACCACATGACTACACTGATGGGGTGGGTAACATCCCAGGTAACTCGTCAATCCAGTAGCTGGGAACCAAAGTGACGTAAAAGGGGAACCACGTGTTAGAGGACTGGGGTAGTTTAGGATGTGATCAATTGGTCAAGTGACTATGGAGAACTGGTAGAATGTATATTGGCGGTAGCCAATGAGGATGGGGGGAATAACACTGTATATTGTTTACATCATGAGTGACGATTTCTTTCTTGCTTTGAACTTACTGAGAGCTCCATGTCAGTTTGGTTCTACTGGACCTTCTGATACCTTTTTCTTTTTGTATGCCATATAAATCTTGTTTTCTTTGCAAAACTGTGTACCAAGCCTTTTTCCTTTAAAGGAGTGTTATTAATTGTCTGCTTGTCTGGAAGTCTTGCCTTACACATTTGGTTACCCCAACATGATCCCAGGCCCTCCGCGGTGACTGAGGATTCCTGGCCGCACATCCAGGGGGGTCATGCCCACGTGCAGTGACCAGTCCCCTTTGCACAAACTGAAGAGGCTATCAGGAGCCATGTTGCCTGAATTCATGTCAGCTCTTGGAAGCACCCGGATTGTGCAGATCGTTGATGGGACCTTATGACAGAGGAAGTCGAGGGAGCATGCAGTTGTAAGTGCACCTTTACAGGTGAAAACAATAAGAGGAAGGGGTGTGAGAGAGTTGGGGAGTGTGCGTGTGTGTGTTGATGGTGGAGTGGAAAGACCACGTGGCATTATATATGTTTTTAATTATATGGATTGATGTCTTGGTATATGAGGAAAAAGGATGATAAGAGAGTAACAGGATCCTCTCCAAAAAAGGGCAGAAGGCAGCACTGCAGAACTAAGGAGAAAAAGAGGAATAAGGGTAGAGGTCCAGTATAAAGAGAGGTCCTGGGATCCCTCAACCTGATATAAAGGGGGCATATCGTAGTTTTTTGTGTTTTTCTTGTGTTTTTATTGTATTGGTATGGCCCGAGGAGGGGTTCAGCTTCGTTGTTTATATAACTTTGTCGAATGACAGTAATGAGTGTATGGTTGGTGTGAGAGTGTGTGGACTATAGTAGTGTGGTGAATCGAGGTGTGGATGTGAAGAGTGATGAGTGGGGAAGAGGGAGGAAAGAAACAGGAAAGGGGTGGGGGAGGGGCATTATGGCACGCTGGATCAAAGCCTGGGTTGATTAAAGATTTTACGAGTGAGTAGAGGCCACCAAAATAGAACTGTCGACTCCATTGGAGTATATATGTACAGCTCTCCTTTTGTATCGGGGGAACATTATTAAATATCATAAGGAGTGGGTGGCCGGGACGAGAGGAGGGGTGCACAAGCCATGGTCAGAGCAGGGAACAAACAATAAGGATGTTTTGGGCTATATGTATACATTTCTGGAAGCCAAGTATAAGGGGAAGGAATCGAAGAATAGAAAGGGAATTCTAGATGATTTGGAGGATGCACTCCCGGGCCCCGTGAAAGTAGATATGCCCCCGTCCACTCCTATTGCCACGAGCATCCAGGGGTGCCCCGTCCCTCCGAGCTCAGTACACACAGCGCAGCCTCCCCAGTACCAGGTTATTCCACACACACACCGTTAGGCTACACAAATCCTTGGTATGTGCCACAGCCCACCACTGCCCCTCCTCCTTCAGCTCCCTCACCTTATGAGAATATCCGTAACCCTATAGCATCTGCAGCTGGTCAAGCTGAAGCACACAGGGATCCAGAGCGCAGGCCTCAATGGGATTTAGAGGCGGCTTTATGGCAGACAGAAGAAGACTTAGCAAGTTTGAAGCTGGATAGAGGAGATTTGCAGAGAGCCCTGTTGGAACAGATGAATAGCAAGCAGGGGACATCCTGCTTAGAATTGATAGTACTGCCGTCAGGGATGTGCATTCGGTGACAGAAGCTAAAGGACAGTATTCTGAAGGCCGCAGAGACGAAAGCCACGGGCCAAGAGCTTGGATTACGGATTGGTTTGGTCCGATGCCAATATTGCCACAGTCGCGGAAGAGGAACAGTAGGACACAGAGGAGGAGCAAGCAGAGGAAGAGGCCGCGCCCATGATATCGACAAGGGTAAGAAGTTTGGTCTGGTGAGGGGTCAGCAATGAGAGGCGGCCACAAGGTGTTCATGTTTCTTAAACAAAAACCTTTATTAAATAAAAAGAGTTTGTGTCAGTACTCAATCATATTGATCATTGTGGCATTGATGGTAGAGGTTCTCGCCGGTTTCAAGATGGTGGGCCGCACATGCTGTGGCCGGCCATTTCAACATGGCACCCACTTGTAGGACGCAGCCAGTAATCCTCTGTTACCTAGCTCCTTCTTTCCTTGTGCTGCGCACCAATTCCGTTCCAGGCTCCGCCTTCAGTTTCTGCCGTGTTGTTCTTGCCGTGGTCTGTCCGATTGATCTCCAGAATAGCTCTTCATCTAAAGGGTTTTTTCCCATTGGTGAGTTTTCCCTTATTGGGCTGTTCCTTCAGAGGAGTCACCTTGTTTCTATGTGACGCAGGAGTACAGGGTGGCTGCACAGGAGGACAAACCGTATCTCTACCCTGAGAGGACTCAGAAAGGCAAACAGGTAGGACGGAAATCTGATAGTTTGTGACGCCCAAAGGCTGAAATGGCCCAAATGCAGGAACTCATAGCTGCTGTACAGAATCTCACCATTGGGCTTAAGGATGAGATGCGTATTTGCAGGCATTGATAAACAGATGTCTTGCCTTCTAGGTCTTTCCTGGGGATTCCCCAAGTGGAGAAGTTTATTGGGTACCCTAGAAAACTGAAGGAATTCCTGGACGCATGCTCAGTCGTCTTTTCTTTTAGACAGATATAATTTCAGACCGAAAGATCAAAGGTCGGATTCATTATTACCCATATGGGTGGTAGTGCCTTGGCATGGGTGACATCATTTGTTACAACAGATGATGCCCTCCTGAATAACTATCCCTGCTTTCTAGCTGCCTTTTAAACTCTACTTCGATCGACCAATATTGATTTGTACCTCCCAATAAACCCTGTTAGATTTCCAGTAAGGGAATCTGGATCTGTTGTCTTATATAACTCGATTCAAACAGAAGGCTCAAGAAATTGTATGGCCCGAGGAGGCTTGCTATACTCTTTTTGAGAGGGCTCTCTGGGGAACTGAAAAAGAAACTAGCGAGGGTCCCTATACATCCTTAATTTGATCAACTTATAAAATTAGTTTTACACATCGCCTTTTGTATCCTAGAGAAAAAGATGGAGGGAAGAAAACCTAGGAGTGCAGGTCCTCACTCACTCCCCCTCACAGCACCGGATACTCCATCTACCATTTCTTCTGACATAAGTGAAACTATGCAGGCCGGAGCCGCCCGTGGCCCTCTGTCTGAGGAAGAAAAGACTCGCAGAAGAAGCAAGGGGCTATGTCTCTATTGTGCCTCTTCATCTCATCTGTTGCGACAATGGCCCTTGGCTCTGCCTCCTAGGCAGGGAAACGCCAGGTCCCGAAGCTAGAAGGGATGGAAAGAAAGCCCCCTAAATGATACTCCTAAAGGCAGACATAAACCCCAAAATCAGGACAACAGACTGCTAGTACTCAGAGTAAATCCCTGATGGAAGTAGGTGCCTCGGTGGATTCCGGAGCAGCAGGCATATTCATGGACCATATCTGGGTCAAACAGATGGGTATACCTTGTGTACAGAAGCCCATAGCCTTATCAGTTGAAGGAGTTGACAAAACACCATTCGATGGAGGTCCTATCACACGCCCTTATTAAAGGCACGGCTGCTGCCGGAGTTGCATTTTTTCCGGGACCCGCGAATGGGCAAGAACCGGGTCATGCCGAGTTTGGTGGACCCGGTAATTGCCCATTTTCGGGTGCCGGAATCAAGGGCGTCCCGATCCCCATTCTGCCCCATAGGGCTGAATGGGGATGGGGACGTCGGATGCACCGGCACATTCAGAGTTGTGCCGGTGCATCCGATGTGCTGTGTTCGCTGGTGCCGTTACACCCTCCAGGAAAAACCTGGTGGGTGAAATAGCACCCGCGAGCAGAGCACGTAGTATGGAGGTCCGGGAACTCCGTTAACGGCATGCTTACCAGTACCGTAGTTCCCGGACCGCCATGGTTGTAATGAGGCCCATTGTCTTTTGACATAAGAGTGGCTCATTTTCCTTCGAAATTAGGGATACCCTGATTGGTCCGTCACAACCCATTTATCAATTGGACGGCTCATACTGTGTTTCTTGAGTCAGAATATTGTACTTCATTTTGTCAGGCTACTTCCTCTCCACCTAAACTTCAGTCACAGGATCAAACCCCTCCAACCATTGGGAGCATACCATTACTGTGTGTCTTTCCACAAAAATATAGCGCGTATCAACAAGTATTTTTGAAGGAATCCTCGTAATCTCTTTCTCCACATCGTCCAGATGACTCTGCAATTTATCTTCTATTGAAACATTTGTGTATAGGCGTGTTATAAATGCCTTATCATATCATATCATATCATTACCCAACACCACCGTTTAGCCGCATGCTTATCCTCTCTTATTTGGAGAAGAGTTTCTCGAAAAAATATTTCTGTGTAAACATGGGAAACGGCTAAATCCATGAATCCACTTCCTCTGCAGGAGCACCATGTCTAGATTTCAGAGGACTCAATCGCATTTCTCTCAAAGACAAGTACCCATTGCCTTAAATACTGGACATACTTGAAGCTGTACAAAGAGCCAATGTGTTTACCAAATTAGACCTTTGTGGTGCCTATCATCTTGTCAGAATAAAGGAAGGAGACGAATGGAAGACCGCGTCCTGTACCCCATTTGGGCATTAACAATTTTGTGTAATGCCCATTCAGACTGGCCAACGCCCCCACCGTCTTTCAAAGGTTCATAAACCACCTTTGATCCGATCTCCTTTTGCACACAGTGGTAGAATATCTCAATGATATCTTGGTGTTCTCCCCTCATCATCACCACCACACAGAACATGTCAAGGACATTTTACGTCATCTAAAGAGGAACCTTTTAAGAGCCAAACCTGAAAATGTTTTTTTTGACATCACCTTGGTTCCCTATTTGGGTTATATTCTCTCAGCTCAGGGCATTGCCATGGATTCCAGAAAAGTAACAGCTATTTTACAACAGAGAACTTCACATCCGCCGTAAAAGAACTGCAGCGGTTGCTGGTCTTGGCTAATTTGTATCGTAAATGAATTGCTGGATTCTCTAAAAAAGTGCTTCCCCTGACGAAATTGCTAAAGAAGTATCAAAAAGTAATCTGGAAGGACCCAATTGAGAAGGCCTTCATTTCACTAAAGGAAACCTTTACTTCAGCACCAGTTTTAGTTCAGCCTACGCGCCCTTGCCCTTTATTCTGGAAACCAATGCTTCTGATAGAGCTGTCAGTGCTGTTCTTAAACAAGTGCATAAGAACCAGGAAGAACATCCTGTGACCTATTTCTCAAACACCTTGTCTGAAGCCGAAAGAAGCTATTCCGTCCTGGTAAAATAACTACTAGCAATCAAACTGGCATGCTCTGAAGGGCGTCATTAGTTGCTAGGGCTAGAGAAATCACCGAAATCAGAGCGATCATCGAAATTGTCAGATGCTTCAGTCCTTTCATTGTACAAACATCAGAAAGGCCTGATGGGCTCATGACATACATTCTGGGCTCAAAGAACCTGACAGCTGATATGCTTTCCAGATGGGGACTGGATACACCAGGAATAAAAACCTGTAATGAGAAAATGTTACCCACTACTCCTTATGTCATGGCTGTTGAAACCTTCTTTCAAAAGGTCAGTGCTCAGCTTGTTGTGACTCCTCCAGATTCCATGTTTTGTATGAAATGGGGCCTTACCTTGCAGGAGAATCTCTACTGGGCCTCCTCTCCCTTGTACAAAGTAGTTGATGAGGTTTGGTTGTCCTACAAATATCTATCTTTGCACCTACATTCCAAGAAGTTTTCTCCACGTTATTTTGGTCAGTTTTCTATACACAAGGTAATCAATCCACTGGCCTACCGATTACATCTGCCTTCTTCATGGAAACATATCCATCCAGTTTTCCACGTGTCCTTGTTAAAACCCTACAGACCTGAGTCTTCTCTACAGGATACAGCACCTCTTCCTCCTCCTGTTCTTAAGGAGGATCATTTGGAATATGAAGTACAACTAATCTGTGACTCCAGAATCCGTCGAGGTCAATTGGAATTTCTTATTGATTGGAAGGGCTATGCCCCCTGTGAAAGAACCTGGGAAAAAGCTAATGATGTGCATGCTCCTCTTTTGGTGAAACAGCTCCCAGTGAAACACGTGGAGCTGCAGTCGTTGCGGCATACATGTGCTTACCTGCAATAGTGCCATTATTTGAATATTTAAAAATGGCCGTCGCATCGGCATCATCCTGACCCTGCAGCGCTTCCAGCTTTATACTTTGCCTAGCAATGGTCTATGTGGCCCTTTTTCAGCCAATCTAGCCCCGCTGGCAGGCGGTAGCCGGCCTTTATTCTAAGGCAGGTGCAAAGCCCCCCCTGTCTGTGCCCATCTTCTTCGACCAGGGCAGGAGCCCCATCTCGGCCGCCACTGCAGGAGCAGTGCAGCAGAGCAACTGCATTTGACTCCCTGAAAAACCACAAGCAGCGTGTGTGCTGCTGCAAGAAATCCATGGATGCGGAAAAATATGCAGGCAGTATTGTAGTGATACACGAAATTGCAACCTTGCCAATCAGGGCTTTAGATGACAGCATTAGCCGCTGAAAGCCAATAGTGTATTCAAAGTATGTGCTAAAAATGCTGACAGTAGTCTGTTGTAGCACTTCCATTATGCAGTAGTGAGCTACAAGGAATATGCAGGCCTAGTATGAGATAGGTCAAATTAAGCATTGTTGATAGACAGGCAGGGAGGGCCCCTAGCTATGTAGCTAATAGGTTTTTGGAGTGTTTGGAACATCATGGCACCTATATAGCGCTTAGATAGCCAGTCTTAAGCGCTATAAACACTAAGCTATGAGTGCATGCCTTTTAGAGCTTGCAGATGGGGTTAATACATCCCTGCTTCCCTTAGAATATTCAGCCTCACTAACGTTAGCCCTGGCTCCAAGCTAATCTTCCTTTTCTCTGGGAAGGTACTGATAAGACATTCCTCAGCCAGCGCAGATGGGAACAAGGGAGGGGGTAGGAGCGAGCAGGGAGCATCTCAGAGAGAGCTGGGTTTTTTCCATGAGCCAGTTGCACAGGGAAAGTTCTGGAACTGTGCGTCATGGTGACTGACAGCAAGAGATTATAAAATATCCATGCACACATGGATCAGGGGGAGATCGCCTGTGGACTTGATTCGTGTACAGTCAGGTGCCCGGAATTGGCTCTCACGGTGTCCTCCAGCCTTGTTTTTCTATGAGCGGGGCTTGTTTTACAGCTAGCTTATGAGAAACCCAGGTCTCCCAGGGCTGAGATTAAGGGACGTAAGACTGTGTTTCTCTATGTTTCTCTATATTTCTCTATGTTTCTCTATGTTTATCTAAGTTCCATGTTTCACTATATTTTGCATTGCTCTTTGTTTTATGCTTTGTAATATTCTCTAACTTGAATCCCAAATGTATATGAAATTCACTGCTTAGAATAAATATGCTAATAACACTTTGAGGGTGTCATTTGTCACTAGCATGAGATCACTGCTCAGCACAATAGAACCTGTATTTTGGGCTGAATTGGGTATTTTTGCTCTCAAAGGGCTGGCCCCGAGGAAGATTTTGCCCAATATCAAGACATTTGGTGGCAGCTTTGTGGGATTTGTGAAGAGCAGTGCCATGACATGACAAATGGTGTGAGAGAACACAGTGTAGAGTGGGGAGCAGGCTGTCGCATTTCCTTGATGGTCTCACTGCAGCTCTGAGACTTCAAAAGGCAGCAATGTTGTGTCGGCTTGCCGTGGCCGATAGCTTGTGTGGTTAAGACTCCCTTCAGTAAATCAGTCGTGACTGACTTATTGCATGGGATTGGTGCCAGGGAGTACAAGGCAATAAACGAGCGGGAAATGGCTTTGTTTAAAGCACTCCGATGAATGGTTAAGAAAGATGTATGCTCAATTAGAAAAAGAATTTTATCATGTGGTTTCCCAAGTTTAAAGTTGTAATTTGGAATGCATAGTGAGACGGAGCTCTCATCTCTATTCTGTCATGAGGGCAGGAAAAAAAAAAATAATTGCAGGGATTTGACATGCAAATTGTGAATAGTGATTTAACCATTGACTCAGCCCCAGTGTGCTAGCGAGTGGGGGCTGTAATGTTCGGAGGCGAAGGTTCGTCTTTTTTGATATATGCTTTTGAAGGGTTGGCATTCCTGAATAATGAGGAAGGGGAATGAGCCATGCTTAGGAGAATGAGTAACATCTGTGCTGAGAGCCTAAAGAGTTTTTTCTTTCTTTTGGCAACTGTAAAATTCCACGTGCTAATGGTGGCAAATTCTGTTTAAAGGAAACACACTAAAATGGTTATATTGCATTTTAGGCTGTGCCATGCTTATATTGGGTGAGAGACTCACTTAAAAGGAAAGTGAGTGAATGTTATTTGGATTTTCGATTTTTGTGTACTGATTTGAAATTGCAGAACCAGTTTGCAATGGTTGGGGGGAAAAACAATTTATATTTTTCTAAATTGCCCCTGGAGTATTTTTGACTGTCCCTATGCTATGCCATGGATTTGTGCTGTTGCCTTATAAGTGATGTATGCTTTGGAAATAGTGACCTGTTGACTGTGATACATGGGGAAAAATGTTGTTGACACATTAAACAGCCCACAAGCAATAGAGTGTGGGTTGTTCTTGCAGAAAAAAAAACGTGCAGGGAGCTGCACTAAATATGGCATTTTTATTTTTTAAATGCACTGAAATGAGTGGTTATAGTTTGGCAATGGTACAACAGAATGAAACATCTGTGTGTGATAAGATAGCACAAAGATTTAATGGGTTGTGAGTTCTCTTGAAAGATCGCACATTACAAGAAAAAAAGACGCTTTGACATTTTGCAAAATTACATGGAGTAGAAAAATGACAAGAAAAGTGCCGCTTTTGAAAAACAAGAGTCTTGCTGTGTGTGCAGAGCTTGTGCCTTGAAGCTGTCTTGGGCGAGGTGCGTGAAGGCAAACAAAAGCAGAAACAGTACAAGAAAGAGTTAATTTGGATGAACTGTCTGAAACGAGTGAAGCCGCCACAGTATAAGAGTTATAGGCAAAAGAGATAAGCTGCGTGGCGCTTCCAGGTGCACACGAAAGATAAACATGCCTGCATTCCTGAGGAAGGGGGAGCAAAAACAGAGAGCTGTTCAAAAAGTAAAGAATTTGCCCAGTAAACTGTGGTACGGAGCAAAGGCTTCATGCAGGATGGCAGACGGGCACATCACATCTGAACATTTACCTATGCATCTGTGAATGGGCCAAGAAAAGACAGCTGCCCATTCCAACAGACATTACTGTGCAAACCGCATTCCCATGTGATGTGATGTGAAGTGAAGTAAAGCGCTATTGCTGTGCAAGCTGCATTCCAATGCTCCATGTGATGTGAACTGAAGTAAAGCGCTGTGCACTGGAGAAGAAACCTCTAGGCGCTTTGAGAAGAGAAAATACACATCTGGCAAACTGCAAGCTACATTGCCAGGGGATGGAGTAACTGACAAAGACATTATGGCATTCCAGATGGAAGCAAAACTGACAAAAGTGCTTAGCCGGTTTGCAAGAGACAACATGCAGAGCGGGGCTTTGAAGTACAACATGAACACTGCACATTAGCCATGATCCAGAAGCCACACGGCTTAGTGCAAGAATGAATGATTTGTTGAAGCAACAAAAGAAACTGGCTTAGACTATCGCACTCAAAGGGGTGGTTCAAAAACAGCAAACGCCCTTTGAAAAAATGACAAGTGAAAAAACCAGAGGCTTGAAAAGACACTGCTAAGAAAAGAAAGATAAATAAACAAAGCTGCTCGTACAACTGCAAGCGGTATTGGACTGAAAGACTTTACCTTTGAAAAATGGAGTGATGCCAGCAGGGCAACCTAAACCAAGATCATGGGACACTGGAAGCAAGTTGGCGCCTGGCATTTGTGATCGCTTTGGTGAAAAAGAAAAGCATTGTGCGACCTGGGTACTTACTATATGGCTTTGTAAAAGCACAGATCAGTCTGAGGTACCATTGACCAGCTATGATTGCATTGCACAAATGAGTTTGTGATTAGGCAGTTACACCCCGTATGGTTGAGTGTAAATAAGCCCCCAGAAACATGCAGAAAGGTGATAAATAATTGCAGTAGCTATGACAAAGTGTGTAGTTACCTGATGAGACTTTTTGAAGATAGGGGTGGTATATGGGAAGGGGTGGATAACGCTGATATTGAAGTTTTGATGACATCCTAACATTTCTGTTTGTATTTTGCCTAGACAAAGCACGACATTTTACAATATCAGAGAGTGAATATGCAGTTTGTGGGTGACACTGATCAAAGAAGGGTCAGACGCATTCTCAGAGAAAGCGAGCCACTGCGACATGCTATTTCAACTTTAACGTGCCCTGCACCGCACTCAATGCTGTAACCTGCAAATAGTGTCCAACAGAGTAATAACTTTTGCTGAACTGGCACGATGCAGACTTGGCTAATTATCAAGTATTTGATGCTACACATTTAAATGACATGTTTTGCCCTTTCTTGTTTAAAGGACTATGGACAATGAATTGTGGACTGTAACATCAGGCACTACATACAGCTGTGTGACACAGCAATTGAATGCTAACACATTGAAAAATGGTTTTTAAATGCACTGTTGAGATGAATCTGAAAAAACCAAATGATTTTACTCTTCCAACTGAATGGCTTTAACCAGAGATGTTTTGTTTTTTGAAAAAAAAAAAGAAATATTCTACATTGCACGTAGGCAGGAGAATGATTTATGAACTGTTGGGGCAGCAGAATTATGCAAGCAGGAGTGTAATTAATTTTGAGATAAGATGAGTGCGCACATCAAAGTCACCTGTGCGTAGGTTAAGATTCTTAATTGAAGTAATGCTGCCAAGTGTATGAGCTATAATTTGAAATGGTAATCTTTGAAACACTGGATACTTTTACAGCCAGCTTAAGGCAGGTAAATGAAACCATGACTGACTTGATGTTTGATTTTATGACACAGAGTGTGACACAGTTTTTTTTGTTAAACCAACCAGTTTCATGTTTTTGTGGGGACAGCTGTCTCCAGCACACTAATGCAAAGAGTCACCTTTTGATTGTAAACATTTGGAATAATTCTTTGGAAAAGCGCTGCAAATGAGTATCCACATGGAATTGCTAGAGTACTGGCCTGGCACATTGTCAGGCATCTTTTGTCACTGAATGGATACCATTTGTTTAATTTGTCTAATGTGATGTTTTTCTGACCAAGAACTGCAGCGAGTGTTCTCGCCAAGATTTAATGAACTATAACTTGACTAAATGAATTTTTTCCATGGTGTGATGAAACAGCCACTGCCGGATAGTAGTATGGTGTTTGTGGCTAAAGTTATTATTGTATATGGTAGATATCCCACTTGAAGAAGGGTATTCTCCAAGTCACAGAAGGTAGACACTGTGAACCTGTTAGATTTTCCAGTAGTAAGACAACATGTAAATTGTAGACTGGTAATGCACACCTTCATTATTACAGTGCTACACTTAGACATAGATTTATCATGAGGCAATGTTTCCTTAGTACTACCAAGCTGCTACAAATGGAGTCCATTTCTATGGCCCATCACTAGAGTGCGCGTAGCTAGGGAGCTAGATTCATTAATTGCAGGAGCTTTATATGCTTGTGACATAGAAACTGTGCACAATAAGCTAGCCACTATGGGTTCTGATGCCAGCTCTGCTATAGAACTTCTGGCCTAGTGGGGCCCATTGATATGCCCAGCACTGCTACAAGTATTGACAGCCAATTGAAGATAACAGAATTTTAGACATGAAGACATTTTTGTCTGCCATAGGGCAGGTCAACAAGACTGCTAAATACACACAATGCATTGTATGGCAAACATTGTTAAATCAGCAGGTGTTGGCTTTTTACTGGGTGGGGGCGACCATCCTCCACACACTGGCACGCAGAGCTACAGTTACCAGCATACATATGGATTGAATTGCTTGCTTTTGATTGCATGAATAACACATGCCATGCTTTGATGTAAATTAGTAGAATTGTTTTTATTTAGACAACCTGGTGCCCATGGGTTCACCTTGTTCACGAAATTAGATGGTTTCTGGTTGGGTTCCACCTACCTGGGGGAAGTGTCTAGTCACACAGCCCATAGTCACGCTTGAATGCCCTGGGATCAGGGGGAGGGTAGGCCCATAGGGAGAAAGGCTGCCAGGTTTTAGAATTGGTAACCATACATAAATGCAATAGTGCATTGTAGATTAGACTACACTGGATTGCCTTGACATTTTAACTGCATGCTGCTTTTTAACTGACAATCAGTTATACAATATTGATTTAGGTATTTTTGTGTAGGCCAGGTTTTGGCTAGAGTAAATGTCCATGTTCACTTGTCGTAGGTATTTTTGTGTAGGCCAGGTTTTGGCAAGGGTATATGTCACTGTTCACTTTGTGTACATTTTTGTTTAGGTAGTGCTTTACCTTGCATGCCACGCTAACTAACCGCTATAAGATAGTTTGCTTAAACCTCTTGCAAAGCCCCAAGGTCTTTATCACTGCACTAAATACTATATTGATAGGTATTAGTCAGCATTTGTCGCACAAACGTTGAATAGGGGTGGAATGTAGTGATACACGAAATTGCAACCTTGCCAATCAGGGCTTTAGATGACAGCATTAGCCGCTGAAAGCCAATAGTGTATTCAAAGTATGTGCTAAAAATGCTGACAGTAGTCTGTTGTAGCACTTCCATTATGCAGTAGTGAGCTACAAGGAATATGCAGGCCTAGTATGAGATAGGTCAAATTAAGCATTGTTGATAGACAGGCAGGGAGGGCCCCTAGCTATGTAGCTAATAGGTTTTTGGAGTGTTTGGAACATCATGGCACCTATATAGCGCTTAGATAGCCAGTCTTAAGCGCTATAAACACTAAGCTATGAGTGCATGCCTTTTAGAGCTTGCAGATGGGGTTAATACATCCCTGCTTCCCTTAGAATATTCAGCCTCACTAACGTTAGCCCTGGCTCCAAGCTAATCTTCCTTTTCTCTGGGAAGGTACTGATAAGACATTCCTCAGCCAGCGCAGATGGGAACAAGGGAGGGGGTAGGAGCGAGCAGGGAGCATCTCAGAGAGAGCTGGGTTTTTTCCATGAGCCAGTTGCACAGGGAAAGTTCTGGAACTGTGCGTCATGGTGACTGACAGCAAGAGATTATAAAATATCCATGCACACATGGATCAGGGGGAGATCGCCTGTGGACTTGATTCGTGTACAGTCAGGTGCCCGGAATTGGCTCTCACGGTGTCCTCCAGCCTTGTTTTTCTATGAGCGGGGCTTGTTTTACAGCTAGCTTATGAGAAACCCAGGTCTCCCAGGGCTGAGATTAAGGGACGTAAGACTGTGTTTCTCTATGTTTCTCTATATTTCTCTATGTTTCTCTATGTTTATCTAAGTTCCATGTTTCACTATATTTTGCATTGCTCTTTGTTTTATGCTTTGTAATATTCTCTAACTTGAATCCCAAATGTATATGAAATTCACTGCTTAGAATAAATATGCTAATAACACTTTGAGGGTGTCATTTGTCACTAGCATGAGATCACTGCTCAGCACAATAGAACCTGTATTTTGGGCTGAATTGGGTATTTTTGCTCTCAAAGGGCTGGCCCCGAGGAAGATTTTGCCCAATATCAAGACAAGTATATGTGAAATAAGAATGAAAGTGGAGAAGTCATTCAGGACCCCTGATCACCCGTATCCTGCTCCTAGTGATGCACGTGGAGCTGCGGTTGCTGCTGCATACATATGCTTACTTGCGAAAGCACTATTATTTGAATATTTAAAAATGGCCGTTTAATTGGTGTCGCCCTGACCCTGCAGTGCTTCCAGCTTTACACGTTGCCTAGCAACAGTCTACATGGCACTTTTTCAGCCAATCTAGCCCTGCCGGCATGCGGAAGATGGTCCTTATCCTAGGCCTGGTTCAAAAGCCCCCCTGTCTGTGCCTGTCCGGGCTGCTGGAACGATTGGCCGGGAACGCTGCCCTTCGTGCAACTCGAATATCCAGCCTCCTGGCAATATCCCTACTAGGGCACTAACATACCTACGCCCCTCTAGGAGACCATGACTAAAACGATACGCAGATCTAGTCCATTATCGCCAAGGCTACCGTAGTAGTCATTAACACTTGTCAGCTCCAAATTATGTGATTTGCGCAGCCTTCAAAGACCATAAACATTATCTGGGCCCCATCCAATGTGTGGACTTGCTTCTAGAACACGATTATTTACAACTCTTACAGGCATGCCACATACATACTATTGTAAATCTCTCACTAACACTAACTCGCTACAACTGCCTTACCCTACTACAAATTGCCTCCTCTACTATCATTGATTTTCGGGTTGCAAAGTTTTGTATCAAACTACTTCTGCTAATAATCTTATACAATTTGCCGCTAACTATGCCTTTCGCTAAAATTGTCGTGCGTTCATCACATTCATGTGCATTTGAAAAACTGCTCCTCGATCACACTGGCTTTCAGTCAAAGATAGAATCAAATTCAAAATATTAGTTCTCGCACACAAATGTCTTGCCAATATCTGGCTTGTAAATATACTAGTAATGTATCCAACCGACCCACTAGATCCTCACAAGCTCACTGCCTCAAAGTTCCCAGATTTAAATTAGAAAAAGCAGGGGGTAGTAGCTTCCCTGTACTAGCAGCTAAAGCTTGGAACTCGCTCCCTGTAGTCTTAAGAGCGTAACCATTGTACTATTGTTTCAGGAAAAATGTCAAATCGTGGCTCCTTTCACAGGACGTACCCTAATTGCCCTAACCACTCTACCGAACTTGTATACATCTCTGCTTTACCTCTGATTGTTTCAGTACTGTACTCTATTTGTGTGTTATGTCAGTTTTAATTATCATGTTGTAACCTACGCAATGCGCCCAGAATAAATAAGCAGTTTTATGCTAAATTCCATGGGAAGCCCAGTTTCCCTAGATATGGAAGGGGGCAGGTTGTCAGTACTCAACCGTATTGGTCATTGTTCCATAGATGGAAGACGTTCTCGCCCGTTCTAAGATGGCGGACCACACTTTCCATGGCTGACCATTCCAACATGGAGCCCACTTCCAGGACATACTTCCTTATATTAGGAAACCAGAACTGCAAACAAAAACAACAAAGGGTGCAAAGAAATGCCTTTGACTTGATGTTGGCAAAAGTGTTCAAAACCAAAAATGCAATAACTCCAATGAAAATGTTCTCTAAGGTAAAAGATCCTTGGACTCAGGGGAGGTTTCTCTTCCCCTAGATTCTTCAAACAGGATTTCAAAAGTGTTCCTTTAAGTAACTGTTCCTTTAGACCTGCATTAGGCTCAAAAACCTCCTTTTGAAATCACAAGGTTTGCTAAAGTCTTTCAGTAAGGTTTTCATTATTTTGCAGATTGCCTAGTGTACTCCCCTGCCAGGAATCTTCATTCAATCTGAATTACCTGGTGTACTCGCCTGCCAGGGTGTCTCTATAGTTCCTTTCAGATTTCATGGAATACTCTCCTGCCAGGGATCTTGATCTAACTTCAACTGACTGGTGTACTCACCTACAAGGACTTCTTTAATTGATCCACATTTTTTTGGTTATTTCCTGTATTGGTTTGGGGTTTTTCTTCATACTCTGTCTTGCCTGCATACAAATATTCTTCCTATTGGGTGTTGCAATAGTACAGTATCTTGATTGCATTCAAACATTCTTCTTATGCTTTTTTTCATCATTAGCAATCTCATATTTATCAAATATGGTCAGGCACGCTTGCCGGAATGACCTGGGGTCCACAGCTGCTTTGGGCAGAATCACTGGTCTCTTCTTGCGTCTCTGACTCTGCTTCCGCCTTTGTGGTACAGCTTCTTTGGTTACTTTCCACCCTAGAGTCAGTGGCAAACTCTCCAGATGTTCAGTGCGGCTCTGTGGCCACACACTGGCTTCCTCTCCTGGACAAATGAACGCTGCTTCCACGATTAGTCTGACACCCAGGAGCTACTGCGCAGCCCTTTGTGTCTCCATGGCTTTTCCTACTCGTCTGAGGCATCCATTCTTCTGTCCCAGTATCTTTCTCTGTATGACTCGCTGTTAGGTAACATTTGACTTTGTGCTATTTTGCCTCTATATTTGTGGACCCCCGAACATTTTGATTTTGTTTGAGCCTCCTGTCTGTACATTTCCAGTGGAGCACAGCCTTCAGCTGCACGCCCTTGGCTTTCGCTCATCGTTATGGGGAAAATGACTTGTCCCTCAGACAATCAGTACTGAGAAACCTTGTTTCCCTTAGTCTTATGACTTAGTTGTCAGTTTTGGAAACTGTATTTCAGTGCGCAAAGTACATTACTGTACCGCGCACTGGGGTCCTTGCGCTTTCGTGCCATATTCATCCACTAAGGATTTTTTGATAACTTAATAATGTGCCTAGGAGTAGACTGGTGGCAGCAGAAGCTGTTCCATGTGTTTTATGAACTTTTTTCATCACATGCATTTAACAATATTCCTTCCAGCACTCACTTTACAATGTTGCTGCTTGCAACCTTGACTTCAACACAGACCGGTCACCCCAATCACCGGCTGTGTTGTTCTCCAAGGACGATACCCCGTTGTCTTCTGCTCCCCCACCCCTCCCTGGTCAGGTACGCAGGAAGACCCTCAATATCTCGACACACAATGCAGGATTCTTTAGCCTTTTTTCCTGGTCTTATGTTTTCTTCCTTGAAGGTTTCTTGAAAGTAAGGGCTTCTGTCAATGAGGTCAAGGGTATTGCCCCTCTCACGATCCTCTCATGCCTGGCCTTGTTTCTCTCCTCGTTCAACTGCCAACTTGAAACTGCTGTACCTTCGTGTGTTTTTGTTACGCTCACCTGGCTCCCACAGAGGCGTCGATCTGAACTGGACAGCTGCGGTCTCCACCAATGTGACGCATAGGGCCGAGATGACGGACTGGACTGGCCCACCTAGCATCGTTTGCTTGGCCCGTAGGAATATTCTTCTGTAAATGGAGAAAGGGAATTAGCCACCCGTGGAGTTGAGTGTAAATCCCCCCACCCCCGCTGTTCTCCCCACTGATCACCTTTGATGTCCCCTCTTATAATCTCACCTGATGGTTTGAAAAGATGAGCTCTCCATCCTGCATTGAGCGCAGGGGCGCGTTGATAACCAGTTGTTTCACTGGCTCGAAGGAATTGGTGAGTTCCAAAACAATATTGACGCCGAAACTTATGTAGTTCGTAAGAGTTTAAATGCCTGTCTTTCACTCTTGTCCGATTCCTTGCAGATTGCAGCTTGACCCTAGTGAAGAGTTCCTCGTGGCAACCAGTAATATTCTGGTAAGGATTTGTATTTCCAACACAGTTCGATAAATAATGTCAATATGTAACCTGTTGCTTTCTCCCTTATTCAGGCACTGAGAGAAAGTATGAAGTCTCGGGGAATAATACCTCCGGCGGTAAAATCAGGTAAGTCTAATGTGGTGAGGAGGGTTCCCCTTGATAGTCTCTTTGTTTCACTTTGCTGTCCTTTTGTTTCCCCTTAGGGGCCGGGGTCCGGCGAAGATGCAGGAGGATGCAGTGGAATGTGAAGAAGCTGCGAAGGCCGGTGAGTTCAGTGCGGCGCTGCAGCAGACGAGGCGACGCGCATAAAATAACTTCTTTCTTCCAGCTCGAAGGCGCGATGGATCGGGAATTCAGGTAAGGATCAAAGGTATTGCTCTTGTTCTAACCTTTTTGCCTTCTTTCACCCTTTTTCTAGGAGCTCCAAACTCGAGGCGGGCGTGGCCAGAAGACTGGATGCAGACTTGCAGGCACGGTGAGCATTACGCTGCTGGATGCAGAATAACACGAAGCGTGTGCTGCTCTTTGGGCATGGCTTAAATAGCCTCCAAAGTAGTCCCAGGTAAGTATTCCTCCCCAACCCCGCCCGAGTAAAAAAATAGTCCCTAGGTAAAAAAGTCCCTTCCAAGCCTCATTTGGCTTGGAGCTCTTGCAGCGTGGTTTGCATCAGGTAAGCTTGCCAGGCGCCAGGAATGACTCTCAATATGAGCCGGGCACCATAGGCGCCAGGAGCGCACCCAAACAGCCCCTAGCAGGGGTTTTTGGGCTTGCCCAAAATAATTTGATGCCTGCTTCCGGGGTTGCTGGACCTGTCTGGGTACCCGGAGGTAGGCATCATGACAGCTTTGCCTCACTCAGAGTGTTCTTTGTGAAATTAACAAACTACTGCAAATTAAGCAATTGAAGCAAAGGGTGAGTGAATTTATTTGTCTTAATATTAGGTCCTTTTTCTTCAATTATTTCTCATATCCTTTTCTTGTCTTTTTTTCCTTCTGATTTGTATACAATTTTTCACTGCAAAACAAAATATAAATTAGAATATTGTTCTTTTACCTTTTGATTTAGAATCTCTCCTGAAGAACCACGGCTAATGTTGCCGTAAACACGTGTTGGGAGATCACAACATTGTAATAATGTGCACAATGGAAATGTGAAAAAGATCATGACAAATGTGTATACTGAAAATGTATGTAATTAATACATGATAAACACATCCACACAAAATACAAATTATAAACAGTCTATACTGTATTGGATTAGTGACTGGCATTCATTTCTGGGATCGCACACAATACCAGCAAGAAAAAAATATTTATGTCTATTATTGTTTCAGCCACAATAAAGGCACTTGGAGTGCAGAACACAGAATTAAACTAGGACCAAAGATTTGCCTCAAGAGAGGATTAAAAGCCGACAAGGGCTTAAAATTTAAGCAAAACATCAGTGCCAATGAGGTAAGTTCCCTCCCTCCTTTCTCCCTTACAACCCCATGCGAGATCCAGTGTCTTAGTTGGGTGTAGTGGAACCGCTCAGCCTCTGGAATATTGAACTTTACTTTACATTCTTCCAATGTGAGTGGGTTGCCGTCAGTCAAGAGGTCTGCTATCTTTTTACAGCCTCCTACCCTTCAGGCCATGAAGCTTTTGGGGGGAATGCCGAGGGTAAAGTCTGGTTTATTCCAGATTGGGGTGAGCGGGCCGAGGGTGTCTGGCATCCCCATTTACGGGCTGCTTTCCTCCAATTTGACAATGTATTTTTTGTGGCTGTACGAGGGCCTAGATTTGTAGTGTTTTGAGTGGTAGGGACATGTGGGAGATCGGGGAGAGGAACTGAGCACTATGCCTTTTCAATCTGTCTCCAGTGGGCAGCCCTCTACTTGGTACCCATGCGAAAGCATGTGAAAGATGTGCTGCTCTACGATACCTGGGCATGTCGGGGGCTACTAGACCATCTGTGCCCCTCCCTTGGAGCATGATGTGCTTAGCTACACACGGTTTCTCCAACCCACCCCCCAGATGAACTTCAGTATGCTTTTCTGTAATTTAGGCAGATTGCCTTCTGGGATGTATACCGGGAGTGCTGCAGAATGGTAAATTACTCTGGGTACTATATTCATTTTCACCGCAGCTATCCTTACGAGCCATCAGATCTCCTGCTTTTGTCAGCATTCTAGATCCTTCTGCAATTCCCTGAACATTTGTGGGAAGATACTGTGATAGATTTGTTCCACTTTCTTGGCGATCTGTAATGGAGGTGTCTGCCCAAGGAATGGGGAGCTTGGGGGCAGGTGCTGCACTATGGCTTTGTGAGATATTGATTGCCAGTGCTGATGACTTTTCATAGTTTACTCTGAATCCTGACACTCTCCCGAATGCCCCTATTCCACTGCATAAAGGTTTCAATGAGTCATCTAATTGTGTTATCGTGAGGAGTACATACATATTCTGCGTACATGGCTGCTTTGTATTCCCTTCCTCCACTTTGAGGCCATGAATGTTTATGTTTTGCCTGATTTTAAGAGCAAATGGTTCCATGGATAGGGCAAATATAAGAGGCGATAGTGGCCAGCCCTGCCACGCCGCTTGTTACTTACCAGCTGCTGGACTGGTCGGGACGTTGCTCAACCTTGGGATAAAACCGAAGAGGGAGCAGCTCAGGTAAGTATTCAGTCTAAGCTGGAGTGTACAATGGTACGATACAGAACCAGACCTCCTCAACTCGAGGACCTCTTTAAGGCAACATACCTCTTTGCTGTATAACAAAAACAGTCAGAGGAATCAATTACCCAAGAGTGGGGAAATACACACTGCCAAACCCAGGCTGTAAGAAATAAACAAAAGCACATTAGATCAGACCAAACAACAGTACCTGAAGGAAGGGTTTGATAGGGCTCTATGGCAACTCTGGGTGGTTAGACTGGGACCAAGAATACTGAAAACCAAGAAAGGATAGGTAAGAATGATAACCTATTGATTCCCAGGAAAACAAACACCAATGACCCCAGGCTTACCCAATAGGTGTTTTTAGGAAGGAATGCACTAATCAACGGTAGGAAAAAATAACAAACAGGAAGGTTAGTAAAGGTAAGACTAGCCCGAACGGAATGAGGGTCGCAACCTAGGTCCGGGATGGTGCACTACAGGAGAGCATTCAGAAAGTGCACAGTTGCTGATGAAAAGTGTCCCAAAATCAGTTGTTCACACGATAGTTCCCTGGGTAGTTCTGTATTGGTCAAGGTAGGTAGTGCATGAGTTCATAACATCTCCCCATAAACAGGGGCTTACAAAAAGATTGATGTTGCAGGCTGCGTAGAGTGCAGCAGAGCGAAAGTAGAATTGAAGCTTTATGTCCTCTGTACTTCCAAACACAGGAGTGTTCGAATCCGTCTATAACGGGCTTCGGTATGAGTTTGTTGAGCAGCACAGAGACTTGATAGCCGGAGAGACGGGTAGGCAGGTAGGCTTACCTTAAGGAACAAAGGCAGCGTGGGGGCTCAGCAGGCAGGCGGAATCGCTGCTGAGGAAGCCGCTGCAAGGTACGGCATGCTGGTAGGATGGCTGGCATTGGGGATCGGCAAGCAGCTGGAACTACTGCTGAGGAGCCGCTGCAAGTGCGGCAAGACGACGGGACATACAAAGATCTTTTATTTTATACTGAACAGTTTCAAAGGACAAAGCAACAGATAGCTATCGGCCCTCAGTACAACACAGCAAATTCCAGCGTGGTTCGGTGTGCTCAGCGAGTGGGGCTGTACATTAGGATAGTCACACTTTTATACCATTTGCGAACATGATGTCCAACCCTACTGTGGGTTAATATTCCTCTAATACATTAATGATCTAGGGTTCATGCCGAGTTCACACATCTATAGGCTTAGGGTTTAGCTTTAATGCATTCGCCAACAAGTCTACACAGTAACAGTGTATTTTAGGATTTCTCATAGAGTCCTCTTAAAACATTAATACAATGTAGTTAAACAAGTGTTCTCAGTTCAGTATTTGGATACAATGTTCTTAACATATGCTCGCAGATTAGTTTCATTGGCACAAGTAATCCTTTACACACAGGTCAACGAAGGACAAGGTCTCAGTTCATGACCCCAACATGTGGTCTGCAGGCAAGTTACATATTAGTTGTAGCAGAGGTCAAGACAGCCACGTTGTATTTTGGAATGACATCGTCCACCATTTTAACTCACAGGGTGACTTTACAAAAAGAACCTAAAATGGTGGATTGACCTGAAATGGCGGCTTACATTGATTCTGTAAGCCCTTCGGAAAGTTCACAAGCTCGGGTCAATGCTATAATCTCTGCGGCCTGCGCAGAGTTATGCGTAATTCTCTTGGTTTCCACGACCGTGCTCAATGTGGTGATTGCATAAGCAGCTGTGGATGTACCATCCGGAAGTTTGAAGCAGGAGCCATCACAAAACAGCTCTCCTTGCGGATTGTTCAAAGGAGTGTCTTTTAGATCAATTGTACCATTTGTCTCTTGTTCGGTAGTATACAGACAGTCATGTGACTCTTCGTCGCCGCAAGCAGTACCTTGCGGGAAAGGTAGGAGTTCAGCCGGGTTAAGAACAGAACACCTCTTAATTTGTATGTGAGTAGCAAACAAGATCAATTCATATCTCTTTAACCGTGCGGAAGTGAGGTGTTGCGTTTGGGTTCTGTTCAGTAGAACATCCACAGAGTGAGGCACCATCAGGGTTAGATCATGGCTTAGGACCATTCCCTCACTCTGTTTTACAGACACAGCAGCAGCAGCGACAGCTCTCAAACATCTTGGAAAAGCGCATGCACCAGGATCAAGGGCGGAAGAATAGTAACCGCACAGCCTATTCTCCCCTCCATGTTCCTGCGTTAATACAGCCAAAGCACATCCATCACATTCATGCACAAACAACACAAAGGCCTTTTCATAGTTTGGTGTGCCCGAAACTGGTGTCGAGCATAATGCAGTCTTGAGTAGATCAAATGATTGCTGGTGCTCCGTGTTCCATGGCAATGGCGAAGAAATGCCCTTCTTTGTCAACATCGGTTTAATCACTAGTGAGAAGTTTGGGAGCCACAACCTACAGTAAGAAGCCATACCTATCAAAGCTCTAACTTCCTTCTGTGTATTTGGGACAGACAAGCCAGAAATGTGTTTTATTCTTTCAGGTGTCAATCTTCTTCCCTCCTTTGACAGTAGATAGCCTAAATAGGCGACCTCCTGGCAACAATATTGAAACTTTTTAAGCAAAGCTTTGTGACCATGTTTAGCCAGGTGTATAAGCAACAAGACAGTGCCCTCCTTACAGGCGCTCTCGGAGTCTGCAGCTAAAAGCAAATCATCAACATACCGAAGCAATGTACAAGTAGAGGGCAAAAAAGAAGAAGGTCTTTGCACTCTCTCTTTCATGCATCAACTTAAACAAAGAAAACTCCACTCAATTGGAATATAGAAATACATTTCTGTATTGTGCGGCTAAGTGCCCTTTGTGATGACATGTGTTTCAACGGACCTCGCTGTCTTTTTCAAATCAGGGCTAATTGGTTAAAAATGATACAATACAAATAAAAATAAAAATAAAAAAGTTGAAGTCCAAAAAAACCCTTCAATATGTCAAGTGTAGCACAGACAGAGAGGCTGGGAAATGGGAAGGATTGATTGGGATGAACAGTGTGACATTAAGCATGAAAACAGAACAGAAATTGATTCATTGTGTAATGCCATTCAATAAACAAATTGGAGACAAAAGCGGGATAGGAATGGAAAAGGGTTTGGTTGTAGGGATAAGAAAAAAACAAATGGGATGCCGTGAGTTCATTTGTCTCTGAAAACATGAATATGCAAATAGAATATAAAATCGTTTTTGAAATAAATGAATCTTACCCAATATTATAAGTTGCTTAATTTGTAACGTTGCTTTTCAGCTTAACAAAAAGATTCACAGCATCAATCCCAGCCTGCCAAACAATATTCGGGTTATTATGTTCTGTATTGGCACATCTGTTAGCTTATGGCTGTCTAGTTAGTGTTCTAAGAGGTATGGTTACGTTCATAGAGAGTGTAATTGACCGGTTAAATAAATCACGTTTATCTTTTAATATGATCAAGTATCTCCGTTCGATTATGTCTTCTTGTGAATACAGATACAAAGCACATCTTTCGTGCTCCTAACAAACGAGAGAGTAACATTTTTTCCGGGTGTCTGATTCAGTAGTTGTACGATTCAATCTAACAACGGATCCACATCTCCAAAATTATATTGATGAAAATCCTTCTGTAACATTTAAAAGAGCAAGAACTTTGAAAAATATCCTCAGTCCTTCAATTTTTACCTGAAGAAAAACATGTAGAGTCAACTTCATGGTTACCACAATTACCTGCGGGTTTTCGGAAATGCAGTCATGCTCCATGTGCCAATATACAATGTGTAATACTGAGATTTTTGAAGATTCCTATGGCACTAAGTACAAAATCACTGACTTTATTAATTGCAAAACTAAATTTGTGGTGTACGCAATTATTTGTCAATAAAAAAAGATGTACATTGGGAGCACTATTAGAGAAATGAGAATCAGAATCCGTGAACATATGTCCAGCATTGGCAGTCAAAACACTAATTTACCACTGGCAGCTCACTGGCAAAGAAAACATCAATTAAGCAACAAACAGGACATTACATATTTGGGTCTCAAAAAAATAACACTTGGACCAAGAAGAGGTGATCAAGAGAAGAAACTGAGACAAGAGGAGGCGAAATTAATATGTAGATTTCGAACAGTAGATAGAGGTCTGAACTCAGACAATGAGATGTCCTCTTTCTTATGAGACATTTGAATTTTGCATAAGCTATGTACTTTTTGGTAGATATCTATCACAAAGTCAATGCTTAACAAGCTTAGCCTGCATTCCAATTAACAGCTCAGGATGTTAGTATTTGAAACTCAATAGACAGTTGCATATATGGACAGGAAGGTATATTTCTTAACATTGGTTCACCGTCTCTTTATTCTGTAATACATAATTACCTTACATCTTCTATTTTTCTATTTAGTCTATCTTAATCTGATTTAATAACACTTCCAAAAGATATATTTTGTAAGCAACGGATTTAATTTAATATGCTTTAAATTAGTGCTCTTATTTTCAATCTTATTTTATCCATCCAGAACATTAACGTCCGGGATAATCGTTCCTCAATCTGAATCAGATTTGCATTGTATTTTGGTGACATTTCTTATCTTTACTTCACAAATACCTTAAATACACGTTATGTAATCTGTATTATTTTAAAAGCAAGATCACACGTAACCATTGATAATAGGCGGTACGTTTACACAACACTGAAAGATGGCGCTCATATTAGTAACTAACAAAGGACCATTGCGGTTGCTGTGACAACCACACCAACAACTTTTTAAAGCCGCCATTTTGGATTCTTCCGCGAACGCGGACAGAATCGTACGGAGGTGTTAATGCGGTACTGCAGAGGTAAGACACGCTTAAGGGTTTATCTTGCTGCCCCAGCCCGCCTGGCATGGGAGAAGACCGGTCTAATGAGCACACGTAGCACAAAGAGATATAGAAGAGCACTCTTTAAGCAGCCCGTTGTTAGATTGAATGGTACAACTACTGAATCAGACACCCGGAATTTTTTTTACTCTCTCGTTTGTTAAGAGCACGAAAGATGTGCTTTGTATCTGTATTCACAAGAAGACATAATCGAACAGAGATACTTGATCATATTAAAAGATGAACGTGATTTATTCAACTGGTCAATTACACTCTCTATGAATGTAAACATACCTCTTAGAACACTAATTAGACAGCCATAAGCTAACAGATGTGCCAATACAGAACTTAATAACCCGAATATTGTTTGGCAGGCTGGGATTGATCCCGTGAATCTTTTTTTTAAGCTGAAAAGCAACGTTCCAAATTAAGCAACTTATAATATTGGGTAACATTCATTTATTTCAAAAACGATTTTATATTCTATTTGCATATTCATGTTTTCAGAGACAAATGAACTCATGGCATCTTATTTTTTTTTTCTCTCCAACAAACCCTTTTCCATTCCTATCCCGCTTTTGTCTCCAATTTGTTTATTGAATGGCATTACACAATTAATCAATTTCTGTTCTGTTTTGATGCTTAATGTCACACTGTTCATTCCAATCTATCCTTCCCATTTCCCACCCTCTCTGTCTGTGCTACACTTGACATATTGAAGTTTTTTTTGGACTTCAACTTTTTTATTTTTATTTTTATTTGTATTGTATCTTTTTTAACCAATTAGCCCTGATTTGAAAAAGACGGCGTGGTCCGTTGAAACACGTGTCATCACAAAGGGCACTTACCCACACCAATACAGAAATGTATTTCTATATTCCAATTGAGTTGAGTTTTCTTTGTTTAAGTTGGCGCATGAAAGAGAGAGTGCAACAACCTTTTTCTCTTTTGATTTATAAAGCGGAGTGGAGGAACCACATTTTCTCCGCAGTTGCGCAACTCATGCGACACAAAATCTCTCTGCAATAGATCTTAGGGCGCTGAGGTCCATTTTGATAAGTGGCCCTTGGAGAAATGTTCCTCAACAGGATTTACTTTTTGTACAAGTAGAGGGCAATTCAAGGGTTTCAAGCTGTTCTTTCAAAGCCCTACTGTAGATGCTAGGACTCTCTGTGTAACCTTGAGGTGCACGAGTAAATGTAAACGAGCATCCCCCTAAGGTAAACGCAAACAAGTATCTAATGTCCTTGTGTATAGGAATACTAAAGAAAGCATTCTTCAGATCCACAACACTAAAGTAAGTAGCTGTAGCTGTAATCATGGTTAATATTGTCGTCACATCAGGCACAATTGGAAATTGCGGAGCAGCGACTTTATTAATGGCACGTAAATCAATTATGAAATGGAATGTAATTACATTATCGCCTTTTTTGTACACGGATAAAATCGGACTATTGCACAAACTACCTGCAATTTCCTCAATCACCCCGCGATGCACACAATCGGAAACAATGCATTTCAAAGCTTGCTTGCCCTCAACTGAAATCTTATATTGTGGAATGCGTTGCAGCTTAATTCCATGTTTCAAGACTATTTTAAACAGGCTCATTCTGTAAAGCACTGACATCATTGTCGTCAATTGCCCATAAGCATTCTTGTACATCAATTAATTCTGGCGGCAAAGGTCTAGTCAAGAATTGAGAGACAGAAAGTCGCTGTGGTGAAATCGTCAAACGCACTCCGTCAGAAGAACAATGAAAAACCGCATTTAATTCTTTCAACAGATTCAACCCCAGCAAATTCTCTCCACAATTCGAAGTCAACAGAAAAGGACAGTGGTCAGTAAAGGGACCCAAAGAAATAGGTACCGGTGAAGAAACTGGACAGACAACTGGTGTGCCAAGAACCCTACAGAAACATTGGTTTGCCCTGACAGTGGAATGTTTTGAACCCGAGAATGATCAATGGAACACTTCTGTGCTCCAGTATCTATCAAAAACAGATGTTTCCTATTTCCCACTACCATTTCAACGTAGGGACCTTTCTGATTAATGGGAATAGGTGTAGGTTCCAAACCCTGTTTCGGGCAATCCTAACGAAACAAAATATCATCAAAAGGACGCTCTTCAGATAGATATGCAGCAGAAGGATGATCAAATATGTTTCTAGTATCCACACTCGGAGTCTGATTATCCTGCGAAAAAGGTTGCTGAGGATCCTGTCTAAACTGACCTCTACCAGGGCCCCCTACACCCGGTCGACCTCTGGATCGTCTACCCATATTTCCAAATGTGTTATTCGACCTCTGTCGAAGGACGGGGCATTGTGCACACCAATGACCCTCTAGTCGACAATAGGCACACTGGTTAATGTTCACACGACCCAAGGGCACATTCCCTTGTGGGACATACTGACCTCTAATCTGCGAACTACCCCCTCTGGGGCCTCTAACAATTTGCTGTAATAATACTTTAGTCTTTAAATCACCTTTTTTCGCTTCTCAACTCTATCATTTTCATTGTTGACACGGTCCTCGTAGTACTGAGCCATGTGCAGTACTTCTGATTGTGACTTCGCCTGCCAAGCGCTCTCAGAAGACATAATTTGTGACTGGATGTCAGGCAGCAATCCACGCACAAATTTGTCCACAAATAATCTTTTCCCAGACTCTGTGCCTAAGTCTTGTCTGCTGAAATTCGAGAATACCTGTTCGAACTGAATAAAGAACTCGGTAGCACCCTCAGACTTCCCTTGGACACAGACCGTAAGCTTGTCCCAAATAATTCTCTTTTTTTGGGAATTATAGTCTTCAATTTTGCTATGATTATATCAAGCAAAGTTAGTATCACCTGGGACGGTCTTTCACCAGCTGGCCTTTTTCCATCGAGTCTAATTATGTTAGCCCATGTATCTCCCAACCCTGGTACGTCATCTATAGTCCTAACTTGTTTCCACAAATCTACGGGCAGGAGTACAGGAAATAACAAATCAATATCACCCAGGGTGAATACTGAGGACTGCAGGACAGACTCTATTTCTTTATAGAATCCTGTAGGATTTTTCCTAATGTCAGGAATAGATTATCTAATAGTGTTCACTTCCTGTCTTGAGAACAGGACATGAACAAACTGTTCATGTCCTGTTCTCAAGGACAGGAAGTGAACACTATAATATATAATATATATAATATAATATATAATATATATATATATATATATAGTGATATATAATGTGCAGGAACGTTCACAGCAACTATACCCACTGCAGCATCAGCCGCACGCTCAACCTTCGGGACAAATGTCGGAGGAACCTCTCTCATAGGCAACTGAGAAGTAGGCGACTCCGAACGCTTACTAAGCAACAGAGCCAAGTCGAGTGCTAAAGCAGTCGAAGAAGTGTCAAGTGAAAAAGCTCTCTTATATATACTCAATAACTCTGTGGGACAACTAATCTTTCTCTTCACACAATCATCCTGTATGTACTCTATCATTACCTGTATCACTTTCCTCTGCATTTCTGGTGTATACTGACTGTATGTGTCATATACCTCAACTCGAGTTATCGACATATCTGAGATCAATCTAAGCGCATCTTTCGTACAAATTCGTACTTCCTCAGATATCGATTTTCGACAAGGAAGGAACCGTTTCTGTACATACATACTTTCCCCCTCGTCATCCTCATTCTATAACCTTTCCAACTCCTTTCTATACCCAAATAACCTCTCAACATGCTCATTTACTTTCTCCACAGTGTCTCTTGAAAACGCTAAAGTGTTTAGATCCCTTAACCCTTGCGGGAGATCTGAATTATTTAATTTGCCCCACATTACACATAAATGAATCCCTAAACCTTCAATGAAAACATTTTTCTCAGGAAAATTATCCATATTAGAAAGTGTGGAAAATATGTTAGCTTGATCATTTCTCTCCATACAATGCTTAGCCCATGCAATCAAATCACGTTTCTTCTCTGGCGGTACAGTATTGCGAGTGACATCCCTTGACCACGCACCCTGATCGACTACAAGCGGCACAGGACCACTTGGAAGAGAGGAAGCAGGCAAATTCAATGGAGGTACTGTAACTGGTGCAACAGGAAGAGGTGGAGGAATAGGTGGAGAAACAACAACTGGAGGAAGAGGAACATTAGGAGGAGCAGGAACAACAGGCAGAGCAGAAATAGCAGGAAAATCAGCAGGAAGAGGCGCAGAAGCAGGAAGAGGAACATACGGAGGTGGCGCAGTGGCGCCAGGCCTTCGCTTATTTAACAATTTGTCAATAAGTTCATCAGAAACATGGAAATCTTTAGAAGGATAGATTTTATGAATGCCAAGCGAGAAAGCCCTATCCATATTCCTAGCTAACTCAGACTGTTTATCTTGGTCATACAACAATGCTTTTTCGGTGTTCGTCTTATGACGGCGCGCATGTTTTTCCCTACTCTTAAGCTGCTGTAATGCTTCTTTTTTCCAATTCTGCAAAACATTGAATGCCGCAGGTCTAGCCTTTTTCTTTAATAGAATCGACTCTAAATACTCAATATGAGGGATTTCAAAACTACCATTGATTGGCCGCCGAAGTTGGGAGGCATGTCTGGTTTGTCTCTGCCAAATATCATTAAACACTATACTTCCAATGCCATGCTTACAGTACATAGTACAAATCGGCGACCCCTCCTGTGGTGCCGGACGGCTAAACTCCAAAGATTGTCTTTCGTTGCGGAATAACGCCCTGAAGCAGGTAAACAATTTCCCAGCCATATCAAAATATTGGTGTTACCTTGTCAATAATTGTGTCTGCAGATACAATATGCCAAAATCAAATTATCAGGATACTTAAGAATCCGGTCACGACTCACCTGATCAATCCTAAGGAGGTCCGATCGGATTACAAAGAATCTTACCTAACTAATCTTACCTCGTGTTTGGTGATTTCGGCAAATCTGCCCTCCTCGATAAGTGGACCCTCGTCAAGATTCCGTCTCGGACCACACACTCATTATCCAGGGATTGGGTCGTGCAGCGCTGCTGAGGTGTTGCGATTTTGTTCAGAAGGGGCCCCCTTCACCGCCCGAACCCAGTCCGATAGCGTGTGTCAACCTTCGACAATCCAGCATCAATCTTGAGGGTCTCTATTGGGGCACCAACTGTGAAAACAAAGTTAAAATATGGAGGCTGAGTACCCCAAAAGGAAATACACTGAACACGGGTTACAAAGGAACATACAAAGATCTTTTATTTTATACTGAACAGTTTCAAAGGACAAAGTAACAGAAAGCTATCGGCCCTCAGTACAACATAGCGAACTCCAGCGTGGTTCGGTGTGCTCAGCGAGTGGGGCTGTACATTAGAATAGTCACAGTTTTATACTATTTGCAAACATGATGTCCAACCCTACTGTGGGTTAATATTCCTCTAATACATTACTGATCTAGGGTTCATGCCGAATTCACACATCTATATGCTTAGGGTTTGCCTTTAATGCATTCGCCAACAAGTCTACACAGTAACAGTGTATTTTAGGATTTCTCATAGAGTCCTCTTCAAACATTAATACAATGTAGTTAAACAAGTGTTCTCAGTTCAGTATTTGGATACATTGGGCCTCATTACACGGTAGGCGGTAAGGGTTTACCGGTACCGGTATTTTACCGGTACCGGTAAATCCTTACCGCCTTACTACGAGGTCCCTTTGCGGGTTGGGGATTTTAACACCTGCTTTTTGCAGGCATTAAAAATCCAACCCGCAAAGGGACCAGGGTGCTAATTACGGTACTGCAATTTGCGGTACCGTAATTAGCGCCTTCCCCATTCCCATTATGCCCTATGGGGTAAAAATGGGAATGGGGAAGGGCAATGGGGGAAGGGGGAACTACCGCCCCGCCAACCTTGGAATAGGGCAGTAATTCCCCTTTCCTCCAAGGCGGTACTGGTAAATTACCGGCATGAACCATGGCACTAATAGTGCCATGGTTTACCACCTACCGTGTAATGAGGCCCATTGTTCTTAACATATGCTCGCGGATTAGTTTTATTGGCACAAGTAATCCTTTACACACAGGTCAACGAAGGACAAGGTCTCAGTTCATGACCCCAACATGTGGCCTGCAGGCAAGTTACATATTAGTTGTATGCAGAGGTCAAGACGGCCATGTTGTATTTCGGAATGACATCATCCACCATTAACTCACAGGGTGACTTTACAAAGAGAACCTAAAATGGCGGATTGACCTGAAATGGCGGCTTACATTGATACTAAGGTCAGTACCTTGCAACACGGATTTCTTCACAAGTGGCATTACAAGCAGCTTGGCGTAGGCCAATATACATATATTCATTGCAATAGGAGCCACAATATAATTTCCCGTTTGGCACTCTGGTGATGTGTATCTTTCCCGATCTTAAGCCATTGATCATTAACTGTGTAGTTGGGTTCTGGTAGATGGACATCACCCATGTTACGTAATTGGGGCCGAACCCTAGCTGGGTAAGTGTCCTTCTAATATACCTCCAGTCTAGCAAATCAAATGCCTTATGGGCGTCAAGGGAGATGACTGCCATCTTGTCCACCTTTCTAGAGGCGCGTTCTATTAGGTCGATCGTGCGTCTGATGTTGTCTTGAAGGTATCTCCCCGGGATAAAACCAGTCTGGTCTGGGTCTATCATATTAGGGAGTATCTTACTCAGTCTAGTTGCCAGGATCTTCGAGAATATCTTCCCATCATTATTCATCAGAGTGATGGGTCTATAGAAGGCACTTTGCTCAGGGTCCTTGTCTGGTTTATGTGCTAGTATTGTCAGGGATTCTGCCATGGATGAGGTGATGCTGTTTGTTGTCGGAATGAGTTGAATAGGGTTGTGAGTCGTGGGGATAGAATATGTGAGTAGGTTTTATAGAATTTGGCTGTCAGGCCATCTGGTCCCAGGGCTTGATTGCTTCTGCAGTCTCCTCAACTGTAATTGGTAATTCTAGGGGCGCAAGCTGGGTACTGTGACTGTGGAGGGAGCACCTTCATTGGATGTAGGTATTTTGCTTGTTTTTCAGGGGCATGGGGGACCTGTCATGATTTCAGTGTGGTGGTCTATCATTATTTCCATTATGTCCCCCTCTGTGTAACAAGCTTTACCATCTGCCCCTATGAGCCTAGCAATGTTGGTTCTGTTGCGTACCTTTTTCAATTTGTATACGAGTATGCGATTTTTTTTGTTCCCCTTAATATAGTAGAATTGTTTTGTGTATGCCAGTGATCTTGCTGATCTGTCTGCCCAGTGAATTTCAAGTGCTGTCTTGGATTTTTTGAGGTCCCTTTCTGCCTGTCTGGTTTGGCGATGTTTGAGACTTTTCTCTGGTTCAGATACTTTCTCTTCTAGTTTAGATTCTTGGAGTCGGGTGATCCACCTTTGCTCTGCTCCTACACTAATAAATGCCCTGCGTACTACTGGCTTCATGGCATCCCAGACTGTGGCTATGGGGTATCCTCTCTAATGTTTGCCCTAAAGTAGCGGGTGAGGGACTCGCCCATTTCTCTTCTGACAACTTTGTCTAATAATATGAAGTCCTGCAGCTTCCAGTATTTCGGGAAAGGGGCGGAAGAGCCCTTTATTCGCAGGATTGCTGTGACTGGTGCATGGTCTGATAGCATTCTGCTGTGTATTTCCACCTTGTCCAGTCACGGGAATAGAACGCGTGATGCTTGTATTAGGTCAATTCTAGTGAAACCTTAAAACGCATTAGAGTAGAAAGTGAAGTCACTCACCCCCGTGTTAGCTAATCTCCAGGTGTCCACCGCCTCGGTTTCCCTCAGAAATATAGCAAGGTCCAATGCCCGGGCGAAATCCACTCTGGTTGGGGGAAGCGTTTTGTCTCTTTGTGGATCTGGGACCATGTTGAAATCTCCCCAATCAGGAGATGCCCTTTGGAGAAAGCTAGAATGGGCGGTAGCAGATTGAGCAGGAATCGATCTTGTGCATTATTCAGGCAATAAATAGCTACTACGGTGAGAGGTTGCTCCAGGAAGTGTCCCTTCACCAGGAGAAATCTGGCCACGGGATCTTTCTGCACCGTGATTTGTGTTAAGGAGACGTTTTCACTCAAAATATGGCTTCTCCCTGTTTTTTAACCCCCGACGTGGCGAAGAAGTGCTTCTTGAACCTAGTATATTTAATGTGCTGCTCATCTGTTGGTAGGAGATGAGTCTCCTAGAGACATACTATTTCCACCGCAAGCCGACCTTGCCTCCTTTCCACCGATTTTCTTTTGCCTGGGAAGTTAAGTCCCTTAACGTTCCATGATATCAGTTTTATTTGTCGTTCGTTATCCAACCCCATGTCTCTTGTTAACATTATCGCTGTTGAGTAGGCCTGTTTGAGTACCCAACCGCGCGGTAGGGCCTGGTTTGCTTTGGTTCTGTGTGTCTGTAGATGTTGTTATTTTGTACTCTCTGGTCCTGGTCCTCATTAAGGCCAACAAGGTCTTCCCTCTTCTCCCCACCCTATCCTCCCTCCCCCAGCCCCATAACTGCCAGGAATGAGAACAGCCCTAAAGCAACGAGGCAACCGGCTTACACCCACAACCGACCAAACTCAAGGCCAACCGGGGCAAGCACGCTCTAAGTGGCAAAATACTGCAAATGTTAACTTCAATTAGCAGATTAGGAAAATAACTTCAGTCCCCCCGAAGACCCTCCTCCCTGGGATTCAGACTTGGTTTCTCCCTCCTGTGCCGGGGTGCCCCTTAGTTGCTCGTTCCCCCAACACCCCCTTGTGGCTCAAAGATAGGCCTAGTGGGGGAGAACCCGGGAAGGGAGAGTCACCAACCTTGATCATGGTAGGACATCAGATACAGTTCAGTCCATATTTTTATTCTTCCGGGGAGGGCCATGCATCTGCGTCTCCGATCCACTCTCGTCCAGAAGGAGGGAGTGGGCATCTTTGTTGGCTCTTGGGAGGATGGTTCTTTCTCTGATTCTTTGCTTTCTTCATCTGACCCCAGGAATTTCTCTGCTTCTTTTAGGGTGCGTATTTGTCTCTGACTGCCTTCCGATGTGAAGTTTAAAGAGGTCAGGAAACCTCACCGATACAGGATTTTCTTTTCTCTGAGCCATTCCGTGAGGCGTTTCAGTGCTTTCCTCTTGAGATGTGTGGTGTTCGCCAGATCTTGGTAGATTAGGATAGTCGAGTCTCTGAACAGGATATTCTTCAAGGATCTGGCTTCTCTCATAATTTCCTTCACTTTGTGAAAATTGATCCTAGCCAGGACGTCTTGAGGAGTGGAGAATGTTTTCCTGGATTTGGTGCGATGAACTCTGTCTATTTCCAGTGGGGCACTGTTTGGCAAAGTCAATATAAACCAGAACAGGTCTGATGTGTAGCTCTCCAAGTCTGCATCTGCGACTGAGGTGGAGATCCCGCCTAGGCGGATGTTGTTTCTTCTTGAGCAGTGCTCTGTGTACCCCTGTTTCAGCCCCACTTCAATCTCATACTTCTGTTAGTAGAGGCTGTTCTCCACCTTCACTGTTCTGTTCTCCACTTACTCGACCCTCTTGTCTAGCGTGGAGATCTTTCGCATAACTTTCTCTGTCCCTTTCTGGAATTCTTTTGTCATTGCTGATAACAGGTCCTGAAGATCTCACTTCGTAGCAGATTGGGCCAGTGAGGCGCCTCCGCGGTCGCCGAGGTCTCAGTTGGTTCTGTCGCTGCTTGGTCCCCTTTCTTCCCTTTTTCCGGATTGGATTGACCCATTAGTGTGGAGATATCCATCTGTTTGGTATTCTTCCTGCTTTTTGCCATGTCTGTATCGGGTGTCCTTGGGAACAGGGCCTCCTGAGATCGTTCGTTCTCTCTTTCTTCTCTTTGGAGATAGAGAGAATCCCCCCACCCTGTTAGGGTTTACTATATGGGAAGCTTTGTTGAGTTAGTGGCTCTCGCGCCCTCCCCTAGCTTGCACCCCTCTGCACTCCCACGGCGGGTGAGGGGGAGGCTGCACCCGGCACTCTAATTTCACCTCTGTTTCTGGCCCTTAGATTCCCCTGGGGAGGCTGCACATGCCCGGGCTGGGTGTGTGCAGTCTCACAGTGCTCTTTAGTGGCTCTGTGGCAGGCGAGGGCTCTCGTCTGATATTTTTGTTGGATTGCGCGAGTTCTGTATGTTGAGCCCGGTCCAAATCAGTCGAAGTCAGCAAGAGGCGTAAAGAGCCCACCTTGTGGAATCTAGGCGGTCCGAGTGCTACACCGTTCCTACACCGGTAGGCCGCACTATGTAGATGGGGATCCCCCTCAAGATCCACCCCCGGCTCAGAAGTGTGGCTTGGTTTCTTTGCTGGCGCAGTGGGTGATGTGGAAGCCCCCCCTGGATGTGTTCTTGTGTTGATGCTTGCGGGAGGAGTTGCTCGATTGGTGTGGGCACTATGTTTTCAAGCGCCGCTTGGCTGGCGACTTGCTGGGTACCCCTCTCTGCTAGGGCCTGCAAGTGTTTTAGAGTCTTGTGGGGGATGTAATGCTGCACCTCAGATAGCTGTGGCCCCAACACGCGGGCCAGGAGCCCCAGCTACTGGGGCTATGATGATATGGAGCGCAAGCACTTGTAGGGGGAGCGGACCGCCGCATACCCAGTTGCTACTCTCAACTTATGGCAGTGCCCCCATTATTTGTATGCATTGGACCTCAGATCCTGGTGGCCTCCATGGGGATCTGCCCTACTCCTGCAATAGGGATGGACTCTCCAGCCTGAGGGATGCTGCCCTCACTGGGATGATGCCGGAGAGCTGGCACACAAGTCTGGGATCACCCCACCTCCACTGGATCGCTGATGGGGGCCCGGACCGTCTTCCCTCCGATGATTACTCCTCCAACTTCGCTTGCCTCATTCTTCGAAACTCTGCCATGGTGCTCTCATCGCGTGCCTCCGGAGGCGGGAGGCCGACGGGAAGCCTTTTGGGTGGAAGTTCGTCGTCCCCAATGCTGCTGGTCCAAGGATAGCCTTTCTCCTGAGATAGTCGGGGGGGACTTGGGCTAGCGAGTCCTGTGCCACCGCTCGTCTAGATCTCCTCGAGCGACGAGGCCCTTTCAGCGGCTATTGACTCCTCCTCTTGATCTATACTCTATGGGTTGCTCCAGGGTGAAGCTCCCGCCATTTCCATCTGGTGATGCCCACCAGGATCTGTGTGAATGCACATGGCTCGTTCCAGGTGAAATCCTCGTTTCTCGGCAGCTGGATTTTCAGTCAAATACTCCTCACCCCATCCTCATTCCATCTGCGTTTTTAACTTGGAGGAGGGCCGGCGTCAATCTTGTTGTGGATAAGGCAAGCCGTGAGCTTCTACAAAGCCATGCTGCAGCCATGGGAATCTGCACTTTACCGCATACAGACCGATATCCAACTTGCCCTTCCCAGAGAAGATCCTGGAGAACCATGTGTACAGGATACTACTTAAATACGTCCAAATAAATGCAATACTCAACCGGTCGTAGGGTGGCTTTAGATCAATAAGAGAAACAGAACCAGCACTATTATCTATTTGGAATGACCTGAAAATAAATGCAGACACAACCGCACAATCAACCTTCATACTATTGGACATATCTGCGGCATTCTACACAATCAGCCATGCAACACTAATGAAAAGACTTTTGGAATGTGGCATACAGGAATCTGCACTGTGGGTTACCTCTTTCTTCACAAACTGAACCGAAAGGACCTACCTACCACTGTTCACCTCAAACACCAAACATAAATCCTGCGGAGTCCCACAGGGATACAGCCTCTCCCCACTGCTTTTTGCATCTACATGTGCCCCCTCTGAAAATGATTCTCGCGCCAAGAAACACTTGTGTACAGGTGCATTATAAATGCCATATCATATCATATCATATCATTTGAACAAACGGACTAACCGCCTACAACTACGCAGACAGCACACAACTGATTGTAAAGACGACCACGACCCAGGAACCAAACAACTGTCTTACAGACATCTACAACTGGATGACAACAAACAACCTCAAACTCAACCCAGCAAAAACAGAAATAATACTCTCACCCTCGGAAACAACACAAACAACCCACAACTTGACTGGCCGGATGGCATGGGAACACAACCAGAGAATTCCAACGTGGTAAATAACTTAGGAATACTCTTGGACAACGGGCTATCCCTGAACCCGCAATCAACGCAATTGACAAAAAAATGCTTCTACCTCCTAAGACTACTCAGTGTACTACTTCCATACCTCTCCTTTCCTCACAGAACCCTCACAATTATATCCCTGTTATTTACAAGAATTGACAATAATAATAATATCCTCTACCTAGGAATGCCAGAAAGACTCACCAAGAAACTCCACAGGGAGCAAAACACTGCAGCCATGATCCTACTAAGACTAAACAGAAGAGACCAGATCACTCCAGCTGTGAAAAGCCTACACTGGCTACCAGTAAAAAAAATGCATTCAATTCAAAACAATATGCATCACCCACAAAGCCTTACTCAGACAAGGAGCCAAATTCATCCAAGCCAAGATAAGCCACTACCAGCCAAGAAGGGGCTTAAGATCAAGCGACAACCTACACATACACACAAATCAATATGAAAAAATGAAATTCGGAGGATTAGCATTCTCACGTCTAATTGCTAAGCTTTGGAACACTATGGCCAAAGAAATTCGAACCAATGAAGACCACATCCCCTTCAGGTAATAACTTAAAACCTGGTTATTCAAGAGACTATGACAACCGCAATGGGACATCGGTAGCAATAACATCACAGACCAAAAGGAAGTAAACTAAGGTCACAAATAACAACAGCAATATCTCAGAGGGCCAGAACACTGCACCACCCCCACCTATCACCCACCCCCATCCCTGCCGGATGACTAGAGTGATGAACGAAGAGAAGGCTGCCCAACCAACTGAAAGACTTAGGGATAAAACCCATGCGCAACTATGCCCAACCTGCCGGCCCACAAATAGGGCTCACTAACCTGCCCACCCACAATCTAGGACCGCCTGGCTGATCACCTCCCACTCTATCTTTATAACTCCTGCTGCGCACCTTCTCTGCAACCGCCTGGACATTAGGACCACACACAATGGCTATGACTAACCTGGACGAGTAACCAGGAACACACTAGGTACCGCCATCCACCTGCCACCATAATCCGCAGTGAAGTCAGCCCTTGACCTAGAGAGATGGGCGAGATGGGCGGACAAACCACAACCAAGAATGTTGGTAGATACTGTAAATACCAAAATAATGTAATTACCGTGTTTTCTTTGCCTCAGCAAGACTTAAAACATTGTCCATGTTATAGCATTATGTCCATGTTAAACCAACTGCTTTTGTGTCCATACACGAGGCCCAGGGTTTTCGCCTTGAGCGCATATTACTCATAGACTTAGGAATGTCCCCCTGCTCTCCTTTCCCGTAAACCTACATAAACAGCGTCTGTTAGCACTTTTACACTCCCCTCCCACAGTGTGCAGCTTTGCAGGTCAGCATGTGTTCGCCGACCCTAGGGTCTCTTTTATAAATAATGATTGTCTGACATCCGCGCTCTTTCCTGGGAACATAAGCTCGAATCCATCTGTACTGACTTTGTTATTCTCTGGAATGTGTGTGAAAGGGATTGTTCCAGGCGCTCGTGCGTCACTTTGTAAAAAGATATGTCCTGCTTTTGTTCAACAGCCCATAAATGGACATCATTATCTCTACAGCAACAGGATATGTGTAGCTTGCAAAATTCCCCCTGTGTCAAGTGTAATGAATTAGGTCGTTGTACGACCATACATGTCAAAGGTTATATCTGCATCTTGAAGCGTATTATGACTTGCTTAGATAAGTTATCTGAGTGATGACCATTTGCGATGCCCGGCCTTTGTAAAATCTCGCTGCAATGTCTGGGAACACAGCCAAAGGTGTTCCGACAGGAATTTGTATGTTTGGAAATGTCTGGTTCTGAGCCAGGCATAAGACTCAGTGTAATCGTTTCCCTATAAAAAAGCATGCTCACCGTAACACTGGCAGCACACACTAGCAGCATCCCTCTGATGATGTTATGCGTCGGCCCTTCCGCGGAAGCTTTGTTTTATTGCAATAAATGATTGTTAAACTCACTTACGAGTGCGTTTATTTTTGACGGAGACCTCCGCTTGGTGAATTTTAGCATTGACTAATTGGCGTCCCTGGCTGGTGGCCTTGCAGATGCAGCCCATCGCTTTGATGCATGCCTTCCAGTGAGCTCCCGTCTCCGGCGGACGACTTATTGGGCCCAAATTCTATTGCACCTTTTCTGCAAAAGCGCAAGTCCTCATCTGGAGAGGGAGATCAGAAAGAAGGAGAGACGACTGCTCTGCCAAGGACCAGACGAACCAGACAGAGGGGAGGTCTCCTTGGTGCGGTGAGTGAATTGTATCTGCAGAAATTGTATTGGTGGACGGTAAGCCACAATTGGTATCAGTTTTATGGTAGGTATTATTTTTTGTGTTTGGTAAGGTATTTTATTAAGAATGGGAACAAAGATGTCCGTTCAATTTAGATGGCCTCCTAAAGTCGGGACTTTGATGTTAAGACAATCGAGCATCTGGAATTAGTATTATTAAGAAAGAAAGTCCGCCCGCCCAGCATGATGCTATTCGCCTGTGGCGAACAGAAGAGATAAAGCAGAAAATGTCCCAAGATAAAAAGGATAGAAAGAAACAAAACCGAACCCTGCAGGAGAAGGCCTGTGAGTTGGATAATAAAGAGTTTGAGCACCAGCTAGATGTAGAGGATCGGGCTGCCCTAATAAAATATAGTAAAGGTATGTACCCACTTCTCCCTAAAACAGAAAAGGAAATTGCCAGTTTTAACATCGAAGCTGATAAGGATGCAGTCAGATTAACAGAAAATCTTTTGCGACTAACAGTACCTGCTATTTCCCCATCTAATATTGCGCCTCAAGTGCCTTCTGCACCTCCTCCTCCACCCCCACCACCATATGGTACCCAGATCGGCACCATGGATCCAAATAGTACTGAGGAAGAGGAAGCAGGGCATTTGCCTAGAAAGCCGCCCTTCTTCACTCTGGTTGAATTTGCCAGGTTAGAATACATAGCAAACGATTTGTTTGATAACCCAGCTGGAGGGGTAAAACAGAAATTGAACACCTGCCAGAAGAAGGAATTTCGCCAGGTAATGAGAATACATTGCGACCTTGTTAATAAGTGGTTGAGAGATGATGCCAAGCGCCCGTGGCCCACGGGTTTGCATAACATTTATAAGGACCTTGACACTGAAAAAGATCGGGCAGCTCTATGGGATAAATACAACCAGATAATTGACCGGGTAACTAAGGAAATGAAAGATTACCACCACCAACTGATGTGGGAAGAAGAGGAAAATTGTAGAAGAACGCAGTCCTTGCGTGATGCCAAACCAACGGCTAACGCTTTGATTAAAAGGATACTTAAAGTAGAGGAGCCAGGGAAGTTAGAATATTGGACGGACATATTTGCCACCCATAGCGAGGCAACTTGACTGGTATGTCTGGAAGGACTTTTGAACAAAATAGGATCGGAATGTGGAACAGGTGGGCAGGAGGAAGTTTGTAAAAAGGTGAGAGAGTGCGAGGCCGAGTTAAAAATGTATAAGCCTAATTGGTAAGCAGAGGATCTCAGGACGCGCAGATTGTTCAAAGAATTATTAGAAGTATTTCTCCCAAAACCCCAATGATGGCACCCCTGAGGGAATGCGTGCCTATTGTTACAGCAAATGTAGACCCAGCCATAGACCCCACTGTAACCAAGATATATGTCTATGTACCCCTCACTAGAGCAGAATTGTTTAGTATAATAAAAAGCACCCCGGAACCTAGGACTAACGCCGCGAGATTCTATAGGGAGCTAAGAGCGCTATTCAAAATGTGTACCTTGACTTTGCAGGACATTGATCATGTGATGTCTGCCGTGACACCGGCTGATGTATGGGAACCCTTTAGATCTCAGGACCCTCCTGGGCATGTCATCAATTGGTCACCATTAGAAAAAGAGGATACAGACCGGAAACCAATTGACCCCATTCTAGAGGGCCTGAAAACACTAGGGACGAGAATATTAAAAGCATTAAGTGATGTGTTGCCAGAGGTAGATGTGAATGTTGAGAAAATGGATGCTGTTATACAGGGCCCTGTAGAAACAGTTGGGGACTATTTCCTGAAATTTGAAAGTGCTTTTAAGGCACACAGTGGTCAGTCTGTTAGTAACCCTACGGGTCAGAGGTATTTCGCCATGGGCTTTGTGAAGGGTTTGCGTAAAGGAATTAAGAAACCACTCAAATTGGGTGAGAGCACTTGGCAGGCAAGCACTCCGTCCCAGATTCTAGAGATGGCTAAATATTACGAACGGCAGGAGGAGGAAGAATTGGAAGGTAAGAAACAGGCAGACAGGAACTTAAAAAATAAGGTGCTAATGCAACAACTGGTACAACCATCTTATAGTAAACAAAAGGATCAGAAACCCCAGGTAAGAAACCCAGCAGGTAATTCCCCACAATGGACAACCCCACGAATTGATCAGTGTTCATTTTGCAAACAGACGGGACATTGGAAAAACGAGTGTCCTATATTGATAGCACGAGGTGGTCAACCGGCGGGTGGGAGAGGAAGAGGCCGAGGTGGACCTCATACAGGACCACCCCAAGGACAGGGAAGGTTTGTAAACCCTGAAAATAATGTATTCTCAACTGGCGCGGCGCAGCGACAGATGGTTGCAGTGAATGGCAATGGGTTTGCGGAAGATGAACTGAGTGGAATGATGTTCTTTGATAACACAGCAGCAATGAGTTGAAACGCCCTTAGTGAACCTGGGGAGGCGGTGTCTGTTCCTATAGACCAGAAAGGACCGATGCTAAATTGCAAATAGGACAGCACCCCACCGTTAAATGCTTGGTTGACACCGGGGCAGGTAACAGCTCGGTTGACGCCAAGGCCGTCCCCTCAGTTCCACTATGGGGTGAAAATAAGGTTTCTGTAGGGTTCGGTGGGGAACCCATATGTACTCCAGTGTCTCAGAAAGTTGAAACATCTATATGAGGAGTGAAATTGACTAACAAATGGTTACTCACTAACAGGTGTCCCGAGAATCTCCTTGGATTAGATATTTTGAAAGCTCTAAATGCAACCATTTATTGTTCTCCGACAGGTGTTCGAATGACCATATGTAAATCCAAAGTTGGTGGTTGTTATCTGACTGAACCTTTGCCACCAGAATTACAGGCATTGCCCGCAGAGCTTTGGGCTACTAGTAGTAATGATGAACATTCCCCTGTTATGATCAAGGTAAGATATGGTGTCCCTCTACCCCGAACCCCACAGTATAGAATATCTCCAGAAGGAGAAGCAGCATTGGTTAGGATTGTACAGGACCTGATGCCGCTTGGGGTTGTTGAGGAATGTGATGACAGTCCCTGTAACTCCCCGGTTCTTCCAGTCCATAAGAAAGGAGATGCAGTGACCCCATACAGATTTATTATTGATCTCAGAAGAATTAATAAGTTTGTGGACCCCAGGTATCCAGTTGTCCCCAGTGTGACTAGTATTCTTACTATGGTCCCCCCCACGGCTACTTATTTTAGCATCGTGGATTTGAAAAATGCCTTTTTCTCCATACCCATAGCTGAAGAATCCAGATACCTTTTCTCCTTTGTGTTAGCAAAAAGGCAATATAGGTTTTGTCGAGCGCCCCAAGGTTACACAGAGAGCCCCGCTATTTTTAGCCAAGCACTAAAACAACAATTGGATGAGATTTTGTTACCCCCTGGTGTGATGCTCATCCAGTATGTGGATTATATTCTTATTTGTGGAGACACTGAATTGAGTTGTAAAGAAGGTACCTTGATCGTGTTACAACATTTGGCATATCATAATCACAGAGTGTCGCTTAAGAAAATGCAATATGTAATGCCTAAGGTTGATTATTTGGGATATGTCCTCACTGCAGAGGATCGATCACTGTCACCTGAAAGGGTACGATTAATCCAAGAAATGGCCTATCCCAGTACCTTTAAAGAATTGAGACGACTGTTGGGTATCACCTCATATTGCTGCCATTGGGTCCCTGAGTTCTCCCTGCTAGCAAAACCCCTGTTACAATGTCTGAAGACAGAGAAGGATCAGATACCCTTCACCTGCACGCAAGAAATGAGAGAGGCCTGCGACGCTTTGAAAAGCACCTTGTGTAGTGACCCCGGACTTGGGACACCCAATTATGACAAGCCATTTACTCTTTTTGCACATGAACAAAAAGGTTGTGCCCTAGCTGTATTGACTCAGGAACAAAATGGAAAGCAAAGGCCTTGTGCTTATTTCTCTGGCACATTGGACAGTGTGGCTGCAGCACTTCCCCCTTGCATGCGATCAGTTGCCGCAGCAGTGGTAGCTCTCAAACAGAGTGCTGGTTTAGTACTGGGAACTGCTATGATTGTGAGAGTTCCCCATGCCATAGATGTGTTGCTCAATAGAACTCAAACCCAGCATCTTACAGCAGCCCGCTTGACACAATATGAATTGACATTGTTTGCACCAAATGAAACTATCATGAGATGTAATACTTTAAACCCAGCTTCCCTTTTGCCCTTGCCGATTGGGGAGGGAGTTCAAGACATGCATGATTGCCTTATACGCACTGATGAGCAGACCCGAGGTAGGGTCGATCTGAGTGACCTTCCCCTAGAGGGAGGTGATGGGGTTCTATTTTGTGATGGCTCGTGTTACAAGCTGGAAAGTGCGGAGACAGTGGCTGGGTACGCGATTACAACTGAAAGTTAAATTGTCCATATGGAACGCATACCCGAGTTATCAGCACAAGCTGCAGAATTAAGTGTATTGACAAAGGCTCTAGAATTAAGCAAAGTTTTAGCTGTAACCGTCTATACGGATTCAGCCTATGCACATGGTGTGGCCTTTAATTTTGGCCTGCTATGCAAGGAAAGAGGGTTTCTCACCTCACATGGTACCAAAATAAAACATGGTAATTTGATGAACAAATTAATGACGGCATTGGCTGAACCCGCTCAGGTGGCCATAGTGAAGTGCTCCGCCCATAAAAAGGTGGTAGATTTTGTGGGGCAGGGAAACTATTTTGCAGACCAGGTGGCTAAATATGCCGTGGAACACTGTAAACTGCCCCTTCCAGAGTGTAACATGCTGCAAAGGGATGTGGATGGGAAGAGGGATGAGGGTGAATTGGGAAAGGACACTGAGGAGATAGTAAAGGACATTCAAAGGGAAGCGGCAGATTGCGAAATTAAAGCATGGACTGTAACAAGGGACAAACTTCTAAAGGGGTATGGCTGGACACAATCAAAATGAGGTGGTTGCTCCCTGACAGTTATTTACCTATGGTAGTCGATATGGCACACAGGAATGCCCATGTTAATGCAGGTGCAATGGAGGATATTCTAAGCAAGGTATGGAAGAACCAGAAAATTGGATCGTATTGCAGGAGGTGGGCAGCACAGTGTGGGCAAATCTGTGAAGGTACCAGTAGGTCATAGCAGACTCCCTAAGCAGCCATTTGAAGTAGTATACATGGACTTTAGACAAATGGAACCAGTTGCTAAACTAAAATATTGTCTTGTAATGAGGTGTGAGTTCTCTGGTTGGACGGATGCTTACCCCCTAAGAGACAACACTGCTATTTCCACAGCTAAATGTATCCTGAAATACTGGGTTCCCCAGTACACGGTGCCCAGTCTTCTGTATTCCGACAACGGAGTACACTTTACTGGTCAAGTTGTGCAGTATGTATGTACTGCCTTAGCTATCGATCAGCGATTCCATGCCATTTATCATCCCAAGAGTGCCGGGATTATTGAACGATCGAATGCCGTAGTTAAAAACAAACTGGCAAAAATCTGTGCCTCCACAAACCTGAAGTGGCCAGATGCCCTTCCTTTGGCATTGTTGAGTATGCGGACCACTCCAAAGGGGACGCACAAATTGTCCCCCTTTGAGATTGTGATGAGCCGCCCCCAAGTGCCTGGTCTGTCCCTAAACCAAGGGTTATTGGTAACATTGAACAGCCATTGTTGAGGGATTACTGTGCTGAACTCACACATAAACTATCTATTATCCATCAACAGGTGAAAGAAGCAGCTCCGCCGGCCCTAGAAGGAGAGGGCCACACCATCAAACCAGGGGACTATGTCCTGGTAAAGAGCTTTGATCGCACAAATTGCCTGCAAGCCCGCTGGAAGGGGCCATTCTTGGTCCTCTTAGCAACACAAACCGATGTCAAGGTAGTGGGTCACAAGACGTGGATACACACCAATCATCTCAAGAAGGCACCACCTCAGATATTCCACCCCCCGACCAAGGTCACAGATCATTTTGCCGCCGAACTAACGGAGGACACTCCAAGGTATAACTTGCACCCCAGGAAGCAACAATGATTGCCTATGTTTGAACTCTGACATCTGGCTGAGAAAGGACTTGGTAAAGGGTCAGAACAAGCAAGGACAATTGAAAATACAGATGAAGTGGCCTCAGCAACCCCTCCTGGGTATGAAGTAGCCCCACCGAGACACAGATGAAATGGCCTCAGCACCCCCCCAAGGGTAGGAAGTAGCCTCAACGAGACGAGTCAAGGTAGGAGCCAGAAGTGGTGACAGCAGGACGGGTTATACTGTGCAACCCTTGAGATCTAGCGCATAAACAGACGGCACAGTTAGGGTAATTGTTAGGGACTTTGAACCTTTTGTGTAAAATATATACTATATATATATATATATATATATATATATATAGTGTGACATTTGGCAGCCAAGTTCCGGAACTCAGCCACCTGGGATCATCCCTGTGCGAGGGAACAAAATAGGTTGTTAAAATGGATAATGAGGATGCGGGACAGAGGCGTCCCGGAGTAAATAGATATGCATGCACCCCAAAGGAAAAGCTCATTTTATCCCTTGTCTGTATTTTTATAACAATAGGGTTCGCCATATTCCTCTGGTACCTTGAGCATCATGATATTTATGCTGCCCGTAACCTGCTACCCACCACATCGCAGCCCCCTACACTAGAACCAGTGACTATTCCCCATGTAGATCAGGAGTATCGGAAGAAACACCCCAGGAAAAGCATCCTGACATGGATGAATGATACGATCAGATCCTGAATAAGACCAACTGTTACATTTGCACGTATGTTCCCCATAGACATGAAAGCGGAACCCGAATGGTACGCGACTCCTGCTACGAGTGATACATGCGTGCCTTGGCGAGATTACCTTTTGCATGCCTCCCGTAACTATAATGAAACACAACAATCAGTCACATTCTTTATTAGAAAACATAATAAAACAATTACTAATTCTTGGGTTCCGAGAGACACTTACATTCCCCTGACACCAACTGCAACCAGGTATCTGAATGGATCCACTTCCTGCCCGTCCAATGAAATAGGAATGATTCCTTTAACCACGTTCAAAAGGGACGAGAAAGCAGTACTACCCCGTCCAATCCTGGTACAAAATATAGCTCGTATGGCCCCCTTTTGCTACCAACGAACCAAACACATGCAGAGGCTGTTTTCGTGGGTAGACACAACTGCCAGAATACAGTAGATCTGAATAGTATAACGGCACCCTTCAGTCCCCCTAATGGGGCAATGTTTATTTGTGGAAAAGACGCATACCTCTGGTTACCCCGCTATTGGAAAGGTAGATGTACAGTTGGTTACGTAATGTTAGGTTTGCATTACAAATCTGTGGAGGAAGTGAACTTAAAACCCAAGGCAAAGAGAATAAAATTGAGTATGGGGAATTATGGGTGAAGGAAAAGAGGTGTTATCACTAAGGAAGACACTACTTTCTACTATTATACACTACTATTCTTTGATTTTCTAAAAGGCATAGTGATGCCAATGGGAATAGTTATGATTTCCAGGAGCATTAGGCACCTGGCTAGGTTAGTGGAGATGGAATTAAATGTGACCGGCGACATACTGGCTAACCTTGCTAAAGAAGAACAGGCAGTCCGGATGGTCGCATTACAAAATCGACTGGTATTAGGCACAATGCTGGCAGAGGTAGGAGGGGCTTGTAAAATAAATGGCACTTCCTGCTGCAATTTTTTCTATAGTATAACGGCACCCTTCAGTCCCCCTAATGGGGCAATGTTTATTTGTGGAAAAGACGCATACCTCTGGTTACCCCGCTATTGGAAAGGTAGATGTACAGTTGGTTACGTAATGTTAGGTTTGCATTACAAATCTGTGGAGGAAGTGAACTTAAAACCCAAGGCAAAGAGAATAAAATTGAGTATGGGGAATTATGGGTGAAGGAAAAGAGGTGTTATCACTAAGGAACACACTACTTTCTACTATTATACACTACTATTCTTTGATTTTCTAAAAGGCATAGTGATGCCAATGGGAATAGTTATGAATTCCAGGAGCATTAGGCACCTGGCTAGGTTAGTGGAGATGGAATTAAATGTGACCGGCAACATACTGGCTAACCTTGCTAAAGAAGAACAGGCAGTCCGGATGGTCGCATTACAAAATCGACTGGTATTAGACACAATGCTGGCAGAGGTAGGAGGGGCTTGTAAAATAAATGGCACTTCCTGCTGCAATTTTTTCTACCTGATTAAAGCACCGATATCTTTAAAGGGATCGATGAAATGCATAAAATGGCAGCTCAAATCCATTCTGAATTTGGGCCTGGGGATGGGACATCCTGGTTCTTGGATTTATTACGAAGCTGGGGATGGAAGCTCCTCACCCCTCTTCTCGTTGTGGGAGGATTAATAGCTGCTTACTGCTGTTGCATCCAGCGCTTTCCTTCGTGCATATCCGTCATAGGAGACTGCTGCAGGAAAATGATGGGAACACTCACACCCAAGCCCACAAATGCCATGGTCACTAATGAGATGATAAAATTGGAAGAGGTGATCGAAGGGTTACACAAGATTGACGTATCAGATAATGAAAATGAAAGAATAATTAAATACAAACCAAACCAGGTGTTTTATTGACAAAGTCTTGCTGACGCAAAAGGGTCGTTTGTAAATACCAAAATAATGTAATTACCGTGTTTTCTTTGCCTCAGCAAGACTTAAAACATTGTCCATGTTATAGCATTATGTCATGTTAAACCAACTGCTTTTGTGTCCGTACACGAGGCCCAGGGTTTTCGCCTCGAGCGCATATTACTCATAGACTTAGGAATGTCCCCCTGCTCTCCTTTCCCGTAAACCTACATAAACAATGTCTGTTAGCACTTTTACACCCCCCTCCCACAGTGTGCAGCTTTGCAGATCAGCATGTGTTCGCCGACCCTAGGGTCTCTTTTATAAAAAATGATTGTCTGACAACCGCACACTTTCCTGGGAAAATAAGCACGAATCCATCTGTACTGACTTTGTTATTCTCTGGAATGTGTGTGAAAGGGATTGTTCCAGGCGGTAGTGCGTCACTCTGTAAAAAGATATGTCCTGCTTTTGTTCAATAGCCCATAAATGGACATCATTATCACTACAGCAACAGGATATGTGTAGCTTGCAAAATTCCCCCTGTGTCAAGTGTGATGAATTAGCTCGTTGTACGACTATACATGCCAAAGGTTATATCTGCATCCTGAAGCGTTTGATGACTTGCTTAGATAAGTTATATGAGTGATGACCATTTGCGATGCCCGGCCTTTGTAAAATCTCGCCGCAATGTCTGGGAACACAGCCAAAGGTGTTCCAACAAGAATTTGTATGTTTGGAAAATGTCTGGTTCTGAGCCAGGCATAAGACTCAATGTAATCGTTTCCCTATAAAAAGCATGCTCACCGTAACACTGGCAGCACACACTAGCAGCATCCCTCTGATGATGTTACGTGTCGGCCCTTCCTCGGAAGCTTTGTTTTATTGCAATAAATGATTGTTAAACTCACTTACGAGTGTGTTTATTTTTGACAGAGACCTCTGCCTGGTGAATTTTAGCATTGACTATACCACTAAGTGGCAACCGAAGACTCACACCCAAGGCTTCACAAAACGGACCGACTTACTAACCCATTTCCCCTTCCTGCTCCTCCAACATAACCAATGCCAGTCCACTTGAATAGGGGCTAGCCACAATACAAATAGAAACACTAGGAATCAATCTAAGGTTCACATCCTTCCATATATGAGGTTCTGGAAGCAAGCCTAGATGGAACTCCCTGGCTCATAGTCCATAACATCCATCAACACTAGACAAATACACACCACATCAATAGATATTCATACACCTAAACAACCATCTGCAACCCTGGATCCCTTATGTATTTTTTGCATTTGTATTTATTTATTATGCGCCGAAAGCCTGCAGGCATCAGGGCGCAGACATACAGACAGAGGAATACATTTAAAACAAGACAGGGAACGTCTGGCCTGGATGGAGTTGCTTGGGAATTTATGTGAATAACAGTGTTTTCAGTTTCTTTTTGAAGGTCTGAAAGTTGGTTTTTAGTCTGAGCATGGTCGGCAGTTTATTCCATTTTAGGGATGCTTTGACTGGGAATGAGCGGCCCATTTCATCTCTTTATGTGTGCGGGTGATCTTAACTAAGCCTTGATTTTTAGATCTCAGTGATCGTTTTGGTTCGTAAAAGGATATTTGCTCCTTTAGGTTGGTAAGGGCAGAACCGTAGAGGCAGTGATGGACGATTGAAACGGCTTTGAATGTAATGCGATGGTCCACCGCCAGCCAGTGTAAAGATTTACGGTCTTCTGTGACGTGGTTATTTCTGGGTTTCGTTTTTATGGCTCTCACTGCGTCATTCTGAATGACCTGGCACTGGTCGATGCACCCCTTGCTCGTTCCCAGTAGCAGGGCATTTCCATAGTCCAGTCTTGAGAGGATGGCGGCTATAGCGATGGTAGTGCTATTTTCTTCATGTAAGACAGGTCTAATGTGTCTGAGTAGTCTTTGGTAGTATCTGCAGGTTCTTTTTTGGATGCGCGATTTGAGCATTTGCTCCAAGGGGGGGCTCTAAGTATACTCCTAAAGTTTTCACTTAATCCGAGGTCGAGATACTGGAGTTTTTTATGCTGAACTCATAGTGTGAGTTGAGTTTTGCTCTGACCTGGGTGGATACGAAAATGATGAGCTCTGTTGTACTACTGTTTAAGCGGAGCCAAATAGATGTAATCCATGCCTCAATTATACTATAGATGGTAGCATTTCTGGAACGATCTGTGCTGTGGCATCCACTCACCTCAATGATCAGCTGGGTATCATCTGTGAAGTTGGTGAATCGCACCTCCAGGTTGTTAAGGAGGGTGCAAAGGCAGCGAAGGTAAAGGTTAAAAAGGAGGGATGAGAAACAAGCTCCCTGGGGCACACCGCAGTATATACTTATGGGATTGGAGAATTTCCCACCTCAATGTATTTTGGAGCTAGGGTCCCTGAGGAAAGAGGAGATCCGATCTAGAGCCTCCTGGGAGCATTTTCCTGAAGTAACCAGTGCTTCCTGGAGTTTATGATTGTCTAGCTGATCAAACGCTGCTGATAAATCTAAACGCACCAGCATGCCAGTCTTTTCCTTTTCCAAGGTGTTCAGCATTCTAGTCTGAAGGTCGAGTAGCACAGTCTCTGTGCTATGCGAGCCTCTGAACCCGGATCGTTGTGCGTGGAGTAGGTTGCGTTCATCCACATAGGTTTGCAATGGTTTAGTTGCTGCCTTGTCTAGGATTTTCAGGAGTAAGTTACAATCAGTTATTAGTTGTGGATACAGTTAACCATTGCGTCCAATCACAATCGACCCTAACATTACACAACACACACCAACAGTAACATTAGCACACATCCGAGGCCCTGAGTCCTACCCGTGCGTTAAGAACACATGGTGGCCTCCTGAACCAACGCCCACATGCAAAACAATGCTCACCTTTGACAGTTTCTCCTGGTTCTGAACCTATCCTATCATCTTGTCCACACTAACATCCCCACACCTCCTCTTTTGCAGAGCCACGTGAGTGCCTGGAGACCACCCTTGGGTGATAGCGCTGAGTGGTATAAATCAACATAACATAACACACAATCAAGAAGAGTGCACTATTACTTCAAATGGCCAATTTGACCTCAGAGTTGTCCACTGAGCTCATGCTAAACGACCACGTGACGAGGCTGATTGAGTGGGTAACATCCCAGATAACTCGCCAATCCAGTAGCTGGGAACCAAGGAGATGGAATAGTGGAACCACGTTTAGAGGGCAGGGGTAGGGAAGGGACTGTAGGGGACTGGTAGAATGTATCTAGGCGGTAGCCAATGAGGGTGGGGGAATAACACTGTATATTTTTTACGTCATGAGTGACGATTTCTTTCCTTAAAACATTGGGCTTGTTTTGAACTAATAGAGAGCCCCGTGTCAGTTTGGTTCTATTGCACCTTCTAAATCCTTTTTCCTTTTTTATACACAAGAACTCTAGTTTTCCTTGCAAAGTGGTGCACCAATCGTGTCTCCTTAGAGGAGTGTTTTCTATTGTCTGGTTGGCTGGAGGTCTTGCCTTACAGTTTATTTGCAGTATCCACGAGGGTGTCCATCAGGGCTGCTCTCTGGCGCGGTCCTGTTCTGGGTTTATTGAGGTAGTTGATTTGTCAACTCTCTGCAATTCATTGATTTAATTGGTTAATTTTCAGAGGAAGTGACAATCATAATTACACTTAAATTCTCGCTGCATTCTTGCTCTTTGGGTTCTTCCTTGGCTACCATGGCTGTGTTGGGCCGGCAGGAGGTCTCCAGGGACAACAGTCGCTGCAGCAATTGGGCAATGAGTGACTGGACGGGTTGAGCAATAGAGGAAGAGTTCAACTAAGAAATGCATATTAATATGATGACTAATCCTTTAAAATACTGCTACGCTTGAGATGAAGAATGATGTCGTATTTGCATCTCATCAAGGTAGTGAATGACTCAAAGTTGGCTGAACAGATCCTTATACCGTGACGCGTTGGGCCGCATGAGCCTTTAAGCTGTTCAAACTCCATAACTATAATTATAATTGGTTATTTATAACATGCTTAATACCCAGAGATTTCCATCACGGGCCCGGGGATCGAACCTGTGTTCTCCGCCTCGTCTTGCTTCCAAGGCGAGCGCGTTGCCCCTGAGCTATCCTTCCGAGACAATAGAGACTTCCAACACTTCCCCTTCCTCTGCCCAACCTTGCTGTAAAGGGCTGTGAAGAAGATGCTAAGTAGCACATGTCCTATGCAAAGTAAAGGCTTCTCCCCCGAGCGGCTCTCCTAGCGATAGTCAAGGTCCACCTTCCTATACGCTCCTCGGATAGCCGTAGCATAGCTGGCAAAGCACAAGAAGATATCAGCTCTTGTTCATAGACGCAGCTCTGCCCCATGCCACTCGTTACACTCATGCATGCATTGTTCACAGACGCGTTCCCTTCATGCGTGTATCACCCATCACTCGTACTGCAAATGTCTTGACAGTCGAGAGAATGGGAGGGTGATGGAAGAGTCATCTGTAGGAAGCGAAGCATGTACCAGAGCAAGAGCTGCTCTGGTCAGAAGCTAGTAGTTACTGGTTCCACCTGCCTCCTTTAACCAAAATCATACATTAGATCACAGCGCACCCATATGTCCTATGAGATGGATGGTAGAAACCCTACATCTACGCTTGGCCAAGAAGAGCCTCCAGCTGGGATCTAGGGTCCAGGGAGCAGTGCTCACTGAAGCACATGCTGTAACTTGCACCTGTGGTGAAACCATGAACAGCTGCACGCCTCTTACCCCACCTTTGCCCTTTGAGCACGCTCATGAATGCCCGCCCACACGGTTGGGTTTTGCCAACTTATGGAATAGCGCACTGAACCGGTATGTCCAGGGAACACATTGGGATCAGTGTTACCCAGGAGACAAGGAAGGAAAGGAGGGGTGTGGTGTGTAGGGCATTCTGCGGTTGGTGAGAGGTTCTTTGTAGAGCACAGCCTTCGGGGCCTTCCTGAAGTGTAAGATGGAGATGGGACACGCCTGCGCTAGTTGATTGCACGTACCATGAACAGGTTGCGTAGCAAGAGACGGCATGCTGCTGTCGTCTTTTTTGCCCAGTTACCACTCCTCCGATGTTGTGGCTTCTGGTGACTCTTTGGCCCCCAGGCATGATGGGTTTCTCAGCCTGAAGGGGGAGCCAATGGAGCTCCCTCAGAGTAGAGTAGGTGTGATGTGGTCGAATTTCCCTAGTCCTGTGATGAGTTGTGGTGAGTGGCACTGCAAAGGTGTGTGCATGCTTCCAGAATGCAAGAGACCACCCAGCCTGCTTTTCTAGAGAAGTACTACCAAGAGCCACAAATACACTATGGCTGTGAATCCCTTTGCCCAGTTGCTGTACACCTTTGTAGCCATTAGGGGGTGCTACCGTGTGCAGTGCAAGATAGCTTAGTTCGGAAGTGGCTTCGTTACGAGCTTCTGCATTGCCAACAAAATTCCCATGTCAAGCCAAGCTTACAATTAGAAAAATGACAGGTCACAAGAGGAGCTAGTGCAGCCTGAAATGCCCCAATAAACCTATCATATGTCTGGTATTAAAGAATAACCCTACGTGGGTTCTATCTTCTATCTTCATGCCCCTCTTGCTTCTAAGCAAACCTTTCCTCGTGTTTCTTCCTAGCCGCCTTTCTTCTCTTCCCCCTCTTGCAACCCACTTTACTGCCGAAGGACACTGCCTGAAGCTCTTTCTTCATCGTTGGATACACGTCACCCGTTGCGCTCTTTCCGGCCTTCTCCCGCTTAACACCGGCTATCCGTTCGCTGCGTTCCTCCTTGTGGCGCGCACGGTGTACGGGAAATGAAAACAGATCACCCTCAGATCTTGTTCATCTTTCCTTTGTCCAGGCCTCCTATGACTCTGCTCTTTCTTCTGCTAAAAAACAATACTTTTCCAATCTTATTGTCTCTTATTCTTTTCGTCTCCAACGTCTTAACGGTATTCTTCCTCCCCCCCTTGCCTGATCCTTCTGTTTCTTGCTCACGCCCCCCGCCTCTGACGTTGCTAACATTTTGCACTTCTTCGGTCCCCCTCCGCTTCTTCTGAGAACGCGTCTGCGGCTGCGGTCTCGCGTCCCCTCATTTTCCCTTAGATCTGAATCTGATGCTGCCCGGTACCTTACTTGTGCTCACCCTACTGCCTCGCCCCTTGATCTTATTCCATCCACTCTCATCACTAGGCTCTTCCCACTTTGACTTCCCTATGTAACTTCTTTTCCCAATCTCCCTCGCTCCTCTGCCACTCTCCCCATGGACTGCAAAGCAGCTATTATCCTCCCGCTCTTCAAAATCTTCTCTAGACACTTTTTCTCCAACTATCGGCTTATTTCCCTCCTTCCATACCTTTCTAAGATCTTAGAAAGGGTGGTTTACACCCCCAAGTTCCGTCTTATCTCGATTTTAACTCTCTCCTTCCACCTCCTCAATCCTTTTTCCGCCCGCTCGACTCCACCCAAACGGTGCTTTTTTCAGTCTCTAATTCTTTGCTATATCTGCTTAGGCACTCTAAACCTTCTTCCATTCTAATTCTTCTTGATCTTTCTGCAGCTTTTGACACTGGATCACTGCTCCCTACTTTCTACTCTCCATTTACTTTGTTTCTCTGGCTCTGCACTGGTTTGGTTTAAGTCTTACCTTCCTAACCATTCTTTTTCTCTCTTTTGGGGTGGATCAATTTCCTCCTCGTTTCCCCTTGTTCACGGAGTCCCTCAGGGTTCAGCCTTAGCCCTCTTCTTTGTTCCTTATATGCTGCTCCTCTCTCTGTTACTAGCTCTTCCTTTGGGCTGTCAGCACATTTATATGCGGACGACTCAAAACTGTTTCTTTCCATCGCTTCCTTTTCTGATTCTTCCATCTCGGAATGTCCACTCGCTGTCCAAGCATTGATGCATTCCCGCTGTCTCTATCTCTTTTTCCCAGCCTCTACTGTCCACCCTCCCATTACCCTCCACCATTAGCTTTCTGTTGGTTCCTCTTCCTTTCTCCTCTTCCGCCCGCAACTTAGTTGTTCTTTTCGACTATTCCTCTCCTTGATTTCACATACCTCCAACACTGCACGGTCCTGTCGCTTTCAACTCTTTAACATCTACCGTCTCGGGAGGAAAGCTCAGGGGCAACATGCTCGCCTTGGAAGCAAGACGACGCAGAGCAACACAGGTTCGATCCACGGGTCTGCGCTTAGAAACCTCTGGGTATTAAGTGCGTTATAAATGACCAATTACAACATGAGAAAAGCTTGCTCTTCCCTTACTTTCCACGCCACTAAATTGCTAATCAGCACTCTTGTCGCTTCCCGCCTTGACTATTGTTCCTGTCTACCTCTTGTTCTCCCTGTTCCTCATCTTGCTCCCTTGCGCTCTTTCTTTAATTCAGCTGTCCGCACTCTCTGCTGCATTTCCCCTTGCGCCTCAATTTCTCCTGCTCTTCTTTCCCTTTGGGGATTATCCTTTGGAACTCGCCTTCCATTTTGTTTTCACTGTACCACTTTCGAATGTGTCCATTGGCTTGCAGCAGGTAATTTATGTTCCTTGGTCTCGATGTACATACCCTCCCGTCGTCTCTGCTCTCAATCGCAGTTCCTTCTAGCTGTACCTAAGCCTTCTTGGGCTCAGTCTCGTTTCTGACCTGTTGCTTTTCTGCTCCCAAGTTCTGGAACGCCCTCCCCCTACACATCCGGTCCATCTCTTCCTACTCTCCTTTTCACACGTCCCTCACAAGCCAGCTCTTTTCTTCTTTGCCTTAACTCCCCTGCTTTAGACTGAATTGTTGATGCCTCTACTGTTCACCGTTTTAACATTGTATGTGCAGCGCTTTGTCGAAAGCTCCTTATATGTGAAACAAATACAAATGTATGTGCAGTTGCTACTATTGTAGTGAAGTGTAGCCTCGCACATTCCGATAGTGGTGCAGTCATCATATGTGGAGCTCTCTTCTACTGGGCTCTAGCCCCTGTGTATGGGCACTGCCAGCAATAATGCCCATGGCCTTGTGCACTGCTGCCCCTGCCACATTGATGCTCCTCGGCTGACAGTTTGCTAGATGTGTTCTCAGTAAAGGCCGCAAGAGCACTTTGTACAGAATATTTGTGGGCTGCCCGGCCATGGTAGAGTGCCAAGAGCCAGTTTAATGAGAAGGTCTGTAGTCACAGATGGCCTTAATGACTCGCAGATTTCCTGGCTTCGAGGGTTTTGATCTACTTTTTGTTTTTTTGAAAAAAAATGTTTTGATTTATTTGCATTTATAAAGCGCACAACAGCCCTCAGGCATCGTGGCGCTGTTACAGAAGGCTTACTTAGTTACATAAGTGCCTGCGAAAACATACATACAAAGTTGTTGCCTAACCCCATGTTGCAGGGCGGCAGCAGCATACAAATGCATAAAGTCAGTATAGGTGGCGCAAACAAGTTGCCCAACCCCAGGTTGCAGGGCGGCAGCAGCATGCAAATGCATAAAGACAGTTTAGGTGGCGCAAACAAGTTGCCCAACCCCAGGTTGCAGGGCGGCAGCAGCATGAAAATGCATAAAGACAGTTTAGGTGGCGCAAACAAGTTGCCCAACCCCAGGTTGCAGGGCGGCAGCAGCATGCAAATGCATAAAGACAGTTTAGGTGGCGCAAACAAGTTGCCCAACCCCAGGTTGCAGGGCGGCAGCAGCATGCAAATGCATAAAGTCAGTATAGGTGGTGCAAACAAGTTGCCCAACCCCAGGTTGCAGGGCGGCAGCAGCATGCAAATACATAAAGACAGTTTAGGTGGCGCAAACAAGTTGCCCAACCCCAGGTTGCAGGGCGGCAGCAGCATGCAAATGCATAAAGACAGTTTAGGTGGCGCAAACAAGTTGCCCAACCCCATGTTGCAGGGCGGCAGCAGCATGCAAATGCATAAAGTCAGTATAGGTGGCGCAAACAAGTTGCCCAACCCCAGGTTGCAGGGCGGCAGCAGCATGCAAATGCATAAAGACAGTTTAGGTGGCGCAAACAAGTTGCCCAACCCCAGGTTGCAGGGCGGCAGCAGCATGAAAATGCATAAAGACAGTTTAGGTGGCGCAAACAAGTTGCCCAACCCCAGGTTGCAGGGCGGCAGCAGCATGCAAATGCATAAAGACAGTTTAGGTGGCGCAAACAAGTTGCCCAACCCCAGGTTGCAGGGCGGCAGCAGCATGCAAATGCATAAAGTCAGTATAGGTGGTGCAAACAAGTTGCCCAACCCCAGGTTGCAGGGCGGCAGCAGCATGCAAATACATAAAGACAGTTTAGGTGGCGCAAACAAGTTGCCCAACCCCAGGTTGCAGGGCGGCAGCAGCATGCAAATGCATAAAGACAGTTTAGGTGGCGCAAACAAGTTGCCCAACCCCATGTTGCAGGGCGGCAGCAGCATGCAAATGCATAAAGTCAGTATAGGTGGCGCAAACAAGTTGCCCAACCCCATGTTGCAGGGCGGCAGCAGCATACAAATGCATAAAGTCAGTATAGGTGGCGCAAACAAGTTGCCCAACCCCATGTTGCAGGGCGGCAGCAGCATACAAATGCATAAAGTCAGTATAGGTGGCGCAAACAAGTTGCCCAACCCCATGTTGCAGGGCGGCAGCAGCATGCAAATGCATAAAGTCAGTATAGGTGGCGCAAACAAGTTGCCCAACCCCAGGTTGCAGGGCGGCAGCAGCATGCAAATGCATAAAGACAGTTTAGGTGGCGCAAACAAGTTGCCCAACCCCAGGTTGCAGGGCGGCAGCAGCATGCAAATGCATAAAGACAGTTTAGGTGGCGCAAACAAGTTGCCCAACCCCAGGTTGCAGGGCGGCAGCAGCATGAAAATGCATAAAGACAGTTTAGGTGGCGCAAACAAGTTGCCCAACCCCAGGTTGCAGGGCGGCAGCAGCATGCAAATGCATAAAGACAGTTTAGGTGGCGCAAACAAGTTGCCCAACCCCAGGTTGCAGGGCGGCAGCAGCATGCAAATGCATAAAGTCAGTATAGGTGGTGCAAACAAGTTGCCCAACCCCAGGTTGCAGGGCGGCAGCAGCATGCAAATACATAAAGACAGTTTAGGTGGCGCAAACAAGTTGCCCAACCCCAGGTTGCAGGGCGGCAGCAGCATGCAAATGCATAAAGACAGTTTAGGTGGCGCAAACAAGTTGCCCAACCCCATGTTGCAGGGCGGCAGCAGCATGCAAATGCATAAAGTCAGTATAGGTGGCGCAAACAAGTTGCCCAACCCCATGTTGCAGGGCGGCAGCAGCATACAAATGCATAAAGTCAGTATAGGTGGCGCAAACAAGTTGCCCAACCCCATGTTGCAGGGCGGCAGCAGCATACAAATGCATAAAGTCAGTATAGGTGGCGCAAACAAGTTGCCCAACCCCATGTTGCAGGGCGGCAGCAGCATACAAATGCATAAAGTCAGTATAGGTGGCGCAAACAAGTTGCCCAACCCCATGTTGCAGGGCGGCAGCAGCATGCAAATGCATAAAGTCAGTATAGGTGGCGCAAACAAGTTGCCCAACCCCATGTTGCAGGGCGGCAGCAGCATGCAAATGCATAAAGTCAGTATAGGCTGTGTGGCTCGAAAGAGATGGAAAAGGTAGGGGGAGGAACAGCCGGTAGATGGGTGGAGATCTGACACAACAACACAGGCGACTATGGGGGTGTGTGGAGGGTCCACACAGAACACATGTGACCAAGAGGGTGGGAGGGGGGCACGCACAGCACACAGGCAACCAAGGGGGTCGTGTGGGCTACACACAGCACACAGGAGACCATGGGGGTAGGTGGGGGCACATGCCACATACAGGCAACCAAGGGGGGTCGGTGGGGGACACACAGGTGGCCATGGGTGTGTGTGGTGTGTGGGGGCACACGGAGCACACAGGTGATCAAGGCGGTGGGTGGGGGCACATGCAGCACACAGGTGCCCATGGGGGTGGGTGGGGGGCACACACAGCACACAGGCGACCATAACGGACAGGTAGCTGACAGGGGTCTTAGAATCGGGCCTTTGGTGGGAGGGCTGGCCAAGCCTGCCGGCTTTCCCTTTGGACACTATCACTGGATGTCCAGCCAATCAAGGGCAGCACCAGGAGCCGAGACCCAGGCTCGCAGAGCACACTTTTACGGGCGGCCATGATGGAATGGCCAAGTAACACATGCAATTTGGTAACAAACACAGCTGACTCCGGCAGGAGCCGGCATGATGCAGAGTTACATAAATGTTTGCACTGGGCAGCCGGGCAGTTCTGCTCCGCACATGGTGGATGTCCAGATGAAGAATGCTATCAAACTCACGCTCAATCGCAAAAAGGTTTGTAAGAAGCCCACAGGCTTCTCCTTCGATTACCAACCAAAGCGTTAAGTAAGGAGTTCTTCAGATGTTTCAACGCAGCGATACAGTAGCAGGATCAAAGGGACCTTAGAAAGAGGCACTAGGGCCATCCCTCTCTCGCTCGTCTTCACTTTGATTTCCACCTTAGCCTCATGCGCCGTACCCCTTGGTTATTGCTATGGAATGGTAACCTCTATTGTAAAGGCATTTGTATGATTCTTGGGGTGTCTCCTTAAAAGCCAGCTTTCTCAACTCCCTCAGGAACTTCCTAACTCTCCCTCCTGTAGCCCGATGTTAATGCTCTGATAGGGATTGGAGCCTTGCACTTGCTCAGTAGGGTTGAACTGAGTCCATTCATGCCCCTGGCACCTCGCCCTTTCTACTCTACCTCGCTTCTTCCCCTCCAATGTTTCTCGCCTCTTGTGCCTCCATCCTTTTGAGGTGGACCCTCCTCACACTTCCACACCTCCCACGCTGCAACTTTCAATCTTCCCATGATGCGACTGCTCTCTCTCCTCCCAGTCCTGCTACTCTCTGTCCACTGCAACTCTCCTCTCACCACTACTACGATATTCTCACTATAACTACTACCCTCTTATCACTAGTACTCTCCTCTCACCACTACTACGATATTCTCACTATAACTACTACCCTCTTATCACTAGTACTCTCCTCTCACCACTACTACGATATTCTCACTATAACTACTACCCTCTTATCACTAGTACTCTCCTCTCACCACTACTACGATATTCTCACTATAACTACTACCCTCTTATCACTAGTACTCTCCTCTCACCACTACTACGATATTCTCACTATAACTACTACCCTCTTATCATTAGTACTCTCTACTCACCACTGCCACTCTGTCACATTTCTGCATGAACGAAAAGTCTAGTGTGTCCCAAGATGGCTGCCACCACGTAAGATCTTCCTGCGATGTGCAGGGTTTAACCGCAGTCAGGACTGGAGGACACTGCGTCGCAACATTTCCAGGTTGCTGCCTGAGTTGAGAGTCTTCCTGGCCCCCCTGCATATTGTTACTCTCTGACCCTGACTCTCAGCCTCTGCTCCTCATTCCTGCATTTGCCTTTTTTCTGTCCTCTGGCATTTGCATATTTGTTTTGGTTGCCCTCTCCTTTCCTTGTCGGAATTACCAGGCCTGACTTGCCTTCCTGGAATCTACTGGCTCCCTGCATTCTTGGAATCTTCTTTCCATTGGCTTGCTCAAGACCTGATATCATCTGGAGCCTCATGGACACCTTCCTTTGCAGGAGGATTTTTCCCCTCAGAGTTTCTTCCTCCAGACAGATCTTCCCTCTAGGGTCCATCGGTTGCCTGTGTTCCACATTCACAGAGCACAGGTTTGCACTTTATAGGGTCTGACCATATCTCTTCCAATCACACCTTCACCCAAGAGAGTCAGTAAATCCATCTACTGACTCCCTCCTCTTGTGTCAGGATGATCCCATGGTACATTGCCAGGCTTCCATACCATGGTACACACCCATTTAGACCCATTTAGGTTTCCACTTAAATGTACACAACTTAAACACTGGAGGTCAGGGAGGGGTGATCAGTAGGATGTTTCAGTTAGAGTATGGGAGTGGATTGAGATGCTGGGGGTAATTGATTGGGATTACGAAATTCTTCCTTAATGTGGCCTTAAGGAAACCTTTGTTTCCCCAGGGCAAGATGGAGGCTCAGCTCAGCAGCAGTGATTGGAGGAGACTGGTGGTGAGGTAGTTTGGAATTCCACTAGGAGTTCTAAACTGCCTTTCATTCTAGTTTTCAAGGGAACAGGTCACAGTTTCAGAGTGCAGAAATATTTAAGTTAAAATTCCAAGGACTTCATTACCAGAAGAGTTTTGTGAGAGTTAGAGAAACTACAAGAAGCAAAAGCAGCAGCCAGAGTCTACTAAGGAAGAAAGTACAGATGAAGAAAGCTAAGCGTCAATAATCTCATTGTTCAAGTTATTTATAACTACTCAGTAAATGTTGTGCAGTTACAGTTTAAAGTTGTAAGAACAATATTCAGCGTGTAGTTGGAGGGCACGCAAATAAGCACATGAAACGTAAGCGCTAAAGGCTTTAACAGGCTACAGTAACTTGTTATTGCACGCAAGTCGCTTGAGTCTATCGCTACGTTTCAGTTCGCTCGGAAATAATTAAACTAACTAGACGCGCGGATCTATGTTGATGGAGGGGCAGTCGGTGCTAATCTCTGAGGTGTGCAGTCATAATGTCAAAAAAAGAATGTCGATTTACAAAAAAGTCGAAAACTTAATGTCAAAAAAAAAAATCCGAATGCTTTATTTTTTTATTTATATATTTTTTGGGTTCCGCATGTAAAAAAAAGGTCAAAACAAAAAAAAGGGGGTTTGGGGGAACTCCCTCCCCATTTCGAATAAAAAACGTAGTAAAAAAGACATTCGAATTTTTTTTTTTTTACATTTTTTTTTTGACTTTATGATTTTCGACATTATTTAATTCGACTTTATGACTATAAACCAATCTCTGATAATACTAATTGCTAAGTTACTAACTTGAATTTTCTCGTTTCACATTAACATGCGTATGCGCGTCATTTTATGTCAGGCTTGCTAGAGGAAAGCACCTACGGACACGCGCGTACGTGTTGCGCAGCATATTTCCCTGTTTACTATTGCACAAATGAACAGCTGATTTCTTTCTTTCGACGACACGATTAGTCTTCTGAGCAAGGCAAGGGCACGGAAAAGCAGTTCAAGAGACAGAGAAATTAGGAAATGGTAGCGCGAAGCAGCAATAGTTAGAATAGAGACTTGAACGACTAGCAGAGCGTGGATAGTGTCTGCGGGAAGCACTGCATACAACTAAGCAGCATTAAATCTCCTCAGTCAGAATATTGGTCAAACTAAGTCAGCTCAGAAGGGTCGTTGGGCAAAGGGCTGACAGTAAGAGGCTAACGAATGGAATATTCCAAGACTTTTGACCACACAAGTTGTTATCGTGCAGCAGTGCAGACAAGAACTATTGTTTGAGATCTCTCACAGACTCTGAAGTGGTTTGGGGGAGAAAAAGGTGAAGAGCAAGAGAGTTGCTGCAAACTGAAGCATCAGTTATCAAGAAGATAAAGACAAAGACATTGAATGTTACTTCAGTTTTAATAAAAGAAAGCCTATCAGCACAGCAAGCATAGGCTGCAGGTATGTATGGGTCCAGGGAGATAAGGTAAGAGAGAGAAAGGGGCAAGTTGGAAGTAATTGCTTCTATTGTGATTGCTTTCTAGTTCTGTGCGAAGCCAAGTGTACCCAGTCCAGAAAGGAGGCAGGAGCAGTGGGTGTAGTGAAGGTCTGCGTTTGTTATTTTTTCCAATTACCCTTTCCCTTTGGGTTTGTCAGTTTGATAGTTTTCATGAAATCAGGATTTTTATTTGTTTGTTTATTTTATTTATATCGCGCACCTGATCCGGAGGTAATCGGGTGCTAGAGGATGGTAATGGTTACATGGAATAGTATAGACAGTTGTATACATGAATACAGTTTGAGCATTCAAGGAAAGATTACAATGGTGCATATATACATTGTAAGCATTATACATATTACACATAGGTCATAGCAGTAGTATAGGATGGATGGCACATACTGGTTGTGCAGGCCACCTGCCGGTTAGTGGTATCAAGAGCTGTTATTTTATGTTTTGTTGAGTATCTATGTGATAACATGGCTTCTGAATTTGATGAAGGTTTGAATAGTCTGAATATTCTGAGGGAGAGTGTTCCAAAGCTGGGCGGCTAATACCGGGAAGCTAGAGCCTCCGGCTCTTTTTAGATTGTATCTGGGCACCGCCAGACATGGTATGTTGGATGATATAGTGATTCTGTTGGATACCTTCCATGTGAACTTGTCTGTGAGATAGGGGGGGCTTGGTAGTTAAGCGCTTTGTTAGGCTGGCAGGCTTGGGGGGTCTGCTGGACTATCGTCTCTCCTGCAGGAATTTGCAACTGGACCTGACATCTTGCCACTGCGCCTCTCCTTTTGCCACTACGCCTCTCCTCTTGCCAGTACGCCTCTCCTCTTGCCACTACGCCTCTCCTCTTGCCACTACTACTCTCCTCTTGCCACTATGCCTCTCCTCTTGCTACTACTACTCTCCTCTTGCCACTACGCCTCTCCTCTTGCCACTACTACTCTCTTCTTACCTCTACTACTCTCCCTCCACTGCCGCTAGTTTCCTCCCACTACTCCTCCTCTTCATTTACAACTACTTTGACCACTTCACCCACTCTCGACAACACATCCTTCTTTCACTTTCACAGCCACTTCAAAAACACTGCTTACACTAACTAAATGACCTGCACTCACTTCACATACATGTTCAGCCACTGAGCAATGCCCTTAGAATCGCCCAATAAATTCTAACAACCGCCTGCACGCTCCAGCACTTCCTCCTTCCCCCTGCTGGTCTCTTGGCCTGCCTCCTTCTTCTTCTCTGATCTCACCCGGACAAACCACACTTGCTGCTTCCTGTTTAAATATCACCCATGCTGATTGGCCACCTCTCCCTGCCCAGCCTTGCCCAACTTCCTAGGGATTGGCCCAGTCCGATGCTTCCTGTCTTATCCCCATGGGTTGAGTATGTCCGCGGGAAAAAGCATAAAGCAGGGGTTAAGACACGCCGACTTCTTCTGCACACTGCAGATCTGTGATGGTGACCCTAGTGGCCTAAAGTCCAAGGTTGTACGGGGGTCCATCTTCTGTGGTCCCTCTGGTCTAGTAGTGCCCCCGCTTCCTGTCTCTGTCCCTGGTGGTCTAGGGCTGACCCAACGTCTCTAGTGGCATACCAATGAGGTTGCCGTGGCAAACTGCTGTGGGTTGCACGGTCGCATATGTCCTGCGGCCCCGCTCTCTCTTTCCCAGACTCCACTTGCAGTTGCTATGGGATGGCGGGTTCTCGGGGGCGTTGTTCTTCTGTATTGGTGTCTCAGTCTCATATAATTGTGCGCGGTTGTGTGGCGCTACTTGGTCCCTCCTATTCACCAGGTCTGTTGTCGATGCTCTGTGGGATACAGAGAAAAAAAGATGAGCGTTGTTGGAAACAGGCATGGTGCGAGACAATAGTACAATGCTATGAAGCATGCAGACGGGAAGGGAAGAAACTGGGTCCCTCCCAAATGCCTCCTTCCCTCTGAGAGCGAGGCCTGGGTCTTTATTGCTTTGTGGACGGCCTTCTTCCCGCCTCCTACACTGGCCTTGCCACACTGTGTAAGATTCCGGAGTTTTCATGCAATCCTCCGAAGATCTGCCGGAGCACAGTAAGCACCAGAGAGTCCAGGACAAATCCGAGTCTGCCAGTGAGGAAACCTGACAAAAACATTGCGTTACATGGAACCAGGTAGACAAGAAGATACATGTTACCTTCACATAACCGGTCATGTATCAGAGACTGTCCCCACATCACCAGAGTCTTGCAAACGTCGCTTTTGTTCTTGCTACGGGTGTATTTGCCGTTCTACCCTCAGCAACAGTACATACCGTTTTTATGTATTTACGTGTTAAAATGGCCGCAGCTGCTATGAGCTTCCACCAGCCCCCCAACACACTGCCTGAGCCCCTGCCTCTGCCGTAAGCCGATTGGCTGCAAGACGCCATCCTCCACCAGGAATCCCCAGCCGGGAGGCAGAGCCTGTGGACCACAACAAAGGACCCAGACTAAGGACATAGCCTGTCTAGGCCTGTCTGTACATGGAAGGGCAGACGAGGCCCCTTACCAGGCCCCCACATCCGATCCAGATCAAACCATGTTCGAGATGCCCTCAGCCCCACTTCTGGACTTTACCATTGCAATCAACAAGGTGTCAAGGGTATCGAGAATCTCCTCTTGATCCTGTAGGATCTCGGCCTCCCTTACTTCCCTTTCCTCCTCACCTCGTATTCCCCGGCGTAGGTTCAGGGTCTGGTTCTCCTTAGGCTTGGCCTTCCCTTTTTTTTGTAGATGAGAGCGGCCGAAGGAGGCCGCCACCGCGACACCCCAAGGGTGAGCGGTGGTGACCCTCCGCGGCCGCGGAGTTGGGGGGAAAAAAGCCAGAGGCTGAAAAAACCCCAGAGAACTGCAGATGAATCGTCTGTAGTAGGAAGCACTTGACACTTGCAGGAGCTGAGTATCTGCTGGAGAAGAGGCACACACCCTTCCAGAACTGGGCAGCAGGCCTCCAAGGAGGAATAGCAGAGGCAGGTAAGAAATCGGAAGTCCAAAGTATCAGCAACAAGGAAAGAGGGCTAGGCAAGGCAAATCCGAAGTGTATTCCTGGGTACGGTACACAGAAGGAGCCGATAAACAAGAAAAGGCGAGTGGAGGAAGGTAAGTAAGAAAGGCGGAAGGATTGAAAAGACGGAAAGGCAAGAATAGTAAACAAAGGCGGGCGGAAGGGGAGGTAAGGAAACGGGAACGAAGTAATAGAGGGAAGTTAGTTAGGCGGTAGGACGGGAAGGGAATGGAGAACGGGAGCGAGGAAAAGGGGAGAGGGAGGAATCAAGAATCGGAGCGAGCTCCGGAAAAGAGAAACCTGGGAAGGAGAGTACCTAGAGCCGGAGCGGGGTGACCGGAGAGGGTACAAGAAAACTAACAAGGAAGGGGGGGTTAGAGTACGGAAAACAAAACGGTAGCAGGGGACACGAGCACGAAAGACAAGCAGCAGCCGAAAAACAGGAGCGTTGCAACGCACCCGAACACAGGAAGGGGCGGGCTATAACCTGTGTCGGGATACGTTGCTGAAAAGACTAGACCGCTGCACTGGGTAGAGGAAGCGTGATCGGGATATCCGTACGCCGCTTCCACCTATTCCAGAGCTTCCAGGCTCCCCGAGCCGTGACAGTATGCCCCCTCCTATGGTCCACCCCTCCTGGCTTGCCAGGGTGACTACGATGATATTTGCGTAACAAGAGGGGCGAGTCCAGATGTCCTTTAGGTTCCCAGGAGTCTTCTGATCGTGGGTATCCTTTCCAGTGGACCAGATACTCTAGACGACCCTTGTGATAACGTGAATCGCATATCTGAGAGACTTCAAAGATGTCGGTCTTTGGACTTTTTGGCACAGGAGAGGCAGTCTTCCTACGAGACCATTTGTCCTCATGAAAGTCTTTAAGCTGAGAAGAGTGGAAAACGGGATGTATACGATGTAATTGAGAGGGTAATTGTAAGCGGAAGGCCACTGGATTAATTATCTGGGTTATCTTATAAGGCCCTATGTATCTGGGAGACAACTTGGAAGGGCGCACCCACCTTGGCAAATATTTGGTTGATAGCAGAACCTTGGAATCCACGTCCCATTCAGGAACTGATCTCCGATGTTTGTTCGCCTGGTAACGGTGTCTGTTTTGAGCCTCCTGGAGCCCTAGCTTGGCCTTACGATGAGCTTCTTGGAGGCTTTCCGCAATGGATTCTACAGAAGGGACTGTGGATTCAATGCCGGTCAAAGGAAGTAAGGCACGGGGATGGTAACCGTAGGTGCAGAAAAAAGGACTCATACCGAGGGCTGAATGACAAGAGTTGTTGTACGAGAATTCGGCCGTCGGCAACAGTTGAACCCAGTTATCTTGGCGTTGATTGACGAAACACCTTAGGTATTGCTCAAGTGTACCATTTAGACGTTCAGTCTGGCCGTTTGATTGGGGATGGTACCCGGACGTTAAAGCCCTCTCGATGCCTAGTCTTTCGCAGAGAGAGGACCAAAATCGGGAAGTATATTGGCTGCCACGATCAGAGATGATCTTAGTAGGAATCCCGTGCAGTTTGAAAATGTCTTTTAGGAACACCTCGGCCATACTTGAAGCGGTTGGTATGCCTGGTAGGGGGGAAAAATGGGCCATCTTGGTGAATGAGTCAACGACAACCATGATACAGGTACAACCACTGGATTCAGGTAACTCTACGATGAAATCGGTAGAGACAGTGGTCCATGGACCGGTAGGTATAGAATCCGGTTCAAGCAGACCTAAAGGTCTTTGAGTGGAGGCTTTATTGCGTAGGCAGGTAATACATGACTGGACGTATAGCCTGGCTTCTTCCCTTATTCGAGGCCAGAAGAAATGGCGCAGTAGGAGTTCCTGAGTGTTGTAGATGCCACGATGACCTGCCACCTTGGCATCGTGGCACCAGGAAAGAGCTTTTTCCCGGAGAGAAGGGGTTGGTAGATACAATCTCTTGTCCACAATGTATAGGCCGTCTTGGATAACATAATTCTTCTTCTTCTTTAGACCAGTATCGGCCTCAAACCTTCCGGTAGAGTCTTCCTTGACTTGTTGTAGGAACGCGGATAACGTTCCTATGGTACGGGACTCAGGAAACATTAGCTCAGGCTTGGTCTCCAGTTCCATAAGATAGTCACTACGTCGTGATAGGGCATCGGCTACTACATTCTGGTTGCCCGGAATGTATGTGATGTTAAAGTCAAACTGCGCGAAGAAATGCGCCCATCTTGCTTGTCTGGTGTTGTAGCATTCAAACTGGCATAACACCTGGAGATTCTTATGGTCCGTTCGGAGTGTGAACGGGTGCATTCCCCCTTGGAGTAGATGACGCCATTCTATACAGGCCAATTTCATTGCCAGCAGTTCTTTCTCAATCACAGAGTAGTTACGTTGACTGGGATTCAAAGTCTTGGAATAGTATGATACCGGGTGTTCCTTCCCTTGGAATTCCTGAAGTAGGACGGCTCCCACAGCGGCTGAAGAGGCATCAGTTTCCACCACAAAGGGAAGGTTTTGATTGGGTTGACGTAATATAGGAGCCACACAGAAGGATTGTTTTAGCAGCTGAAAGTTTCTTTCTGCTTCGGTAGTCCACCGGAATGGCGAAGAGGTCTTTTTGAGGAGAGAGGTCATCGGGAGCACCAATTGGGAGAAGTTCGGAACGAACTTCCGATAAAAGTTCGAGAGTCCTAAGAATCTCTGAATGTCCTTCACAGAAGCAGGGGATGGCCACTCCAAAATGGAACTGACCTTGCGTGGATCAACGGCTATCCCTGCCGAAGAAAGAATGTATCCCAAATAGGGTATAGTTGATGCTGAGAAAACACATTTCTCCAACTTAACTGAGAGTTGATGGTCCTGGAGTCTGTGAAAAACTTCCCCTACGTGTAGACAGTGTTCTTCTTGGGTGCGAGAGTAAACCAAAATATCATCGAGATAGACGATGACCGAGTTGCCTAGGAGATCCGAGAAGAGCCTATCCATAAAGCGCTGGAAGATAGATGGAGCGTTGACTAACCCAAACGGCATCACCTGGTACTCGTACAACCCAAAAGGTGTCCTAAAAGCCGTCTTCCACTCGTCTCCGGTTTGTACCCTGAGCAGGTGATACGCATTGCGCAGGTCCAGTTTAGTAAAGACAGTGGCAGAATGTACGGCCTGAATGATCTCGGAGATGAGGGGCATGGGATAGCGATCTTTGATGGTGACCTTGTTGAGACCCCTGTAGTCAATACAAGGACGAAGTTCTTTGGTGTCCTTCTTGGGGATGAAAAACAATGATGCACCGGCAGGGGATTTAGAAGGTCTAATGAGTTCATTGGCTAAGTTCTTGTCCAGGTATTCCTTCAAATGGTGTTTTTCCTGGAGGGTTAGCGGGTACAGGCGACCAAACGGAACCAAGGACCCTGGATGAAGATCAATGGCACAGTCTTCTGGCCTATGCGGAGGAAGATCCAGGGGGATCTTCTCTGTAACTACGTCGGCATACTCAGCGAGATAAGCAGGCAAACAATGGATAGTTTTGGGATCTTCACCACAAAAGGTGTGTACTGTAGAGAATTCTGTTTGAGGTAGACAGTTGGTCTTGCAAAAGGTGGATTGGAAACTCAAAACGTTCTCGGACCAGAGAATGGTAGGATTGTGTCTTTGTAACCACCCAATCCCGAGGATTAATGGGAAGTGAGCAGCCCTGATCAAGTCGAAAGACAAACGTTCAGAATGTTGCATGATGTGTAAGGCAAGGACTTCTGTAGTGTGCGTGATGAGACCCGAGCTCAAAGGCCTTCCGTCCACGCCTTCTACCTTTTGGTCTTCGGCCTTGGCAACACGGGAAATGCCTTGCCTTTCGGCCCAGAGAGTGTCCATGAAGTTGCCTGCGGCTCCGCAGTCCAACAGGGCTTGTGTCTGAATGGTAGTCTTGTTGATGATCAAGGTGACAGCCATAACCATAAGACGGTGGTCTTCGGTGCACTCTGGAGAAGTAACAGAAAGGGTGACAAAGGGACTAGCTTCGCTCCCTCGGTAATGCGTCCCCAGCTTTACCGAGGGTGTTCGTTTCCCGAACGCCTGGGTGGAACGTCGGGGCAATCCCTGAGCAGGTGAAGCGGCGATCCGCAATACATGCACAGGTTCCCTTCTCGTCTTCTTCTACGTTCCTCTGCGGTGAGAGGGGAACGTGTGGTTCCGATCTGCATAGGCTCTTCTCTTGTGAGACGAGTGGAGGTAGGGGGGAAGGAAAGAGAAGGGCCAGGGGGTATTGATGTACTGCTCTTAGTCTTGCGGCGTTCTGCTCGACGTTCTGCCAGTCGGAAATCTATCCGGAGAGTAGCCGAGATCAGGTCAGCAAAGGTAAGAGGACGTTCTATCCTGGCTAGTTCGTCCTTCAACTCCTCACGCAGCCCCCTTCTAAAGATGGCATACTGTGCTTGTTCTTGCCATCCTGCTTCCGCAGCGATTTGCTTGAAGGAGGTGATATATGACATAACATCATTGTTTCCTTGTCTGATGTCTAGCAGATCTTCGGATGCCAAGTAGGTACTCTCGGTACGTAGAAACGTCTGTTTCATCAAAGTCTTGAAGGCCTCGTAATCTAGGAGGACGGGATCAGATCTGTTCACTAGAGGAGTGGCCCAGGCCAAGGCGTTACTGGACATATGGGTAATCATAAACCCCACCTTGGCGTGACCAGAGGTGAAAGTATGTGTACGGAATGAAAAATGCAGATGACATGCATCCAAAAATTCCTGGAGTTTCTTGGGGGTTCCATCAAATTTTCCCGACACAAGAGGTAAGGGAGGCAGGTCGGTGGACGGAAGATCTCGTTCTGCGATCCGTTGCTGTAGTATAGCATTGGCCCCTTTAAGATTCTGCACTTCTAGGTTGAGGTTTTGAACTGCGGCTATCAGTTCTTGGATCTGTTGAGGGGAGGCCATGGCGGTATTGAGGCGTTGCAAACTGTCAAGGGTATCGAGAATCTCCTCTTGATCCTGTAGGATCTCGGCCTCCCTTACTTCCCTTTCCTCCTCACCTCGTATTCCCCGGCGTAGGTTCAGGGTCTGGTTCTCCTTAGGCTTGGCCTTCCCTTTTTTTTGTAGATGAGAGCGGCCGAAGGAGGCCGCCACCGCGACACCCCAAGGGTGAGCGCTGGTGACCCTCCGCGGCCGCGGAGTTGGGGGGGAAAAAAGCCAGAGGCTGAAAAAACCCCAGAGAACTGTAGATGAATCGTCTGTAGTAGGAAGCACTTGACACTTGCAGGAGCTGAGTATCTGCTGGAGAAGAGGCACACACCCTTCCAGAACTGGGCAGCAGGCCTCCAAGGAGGAATAGCAGAGGCAGGTAAGAAATCGGAAGTCCAAAGTATCAGCAACAAGGAAAGAGGGCTAGGCAAGGCAAATCCGAAGTGTATTCCTGGGTACGGTACACAGAAGGAGCCGATAAACAAGAAAAGGCGAGTGGAGGAAGGTAAGTAAGAAAGGCGGAAGGATTGAAAAGACGGAAAGGCAAGAATAGTAAACAAAGGCGGGCGGAAGGGGAGGTAAGGAAACGGGAACGAAGTAATAGAGGGAAGTTAGTTAGGCGGTAGGACGGGAAGGGAATGGAGAACGGGAGCGAGGAAAAGGGGAGAGGGAGGAATCAAGAATCGGAGCGAGCTCCGGAAAAGAGAAACCTGGGAAGGAGAGTACCTAGAGCCGGAGCGGGGTGACCGGAGAGGGTACAAGAAAACTAACAAGGAAGGGGGGGTTAGAGTACGGAAAACAAAACGGTAGCAGGGGACACGAGCACGAAAGACAAGCAGCAGCCGAAAAACAGGAGCGTTGCAACGCACCCGAACACAGGAAGGGGCGGGCTATAACCTGTGTCGGGATACGTTGCTGAAAAGACTAGACCGCTGCACTGGGTAGAGGAAGCGTGATCGGGATATCCGTACGCCGCTTCCACCTATTCCAGAGCTTCCAGGCTCCCCGAGCCGTGACACAAGGTAAGAAGAGCGCCATCTCTTCGAATTATTCCTAAGTATGTCCGCCCAGCTCCCGACTCCCCATTCCTGCCCCCCCCTCAACAACTGCACGCAGAGTTCTCTACAACCCTTCACAAACCGTCATGCCCTGCACGCACGCACACCACAAACCAAACCCCCATTCCATAACTCCCATTAGGCCCCTCGTACACACACCCCACAAGAGCTACCCAAATGCTATTAGTGTGCCCATCCTACACACCATACCATCACGCAGGACACGCCACACCTATGAAGCCAGACCCCTTCCCACGCACTTCTTGCCTCTCCTAGCCAGCCTTCACAAGAGCCCTCGACCTAACTGCATTCTGTTCACTGCCTTCAGACCCATGGACACCAATGGCCTCTCACGTACTACTCTCACACCCACTACATCTATGCCCAATTTGCTCAAATTCTCCCCCAATCTGCCCCGATGCCCACCTGACAACAACAGGAATTTACTGCCAGATGCGCCCACCCCCATACTTCCTTCCCCCACTCCACTCCTCCGCCGTCCCGGCCCAGTCTTACTACGCACACAGCTCACCTAGATCTCACAGACACAATCCAACTGAGACCACCCCAGACACTAAGCACCAAAAACATCGACTACAGATCCACTATCATTACCTCAACCTCCCAATCTACAGGCCAACACATTCTTACTTCCACTCAACCCTTATTACAACCAACCTCTCTAGTTCTGTGCTCCCTGCCATGTCCCAACGCCTGGAGAGATGCCAGACTCAGTGCCAGAACGATTACACAGAGACACCCCCACACTGCTAATACTTGCGCAACCCCAGAATTGGTCAAAGCTAATCACTCCCCAGCTTACACCAAATATCCCACTAGCAAACAAAACTCTCACCCCACCAACCCAACCTAATCTCCAACAGAGCAAAGTCACACTGGCCAATATTCCATCCATCAATGGAGCAGTGATTAATGCCACTTCTTGGCAATAACGGAGACCTGGCTTCACAGTGCAGCAGGCACCACCCTCTCCGTCTTGCTCCCGCCCAACGACTCCATCCTCAGAACACACAAAACTAACTAACTTGGAGAAAGCGTTGCCCTTATCAGCAAAACCGCACTTGCTGTCAGAGAGATACCATGACCCACCATACCAGGATACAAACTTCTCCTTTCCAAGATCCTTATCAACGCAGAAACCACCATCAACATTCTCATCAACTACCACCAAGCGAATAGCCAGAACTCAATATTCCTCTACTCTGGTCACCACTCATCAAACCTACAACCAAATTCCTTATTCTAGGTGATTTCAACCTTGGATTCAATGACAACGCAGACACCAAAGCCACGGACCTATCGAATTCTCTCACTGAATTGAACTTCAACCAATTTGTTCATTCCCTCAGCCACTCTGAAGGTCGAACCCTAGACTGTGTCCTTTCCCTGAACAATTCTGTCCCCATCACACTGATACTCCCAGTGCCATGGTCGGATGACTCAGTCATTGCCCACTGCCCAACACCACACAGACCAAACTTCAGCACACCCTCTCCCCCAACACTCGCAAACTCACAGAAGCATGTCTTGCCCCCACACTGGAAAGACACCTTTCCCTAAACAACGTCAGATGCGATGACCCACAAGCTCTAGCCTCGAAGATCTTCACAGCCTTCTCACTCACTATTGACCAACATGCCCCACTCAAACTCAGATAGCCCAAACCCAGAAAAGCCATAATGTGGTTCACTGAAAACCCCATCTCCTAACGCCGCCTCATGCAATCACAGGAACACTCCTGGAGAAAATACCCTACTCTTTATAACCGGGAGTCATCCCGCACTGCAGCTAAAACCTTCAAAAACAACCTCCTCTCAACGTAAGCCAAATCTCTCAACACCAGGATCGCCAACCCCAGCTCCAGCTCCTGACAATTATTCTCCATCCTTAAAGAACTAGAGCACCCAGCCCCAACCCCCTAATTTATCCAAGCCGACAAAGCTTGGTGTTCCACCATTCAAGCAGCACTTTCCAACAAAATTGACAACTGTAAAGGTGATGTCTGCCCAGCAAATATTATAAAAGATGCGGCCAGAGACCTCTCTCCATTTATCTCTAAACTGATTAACGCTTCATTCTCCACTGGCACTGTCCGAGCCAACCTTAAACAATTCAGGGTCCTCCCACTGCTAAAGAAGCAAAGGTTAGATCCCCTAATTGCCACTAACTACCGCCCTATCACGACGGTACCATTTCTTCTCAAAATTCTGGACCAAGCTGCCTATATGCAGATTCAAAAATACCTTGAGCTTCACAAACTCCTAGGGGTTAGACAATCAGGCTTCCGTCCGCTACATGGGACGGAAACAGCATTGATAGACTTAAAAACCCAAATCGATGAGCTGGGAGATAAAGGGAAGACTGCATTACTTCTGTTATTCAATCTTTCAGCAGCATTCGACCTGGCGGATCACAAGGTCCTCTGCAGGCACCTGGATTCAGCAGCCCATTTCTCGGCTGAAGCTATCAGGTGGATAGAATCATTCCTGAGCGATAGAACCATGAGAGTGTTCTCCCAGCAGAGGCTGACCCGACCCCGATCGTTTGTGGGGTACCTCAGGGCTCATGCATGTCGCCAACTCTTTACAATATATTCACCAAACCTTTGTTCAATGATCTGGACCTTCTGGGTATCACCTACACTAACTATGCAGACGATACACAGATTCTCCTCCCGCTCTCTGGGGATCATGGCAAGGACTTGGCGCTGGTGAATAGGATCTATCTCATCATTCAGGCATGGATGGCCACCCACCGTCTCTGCCTAAATGATGACAAGACAGAGTTGATAATTCTAGGAACCCCTTCTAACATCACGAAATTAGGTCATGAATATGCATTATTCATCATTGATGGTAACAACATCAAAGTCTCAAAGGAGGTAAAAACCCTGGGTTTCTACCTGGACGCAACTATGTCCTTCAACAGACAAGTGAAATCCCTGGCCTCTACAACAGCATACACATGTAAGCTGATCAGAGCTGGCAAGCCATTCCTTTCTAATGACAACTGCATCATCTTGGCCAGAGCATTAATTCTATCTAGGTTAGAATACTGCAATGCCATCTACAGTGGAGCCAACAACACCAGTATCCATAAATTGCAAATATTACAAAATGACGCTCTCCGAGCCGCTCTAGGCATCAATAAAAGAGTGCATATGACCTCCATCAGGCGCCAACATAAATGGCTGTCCACAAACAAAAAGATACAACTAAAAATTGCCTCCTTGACACACAAAGCACTACACAATGCTGCCCCTAGTTACCTAACTGACAAACTGATGAGAAGATCATCCAATAGGCCTACTAGAACTATTAATGCGAACTGCCTTGTGGTTCCGAGATTCAAATCTACTAAGATTGGCGGCAAAAGCGTCCCAGTGAAGGCCACCCAATTTTAGAACTCTCTACCCCACGAGTTGAGAGCTGACCAACTTTATCTACAGTTCAGAAAGAGTTATATCACCTTTCTCAACCGGACTGAAGACTAGTGTAAACTAAACTGAGACATCTGCATAACTGTATATCTCGCTACCCTTTACTGTACACTGTAACTATTGTATATTACTCTTGGAATTCTCTGTACTGAAACTGTATTTTATATGTATGTTCATACCTACATTGGGTATTGTAGGTACCCTTTTTATGCCATATTGTTATTCATTATGTAACTTTGTAAGCCTTGCACCTTCCTTTTGCTGCGCCCTGCTACCTCAGGGTCTGGCGTGCATTAGAAATTCAATGAACAAACAAACAAAATGAACAAACTCCAGGACAATATCCGATCCAAGCAAGAAAGCATTGTCGCCAAAACCCTCCACACACGCTGACCCCCTCAACCCTCTTCTAAAACACCCCCCCTTTTAATTTCTCAGCCATCTCCGTGCAGGACTTCACCACCACAGTCCACCAACTCAGACCCTCGAATTGCAAAGGTGATGCCTGCTCAGCTCACATCATCAAGCTCTGGGCAGCTACTCCCACCCGACCCTAGCAACCTTTGTTAATGCATCCTTCGCCTCACATCACCTTCTGCCTAGCCTCAAAACAGCATGGTCTCCCCCTCATCAAAAAACCTTCTTGACCCCACCCTCCCCACCAACTACCGCCCCATTACCAACGTACCCTTCCTCCTCAAAATCCTCGACTGTGTTGCTTACTCTCAAATTCAAAACTACCTCGAACAAAACCAACTTTTAGGCACCAGACAATCTGGATTCAGGCCCAACCACAGCACCAAAACAGCTCTCCCGGACTTGAAAATCCAACTTGACCTCACTCGAGACTCAGGACATCTTGCCATTCTGCTCCTCCTTGACCTCAGGCGTCATTCGACCTTGTAGATCACAATGTCCTTTGCCAGCACCTGCCCACAAACTTCCACTTCTTCAATGAGGCAGTACACTACATCCAAAGTCTTCACAGGTGACCCCTCGGCCAACCCCAGTCCCTGTCCAATGCAGCGCCGCCCAAGGCTCCTGCATTTACCTTGCACTGTATAATATTTATACCAAACCCCTCTTTGATCACGTCGATGCACTAGGAAACCCACAAATAAACTTTGTTGATGATATGCGAGTCCTCCTGCCAATAACAAGAAATTACACCCAAGATGTTGAGCTAATTAACCAAACATACATCAACATTAGGAACGGGAGGGCAAGCCATAATCGCTGCCTAAATGATGAGTAGACCAAGCTACTCATCGTAGGCTCACCTCACCGTCTAAGCTCCCTCAGCCCTTTATACTCCACCTTCCCCATCGACGGAATCACCGTAAAGATTTCCAAACACATCAAGACACTGGGCATCTACCTCAATGCATAGTTTAACATGTCCCGCCCCATAAATGCGCTTGCATCTTCCACAGCTTACTCAGCTAAACTCATCACTTTAAGCCGAAAATGCATCTCTCTTCCAATTGCCTAAAGCTAGCTCGGGCTATCATCGGCAGCAAACTTGACTACTGTAATGTTCTGTTCTCCGGCACCTCTTCTAAAAGCATTGCTAAGCTCAACTCGTCCAAAACAAGGCAATACGAGCGGCACTTGGCCTCAAACCTTCCGACCACATCACAGCAGCAAGAAGTGATGCTCTCAGGCCTCCCATAAAAGCAAGAATCCTCTTCAAAATTCTTGTCCTTGTCCACCGATGTCTCCACTAAAATGCCCCTTCCTATCTCACCACCCGCGGCATACCTAAACCGGCGTCCTGTGTTACTGCCCCCTCCCTCTGGAACATTCTAGCCAACCACATCAAAAATGAACTCTCACTTTCGAAATTCAAAAAACTCTTAAAAACCAGGCTTTTTGACATATGTGCCTAAATGACTCTTGAGAACAATGCATGTGACACCCAATGATAATGCCTACAACCCCCGATGACAATGCATGCGACCCCGATGATAATGCATGCGACACCCGATGATAATGCATACGACATCCGATGACAATGCATGTGACCCCCGATGATAATGCATGTGACCCCCAATGACAATGCATGCGAACCCGATAACAATGCATGCGACACCCGATGATAATGCATACAACCCCTGATGACAATGCTTGCGACACCCGATGACAATGCATGCGACTCCTGATGACAATGCATGCGACACCCGATGATAATGCATATGACCCCTGATGACAATAATTGTGACCCTGATGACAATACATGCGTCACCCGATGATAATGCATACGACCTCCGATGACAATGCATGCGACCCCCGATAATAATGCATACAACCCCCGATGACAATGCATGCGACCCTGATGACAATGCATGCAACACCCGATGATAATGCATACAACCCCTGATGACAATGCATTCAACACCCGATGACAATGCATGCGACTCCTGATGACAATGCATGCGACACCCGATGATAATGCATACGACCTCCGATGACAATGCATGCGACCCCCGATGATAATGCATACAACCCCCGATGACAATGCATGCGACCCTGATGACAATGCATGCGACACCCGATGATAATTCATACAACCCCTGATGACAATGCTTGCAACACCCGATGAGAATGCATGCGACTCCTGATGACAATGCATGCGACACCCGATGATAATGCATATGACCCCTGATGACAATGATTGTGACCCTGATGACAATGCATGCGTCACCCGATGATAATGCATACGACCTCCGATGACAATGCATGCGACCCCCGATGATAATGCATATAACCCCTGATGACAATGTATGCGACACCCGATGATAATGCATGCGACTCCTGATGACAATGCATGTGTGCGACACCCGATGATAATGCATGTGACTCCTGATGACAATGCATGCGACACCCGATGATAATGCATATGACCCCTGATGACAATGATTGTGACCCTGATGACAATGCATGCGTCACCCGATGATAATGCATACGACCTCCGATGACAATGCATGCGACCCCCGATGATAATGCATGTGACCCCCAATGACAATGCATGCGAACCCGATAACAATGCATGCGACACCCGATGATAATGCATACAACCCCTGATGACAATGCATGCGACCCTGATGACAATGCATGCGACACCCGATGATAATGCACACAACCCCTGATGACAATGCATTCAACAACCGATGACAATGCATGTGACCCCTGATGACAATACATGCGACACCCGATGATAATGCATATGATCCCTGATGACAATGCATGCGACCCCAATGACAATGCATGCAACACTCAATGACAATGCATGCAACCCCCGATGACAATGTATGTGACCCCCGATGATAATGCATACAACCCCCGATGACAATGCATGCGACCCACGATGACAATGCATGCGACCCACGATGACAATGCATGCGTCACCCGATGATAATGCATATGACCTCCAATGACAATGCATGCGACCCCCGATGATAATGCATACAACCCCCGACGACAATGCATGCAACCCTGATGACAATGCATGCGACACCCGATGATAATGCATACAACCCCTGATGACAATGCTTGCGACACCCGATGACAATGCATGCGACTCCTGATGACAATGCATGCGACACCCGATGATAATGCATATGACCCCTGATGACAATGATTGTGACCCTGATGACAATGCATGCGTCACCCGATGATAATGCATACGACCTCCGATGACAATGCATGCGACCCCCGATGATAATGCATACAACCCCCGATGACAATGCATGCGACCCTGATGACAATGCATGCGACACCCGATGATAATGCATACAACCCCTGATGACAATGCATGCAACCCCCGATGATAATGCATATAACCCCTGATGACAATGCATGCGACACCCGATGATAATGCATGCGACACCCGATGATAATGCATGCAACTCCTGATGACAATGCATGCGACACCCGATGATAATGCATATGACCCCTGATGACAATGATTATGACCCTGATGACAATACATGCGACCCCCGATGATAATGCATGCGACACCCGATGATAATGCATGCAACTCCTGATGACAATGCATGCGACACCCGATGATAATGCATATGACCCCTGATGACAATGATTATGACCCTGATGACAATACATGCGACCCCCGATGATAATGCATATAACCCCTGATGACAATGCATGCGACACCCGATGATAATGCATGCGACTCCTGATGACAATGCATGCGACACCCGATGATAATGCATGCGACTCCTGATGACAATGCATGCGTCACCCGATGATTATGCATACGACCTCCGATGACAATGCATGCGACCCCCGATGATAATGCATGTGACCCCCAATGACAATGCATGCGAACCCGATAACAATGCATGCGACACCCGATGATAATGCATACAACCCCCGATGACAATGCATGCGACCCTGATGACAATGCATGCGACACCCGATGATAATGCATACAACCCCTGATGACAATGCATGCGACCCTGATGACAATGCATGCGACACCCGATGATAATGCATACAACCCCTGGTGACAATGCATTCAACACCCGATGACGATGCATGCGACCCACAATGACAATGCATACAACCCCTGGTGACAATGCATTCAACAACCGATGACGATGCATGCGACCCACAATGACAATGCATGCAACACTCGATGACAATGCATGCAACACTCGATGACAATGCTTGCGATGTCCGATGATAATGCACTAAGACAATATTTATTCTGCAATGCTACCTATTGTTATCACAAGCGCCGTGATACCTTGGGTCTGGGCGCTATTCAAATGATGAAGATAAATGTCACATACACCGAGAGGACATTCATATCTCATCCTGTTGAATATCTGGGAATTATTAGAACACTTGGACATGTAGAGGACACACTGTGCTCGAGTGATTCACTGGAGAAGAATATGGGCGGTGGTGCCTGTCCGCTGAGTCACCTGATTGATGCCTCTTGTGATCCTGGCCCTCCTGTGCTGCAGTCTTATCACTGAAGGACTGGTTACACCGCCCTGCCATAGAGCCAGAGTTCTGCTTGAAAGTGGGGCTCTGAAGAGTGAATTCTAATGTCACCCCAGAATAGAGCCTTGATGGAGCGGAAGAGCCAGGCTGGGCCCAGAGGGCTGGGCTTTGACTGGACTCAGCCCTGGTACTGGCAGATGGTGCCCAAGATCACACTATCATTGGGTCCACATGAAGGCTAGTAGATTTTACCTGAAAGGTAGGGTCCTGTCCGGCTTTAGAGGTATTGTGGGTGCTAGTGCCAGACAGAGTCTCAGGACAAACCTCGGTACCAAGCCCTAGCTGGGCATTGTAAAATGCTTTGGTAGTTTGAACCCTGCAATATGGCTGTCAAAGTACCTTTGAGTGACCTCAGGAGTGAGTACTGGGCAAGACAGACCCAGCGGCTCAACTCCTCGTCCAGGGCCCTCAACTCAGCCACTCACCTAGACCCCACATGTCATCCTCATAATCCCCTAGCCAAGGTCTGCTATAGGCCGGTCGCCAGATCCCCTTTGCAGTCAGCGCAGAAACCAATTGGCTTTCACGCCAAAGCACTAATGGATGTCCAGAGGCTCAGCTGCCAAGTAACCAGCTCTTTTCCAGCCCTTCAAGCCTTTCAGATGCAAAACTGGTAACTGCCTTTCAGACGCACCGCCCTAATGTCCCGGGAGGATAGCTCAGCGGCAACGTGCACGCCTTGGAAGCAAGACAACAGGGAGCAACACAGGTTCGATCTCCAGGTCTGCGCTTAGAAACCTCTGAGTATTAAGCGCGTTATAAATAACCTATCATACCATATCATTGAGCCTTATTCTGCCCATGTCATGCTGGATGTTTAGAGGGTGACATAAGGGTCACTTCAGCTCACAAGTAGCGTACTCCCTTTGCAGCCCTACCAGCCTTCACGGGGACCGGCTTGGCATGTGCCTGATTGGGCCACTTACTGTTTGGTTGGTAAGGTTTGCTATCTCCCTAAAGACCAGTGTAGTCCAGTTTGTGTGCAACAGTTGCTGCTGCTCAGTTGACTTCACCACCATTACTGGGAGCCATGTACTCTGAGGGTGAGGGCTTGACTCGCCCTTTAATCCTTCTATTGTACTAAAGCTTCAGGCCTCAGTAAAGATGACCCAGTCCCTTTTTAGCCCCAATACTACTGTTTACTTTCAAACCAAAGAACAACTTTAAAGTCAATAAAATATGCATTCTAGACAGCTACATCGTAAATAATTATAATTATACTAATAATAATTGAACATGCAAATGTCAAAAAGTAAGGCTACTATCTATGAGAAGTTAACATTTATTTGTAAATGTTGGGAATGCCAATATTAAGGGGTCATGCATTATTAAATTCTAACCATAATTAAAACCAACAGCAACACCGGCAATACTGAAACCTTAACCCATCCTCTTGTTTTGGACTGTTGTTGAGGTGTATGTATACTGATGTTGCATGCCTGTTTGTGCTTTGGTTGTGAATGTCAGCTGTTTGGTGTAAAACGTGTTTTTTGAAGATGTTATTACGAATATGTGTTGTTGGCTAGTTATTTGAGTAATTGTGGGCGTGTGTTTTGAATTAATTTAATATAGTGTATATCTTGGGGTAATGGAAAGTGTGAACTATCTTGTTTTAGCGTTCTTGTATTATGTTATGTTAAGACAACATTAACCTTTTACAATAAACAACATAACACAATCAGAAAATTACAGTTAAAGAAGATTCCATTATTGCTATACAATATAGAAGACTAACCTAGTTTACATTCATTCAAGCATTAATAAAACAGATTTGATTATGCAAGCTATCTCGGGGTAGAAGAGGTGAAAGTGGTATCATTTCCATCCAGGATACATTGCCAAATATTTCTCACATCAATAAAACTCAGACTATGGGCAAAATCTTTAAAATACAAAATATATAACATGACTAAAGCAGGACATATAATTAAAAAATGCTACAAAGTCTCACTTTCTTTTTTATTACCACAAAACCGACAATAAAACAATTCTTTGGGTATTAAATTGTGGGTAGATAGAATTTCTCTGGTTGGTAACAAATGAACCTAAACCTCATAAAATGAATGTGCATGTGATTACTAGGGATTCGTTAAAGATAAGGTTCTAAGACCCTCCTTTTTGTGTTCATTCGATCGTTGGTTATAATGCACATACCTGTGTCTAGTGTCACTTGTTTCCAACCAATCCTTACCTTACAAGGCAAGTTTGACACCTTATGGTTCCGCAGTAAAACCTCAATCGTGGTATCCTGTTCTAACATCAGGCTCTGACAGAGCAGAACAATGTTAAAATTGGACTTTACTCGAGGATTTCCGGAGAGGAAGTTCAGATCTAAAAATAGGGAATCTTTAAGAGGATCTAAAATCTTCTGATAAAATAAAAGAAACTGATTGCACTTTGGCCTTCAGTGATTTAATGCCTAACTCGAATCATATCACAGAGGCCAGAACACAATTCGGTAATTTGAGCACTTTGCGTCAGATCATTTCCTCAAGATGATCTAATTTCTCTATAACGTAGAATTGCAAAAGCTCAATGCCGTAAGAACCAGGGAAGTTGACGGATCATGGCATTCAATTCCAAGACAGTCAAGGGTCTGCCAGTTGTATGGGGAGGACGAAACAGAGACAGACAGACATCTGCTGTGTCCTTGTGTTGCACTGGCAGGGTTGAGAAGGGAGGAAGTCCTGGCTATTGGTTGGGAAATGGTCCCTTCGGAAGCAGAGCAGTGGAATACATTCATGCTGGGGAATGATCATGCATGTACATTGTTTTTCTGTGTTTTATGGAAGAAAATTGGGAAAATACCTGAAATTTTAATATGATGTGGAATCGGTTGGGTGAATTTGGATGTGGATATCTTAGTTGGAACCTAACAATTGGGTTTCCTTTGAGTTGTGATGATATGGATGAATTCCTTCTTTGTGAAAAGTTGAATAAACTGTAACACAATAAAAAAAGCTCAATGCAATTAAATGAATTTCGGAACGACTTTACCATCATACTATTTTGTAAGTGGCAGTATAGTACTTTGCATTTAGTTTACACATCTGCCTTGCTAGTACTCTAGCCTTATGTTGAAGACATTCCAAGATGTATAATTTGTTGAGTTTGGAGGATATAGGTACCCCTAGATATATATGTGTGTCCATCAATTGTAGTTTCACATTGTTTTAAAACAAGGTGAACGCTAAAGATTTTTTAGTGACTTCTTATTTCAGAATTTTTGTTTTAAAAGGGTTAATCCTAAAGCAATTATCCAGAGTGTAGTCAGCAAAGGCATTCATTAATTGCTGAAGACCTATCTGAGTTCAATCAGAAAGTAAAAGATCATTGGTGTACGATAACCAGAAGAATTTATCGTCATTAAGTTTGGAAGAGATAAACGCCAATTTATCTAAATATTCAATAATATCCGAAACATAAATATTAAACAGACAAGGTGCCAAGATGCATCCGTGCCTAGGTCCTGATTTAATGGGAATCTTTCTTGAAAGTAGACTTGAATATTGGATTCCCTATGGAAGTGTACAATAATCTTCAATAATCTCTTTGGAAGACCCTATCTTAAAAATGTGGCCCACTGCAAGTGTCTATTAACTAGGTTAAACATGGCTGATAGATCAATTGAAGCCACAAAGATTGATTTATATTTTCCAGACGAGGCAGTCTCCTGCAGATACTTCAGTAAATAGCCATCCAGGGGGGTGCCGATACCTGTACAGAAGCCCTGTTGGCATTTATTAAATTTACCTGTAGAAATCACCATTTTTTCAAATTCTGTCAAGATTAATGAACATCTTGTTGCCCGCGCCCATAATACGAATCGGCCTATAGTTATTGGGGTGGTATCTAATCCCTTTCTTAAAGATGGCAGTGACATATGCAGTATCCCATGAAGAAGGGATGACAGAACCCAGCACTAGTTGAGAAAAAAATAGCCTAAGTTTCAAGAGCAAGATTAAAAAGATTATAAGAAAGGTTATTTGGGCCAGCAGCCTAAAACGGCCTTGCCTTAGTTCCCTTATAACTATGAAATATCCCATCACAATTGGAAGAGCCAGCATGATGATAACCAGAATGATTCACTCACACTTGTTCCACAATGGGATTCATTTGCTTATCGACCTGGTTGCCTTCTAAATTGATATTGATATTTTATTTCTATCGCGCTCGTACACAAGTGTTTCAGAGCGCGACAAGGCAAGGGAGGGGAGCAGGGGAGAACAAAACAGCGATCTTACTAGGCCCAGTGACATTGAGAACACGCAAGTGCATGGGAGAGGGGGAGGGGAAAAGTGCATGGAAGGGGGGAAAAGTTGAAAGTGCGAAGCAGAGGAGAAACAGATAAATAACAGTAAATAAATAATAAAGGCAACATACAGTGGTAGTGCAGCCAGCAATGGGCAAGTGCTAGGTTTAAGGCAGCAGACAGGGTAGGTCTGATAAGTGCAGGAAGAAAAAGGGGGGCTGTATGGGTACAGATACAGACCCCAGTCCAAGGGGTGGCCCGGAGGCAGGCGGGAGGGTGGCATGGTGAGCAGGTACCTGGGCCTGGAGGACAGAGGGTGTCCAGGTGCACGGTGTCAAGAGAGAATAGATCAGCAGGGAAGAGAGGGAGCGAAGGCAGAAGAAAAGAGGAAGATCTTGATCATGGCCTTAGTCCAGAAGCCTGAGTCAGACTTTCCCAACAAGATCTCTATCTCTGTGAAGCAACATATAGTGATGATTGTGTACCCTATTCTTAAATAGTTTGGTGAGCCGTGTTGATTGCTATACTACGACTCTGCAGATCCAAATGATGTGGCTCAATCATTTTAATGGTACTACTCCACTGTTTTATTTCATAGACCTGCACATCAAATGAGTGAGGATATTGCTTCTTTTATGTCAGTGGTTAGTTGCTTCTGATTCAGAGATGCCCATTTAAGTTTATCAGTAATAAAAAAGTAAAATTAATCTATCTTAAAAGGTTTACATTTCCACTCAGGGGTTGCATGTTCACAAACATCCGTTAAACATATTAAGTTATCCATCCATTTAATTCGATTGTTGCCAGAATTGACTATTAGGTTAACTGGTCCAACTCCTTCATTCAATTTAATGTGCAATTTGCATTTACAAGATAGCAACTAACAAGATAACGACTTGTGATAATTAACAGTTGTCCCTGAAACATCAATCTTCTTACATAATCAAAACAGGCTCCAAATATCAAAAATATAGTCGAGTGTAGATTGTTTTGGTGCCTCTATGCCATGTAGATTGCATGGGAAAGTCCCTGTCAATATTCCCTATGGTGCATGCATATACATACCCAATGATGTCATACATGCATTCCACATGTGCCCGAAACACATTTTGGCACGACTCAGTAGAGTCTATGACATATTCATCCACCGCACTTCTTTGGTTCCTACAAGTAGAATTTAAATCACGGCTAATGATTACATTAGGGGAAAAGCCCACCCATTCAAAAACATAATCTGAGATATTATTTAAAAATACACATAGACCACGAATTCCTCTGTCCCAATAAATATGAATTAATAATAATGGTAAATTGTGGAATCTGGTGGAAATTCTAAATGAGTGAATAAGACACCCCTACATATGTTCCCTTCTCTCTTGAATTCTATGTCCCCACTGGATTTCGCAGCAGTAACTAGGCCTCCCCAGACGGACGCCCCTACCACCCTGAGTCGCAACTTGGAAGGCAATGGCATCCCCGTACAGTATAGGGCAAGATGTAGGACACATCTCTTTGAGTAAACTGATATTATGAACCATTAATAAGTTACCAAGAGAGGGGTTCCTAAAGAGATGTGTATGACCACAGGTGTTCCAGGAAAGTCATTTTAAGGAGTCCATTATCTAAGGATCACATGTAATCAAATAGATAATTTCGTTAGAATGTAATGTGTGTTTGCTATGAATGTTTTCATGCTTGTGCATGTTGGAAAGATACACTTGTATGGTTCCAGATCATTGCATTTCCCGAAAAAATATCCTTGGGGCCCACAACTATTTTTTGTTCTCCTACTTATCAACAGTCTCAACATCTTCTGTGACTGGAATCATTATATAAACAAACTCCAGTCCTAGAATAAGTGCAGAAAGTGTTGGAGTGGGAGAAAGAAATATCATTTTCACAATGGTGTTACTTCCAGGAGATATCATGGCTGGATACTCCTGGGAATGGTTGTTACTTTTCCCTTGTGTTTTGTGAGGGTGAATTAAGGTTCCAACCGTGTTGGTTTTAATGTTATTTCTCAAAATCTCGAAAATGGATGTAGTCAATTTTGAGATAGTGCAAGTTAAGTAGTGCTTTCTTCAACCTCTTTAGCAATCCAAATGCAAAAAACATTTTTTTCCAGAAATAATTTTGGGTAGGAAAACACATTTGGAGCGAGTGTTCAGAGTGGATCTTGGAACCAAGACCACGCTGAGCAACACTGGTTCGAATCCCGGATCCGCTCTTAAAATCGACCTCAGGTATAATAAATAAATATAATATAAATACCTGCACTTGCACGATCCAAATGTACAAGGTGTAGTAGGATCGGTCCTCCCCCCTCTCCTCCTCCCCCTTTGCTGTCTTGCGCCTTGAGACACACATGTGTATAGGCACATTACAAATTAAAAATGAAACATTTCAATTGCCATATGAAGAACTTTCATCCACGAGAAAATAAATTACAGAGAAATTATTTGTGTATTTTACAATGTAAAGTTCAATATATTGTTCTGCGCCTTGATGCCTCTGGGTTCTATGTGCATTATGAATGAATAAATAAATACATTATTTGTATTATTCACATACTACTGCTAATACTAGCAATAATAACAATGATGTAGCGGCCATCTTGTTTGGCGATAGAATGGCAGGTGCAGATATGTTTACTTGACTATTGCTGCCCCAGCATCCTGGGCCAGGACAGGAGGCACTGCTAAGCCCAAGAGGTAAAGGTAAGAGCGGAGAGAGTTGGGAATGGGGCTGGACTCAGGGGAGGTGTGTGCGAGAAAGAGACGAATAGGAAGGAAGAGGTTAGAGACTCAGTTAAAAGCATAGAAATTGGCAAAGGGAAAAAGAGAGCACTGGATACTAAGAAGCAAAGAACTTGCGCGAGCTAAGCAAGTTTCCCATAAGAAAGAAAGAGGGAGAGGGAGGAAACAGCAGAGGCAGGTGGAGGATACAAAAAAGATGAAAGGAGTGGACAGAGGAATAAAGAAAGTGCAGAGGAAGAAGAGCAGGAAAAGGCAGCGAGAATTTGCAGGAAGATATGAAGGGAAAGAAATATGTAATGTACACTAGCGGGGGCACAGGGGGGAAATACAATGCTGATCTGGAAGATAACAAGAGGTGATATGGAGGAAGTGAGGATGGGTTGACATAAGAGACAGAACCTGAAAAAGTAACAAGAGAAAGAAAAATGAGGGCATGAAATGGGGAGAGTGATGACATGCATGCAGTGAAGATGTGTCAGAATTGGTGTAAACCTCTCAGGTGGACCAAGGGTATTTATTAATATTTTACTGGGACCTGTGGTCATCCTTCTCTGGACCTCCTTTCTAACGCAGGTGTCCCTGGCATTAGGTTAGTAGATACTGGGTATTTACCCCCACGGTCTAAGATCTTACGTACACAGCGAGGAGGCGTGCCTTCTCTATTGAGAAACAGCGCAGGTATTTCCTAATGTGTCTCTACTCTTTCCAGTGGTTAGTGCTCTAAAGGGTATGGGACTGTGCCTTAGAGACATTATGACGCGGTCTCCTTTCTGTCACACCCACACATTCCTTTCTCTTTCCCGGCCTCATGTTCTCCTCTCACTTCTCTCCTTCTCCAACTCCACCCACTTCAACTCGTTCTACTCTCTTCCATCTCTTCTATCGCTCATCCTGGGCCTCCCTCCACCCTCTTATGTTATTACTTCCACTGCTAGTCTACTCCTCCCTCCTCCACACTACTGCTGCTCCCTCCACACTACTGTTCCCTCCCCTACACCCTGCTTTCACTCCCACAAGCACTTCACATACACTCCTTACACTTTCTTCCTAGCCACACGTGCTACTAACTCACACACACTCCCCTTGCTGTAGCCTTGCACTCACTGGTCCATACCTGAACTGCTCCTGAAATTGCCTCCGCACTCTGCGTCTCCTTCCATTTTCCTGCTGGCCTTCTGGTCTGCCACCTCCTCCTCTGACCTCACCCGAGCATCCCACAGCTTCCTGCTTCCTGTTGCCCTTTTTATGCTCCGCCTCCTCCTGCCATTAGACCCCTTGCCCTGACCAATCTGGCCCTGTCTTCCTCACCCGGGAGGTGTTACAATCAGCAAAACTGGCTATGCTCCGCCGCTTTTTAAAAGATATTTTATTTAATGAACTGTTTTATTTAACACCTTACTCATACAAAATCACATGTAATTTCTTAACACCCTATTCCAAAATCAACATCAATAAAATACAATGACATTAATATCCATTTAATATACAAGGGATGTTGGCTGGGATAGTATCGTGCCAGGTTTGTGCTGTGGAGCCTTGTTTTAGTTCCCCTGAGATATGAACAGTCTGTGCTCGAGTCTGCACTTCTTTGTTTGGACCCTTGTGGTCTAGGGCTGCGGTCACGGCAGGGAGTTGGTTGTGGCCGGTGCTGGGGAGCGTAGCTCTGTCTGTCTCAACGCTGCATAGGTGTAGTGTGGTCCCATCCGCCTCTCTCTAGTCTTCCACGCTCTATGCTTTGGGCGCCATGCTATGGTCTGCGGAAGTTGCCAGAGGGTTGCTCTCAGCTGGTCAAGCCCCTGACTTCTTCATGAGGACAGCGTGTGGCTGTTCTTTTTGCTGGTTCCTGCTGCTGCACAGGTCCAGAGGATTATTTCTAGGAAAAAAAACATAAAGTCTCTGCCTTTCATCTTGCCTGAGAGTCATGGCTTGAGCCAAGGGTGTACAAGCTGGCACAAGGCGGGACAGGAATTGGGACCCTCTCAACTGCCAGCGTCCTCCTCAGGGGTAGGAACGGCTCTGGATTTCTCCCTGGTAGGCCCCCCACTACCGGCTGAGAGGTGTTACCATCCATCTTGAGGTCACTGGGCCTGTCACAGAGGGTCTGATGTGTGGGAAGGATCAGGGACTTGATGGAGCGGAGAGGGCAACAGCCTAGTGATTGAAGGCAACACAGGCGTGAAGGAGGCTGGACAGAAAAGAGGCAGAGATGGAAGGGAGGAGAAGGGGGTCAGCAGTGGGAGGACAGCTGGAGGATACAGAGGGGAGTCAGGAACTGAGGTAATGCAAGTGTGGAGGAGACTAGCCTGGAAGCGGCAGAGATGGGAGGGAGATGGAAGGGAATTGGGAGAGATAGTTGACAGAGGATGGGTAGCTGGCTGAGTGAGGGAGGGAGCGTGTGGACAGACGCGACTCGGCAGGGACTGCGTTTATGGAAGGGTGGGTGCTGCGCCCACGTGGCAGGGAGGCATTTTAGTTGTTTGCAGGGAGCGCCATCTTGTCTGGCCGCCTCCCTGGCTCACTAGTAAGGCGTGGAGATTGGTGGCTCCGCGGGCTGCTAACAACGGGCACCCTGCTTGTTTTATTGGTGTAGGAAGGTGTCAAGCAAACACACTACGTGTAGCGCGTGATTAGCAAATCCAATATTATTTTATGTGATGAAGCGATGAAGCGTCGCACTTCCCTGCCAGGGTTGGCAGGCTGGTTGGCGCCTGTGCTGTGACGGCTGCCCGTGCTGGAGGGAGGCAGAGAGCTGGCACACACCGGGTGCAGCAGCAGCAGGTTCACTTCACCCAGCTCAACGTGCCTTCCTCCTTCCACTGCAGGATTAGTGCCAGGTTGGTTTCAGGGACTGGCCTGGCTTCATGACTGCTGGGCGGGGTTAGGGGTTTGGAGACGAGGGACTGGCCTGGCTTCATGACTGCTGGGCGGGGTTAGGGGTTTGGAGACGAGGACTGGCCTGGCTTCATGACTGCTGGGCGGGGTTAGGGGTTTGGAGACGACGGACTGGCCTGGCTTCATGCCTGCTGGGCGGGGTTAGGAGTTTGGAGACGAGGGACTGGCCTGGCTTCATGACTACTGGGCGGGGTTAGGAGTTTGGAGACGAGGGACTGGCCTGGCTTCATGACTGCTGGGCGGGGTTAGGAGTTTGGAGACGAGGAACTGTCCTGGCTTCATGACTGCTGGGCTAGGTTAGGGGTTTGGAGACGAGGGACTGGCCTGGCTTCATGACTGCTGGGCGGGGTTAGGGGTTTGGAGACGAGGGACTGGCCTGGCTTCATGAATGCTGGGCGGGGTTAGGGGTTTGGAGACGAGGGACTGGCCTGGCTTCATGACTGCTGGGCGGGGTTAGGGGTTTGGAGACGAGGGACTGGCCTGGCTTCATGAATGCTGGGCGGGGTTAGGGGTTTGGAGACGAGGGACTGGCCTGGCTTCATGACCGCTGGGCGGGGTTAGGAGTTTGGAGACGATTGTTCGTGGAGGTAAATGTTAGCAGCATTTTGACTTCAATCTCCTTTGCAGAGCCTCGCGAGCCCTGAGGGGCATCAGTCCTGGCACGCACCTTAAGACATTCCTCTTTGCTTCTGCCTTCGCCCGTCTTCTTCCCTGCAGATCTGCACTACTTTGGCACAGTGCACCTGGTTACCCTCTGATTTCGGGCCCAGGCACTTGCTCACCCTGCCACGCGCCCGCACTACCTCTGGCAACCCTTGCACTTAGGTCTGTAGCTGTAACCTACACCCCCACACCCTTTTTTCCACACTTATCTGACACCCCCTGTGCCTTAAACCTAGCCCTTGCCACTTGCTGGCTGCACTACCACTGTTGTTGTTTTGTATTCCTTTGCTCAGCACTTTCCTCTTCTCCCACCCCCTGCACTTTCCCCCTTCACTCTCCCATGCACTTGCACGTTCTCAATGTCACTGGGCCTTGTAAGATTGTTGTTTTTGTTCTCCCTTGTTTGTCACTCTCTGAAACACTTGTGTATGAGCGCGATACAAATAAAATATCACTATCAATGCCTTCTGTTTTATCTGCCTCCTTTTAACACGTGTGTGTGGAGGTAGGAGAGTAATCACCAGGCCCACCTGTCAGTCAGATGAAGTGAGCCAGTATGCTTCCTTAGGACACTGGAGTGCTTGAAACATTAATCGCCACTCGATAAAGACATCTAAAGTCAAGCCAGGAGGAGCAATCGGGCATCACATTGGAAGTGTCTGGCCCGTCGCCTGGGTCAATCACCCCCAAATCCTGAGCCTACAGAAGCACCTCCTTTGTATCAGGAAAGACCTGAAGATGGTTCAGTTCAAGCCGGCCTTTCCCACTTAAGTCCACTTACACCCCTGTCCCTCGGATCCTGCTCCTATGGGACCTTTCTCCCAGTAGGCACCTTAGATCCAACTTTTCCCTGTCCCCTCTAAGAATCTTTGCTCGGCCAAGGTCTCTAGGTGCCCGGCGCTCCCTGCCTTCCTTCCACTGTGGCTAGACCGGTTAGCCCCTGATCTTCCTCGTGGCCTTTCTTGAGATCCTACCTCAATCTACACCTCAAATCCGACCTTTCCCCCCGAACCCAAGGCAAATGGCTCTCTTCTTCAACCTTAGTTGGGTTTCGTCCAAATAAGCCCAGCACTTAACAATCCTGTGCAGCCCTGCTTCCTCACATGGTGTCACCTGGCCCTCAGCGCCTGGGAAGTGGGTACTGCTTGAGTGGCAAGGACAGCAATGCCTCTTAGAAACTCATTTTCATGAATACGCCACTCCTTGACCTCTCAACAGCTTGGTAAATGGTGGCAGAGCCCAGTCTTGAATGTGCTGTTTCCATCCCTTCTCTTCCCTCCTCCCCTTCCCCATCCCCTCCACACTAACAAGCCATTGAGCCGCCCACAGATCCTTTCCAACCGCCCTTCCTCCCAGGTGAACCCCTCCCTGACCGGCCGCCTCCCACCAGCCTCCTCCTCAAGCACAGCAAAGCAGGTCTGTTCTGTATATTTTGGTGATGTTCACGACCCTACTAAATACCCCCCTCCCCCTCCAGGTTATCAGCCCCCTGCACGAGGGCAGCTTATCCGTCTTTGGTGTCAGCTCGTTTGCACTGATGTGGGATCTAGTTTTTTCTTAATGACGGGTCACGTGTGACGGGTATGCAGTCATATGAAAGATAGAAAGGAAACGAAGTGAAAAAGAAGTCACGCCAATGTGACTGGTGTAAAACTCAAAGCAACGTTTTAAAATACAATCTTTCCCGCCATATTGGTCTGTCATGTGTCCGTGTTCGCTCTGAAGAAAACACACATGAAGATTTCTCTTGAATCTTTCCGAAACTTATGAATTTATTGCAGCCAGGTTAAAAATTCCTCATAAACACAACTTCTTTTTTTTAAAAAAAAATATATTTGGTACACATGGACCTTTACAAACATGAAAAAAACATTGCAGATAAAATTAAGGATAAGGCAAAGTTACAGTAAATAAATCTCTAAAAACAACTGAAAACAAGTCATCCTTCTAAACATGCTAAAACAAATACAATTTCATAAAACATTGTCCCATGGTTTACGTATACAAGTAAAACATAGGAGACAACCACATATTTAAAAAAGGACTAACTAGGTTTTAGCATTTGTACATAACCAAACCATAAGTAACAGAAGAGGATAGCCATGTTTTGGAATACAAACATGATGTAATGGCACCTGAACTGAAGTGTGTACTGTAGTTGCATGTGAGTAGACAGACTGCATGCGAAGGTTGAGTAACAATCTATGCGGATCTGTTTAAGCCAAAGCGGCCTGATCATGAGAGCTGTGAAGTCTGGGGAAGCCACATCGCAAAGTGCTTTCCTGTTCCTACTAAAAAGGAACTGGGCCCAACCATGAGCCTGCTTCTCTCTTTTCAAACTCGTCTAACTTCTCTTGAATGTAAAGTAAGAGATCAAATGAGCGACTTGTTTGAACCCCCCATGCATCGTATCCACAATAAAGTACGTGAAAAGGTTGAATCATCTCAAAAAGGCTTACCAAAAGACACTTTTCTTAGATTTTCCCAATGGTCACAAAATATGCCAAGGTGTTTCAGGGTTTCAGGCTCGACACACACCACACAGAATTGACATAAACCATCAGAGGGCGCTACCTTGTTGGTGGGCCAATTCTTTGTGCGAACACTGGTGTGAATCAAATCTAATCTGAATGTAAGATAGAGATTTCTAGCCTTATTGCAAGGAAAACATTCCAAATAAGATAGGCGTCGCTGTTGGCTATACCCAAATTACGCGTATTCTTTGTAGGAATTGTACTCAGATGTGTTTGACCAGTCATATTAACCAATCATATTGAAAATACCTTTTTTTGTCAAAGCGAGCGATCGAAGCTGGGTGTGGATTGGACAGCATTTTATCAAGGTCTTCATATAAAGAGTTAACCGGAGGACACAGCATTTTAGTGTAGTTGTTTAACAACCTCCAATAGAATTTTGAAGCTAAAGAATTCAGGCCAAGCTTATGAATGAGAATGGAATTGGGCAATGATTTGCGGACCCAAGGACTGTTTTTGATATATTTCCTTGGAGCTTGTTCAGAATTTTGCCAATGTCCAAAAGACAAAGATCCAATCCATATGCACAATCGCTTCCACCTTCAACACATACAAGTCTATGATAGGCATGAGAGAGAATTTACAATGCCTGTGATATATACATTTCATTTGTGATGTTACTTGGGCGACCTTGGTGTTAAGTGAACTCTGCCACATCGTGAGAGATTTAGCGTCAGAGAAGTTGTAACCCAAGTAGCAAGTACATAATACACACTGAATAGGGCAGTCATCAATTGGCCATTTGAATCGGCGAGTTTTTTTCCTATTAGAAAAGACCACTTCAGATGATATTGAGATAGTACTCACATTGAAACCTTGGGACACGTGATTGTTGTTTGTGGAAAATTATACTATTTATTTTTTGTTGATTTTTTATTGTGAATTGGTTATACTAATAACATTTCAATTTAATAGCGCAAAAGATTAAACAGACAATAAAATGAATGCAAATGACAATTGATCCAATAATGAGTTTAAATTAATGAAATTCAGTTGCCCTTTTAAAACAGCCTTTATCAATACAATTTCATTTTTGTTTGATATTCTAAGCCAGATATCCTACGTGGTAAGCCAGTTCACATTGTGTGCCGATCCTCTAAACACTGGAACGCGTGGGGTTTGTGAAGCCGTACATTCAACTAGTTCATGTTTTAAGGTTTGTTGGCCTGATCCTGTATCTGTTGTATTTGACCCATCGGGATCAAAGACATTACCCTCTATAATACGGATTGGGGAATTTCTGCAAATATCGAAGCCTAGCAACCAACAGTTTATTTAAAATTGACATGCTGCATGAATTTTAAAGTGTTGCATGCAAGTAACTGTGACAGTGTAATCCTTTTAAAATAGAGCTTTTTTTGAATTTTTGTAGGATTGCCAGACAATGCATGAATATGTTGCAAAGTGTCTAGTCTCTGCACGCTGTTGGAAATTGGTGACAGTGCCTGTTAAAGAGTTCTGCATTCCCACTTTTACATCTATAAACAGAGAATTATTTGTTGGGGGCGTTATGTTCTTATAAAAAGCCAAAACTTTCCAGTCAAGCCACCCCTTCATAGAGGTCAGACCGACTTCGGTTATACTTTTTAAGCATTTAGTACTTTTCAAAATTTGGATATGAAATGAATGTGCTGTCAACTAAAAATATTTGGTTTAGAATTCTAGAAGGGAACGAAATGTCATTAAATAAAGTTGTTGTTAGATGTTTGCAAATAATTTTTAAATACGTATAGTTTGTGTTTTGTACATTTAGTATTGTACACTAGGACCCCAACCGGCCCATAAAGCTGGGGGTTGCCCAATAGTACTTTAAGAAGAGGCAGCAGCACCCCCATGGATGGCGGTGCAGATTAATGCTCTATCATCAAATCAATAATGACAACTCAACGGTTTGGCAAAGGGAGTCTGTTTAATGACAAGTACAAGAAACGGGGAGTTCATGAATATCAGCAATCGCTCGATCTTCCTTCTCGCTTCAACAACTCCAACGATCTTCATAAAAATGTATACTAAAAATTCATCATCACTGACATGTAACGCTTAAAATGTTGCATGCAATGCTATTGGTTCTAGGAAGGTAACTTTAATATAGGTACTATATCTGTATATGGTAATGGAGTGAGGGGATTGGACAAACACTGTCAGATGGGGCATCTAAGCCCTACCTTCAAAATGGCAACTGAAGGCATCACTAAAAGTACAACATCTCATTGGCTTTACTAGCTATAGGACCCTAGATTACTTGGTCCACTATGATTGAGTTGGCAACAGCCCCACCCATACTTTTCCACTTGCTTAGCAGCGTGCAGAATGGCCGGCCAGGTGCAGGGAGCTTGTCTGCACCCCCAGCTTCTCTCCAATTATTGCTACAATCACTCATCACTTCAGTGGTCATGTGTCAATTATTTCTTTGTGGTTGGCCTCGAGACTGCTTCTTGGTCTGGAAAAGTTACGATATCTGTGCATGGCACAAGGCCACACGTAGGTGTGAAAGTTTCACCCCTTCTCACTTGGCTGGTCACGTGATTCAGACACCGTGAAACCGTCTTATTCTTCATGCAATTCGTGTATTTGATTTAATTCTCTGCAGCCACCTGCCTTCTGTGACTTATCTTGACCTTTCTGAACAGGATACTCTGTTCTTCTTTCATAAATTGTATCCACTGTTGGGCGATTTCAGCCGATACAACCGTGCCTTCCTGGAACGATTTGCATACGTCTGGGTTTCTCTCTGTCTTTAATTCTCGTTTTGTTCATTTGCGAAGCTCTCCTCTTGAGACCTTTAGTAACCTTTGGTAGATTCTGCTTTCATGCATAGTGGAAGTATACTTATATAAAGTGCTTCTATTGAGGTAGATATGTATAGTTGGCGCTTGCCACAATCTATTTCACTACTAAGCATAAGCAAGCCTCACGATTTCTGTGCTTCTTGTGGTTCCTTGCATATGTACACGTGTAAACTAACTGAATATCTTCATCGCGCATGTGGCATCATTTCTGACAGCTTGACATCAATTATTTAACTTTAGGCTCTGGATGTCACTTGTCCATGGTGCTTCATCTCTTTTCATCATTCACAGGTCATCATATCTCCTACATGTGAGTCAGTCCGGGTTCTTGTGACGTCACCATTCGTCTTCCTTCAGTATCTTTTTAGCTTCTTCAGGGACTGCGTTCTGACAATTTTCATTCTGTTTCATTTGTGGATATGGTTTTCTCAGTGGGTACCTTACTGTCCAGGTTTTCTTAGGTGTCGGTACTTCATCAGGTGCTGTTCTTCTGATAGGTACTGGACAGAGCCCCACTGCGGCTCTCTGCTGGTTTATTTGCTCATCGTACGTCACATATTTCGGCGTGAACGTTCCTGGTACTTCAAAATGGACGGCTGGAGTGCGGGTCGAGCTTGGGACCTCCTCTACAGTATCTATTTGTTTAAACAACATGTATTATATGTGAAAGATTTGATTTAAACATACCACATAAAATAAATAAATAATATATATACTTACATATTTTAGAGCGACGGTCGTTGCACTATAGTTGAGTAGCAAGTACCATAGGAAAGCCGAGCAATTAATTGGTAATATTATTTGATGCGTACAATGTATTTGACTGATATTTTGCAAACAGAAATACTCTTAGAGCCCCCCCCCATTGCCGGCTGGTTATCAAGAAACCGAAAAATGCAGTTTTGGCCTAGTCCCCATTAATTTTCCCATAGTGGTAAAAGTCTTATGTTTGCTCGAGGGCACAGTGAAAAACGCGGTACCGAATTGTATCAGCTACGAACCACCTTGGGCACGAAGCATTGACTTGATTTCCAAGGGTGGTCGGGGATCTGGAGTTATTGCGTCCAGTAGTTTAAAAAATATTTGACGGAGAAGGGGTACTCCCTTCTCCCAAATTTATAGTGATATCTCCCATGGTGCTTTGCAGCAGAGAGGCTGTTGTAATATTATACAAATCCACCCCATTTCGAGTATACCACTGAATTACGACGTCTGCTAGAGTTATTTCTGCAATTCCACCCTATTTCGAATTTGCCACTGAAATACCACCTGTTCTAATGGTATTTCTGCAAATGTAGCCTATTTTGAATTTACCACTGAAATACCACCTTTGCTAGATGTTTTTCTGCAAGTCCAACCTATGACGAATTTATTACTGAAATACCACACCTTCTAGAGATATTTCTGAAAGTCCACCCTATGCTGAGTTTACCACTGAAATTTTACCTCTGCTAGAGATATTTCTGCAAATCCACTGTATTTTGAGTTAACCACTGAAATACCTACCACCCCTTTGAGTGGTATTTCTGTAAGTCCATCTTATTTTGAATTTACCATTAAAATACCACATCTGGTAGAGCTATTGTTGCAAGTCCACCCTATGCTGAGTTCATCATGGAAAGAGCACCTCCTCTAGTAGTATTTCTGCAAGTCCACCCTATATTATGTTTTCCAAAGGTGGTCGGAAGCGGCTGATTCTGTGTGGTGCGGTGTTTCAGTGCGGCTTGACGACCGAGTGGCTCTGCATCCAGACGTGCGAGGGCTTTCCTCTAGCTGAGCCAAGCTAAGCGGAAGTGTGTTGCTTAGCAGAGGTGGCTCGGCATCGGAATCGCACGGTGTATGGCAAACTAGTGCGACAAGGAAAGCGAGGCAAGTGTGCCCGAGTAAACCCGGCGCCCGGACCCGGAGACCTGCTGAGTCGATTAAAGCTCCGGTGAGGTCCTCTGTCCGGGATTGAAGCCCGCAGCCTCGTCCCATCCCTGCTTCCCCATAGTTACGGTAGGGAAGCAAGGTTTGTTGGTATTTACTCCAGCCGGGGCATCGGAGCATAGGTTATTGCTAATAGTGCCTGACGCATAGCTCCTCAGGCACAATTAGCATTTATGAATTAAATGTTATGCTATTTGCGATTTTTAATTATCACCACTATATGCTACTTTTACATACATCTAAACAGCAACTTTTGGAGGTAGGTCATTAGATTGGTGAAAGCTTAATAAACTAGTGTGTGGCGGGGTGGTGTGTGACACTCGCCTTTGCTGGTTTCCTGGTTGCCATTGTGGGCTCTGTGGAGCCTTTGAGCTACCAGGTATCAGAGCTACAGTGTGGGAGTGGACTGGCAGTGATCCGGTGTGATCTCAGGAGATCCTGGGCACTGTGGGCCTCCGTCCTAGTGGATTGAGAATTAAGGGGAGGTGACTGCAATTGTTCTCCAAACGTGCTTGTGGCACTGCTCGAGCTGGACGATTTCTAAAGATACAACGTGCCTTTTGTAGTTCCTACTGCGTTTAACTTTACTGTGGAACTGCTAATTTGTTAAATCAGTGTGGCCGGGAGACTTAGGGATCATATCCTTTGATCTCGGCTGCACATTGCAGAGGCGACCTATTAGTCTCCCCTACCACCGGTGACGCGGAAACCTGCCGCTGAGTTTCTTGCTCTGAGAGCGTTCTGGTTCCTTTTTGTCCCTGCCATTGCTAGGTAACGGGCTACTAGTGAGACCTAGTCTAACATAGTCACGATCTATCGTCTAATGGAAGGAAAAGGCAAGCACTGATAAGCAAAGGAGCTATAACTGCATTTTTTCCAACAAATTCTCAATCTGCTAAGAACTCTACAGTGCTGGAAGAAATGGAATCCTTGGGGCATAATGGCAGTAATCCCCAAGAAGAGACTAATTATGGGGACATAGATAATAATTGTTTACTTGACCTATGCCTGAAAATGCAAAAGGCGATGACCCCAGCTCCTGCAAAAAATCCGGAGAATAATCCTCTAGACAAACAAGAAACACGTGCTGAAGTGCTCTCCCACGCTTCACCGAATCTTGCCCTACATATGACTGGAACAGCAGCCACTATAACTCCAGAGGCTATTGAAGACTCTTTCCTATGCTCTTTGGACATAGCTGAATTGCAATCACCTATGGCCGCATTACAATTTGCGATGAAAATATTGCTAAAAATGTGTGCTCGTATTTTGGAAAACACAAGTCATTCTGTCCCATCAAGTGCCTCAATTGACAACTCAAAAGAGGAGGCTGAGGGCAACCTATCCGAAGCAGTGCGGATACTAGAGGAGCCAGCTGTAAATCCAGAGCCTGAGTTGGACCTCATGGATGATTCAGTAATATTCTACTCACGGAAACAACGTCAATTGGCAAGAAGGGCGGCTATGAGCAAGCGGCTGTGTACGGTTGCTTCGCCACTCCCTGAAACCGCTGTGGTGGAAAAACGTACTAAAAAGTCTAAGAAAAGGGCAGCACGAGTGAAAAAACCTATTTTCAACGTAGCGGGTCGTCTGGCCAGTTGGCTTATAGCCGATAAAGACAATGAATCTCTTGATGAGGAAATATTGGAAGCGGTGCTATCACAGTCCCGGGAGGAGCCTGATAAGAACTCTTGCACCCCTGATAAGGTCTCTAGGACGGGCTCTCTGAAAAGGAAAATACGTACACCAATTCCTGCAAAGAAAGTGAATTCTGCTGAGCAGTCTGGCAACAGTATTTGCATAATTAAGAACCTGTATCAAGAAAGTGAACATAAATGGTTAACAAGATCCGAATTCTTGACTGGACTGCACTCTGTGCCGCAGCTTAGAGTGCTGAAGCCGGATGATTTTGAATTTGTTGAGCCACTAAAAGGTCTCAGTCCGAATGTATCAGCGATCCACTGTGAATTCTTAGCAACGGCACAATTGATGCACAGTTATAAGCAGAACCTTGTGGTGGCTGATGTTGGCCTTGATGTAGATCCAGAGCAAGAAGACCCAAATTGGCCTAAGAAGGATAAGAAGGAAATAAAAAATGTGCAGACTGTCCCACAGCTCCCGAAAGGGAATGAGGTCCAGATGACTGATATTCCAAAAATATTAAAGTGGCTTGCAGAATCACTGCCGGTGGTCGTACAAAAACCTTGAGAGTACACGGTTATCTCTTAGAATTGTAGAGGTTTTACACATTTATTTTCCCCCGAAGGCTCTCTCTCGCATATTGTAAACCGTACTTGCTTTTTTTTACAGGAAACTTGGTTGACTGTCCCAATGATATTGGATGGTTATTTGATTTATCAGTCACTGGCTAAAAAGTTTTTTTTGTGAGGAAGGCAGTACGGGGGGTTAATTATTGGTGTGTCACAAACTGTTAAATCCAGTCGTAAAGATACCATCTGCAATTACAATCTGATTGCAGTGGAAGTAGAAAGCTACCTGGGAGCTATACTGGAGAGAATCCTGTTGATCAGCCTACAGAAGCAGTGGAAGTAGAAAGCTACCTGGGAGCTATACTGGAGAGAATCCTGTTGATCAGCCTACAGAAGCAGTGGAAGTAGAAAGCTACCTGGGTGCTATACTGGAGAGAATCCTGTTGATCAGCCTACAGAAGCAGTGGAAGTAGAAAGCTACCTGGGAGCTATACTGGAGAGAATCCTGTTGATCAGCCTACAGAAGCAGTGGAAGTAGAAAGCTACCTGGGAGCTATACTGGAGAGAATCCTGTTGATCAGCCTACAGAAGCAGTGGAAGTAGAAAGCTACCTGGGAGCTATACTGGAGAGAATCCTGTTGATCAGCCTACAGAAGCAGTGGAAGTAGAAAGCTACCTGGGTGGTATACTGGAGAGAATCCTGTTGATCAGCCTACAGAAGCAGTGGAAGTAGAAAGCTACCTGGGAGCTATACTGGAGAGAATCCTGTTGATCAGCCTACAGAAGCAGTGGAAGTAGAAAGCTACCTGGGTGCTATACTGGAGAGAATCCTGTTGATCAGCCTACAGAAGCAGTGGAAGTAGAAAGCTACCTGGGAGCTATACTGGAGAGAATCCTGTTGATCAGCCTACAGAAGCAGTGGAAGTAGAAAGCTACCTGGGTGGTATACTGGAGAGAATCCTGTTGATCAGCCTACAGAAGCAGTGGAAGTAGAAAGCTACCTGGGAGCTATACTTGAGAGAATCCTGTTGATCAGCCTACAGAAGCAGTGGAAGTAGAAAGCCACCTGGGAGCTATACTTGAGAGAATCCTGTTGATCAGCCTACAGAAGCAGTGGAAGTAGAAAGCCACCTGGGAGCTATACTGGAGAGAATCCTGTTGATCAGCCTACAGAAGCAGTGGAAGTAGAAAGCCACCTGGGAGCTATACTGGAGAGAATCCTGTTGATCAGCCTACAGAAGCAGTGGAAGTAGAAAGCCACCTGGGAGCTATACTGGAGAGAATCCTGTTGATCAGCCTACAGAAGCAGTGGAAGTAGAAAGCCACCTGGGAGCTATACTGGAGAGAATCCTGTTGATCAGCCTACAGAAGCAGTGGAAGTAGAAAACCACCTGGGAGCTATGCTGGAGAGAATCCTGTTGATCAGCCTGCAGAAGCAGTGGAAGTAGAAAGCCACCTGGGAGCTATACTGGAGAGAATCCTGTTGATCAGCCTACAGAAGCAGTGGAAGTAGAAAGCCACCTGGGAGCTATACTGGAGAGAATCCTGTTGATCAGCCTACAGAAGCAGTGGAAGTAGAAAGCCACCTGGGTGGTATACTGGAGAGAATCCTGTTGATCAGCCTACAGAAGAAGTGGAAGTAGAAAGCTACCTGGGAGCTATACTGGAGAGAATCCTGTTGATCAGCCTACAGAAGCAGTGGAAGTAGAAAGCTACCTGGGAGCTATACTGGAGAGTATCCTGTTGATCAGCCTACAGAAGCAGTGGAAGTAGAAAGCTACCTGGGAGCTATACTGGAGAGAATCCTGTTGATCAGCCTACAGAAGCAGTGGAAGTAGAAAGCTACCTGGGAGCTATACTGGAGAGAATCCTGTTGATCAGCCTACAGAAGCAGTGGAAGTAGAAAGCTACCTGGGAGCTATACTGGAGAGAATCCTGTTGATCAGCCTACAGAAGCAGTGGAAGTAGAAAGCTACCTGGGAGCTATACTGGAGAGAATCCTGTTGATCAGCCTACAGAAGCAGTGGAAGTAGAAAGCTACCTGGGAGCTATACTGGAGAGAATCCTGTTGATCAGCCTACAGAAGCAGTGGAAGTAGAAAGCTACCTGGGTGCTATACTGGAGAGAATCCTGTTGATCAGCCTACAGAAGCAGTGGAAGTAGAAAGCTACCTGGGAGCTATACTGGAGAGAATCCTGTTGATCAGCCTACAGAAGCAGTGGAAGTAGAAAGCTACCTGGGAGCTATACTGGAGAGCATCCTGTTGATCAGCCTACAGAAGCAGTGGAAGTAGAAAGCTACCTGGGAGCTATACTGGAGAGAATCCTGTTGATCAGCCTACAGAAGCAGTGGAAGTAGAAAGCTACCTGGGTGCTATACTGGAGAGAATCCTGTTGATCAGCCTACAGAAGCAGTGGAAGTAGAAAGCTACCTGGGAGCTATACTGGAGAGAATCCTGTTGATCAGCCTACAGAAGCAGTGGAAGTAGAAAGCTACCTGGGAGCTATACTGGAGAGAATCCTGTTGATCAGCCTACAGAAGCAGTGGAAGCAGAAAGCTACCTGGGAGCTATACTGGAGAGAATCCTGTTGATCAGCCTACAGAAGCAGTGGAAGTAGAAAGCTACCTGGGTGCTATACTGGAGAGAATCCTGTTGATCAGCCTACAGAAGCAGTGGAAGTAGAAAGCTACCTGGGAGCTATACTGGAGAGAATCCTGTTGATCAGCCTACAGAAGAAGTGGAAGTAGAAAGCTACCTGGGAGCTATACTGGAGAGAATCCTGTTGATCAGCCTACAGAAGCAGTGGAAGTAGAAAGCTACCTGGGAGCTATACTGGAGAGAATCCTGTTGATCAGCCTACAGAAGCAGTGGAAGTAGAAAGCTACCTGGGAGCTATACTGGAGAGAATCCTGTTGATCAGCCTACAGAAGCAGTGGAAGTGGAAAGCTACCTGGGAGCTATACTGGAGAGAATCCTGTTGATCAGCCTACAGAAGCAGTGGAAGTGGAAAGCTACCTGGGAGCTATACTGGAGAGAATCCTGTTGATCAGCCTACAGAAGCAGTGGAAGTGGAAAGCTACCTGGGAGCTATACTGGAGAGAATCCTGTTGATCAGCCTACAGAAGCAGTGGAAGTAGAAAGCTACCTGGGAGCTATACTGGAGAGAATCCTGTTGATCAGCCTATATAATCCACCAGGGGCCAACCAGAGAAGTGTTTGCAGGAGGCCATGCACAACAGTTTGATTCAATGGACCCTGTTTCCCGGGAACACAGCTATTGTAATCACAGGTGACTTCAATTGTTATATGACGGGGTATAAGGGAACTTCCATCATTCCCGATTTAAAATCTTAGGGCCTAATGAACCACTCGATAAATGACCCTGAGGGATTCTATTGGCTAAATTTATTCCGTAAGTGGGATTTAGAAATGGTGAATGGGAAGACTTCAAGTTATCACCCGGGGAAGCACACCTGGAAAAATGGCAATTCCCAGAGTACCCTTGATTACATTTTCATTAGCCAAGTAATTGCATCTCGTGTAAAGGATATGAAAGTAAATCCTAACACATGGAGTGACCAATCCTCACGTTTGTTGTTGATGAAATCCATCTCAATTGTAAACCTATGGGTCACATGTCAATAAACTATGCAGCAACCCACGTTTGCTGGTCGGAAAGAAATATAGTCAAAGCAGCCCTGGCAGTGTCTGCAGAGCTTATTCTTAATGATAGTGTATTTAGATCCATGTCAGCGGCCGACATTGAAAATTGTATTTCTTTATTTACAAGCACAAGCACACATGCTACCTCAACAGTGAGGATGATTGGAACCAAGCATACTAAAAGCAAACCTTATGATGAATTCATAAGAGATGCAAAAAGGAACCTTAGAGCGGAAATTCGTAGGGCAAACAATACATGTGTTACGTATGAGTCTTTTCACTCCACTTGTAGAGCAATTAAGAATAAGTATAGATCTAGAATTAAAATGGAGATATACTCAGAAAAGATCACTTGTTGGAAGAAAAAAGTCCAAGTGTTGTGCACCAAAAACACCAGAAGCATATGGGTGTTGTTAGGGGAAGCTAGGGGAAAGGGTAAAACTCTGTTGATCAACCCCAGAGATATGTCCAGCAGGCATGACAGTGCCACCCCCCAATGGAGCAGCCTCTCCCCTTTTCGAGTGGAATCGCCTTAATAAAGCAGGAGCATGAATGTTAGACAGAGGTTCCCAGGATCTATCCTCGGGACCATAACCTTTCCAATCCACCAGATAATACGGTTCCCCAGATCGTAGCCTCATGTCCAGTATGTCTTGTACTTCATATTCGTCTGACCCTTTCACAGAAATAGCAACAGGCCATATAGGCAATCTAGTAGCATCCGAGCACGGTTTGATGAGTGACACGTGGAATACAGGATGCACTCGCCACCGTTGTGGCAAGGCCAAACGGACAGCAGCCGGATTTATAACGTGGAGCACTTCATATGGCCCGATGTATTTAGGCAACAATTTCTTTTTACCGGGTATCCTCAAGTTTTTTGTGGACAGCCATACCTTCATACCTGCTTTGTAGACAGGTGCAGGGATTCTATGAGCATCGGCATAGGTCTTATCTCGTTTTTTAGCTTGCTCCAATTGCTGCTTAACTTTCGTCTGTAGACTCTTTAGATCTCTAATATTACGTCCTGCTGCAGGAGTATCTAAAGACAAACTGGAATCCAAAGGAATGGATCGTGAGTGTTGCCCATACAAAGCATAGAAAGGTGAAGTACCTATGGCACTATGGTAGGAATTGTTATAGGCGAACTCCGCTGCCGGCAGAACATTGAGCCAATCTGACTGAAAATGCAGGCCCAAACATTGCAGATATTATTCCATAGTGCTATTGACTCTCTCATTCTGTCCATCCGTTTGAGGGTGATAAGCACTAGACAACCTGTCATCAATTAGTAATGCCGAATTTAGTGCTCTCCAAAAACGTGACGCAAATTATGAGCACCTGTCAGTGATTATCACTGAAGGGAGACCAAAAAACCGGAATATATGCCGGATGAATAGATCAGCCAGACCAGCAGCTGTTGGTACACCAATGCAGGGGATAAAAAGCAACAATTTTGTAAAGTAGTCCACCACCACCCATATGGTATTGTAGCCTTTATTTCTTGGAAGTTCTACCACAAAATCCATTGATATCATATCCCATGGTTTTTTGGGAACAGGTAGGGACTGGAGTAAACCCACTGGTTTGCCAGGAGTGTTCTTGCATTGACTGCATACAGAACATGTTGAACCATAATTTATAACATCTTGTCTTATAGACGGCCACCAACACCATCTTTTCAGCAACTCTAGAGTCTTCTTCTGTCCAGGATGGGCGGCAATCAAGGAATCATGACCCCAACTGAGGCCCTTGTTCCGAGTGGTACCAGTTGGTAGATAGAGTACTCCTTGTTTGAAAGGCAAACCACTGTATACCTAAATATTCAATTCCTGAATCAATTGTGGATTTAGTTTCACCCACTCCTGTAACTCGTTTTTTAGGGAAGGTTGTGCAGAACAACTACATATCACGTGGTCTGCCAACAACTTGTTTTGCACCAATGGTTCTTCTTTACCCTCTTCACCGATGCGAGACAAAGCATCCGACTTGACATGTTGTCTGGCAGGGCGATAAGTAATTCGAAAATCGTATTGAGCAAAAAAAACATGCCATCTGGCCTGTCTAGCTGTAAGACATTTCATAGTTTTGAATGCCTGAAGATTTCTATGATCCGAATACACCAGCACCTGATGTTTGGCCCCAAGAAGATGATGTCACCATTCTTGGAAAGCATCCTTAATTGCAAGTAATTCACGCTCAGTGACAGTATAGTTTTGTTCAGATGAGGTAAGCTTACGTGAGAAGAAAGCAACTGGATGCTCCTCCTTGGTTTCTGCACAAACTTGCGAAAGTACAGCTCCTGTAATCAATGCAAGGCCTTAGATCTCCTTCCTTCTTTGGAACAAAGAATAAAGGAGAGGCAGCCGGCGATTGAGATGGCCAAATAAATCCCATATCAAGAGCTTTATCGATGTATTCTTTCAAGACATTATCTTCTTTGGGAGTTAAAGAATAAACTCGACCAGTAGGAATTTTAGCTCCAGGAATTAGTTCAATTGGACAATCATACTGCCTATGTGGAGGCAGCTGTTCTGCCTGACCTTTGTCAAACACATCAGCAAAATCTGCATATTCACTTGGTATATGTGTAACACTCTGATGTACCACACTGATAGTGGAAATTCCCTCCATAGAGGCCAAAATATGTGATTTATTTGACACCACCTGACTGGTAAAGCAATGTTCATTGCAAAAAACAGAAGGATATTGGATCAAGCCCGTAACCCAGTCAATGGCGGGATTATGAAGCGTCACCCAATTAAGTCCAAGTAATATTTTGTATTGAGGAGCTGCAATGACATCGAAGACTATTTCCTCTGAATGACCATTTGATAAAGTCATCTGAATAGGTACAGTCTCCCGAGTTACCATACCAGAAATCAAGACTGATCCATCCACAGTATTAACAGTTTCAGGTTTGTTCTTGTCTACCAGGGGTATAGAACATTTCTTGGCATATGTGATATCGATGTAATTATTAGTGGCTCCAGAGTCAACCATAGCCTTGGTAACCAAGTCTTGATCATCGAAACGTAAAGTCATCTCAACAGCTATAGGTGCATGCGCTGGAAATGTAATGGAGTCCGATGTAACACTCGACACAGGGACTCCTGCTACTGTCGAGTTTTGGCGTTTCCGGAAGGCTTAACTGGTTTTTTAGGACATGTCGCCAGTAAATGCTCAGATGAACCGCAATACATACATAAATTATTTTTTCTTCGGTTCTCTCTTTCTGCTCTAGACAACCGGCCTCTCACCGCACCGATTTGCATTGGTTCAGGATCATTCGAAGAAGCTGCCGGTGTATCAGAACGAACCGGTGCATGAAGGAAAGGTTTTCTCTCTCCTTTGCGGGCATTTCTTCGGGCATCAATTTGTAAAATTAAATCAACAAATTCTGAAAAACCTGTAGAAACCTCTGGGACCGTGGACAAGGCATCTTTGAGTTCTTCTGAAAGACCCTTGTAGAAAACAGCCGTCTTCTTGTCTTCCGGCCATTGGGTTTCGGCTGCTAATTGGTTGAATCGTGCGATGTAAGCCAACAGAGGTTGAGTGCCTTGTTGTAAATTCAGCAACTCCAGATCTGTGGCTTGAGTAGCGTAGCGCATATCAAAGACCTTGTTCATAGCAGCCAGAAGATCATTGCAATCGTACAACAAGGGGCTATTTGATTCCAATAAAGGATTTGCCCAAGCAGCAGCTGTACCCCCCAAATGGGAAAGCACGAATGCTGCTTTAGTAGTTAGATCGGGAAACGAATTAGGCCGGCAAAGGAAATGAAGTCGCCACGATTAACACAAGTTCTGTAGGTTTTAGGATCACCTGTGAACCTTTCTGGGGGAGCCAAGGGAAACTGAGTGGGCATAACCACTTTAAGAGTTTCCTGTGATAATGATGGTGTCATAGTCCCAGATCCAGATGCAGTGGCTACTGGAACCTGTGCTCCCTGAGGAGTAGCATGCATGGCATCTTGCATAACATCCATTCGATGCCGTAGCATGTCCTGTGCCGTAATCATTTCATTTCTCAAGTCAGTGATCAACTGAGTCAAAACAGTTAAAGGATCTGTACCCTCCATGGCTTCTGATTCTGTCATAAATCACCAATGTATCAATTGAAAAGGATACGGTAACCTAAAAAGGATACAATTGGTAGGGCTCTCCGGATCCTTTTTTCACACGACTTGATTGTAGGTAGGTCAAATTAGACCTTCCAAATGATACAACTCTCTGACTGAAAAAACAGGCAGAGAGATGGATCACTGGAAAGGGCGTGGGTATTGTATCGTAAGATATGCCTAGGATAGATAAAGTATCATAAGAAACTGTCCCAAGCTCAAATCACTATGAATAGCACAGTATTAGCATTAATTCGAAACACTAACCTTATGGCCAACTGAAGAATTCAACGAAAGTCTCTTGAAGAAAACCAGGAGTTGAAACAACGAAAAAGGAAGGGGAAGATTAGTAAGGGAAACTTATCCCGAACGGCACCAGGCTCACGCTAGATACCGGGTTGGTGCACCACAGGATAGCGTCCAAAGTACTGTGCACAATCACCTTCCAATAGTTTGTGAAATACTTCTTTCCCACGAAGAACAAAATTAGATTTTCACCTGTTAACTGTCACAGGCACCAAAGGTTTGATGAAGATCAGAAAACCACGTGCAGGATTGCACGCGACAGCGTACACGCAGCAAGGCCAGCTGCGCTTGGAGACAGCGTTTCCGCGTGAAGATTTAGCAAGCAAACAGGATACACGCAGTCCAGGGCAGCCGCGCTTGGAAACAGCGTCCGCATGTGGAATTTTAGCACGCGAACATGGTACACGCAGCTCAGGACCGCCGCGCTTGCAGACAGCGTCCGCGTGGAGATTTGACATGCGAACAGGATACACGCAGCTCAGGACAGCCGCGCTTGCAGACAGCGTCCGCGTGGAGATTTGGCATGCAAACAGGATACACGCAGCTCAGGACAGCCGCGCTTGCAGACAGCGTCTGCGTGGAGATTTGGCACGTGAACAGGATACACGCAGCTCAGTACAGCCGCGCTTGCAGACAGCGTCCACGTGGAGATTTGGTACGCGAACAGGATACAAGCAGCTCAGGACAGCCGTGCTTGCAGACAGCGTCCGCGTGGAGATTTGGCACGCGAACAGGATACGCGCAGCTCAGGACAGCCACGCTTGCAGACAGCGTCCGCGTTGAGATTTGGCATGCGAACAGGATACACGCAGCTCAGGAATTAGCCTGTGGAGGAACACGCTCACAAAAGGCCAAAGTAGTTGCTGAAGCGAATGCGAGAACGCAGGTCTGGAGTTCAGCTACAAAACGCCAAAAATGACTTAATCAGAAGCAGCGATCGGAGTTTCCACGCTGCTTATGTACGCACTGCCGTGATACACGTGACGGAAATAAGTCACGTGAAATTTAACGACGTGAAAAATGCAGACGTCGTTTTCCGGGCAATGCATCGAACAACCTCCATTTTGAGTAGAATGGTGTAGTGGTTCTATGGGCGTAACTCATTTTGTATGGAGAGGTCGTTCCTGGTCCAGAGATATGTCCAGCAGGCATGACACTCGGGTTATGCAGTTGGTGCTGTGTTGTCTCAACATTGTCCTCATTCCGGTGATATACATCCCGTTGCCTACTTCTCTCGCAAGTTGACACCTTACGAGAGGAATTATCCCATTACGGAACGTGATCTCCTAGCCATCAGAGACGCTTTTATGGAATGGAGACATCAACTCCTGGGGGCAAAACATCCTGTAACAGTATACTCGGATAACAGAAGCCTGTTAGCTTTCAAATCAATGAAAGGTCTTACTGCCAGGCAGGCGCGGTGGCCCTTATTGTTTTCACAATATCAGTTTGTTATCACCTACCGTCCTGCCAAGGCCCAAGTGTCAGCCGACACTCTCTCCTGCGTCCATTTGGGGAACCAGTTCCGGCAAAATGAAGCACTACCTCTCCTACCAAACAAAGTTGTTTGTGGATGTTCTGTTCAACCGTCCTTACGTTCAATCATCGTTGATTGGGTCTCAACCCATCCAACGGAAATTGCTGATTTCAACCTGGAACTAGTTCAAGGTTTGCCATTCATTCAAGGACGCGTCTTTGTTCCACCGGGCCAGGCCCGGACCTTGGCTCTCCAGTGGTCCCATGATTCTCTGGTTGCAGCACATCCAGGAAGTCATAAAACCCTCGAGGCATTACGTCGTTGGGCTTGGTGGCCTTCCATGGCACGTGACGTAAAGGATTATATCATAACCTGTGTCGTTTGCACCCAATGTAAGACCTCCAGAGCCAAACCTGTGGGTTTGTTACAGCCCTTGCTAATCCCATACAAACCTTGGCAGATGGTGTCGATGGATTTCATTGTTGACTTGCCTGACATCCAGGGACACGACACCATTTGGGTGATTGTGGACTACTTCACAAAAAATGCTTTGTTCATTCCTTGTTCCGGTTTGCCCTCAGCTCCTGGTCTGGCTAGATTGTTCATGACGAATGTATTTCGTTTCTTTGGCTTGCCATATGTCATTGTTTCCGATCGTGGGATGCAATTTACCTCACGATTCTGGAAGACTCTTACGGCTTCCCTAGGTATTGAGGATAGGTATTCCTCGGCATACCATCCTCAGACTGATGGGCAGACTGAAAGAACCAATGCTACTATCGAACAGTTCCTACGCTGCTTATGTTTTCAGTTTCAACAGTCATGGTTCACTTCATTGCCTTATGCCGAGTTTGCATACAATAATTGTATGCATACTTCCACGGGGGTGTCTCCCTTCTTTGCTTTGTATGGTTGCCCCCCTAGGGCACTCCCGCTTGAGCCGACCTTGCCGGATACCAACCCGGCCGCAAGAGATTGCGTAAGAGATCTGGACCAAGCTCATCGGGATGTTCGCTGTCACTTGCTTCGGGCTCAAGATCGTGCAAAGAAGTACGCGGATGTTCATCGTTCGCCGGCACCAGTCTATCGGATTGGCATGAAGATGTGGTTGTCATCCCGTAACTTAGGGATTGCTGGTAAATGCTCTCTTCTGCCTAAATTTGTGGGGCCCTTTACCATTTCTGATGTTATTAACCCTGCAGCGGTCAAGTTGTCATTGCCACATTCTTGGCGCATTCACCCGGTCTTTCACATCTCCCTGATCAAACCCTTTGTCCGGTCTACTCGTCTACCGACGCGTCCTTCACCAATTTTGGTGGACGGCGAAGAGGAGTACGAGGTCTCGTGCATTTTGGACTACAAAGTCTCTAAGGGTACGGTGTTCTATCTGGTGGATTGGAAGGGTTTCGGGCCTAAGGATCGTACCTGGGAACCTTTGTTCAACTTGCATTGCCCTGATCTTTTGAAAGATTTTCATTCCGCCCGGGGGTTGCCGGTGTCTTTGGGGAAGGATACTGTTACACTTCGGCAGAGAAAAACTTCCCTGCGGTGTACGTCCCATACACAGGCTCCTTTGTGGAGCAGATACAGGTTGTCATGGCGTCTGTACAAACTACGGCGGAACCCGTGTCAGCTGACACGTCTCGTATGTGAAGGACATACAACAAGGCACGCCCCCTTACGGGTTTAAAACTGCCGTCTTCCAGAGGGCTTGTTGCTGCTAATTAGTGTTTCTTACTATTTGCGGTCACGTCCGTTTTCCTTCGTGAAATCTTGTCACAAAATCCCGACTTGATCTCCTGGTTCCGACCCACGCCCGAACTTTTGGATTGTTCCGTCTCCTATTCCATTGGCACTTCTTATAGACCGCTATGGTATCGACCCGGACTGCCCCTGGACTGCCTTCTCTCCATCCTTATCATTGTCGTGACCTTCTGGTATTTGACGCGGAACGTTATTTGGACTGTCCTTCCCTGCTCCTGCTGTCTTTGCAACTCATTCGTCAGCAGTTACTTGGAACACCTCAGTTGCTCCAACCCTTGTTTGGGAAGCGTGTGTTTCAGGTAACCAACTGTGTTTGTGTTCTGCTATTTCTGCCATCGCCATCTTTGACTATTGTACCTCATTTACCTACTGCTCTGTTGGTATTCCTCTCTACTGGATTTGGGACATTCATTGAACTACAACACTCAACAAACTTATTTTCAAAGTGCATATTGATGCTCTCCTGATCCTGCACCAACCCGGCTCTAGCGCGACCCTCGTGCCGCCGGGTTTACTTTCCTATACTAACTTACCTGTTTATTATTTGTTCCTGTCGTTTTCTCCAATCCCGGAAATCATTAACCCTTGAGAGTCCAACAATTCAGGTCTGTAGTTTTGGCTAAAAACTCTCTATAGGAAGAAAGTTCCACTCCAATCCCTGCCTAGGTATTTCCTGTCCTATACTGTGCTTGATTGCTTACTTGTTTTCTCAGCACTGTCTAATATCTTTGTATTCCTTGCAGCTTTGGTATTGGCGGTGTGTGTTCTCCCCGTTCTTTTATTCAACTGACACCTCTGCCTGTTCCAATAGAAACAGCAGAGAGGTACGTTGTAAAGGAGCCCCTCTTTGAGGAAGCCTGAGTCTTGTACTCAGGGGAGCTGGAATTGGAGGCTGAATATCGATTCCTGTGTACATATCGTCTCCAAGTTCATCTATCTATCTTCCTGACCTGTTTACGGAGCGGTGAGTAACAACCCTATGCTGAGTTTACTACTGAAATATCACATCTGTTAGAGGTATTTCTGCTAGTCCGCCCTATTTTGAGTTTACCACTGAAATACTACATGTTCTAGTGGTATTTCTGCAAATGCACCCTATTTCGAGTTTGCCACTGAAATACCTATCACCTCACCTAGTGGTATTTCTCCAAGTCCACCCTATTTCGAGTTTATGACTGAAATACCACCTCTTCTAGAGGTATTTCTGCAAGTCAACCCTATTTCAAGTTTACAACTGAAATACCTCCTCTTCTAGTGCTATTTCTGCAAATGCACCCTATTTCAAGTTTAACACTGAAATGCCACCTCTGCTAGAGGTTTTTCTGCAAGTCCACCCTATTTCCAGTTTAGCGCTTAAATACACCTCTGCTAGAGGTATTTCTGCAAGTCAACCTTATTCCAAGTTTACGACTGAAATACCACTTCTTCTAGTGGTATTTCTGCTAATGCACCCTATTTCGAGTTTATCACTGAAATACCTACCACCTTTCCTAGTTGTATTTCGGCAAGTCCACCCTATGTCGAGTTTATTACTGAAATACCACCTCTAATAGAGGTTAATCTGCAAATGCATCCTATTTCAAGTATACCACTGAATTACCACCTCTTCTAGAGGTATTTCAGCAGGGTCACCCTATGCTGAGTTTACTACTGAAATACCACCTCTTCTAGAGATACTTATCCAAGTCCACCCTTTGCTGAGTTTAGTACTGAAATACCACCTCTGCTAGAAGTATTTCTGCCAGTCCACCCTATTTGGAGTTTACCACTGAAATACAATTTTTCCTAGGGGTATTTCTGCAAATGCACCCTATTTCGGATTTGCCACTGAAATAGCTACCACCTCTGCTAGAGGTTTTTCTGCAAGTCCACCCTATGCTGGGCTTACCACTGGAATACCGCCTCTGCTATAGGTACTTCTGGAGGATCACCCTATGTTGAGTTTACTACTGAAATACCACCTCTGCTAGAAGTATTTTCGCAAATGCACCCTTTCGTGTTTACCACTGAAATACCTACCACCTCTCCTAGTGTTTTTTCTGCAGGTCCACCCTATTTTGAGTTTAGCACTGAAATACCTCCTCTTCTTGTGGTATTTCAGCAAATTAACAATATGCCGAGTTTACTATTGAAATACCACCTCTTCTAGTGGTATTTCTGCTAATGCACCTTATTTCGAGTTTACCACTGAAATACCTACCACCTTTCCTAGTGTTATTCTGGCAAGTCCACCCTAAGCCGAGTTTACTACTGAAATACCACCTCAACTAGAGCTAGTTCTGCAAATACACCCTTTTCGTGTTTTTCACTGAAATATCCTCTTGTAGTGGTATTTCAGCAAATGCACCCTATGCTGAGTTTATCACTGAAATACCACCTCTAATAGAGATTGATCTGCAAATGCACCCTATTTCGAGTATACCACTGAATTACCACCTCTGCTAGAAGCATTTCTGCAGGTTCACTATATGCTGGGTTTACTACTGAAATACCACATCTGCTAGAGGTATTTCTGCAAGTCCACCCTTTTTCGAGTATACCACTGAAATATCACCTGTTCTAGTGGTATTTCTGAAATATCACCTGTTCCCTGGTATTTCTGCAAATGCACCCTATTTTAAGTGCATTTTAAAGAATATTTGTTCAGTAACGTTGGTCAAAACAACCAGTCGTGCAGTGAAGTAACTGATCAGACTGGCCCACTTTGGTAAGACTGGCCTACTTTGGTAAGACTGGCCCACTTTGGTAAAACTGGCCAACTTTGGTAAGACGTGCCCACTTTGGTAAGACTGGCCCACTTTGGTAAGACTTGCTCACTTTGGTAAATAAAGACGGGCCCACTGTGGTAACACTGGCCCACACTATCATACTAGTCCTGCACTGCAGGCATTGCCCTAGTGCCATTAGGCCAGTCCTAGCCAGGCTTTGTGCCGGACTCTTCCTGATTCTATGTAGAGGAATTGCCCTACTGATCCCAATGGTTAACAGCTCAGAATGCCCCTTAAGTGCTAAGGGCGATTATCTTCATTCTGAATTCCCATAAGAAATCATTGTAGGTTCCACCCACTCCTTCTGCAGTTAATAATCCTTGTCCAGAGGGCCTTGCAATGCATTCTATGCATACTATGCAGGAAGCTGAGCCAGGCATTTTGTATTACATATTTTTAATGAATTATTCTTTATTTTTCACCTTTCTTTCAAGGTTGACTGGATACTTCTTTAGTGGAGAACTAGTTTGGTTATGTATTTTGCGTTTGCTCCACTATCTTTGTCTGTGTTTCTGGTGGTTTTACAGTTGGGGTTCGAGGAAATGCTTTGGATACAGTGTCACCCTTTCTTCCCTGATTTTATTTGCCCAGGATGTGTTATAACCCATTCTGCTCCCTGGTTTGATTTGCCAGGGTGCAATATGAACCCTTCTGCTCCCGGGTTTGATTTGCCAGGGTACATTATAAACCCTTTTGCTCCTAGGTTTGATTCGCCAGGATGCATTATAAACCTTTTAGTTCTCCTGGTTTGATTTGCCGGGGTGCATTATGAACCCTTCAGTTCCCCTGGTTTGATTTGCCAGGGAGCATTATAAACCCTTTTTCTCCTAGGTTTGATTCGCCAGGGTGCATTATAAACCTTTTAGTTCTCCTCGTTTGATTTGCCGGGGTGCATTATGAACCCTTCTGTTCCCCTGGTTTGATTTGCCAGGGTGCATTATAAACCCTTTAGTTCCCCCAGTTCGATTTGCCAGGTTGCATTATAAACCCTTTAGTTCTCCTGGTTTGATTTGCCAGGGTGCATTATGAACCCTTCTGTTTCCCTGGTTTGATTTGCCAGGGTGCATTATAAACCCTTTTGTTCCTACGGTTTGATTTGCCAGGGTGCATTATGAACCCTTCTGTTCCCCTGGTTTGATTTGCCTGGGTGTTTATGTAGAGAAGGAGCCAAATGCCTCTACTGGAAGTCCCGCTACTATTTTGCCTATATGTTGGAAGCCAGAATTCACGAAACAAGGTATCCATTGAGAAAACCATATATGATGTATCCACAGAGAAATGACAGTCTCTTACAGGAGGTTCCTGAAGAAGCGTGAAGCAGTGAAGGCAAGTGACTGGTGACGTCGCATGAAGCAGAGGTGACGCACCAAGAAGAGATGCCAAGGAAGAAAGTATATAGACATTAGAGAATCTGATGATGAAGTAAAGAATTGAGTAAAATTTAATGTGCAGAAAGAAGATTGCAAGTGCGAAGAAGCACTGCAGAGAATGTAAATCACTGTATAGTTGATGCTGAAACTCAAGTAAACTAAGTAACCATGAAGGCTGGCTATACGTAATGAATAGACTGCAGGCAGTGCTGCCATTTTATATATATATATATATATATATAAAGAATCTGGATGTTCCACGTTGCATTTTAGCCAAATAGGACCTCGTGAGCAAAGAGGGCTGAAACTGTGGCGCAGTAGAGAAAGACAGCTGACGATGAAGGATGATTTGAGAACGTTGTCTGGCCCAGTGTTACGAGTTGGGGCAGCCAAGAAGCTGGTTATCTATTCCAGAAGATACAATGAATGTGAGAAGCGAGGCAAACTCTTGTTGAGGTGCAATGGAAAAGCACTACGAGTGCCAAGTTATAATAATTTAATAGTATTGAATACGAGAAAAACAGAGCTAAAACATGGTCTCTTGTCACATGGTGTAGATGAAAATAGACTTTTGGGCAAGCTACATCGAGACTGAAGATAATAACATGCTAACACTCCCTTCTATTCTCAGACACAGTGATACTTTGCAAGGCCGAGTTAAAAGACAATTTGAATGGCAGACAGCAGGAGTGATGATTGATGATGGGGTAATTGGGGTACCAGCTTACATGCTGTTAGCGAGTGGAATTTTCCAGAAAGGTACAAGTGTACCAACCAATTATAGAGGGCCACATAGCAAAGAGCCCTATAGTTTGAGAGTCAATGAAATGTTGTATATTTTATGACACTGAAGATGACTTGCACTAGGGGTGGGCATAGTTGTCCACCTGGCCAGGAAGACCCAATCACAATCCTATTCCCCATAGAAATGATGCCTAGTTGTTCCCTGTAGACCAACCACAATCCAATTTAGGGTTTGTTATTTTGCCATGTAGTGTGACATCAATGATGACGGGTTTTTACTATAAATGTATGCTTTTTCATGTAAAATGATGAGAGACTTGAGCGAACGTCCATTGATGTCCATTGTACTCCCGTTTTACACAATTGCAAATAAACAGCTATGTTTTGTCAAATTCCTGAGTCGGTCTTATTATTGGTTTAAGAGTAAATTCTGCATCCCCATCCATCCCATATAACTCTACCTTGCTTAAATGGCCTACAGGTTCATGTAGTAGCAGAGGGAGGATGGTTTGAAAAGACCCATCGACCAGTAGTTCTCCAGTGTTTCGGACGATCGGACACCATCTAACTGGATGATCGCAAGGTTCCCTGTGGAGAGTGGCTGATATAGAATACTTGAAAGAAGATTGATATAGATGGGATGGGTCCCTCTTTGATGAAATCCCTCCTGGTTTCCACAGGTGCTGAGCATACGGAATGCGATGGTGGTCGATTGGAGGAGGCGAGACGATAGCAAAGGTCTTGAGCTGAAGAGTGAATGGTGAGTAGATTGAGGGGAATGGCAAAATAAGGGGATTGTATTGTGGTAACATAGAAAAGTAATGGGGGGTTGTTTAAACTATAACTAGGAGCGTTACAGTATAACGAGGGCCGCTATAGTAAAATGAGGAGCGTTATAGGAAAATGAGGAGCGTTTATAGAGCCCAGTTTCCTACCTCAAGGCATGTCTAGAAGGAGTAATTTCAAACCATAATCAGAGTATAACTAGACGGCACATAAACAGTTTATGATAGGGAATGACTCAAACTCCAATTAGAGTATTTTAGGGGCTAGGTGAAAGGGAGTACCATGGTGTATATGTGAAAAGTCGACTAGTCTGTCTGTCTGTGTGTAGTGTATTATGTAAAAAGAAAAGAGGTGTCGAAGAGCGACTGCAATAAGCAGTGTAATGTTGAAGTAGGGATAAAAAGTTAATGCCTATTTTAGGTCATTGTCGGCGCCAACCGAAAAGTAGGTTGACATAATTGAGAATTAGAGGCTTTGAGTGGCGAAGGTTGGAGCACGCTCATATTTGTTGTTTTTCTGGAACTTATCTGTGTAACCAAAGGTAAGTATTGACAGTCAATTGAGACTTGCCACATTGGGAGATATTACTCCACTGATGCACTTGTGTAAGACGCTGCCAAAACACGTTCCTAAGCTTAAACAGTATAGCACGGAATCGGTAAAGGGCACAGCAGACAAAATGTTCATACCATGGCCACAAGGGGGATCGCTGTCAAAAGCGGTATTGCAACACATGACCACATACTTGCACACTGCGTACAAATGGAAAACAATTGAGAAAAGGTTAGCTATTTTAGAGCTTTGGAAAATGTATCAGGAAAAGAGAGAGGATCCGCCACCTGAAGATTGGATGCTTAATCAATGTAAGGAGAAAGGTGTCGAGCCTTCTGCTCCTCTTGCTTCGCTTGAAGTAAAAAGCATTGATACAGAAGATGTAGGATTTTAACCGATAAAGGAACTAAAAGTGGTGACAGGATATAGTAATCCCATATATGAACCGTCTGCTTATAGCGGTGACGATAATCCAGAAGAGACTAGAAGAAAAGAGGACATCTTTAAGATTTTACAGAACAAGGAGGAGAAAAACAAACAATCGAATGTAACCACAGACATAGAACGAGAGATTAAGAGATGAAAGGAGAAAAGGATAAAGCTGGCGAGGTAGAGCTCATACAGAACAAATGGCTGGGAGGACAGACAGATATTGCTCAAGCTTGATGGGAAAAGTATGGAGGAAGTTAGGCAAAGGGAAGATCAAGACGAGCAGGACAGAAAGAAAGAAAGAACGAACGAACGAACGAACGAACGAACGAGGAAAGCGACTGAAAGAGGATGAGCATAAATGAAAGAGTAGGCAGAGATGAGAACAGATGTATCAGGAAGAACAGCAAAGGAAAGAGGAAAGGGCGGAGGAGCAAAGGAAGTATGACAACAGGCAGAGAACAATCAAAGAACGAGATAGGCAAGAAAGGAAGAGAGAAGAGGAGGAAGCACAGACATTGAGGGATAAAAGAATACAGAGACGAAGGGAAGAAGAGGAGCATAGAGCAAATGAAAGAAGAGAAGAGAAAAGACATGAAGAAGAAAGAGTTCAATGGGAAGCAAGAAAGCGAAGAGAATTAGATGAAGAAGTGGAGCAAAAAAGGAGACAGTGGGAGCGCGATATTGATTGCATTCAGAAAGAATTGAAGGAACCGATTCCAGTAATATCATCGGGCAATATAGAGGAGTTCCCCCCATCACAGGGAGCAACGTCAGGGCCATCTAGGGTAACCCTTGAAGAGAGGATCGATAAGGCCTATCAAGACATAAGGGAAAGTAGCAAACCGGGAAGCCGAGGGAAGGGAGAACTGTCCCTGGTCTTCCAATCACAAAGAGAAGAAAGAGAACCGTTCAGTCTCGAGCATAGAGCCTTGTCCGTAGACATGCTGACTTTAGATAAGAATGAAGGGGATGAGCGCCGCACTAGCTGGGGGATAGATATGTCAGACGAAGAGAGAGAAACCTTCCGTGGGGAAGAGGGAGGAGCTGCATGCAGTTCCGAGGGATGTCTGCAGACAGACAAGGAAGTAAGATGGTGTGATCTAGAGCAGCCTAAAGATAGGATGCCAGATCCTATAGCGTATCCAGAGCAATCTAAAGGACGATCGCATAGCGAGAAAGGAGAGTCACCACCATATGTGAGCAGGTGTGACACTCACCTGGTCTCTTCGGGGGCATTCGGGCACGGTTGGAGCCCTCCCTGGACTTGGCTCCCCTGGATCAGCCTTTTGCCCCAGCTGCTGTAGTGTGGGCTGCTCTGGTTGCTGGCACTGTCCCTGAGAGAAGATGAGAGACAGTGAGAATGCTGCGATTGGAGGGTGATTCCCCCTGAACCCTTCATTCCAGAATGAGGTGAGCATGCGTTTACCCATATAGTCTCACCTGTTTTCTTGTGAGGATGAGCTCTCCGTCCTGCTTTTCATCAGCAGGGGCAACGTTGATGGACCTAACTGCTTCAAAGGTCCGTGTGCGTGGCGGCCCAGACCGGCTGTGACTGAACCACTTTGAAGGTAAGTGTTCGTAACAATGATTATTGTCCGTATCCTTTTGAAATGTTTTTTTTCAATGATTATTGTCTGTAACCCTTGTAATGTCTTTTCTCTCCCCAATAGGTGCGGAGATGGCCATGCGGAGTCGCAGTATTGGAAGCGAGTCCAAATGGTGCCAGAGGGGGTTGCGTGATCCCCACTTAGAAGGTAAGTAGGGTCTCAAGGTTGTAAGCAAGGTTTATATGTTGCTCGACCAAGTGTTAGGTATTTATACAGTTTCTAACCTTGTGTGTTCCTTTTCTCTTGCAGGGATGGCCTGGCGGCGCCAGATGGGGAGCAACTATCCGAAGACCTGCCGGCGATTGCCGGATGGATGGATCAGTGAGGATGCTGGGCAAGAAGAAGGCTCTTGCGTGGCTAGATGCTCGGAACAGGTGAGGATGCGCTCCGACTCTGATGACAATGGGAATCAGGTAAGATGCGATGCGCTGCAGGCGATGGTATTGCAGAGACAGGTAAGACGCGCGTCCGGCGATGGAGTTGCTGGAGTCAGATAAGTTGCGCGTCGAGCAATGGTATTGCTGGAGGCAGGTAAGATGCGCACTGAAGATGCAGTGTTGGAATCAGGTAAGCTGCGCTTCAAGCGATGGTGTGGCTGGAGTCAGGTAGGTGCGCAGTGAAGAAGTAGTTTAGGAACCTGATGAGTTGCGTGCTGAGATGATGAGCTGGAAACAGGTAAAGGCGCTTCAGGCGGTGGTAAGCGTTACGCTGCAGAAAGCAGACTAACACGAAGCGCTTGCTTGCGGATGGGGCTGGCTTAAATAGCCTGGCCCAAGCCACCCCCCTTAGCCCCGCCTTGTGGCTCCACCTTGCCCCTCCCACAGACTTCTGCACGGGCCCTACAAAGGCCATGCCTTAATGGCCTTAATGGCCACGCCCGGCCTGGATGCACATACCCTAGACAAAGTGTGTAGAGCACACTTTCTTATGAGCCTGGCGCCAAAAGCACCAGGACTGGGTCCATTTGGACCCTTTGCGTGATAAAGGTAGTGGCCCTTGCCTAGTTGCCATGACAGCAGGCTGGGGTCATTGCCAGGTAGAAGGCGATCAGGAACCATTGTCACCACTATTGATAGGCAGACGATGGGAGCCGATTTTGGATTTGGGTTCTCACAGTTCCCTTTATTGAGAAAGGAGGGGCCAGACTGCAGTATATTCCTTGGCCACAAATGGATAAGGATAATTTAAGGTGTAAACTTCCCAGTTTAATGGCGGGTGCGGGAAAATGGATTTATGAGCTAGAGAATATGACAGGGGGAAATACATTAGCAATAGGGGACATTAACGGCCTCTTAGCAGCTATTCTTGGGGAAGGGCTGTTGACATTTGGATGAGAGCATGATATTCAAGTGTCACTGCACAGAACACAGTGCACAATGGAGCACCATTAAATAATTGTAGTGCAGATGTCTGGAGAGGTCTTAGGGTGCAGTATCCTGATACATCAGATATGGGTGCAATTATGCCAGGTAAGATGAAATTTGTCAAAGATCTGCTTGCTTACATTCAAAGATTTCAGGAACAGGGGACCCTTGAAACAAGGGAGCAATGGGGGTAGTCAGGGTCAGTATTCCCAAACATCTTATGTCAAGGATTGCCAGAACAGGTACAAAAACAGCTCAGGAAACTAGTGGGAATGGAAGTGAAGCAATGGGCAGAAATACAGTTGACCATAGTGCATCACTGTCGGTTGTTGCAGGAGAAAAATAAGAAGTAGGAAGATGATAGAAAACTTGAGGAATCCAAGTTAGTTCTGAAGAAATTGTCAAAATATGCCATAGAAGGGGCAGTGATTACAAGCGGAGAAGGATTGGGAATGCAGCACGCAGTGGGTGCATTACAGGCGAATAGTCAGCACCAAATGGATCAAGGCGGAAATGGGTTTATGTTTCGAGGCAGAGGAATGGGCTACAGAGGACAGGGTGGTTTTCAGAATATGCAGAATGATAAGCAGAATGTTCAAGGAGGATTTAATCTTGAGGGACAAATCAGAAGAGCTCCTCCTGTTGGACATGTGGGATGACAGGGCACAAGCCAAGGGTATGTACAGAATGGGCAATTCTCAAGAAGGGGGACAGCTTATCACAAGCTAGGGATGGGTTTGCCCAAGATCAGACAGTGTATCAAGCACAAGTGCCGCAAATGCAACAGGCATTGCAGCCACAGCAAGCACCATTGAATCCCCCACAAGGGCAGTCACAGCACCAACCCATGCAGATACAGCAGAATGTAAACACGGGACAGTTACTGACACCTAGAGTAGGGGTGCCACTATGGGAGGAGGAAGTTCTTTCACAGGTACAGGAATAAGTATGTATCCACAATAGGACAGCCCACAGGGCGACTTGATATGTTCAGTACTATCAATGACAACAGACCCCCAAGAGGAACCAAGGGCTGATGTGACGATAGGAGGAAAATCTTTTTCTTTTTTAGTAGACACTGGGGATGCTTGTTCATGTATATGAGAGGGAAAATACCCAATGTCAGGAAATGCCATGAATGCACAAGGTTTCTTTGGAGCTACGAGTCAAGTTCCTTTTTACTGACGAATGATCAGTCTCTATAGGAGAGTGTGATCTGTCTGTTCCATTACTGTATTCAAGACAGACACCAGTTAACATTCTAGGATGAGATTTAATGACAAAGCTTAATATGACGATTTCTTTTACTGATGAAGGCATAGTGTGTTCTATTACAGGAATACACTGTAATGTTGTGGCCGAATTTACATTGGCATTTATAGGGCAAATGGCTCTGCGAGGAATGCTGCTAGAGCCAGAATGTTTTCTTTATGGGGTACGCATTCTGCTGATATGGCTATCCGGCTTAGTGGGAGAGATTATGAGAATACATGATGATTTTTTGTTAAGGCCACAGATACCTATGGAGGAAGAGGGGGGGGACATATTATTCCCCTAGAGTTAAATGGCCATAGTGCGAGGGGAGATGGCCATGCTTGAAGGAACCGATGACGAGGGCAGGCCGTGGAGGACATTAATTGCCATTGGGGAGGGGTGTAGACTGACTGACGTCACTGACATGTTTAGAAATGATCCATCAGATGATGAAGTGATATTCGAGATGAGTATTGCATGTTGGATCAGAATATAAAAAAGAGAGATCCCACAGCCAATGGTGATAGTGCGGCAGCATCCAGCATTTTTCGATGAAGACTTGGAAAAGGTACCAAACTCTTTAGGGACTATGGGCCCCTATGATGTAGGCCTATTGAAAGGGGTAGGGGACGTTAAGATTAAGCTGAAGCCAGGAGCAATTTTACCTCAAGCAAGATAGTACCCCATATCTAGAGAGGCGGATGAGGGTATTTTTAAGACTATTTCAGCCCTGATGGAACAAGGTCTCTTAGTGACATCAGAGTCACTGTGTAATACCGTGGTGTATGCGATTAAGAAAATCGAAGGGCAGGTCGTAGAGATTCATACAAGATATGAGACCGATTAACCAGATTGTTGAGGCAGAATTTCCTTTATATCCGAATCTGACGACAGTATTGTGTAGTATTCCAGCAGAGGCACGATATTTTACGGTGATTGACTTGAAAAATGTGTTTTTCTCAATCCCATTGCAAAAGGACTCCCAAGACCTTACGTCATTCACGTTTTGCCAAACTAGACTGAAAAGCACTCGTTTGCCCGAAGGATACTTTGAGTCTCCATCGATCTTTAATAGGGTCCTCCATAATGACTTGGGCAATATTGATTTGAAAAGTACGTAGATGATATTTTGGTTTGTCACACAACAGAAGAGTTGAAAAAGATTTGATTCAGTTAATGACTATCCTAGCAGACAAGGGATATAAGGTAGACAAAGAGAAGCTGCTATATTGTCAATAAGAAGTGTTGTATATAGGACAGTTGATCTCACATGAGGGTAAAAGGGCCCCACTTGAAAGAACTGAGGCGATTATGAAAAAGAGCAAAACCGCACACGGTAAAACACATGCAACCATTTTTGAGATTATCCAACTATGTAAGAGCGTGGGTGTTTGATTATAGTTCATACACCAGACCCCTTTTGCAGGCTCTAAAGAAAGCCCAAGTGAATAAGGGAAAAATAGAATGGACTGAGGAAATGGAGGGAGGGTTTGAAGAACTGAAGAAAGCAATTTGTACAGCTCCAGTTTTAGGAATTCCCAATTATGACAAGGAGTTATTTTTATTCTCGCATACGAATAGGACAGTCATGACAGCAGTGCTTACACAGAGAACTAAACTGGGATACAAACCTCTGGCATATTATAGTGTGATTCTGGATCCAGTTATGAAAGGGCAATTTCCTTGCAAACAGTCACTGACAGCAGCCACGTTGGCAATCGAGAAGTCTACCAGTATTGTGATGGGGTGTTCTATGACATTGTTTGTTGAGCATGCTTTGTTTGCCATTTTGGAAAAACCTAAGGGTACATTAACATCTCAGAGAGTTTTTACATATGAGGTGGTTATATCGAATCCAGCAATCAAAATAGTCAGGTGTAAAACAGTGGACCCTGCCACGTTTGTAGCTGAGCCTGTGGTAGAGGGCGAGTATGTGCATCATTGCGCTTACTATGAGGAATTCTTTGATGATGTCCCGCGCGTAAAGGAAAATGCATTAGCAGGGGGGAAATTCTCTTTATTGATGGTTCTTTGAAAATTGATCAAACTAGTGGGGAAAGGCATTCAGGTTCAGCTGTGGTAATATATAGAGCAAATGGTGAATTTGAGGTGGTAGCAAGTGCAGGACTACCGTCTCAGTTTTCAGCGCAAGCAGCAGAATTAGTGGTGCTTATTGTTCCGCTCGAAAATCATGCAGGGCAGGAAGTAACGGTGTACAGTGCCTCCACCTATGTGATGTCAACCGTGCATGCAGGGCTAGCACAAAGGAAAAGGAGGGGCTGCCTCCGAGCGGATGGCACTCAGTGCAACATGCAGCATTAATGGACATGTTTATTAAGGTACTACAACTCCCACTAGCCATTACAATAGTTAAATGCGTAGCAAATACTAAACAAACTGACTTTATCTCTCGCGGGAACAAAGACGCAGATGAAGAGGCCAAAAGGGTTGCATATTCACCAGATATTTCAAGTTTTGATACTCCAGATGTAAAGGAAAAATTAGTCACAATTATGACAGTAAATGAATGGTTTAATCATTCATCAAGAACACAGTTGATGGAGGTTCAAAGCAGTGCACCACAGGAGGAGCAAGAGTTGTGGCAACAAAGGGGTCGTTCTTTATCCCCCTCTGAAGCATTATGGCGACAGGACAGCATTAGAACACCAGTGATGCCGATACCATTGTTAAAGGTAGAGCTTGAACAGCTGCACTACCTTGCACATGTAACTAGGGAAAGCCTTGCAGCAGCTATTGCGGAGGACTGGTTCGTACCGAACCTGTTAGAACACGTTGCATTTTATGTAGTAAATTGCATCGTATGCCAAAGGTTTACCACTGGGCACACACTGCAAATGATCAGAGAAGTGATTCCTCGAACGAACGGTCCTTTTCAGCATTTACATATCGATTATGTTGATATGCTGCAAGTATGTAGTGGATACAGGTATATGATAGTGGTGGTGTGTCCCTTTTCAAGGTGGATTGAAGCAGGCCCTTGTACACACCCTGATGCCACTTGTGCAGTGAGGTTTTTAGTCTGAGAACTCTTTCCCACATGGGGAGTGTGTGAGGTGTTGAGATCCGACAATGGACCCCATTTTGTTAATGAAGCATTTGAACAGATTAGTCTATTACTAAGAATAAAACACAAGTTGTCTTCTGATTATCATCCGCAAGCAAATGGAATATGTGAGAGACTCAACAGTCTCCTTAAAGACACTGAATACGGGATGGCTGTATTGCTTGCCCAATGCATTTTATGCATTAAGGAATCAGCCTGGGTCAGACCACCACCTCACACCCCACGAGCTAGTGACAGGGAGGTGAATGAGGTGAATGAGAACGCCTTTGTCTCCTTCATCAAGGAGCAGAAATGATACCCTTAAGACGGCAGAAATGTTAGGAAATTAGTTACGTGCTTATTTAACATGTACCTCTGTAATTTCAAATCAACTCTAACGCAAGGGGGGTCGGTCTCAGGACACAGATGAACACCATTCAGCAACCAGAATTCAAGAACTACTTCCTGTACCTAGACTTTTTATTGGAGACCCAACCTTAGTGCGTAATTTCACCAGGAAGTGGCACGAGCCACGCTTTAGTTGTCCCTTTATTGTAGAAAACATCACTCCCTCAGCAGTACAAATCCAAGAGAGACGCACCTCGATCCATTTGAGTGACGGAAAGCCTCACGCTGATGTGACCGACACACCCCCAACCGTCGATTTTGAAGCAAGACAAGAAGAAGAAGTTCAGCGTGTGCAGACCCGATCGATGACGAGGAAGAAGGATGCTAAGGTTGCTGATTAAATAAATGCAAGTGTGCATTTGGACTGTGGCTCACCTCAGACACTCTTTATAGATATTTTAGCAGGAGTGCAAACCCAGTTCTTGAGTCACAGGAATCTTTTGAATTGGACTTTAGAAAGTATTGACGCACTAAACATGCCAGACCTAGAGATTGAATTTGACGACTGGAAACGTGAGAAATTTCCAGCCTCGTTCCTCACTGAGTTTCTGTTTAGATAAATCAATGGTCCTGACAGATGCTGATTCCCATAGGCTCCTTCTCACTTTTTTTGTTTTTATGCTTAAAGCTTACCCTGCTCTTATTGGGTGCAGTCCTAAAAATCGTACTTTCCTGCATAATCCTAAAAATGGCCCTGCAATCAGGAAGCTGCTTGTGGCAATAGTTGAAAAGATCCTGCAGTTACCTGACCATTGAACAGCGTTGCCTGATTAAAAAGGATTTTTCCTTCCTTAAAGCAGTACACAGGCACAATGAGGAATGTCGAGAATGCTACAGTTTTGGAAAGTGAGCAAACTCAAACATTTTTGGAAAATCATTGATGGTGGGGATTGATGTTTTGGTGCATGATATATGCGTGCTCAGCATTTATCATTGTTTTCCTGATTTTGTTGATTCATACTGTTTACTTCATTGGTCCAAGCAAGGTAGAAGTCCCTTTGATTCTTCCAACTCCAGTGACTCTCAAAAATGTATCTATTACTGAAAGACCAAGAACATTTTTGATTATCCCTACGCCAGTGGCGTATATGAGGACACCCATTTCTATGACAAGTGTTCCTATGATTCGCTCTGTAGGAAGGACCCTCATTGATATACTTCATGAGCATTATGCATGAACCCTCCTTATGCGAGTGAGACACAGGAGAAGCAAAAAGGAAGCAGATTATGAGTTAAACAATTATCTAGGCTGTACAGCGCATTTGGGTAATAACATATGGTATCAGCACATGAAAAAGGTGGGAAAGAGAGGTCCAAAGAGAGCTTCTATGTTTGTGCTCTCACACCTTATGCCAGGGGGGAATTCCCAGATATTCACAGCTATAGAAGCAGCAGTCCAGAAAGCTCACTGCCTGCTGCATCTTGCACTCTGCCATACGAGAGGTCAGTTCCAGGGTCGAACAGCATCATTGGTATGGAGGACTGAGAAGACGGCCCCGGAAGAATATGATTATGTGCAAGATTGAAAGACAAGAGAGAGACCCCACACCAGAGATCACGTGATAAGATATGAACAGCTTTGAATAAATGGAGCAGGAATCAGGTGGGAAGTAAACAAGAAGCTCAATTGCCAAGGAAAGAACTACAAAGAAATACGAAGATGCAAGGAGAGTGGTCAGCTGCAAATCAAGGGAACAGTGCTTACTCCGGAGGGATGGGCTGAAGGCCTGAATGTATGTAACACATTAGCACTTATAGAATACTATGAGCCAGTTATAGATACTGCGGAGAATGAATGCAAACATCATTGGCCAAAGATTGCAAAGTTGCTGACATGGGTTGATGATAAAGGAGGCCTGTTGCAGATAGTGCCTCTAGCTAGTGCAGAGCTACGCTTCAGAAACAATGGCACAAGAAAGGTTGGAATGAATCAGCAGTGCGGACGAATTTTCAATGTCCCAGGCATGAAGGATGGAACAGTAGTGATAATGGACCATTACTGGGCCTATGTATCCAGAGCGTCTATAAAGTTGCCCAAAGACTGGGAAGGGCTGTGTTCAATAGTACCCATTCATGTTCCAGAATTGATGAGTCTGAAGAGTGACTAGAATATTGGAGAATTTCCGAAAGCTGATGCCCCTGTAATGACCAGCTAAGTCCATAGAAGCCTTTGATTCAATACCGTATGAACACAGGTCGTTCAGTGATACTGCTGCAGTATTCACAACTATCTTCATGCCAGGGATCCAGACAATGGCAAATGTGAAGTGGTTGCTAATCACTCGCTGGTAGCTCCTGCAGACAACCAACACAACAATAAAGGGATTCAACGCTATCGAAGAAGAATTGGGAGCCATAAGACTGATGACTCTCCAGAACAGATATGTCTTGGACATGACCACGGCAATGGATGGAGGTGTTTGTGCCAAAATTGGAAAATCTTGTTGCACATTCATACTTTCTCACAATGATACAAATGGGACCTAGACAGAAGCCATAATGTTGCTAATGAACTTGCACATCAAGATGGGAAATGGAACAAAAGTTATTGCAAATTACAGCTGGTTTGCATCGAACTTCTCATGGGTTCCACAATGGATGGCAAATATTTTCAAATTTCTTGGAGCACTATTGGTGATGATCGTGTTCGGATTCTGTGTGATCAGAATAATAATCACACAGTGAAAGAAGACAGCAAAGAAAGCAGCAGGAGTGAAGATCATGATCGATGTTGAGTCTGGATTTGGACCCAAAGAGTTGACAGATGAAGACATCTGAAAATATATAGAAGGGAGTATTCTAGCACCCGAGGGAACGAAGTTCCTGTATCCAAGAAACCACAAAAAGTTTGTGGGAAGATGGATCTACTGTAGCCTGAATGGACATTGTAGTCATATGACCTGGAGCGTTGATGACCATCTAAAATCAGCAGGATCTCTGAAAGCAGTAGTAAAGATATGGACTCCAAAGAAGCATTTTTCAGACGAGGATGTCTAGATGTGAAGACTGATGGGAGAGTGGTCGATGAATCAACCAGAGGGGGGAGTGTAGAGGAGGAGCCAAATGCCCCTACTGGAAGTCCCGTCCCTATTTTGTCTATATGTTGGAAGCCGGAAGTTGCAACATGCACAACACCGATAATGGTACCTATCCCACAAACAATTCTCTAAACAAGGTATCCATTGAGAAAGCCCTATATGATGTACCCGTGGAGAAATGCCAGTCTCTTAAAGGAGGTTCCTGAAGAAATGTGAAGTGGTGAAGGCAAGAGACTGGTGACGTCACATGAATCAGAGGTAACACACCAAGAAGAGATGCCAAGGAAGAAAGTATATAGACATTAGAGAATCTGATAACGAAGTTAAGAAGTGAGTAACATTTCATGTGCAGAAGAAGATTGCAAGTCCGAAGAAGCACTGCAGAAAATGCAAACCTCTTTATAATTGTATAGATGCTGAAACGAAAGTAGGCAAAGTAACCATGAAGGCTGGCTATTCGTAGTGAATAGACTGCAGGTGGTGCCACCATTATATATATGTATATAGAATCTGGATGTTCCACATTGCATTTTAGCAAACTAGGACCCCCTGAGCAAAAAGGGCTGAAAGTGTGGCGCAGTAGAGAAAGATAGCTGACGATGAAGGAAGATTTGAGAACGTTGTCTGGCCCAGTGTGAAGGTTTGGGGCAGCCAAGAAACTGGTTATCTATTCGAAATGATACATTGAACATAAGATGCGAAGTGAGCTCCTGTTGAGGTGCAATGGAAAAATACTATGAGTGCCAAGTTTTATTCATTTAATAGTATTAAATATGAAAAACGAGCTAAAACACGGTCTCCTGTCACATGGTGTAGATGAAACTACACTTTGGGCAAGCTACATTGAGACTGAAGTTAAGAAAGTGCTAACACTCACTTCTATTCTCAGGCACAGTGATACTTTGCAAGGCCGAGTTCAAAGACAATTTGAATGGCAGACAGCAGGAGTGTTGATTGATGATGGGCTAATTGAGAGGGAAGGCATGGTCAAGTACACCCACAAGCACCTTGGGTACAAGCTTGTGTGCTGCTAGCGAGTGGAATATTCCAGAAGGGCCAACCAATTATAGAGGGCCACATAGCAAAGAGCCCTATGGTTTGAAAGCCAATTAAACTGTGTTATTTTATGACACTGAAGAGTGACTTACACTAGGGGTGGGCATAGTTGTCCACCTGACTAGGAAGACACAATCACAAGCATATTTCCCATAGAAAGTATACCTAGATGTTCTCAGTAGACCAACCACAATACAATTTAGGTTTTCTTATTTTGCCACATAGTGTGATGTCAATGATGATGAGTTTTTACTATAAATGTGTGTTTTTTCATGTAACACGTTGAGACACGTGAGCGAACATCCATTGATGTCCATTGTACTCCCTGTTTTAGACAGGTGTAAATAAAACAGCTAAGTTTTGCCAACTTCATGAGTCCGTATTATTATTGTTGTAAGACTAAATTCTACAACCCCATCCATCCCATATGGCGCTACCTCCCTTAAAGAGCCTACAGGTTCAATTATAACCCCTTTTGTTCCCCTGGTTTGATTTCCCAGGGTGCATTATGAACCATTCTATTCCCTGGTTTGATTTGCTACGATGCATTATAAACCCTTTTGTTCCCTCGTTTGATTTTTCAGGGTGCATTACGAATCCTACTGTTCCCAGGTTTTATTTTCCCAGGATGCATTATAAACCCTTCTGTTCCCTGGTTTTATTTGCCAGGGTGCTTTTTAAACCCTTATGTTCCCAGGTTTGCATTGCCAGGGTGCATTATAAACCCTTATGTTCCACTGGTTTGATTTTCCAGGGGGCATTATAAACCCCTGTGTTCCCCCGGTTTGATTTGCCACGGTGCATTATGAACCCTTCTGTTCCCTTGTTTTCTTTGCCCAGGATGCATTATAAACTCTTTGTTCCCTGGTTGTATTTGCCAGGGTGCATTATAAACCCTTTTGTTCCCACAGTTTGTTTTTCCAGGCTACTTTATGAACCCTTCTGTTCCCCAGTTTTATTTTCCTTGGTGAATTTTAAACCATTCTGTTACCGGTTTCATTTGCCAGGCTGCATTATAAACTCTTTTGTTTCCCTGGTTTGATTTGCCAGGGTGCATTATAAACCCTTTTGTTTCACCGGTTTGATTTCCCAGGGTGCATTATAAACCCTTTAGTTCCCACGGTTCGATTTGCCAGGGTGCATTAAGAACCCTTCTGTTCCCTCGGTTTGATTTGCCAGGGTGCATTACAAACCCTTTAGTTCCCCCAATTTGATTTGCCAGGGTGCATTAAGAACCCTTCTGTTCCCCCGGTTTATTTTCCAGGGTGCACTATGAACCCTTCTATTCCCTGGTTTTATTTTCAACAGTGAATTTTAAAACCTTCTGTTCCCTGGTTTAATTTTCCAGGGTGCATTTTAAACCCTTCTGTTCCCCGGTTTGAGTTTGCAGGGTACATTATAAACCCTTTAGTTCTCCCTGGTTTGATCTGCCAGGGTGCATTATGAACCCTTCTGTTCCCCCAGTTTGATTTGCCAGGGTGCATTATAAATCCTTTAGTTCCCCCAATTTGATTTTTCAGGGTGCATTAAGAACCCTTCTGTTCTCCCGGTGGTTTATTTTCCAGGGTGCACTATGAACCCTTATATTCCCTGGTTTTATTTTCCAGGGTGAATTTTAAAACCTTCTGTTCCCTGGTTTCATTTTCCAGGGTGCATTTTAAACCCTTCTGTTCCCCGGTTTGAGTTTTGCAGGGTACATTATAAACCCTTTAGTTCTCCCTGGTTTGATCTGCCAGGGTGCATTATGAACCCTTGTTTCCCCGGTTAGATTTGCAAGGGAGCATTTTAAACCCTTCTTTTCCCTTTTTTTATGTTCCCAGGATGCATTATAAAGCCTTATGTTCCACTGGTTTGATTTTCCAGGGGGCATTATAAACCCCTGTGTTCCCCCGGTTTGATTTGCCACGGTGCATTATGAACCCTTCTGTTCCCTTGTTTTATTTGCCCAGGATGCATTATAAATCCTTCTGTTCCCCAGTTTTATTTTCCTTGGTGAATTTTAAACCATTCTGTTACTGGTTTGATTTGCCAGGCTGCATTATAAACCCTTTTGTTTCCCTGGTTTGATTTGCCAGGGTGCATTATAAACCCTTTGGTTTCACCGGTTTGATTTACCAGGGTGCATTATAAACCCTTTAGTTCCCACGGTTTGATTTGCCAGGGTGCATTAAGAACCCTTCTGTTCCCTCGGTTTGATTTGCCAGGGTGCATTATAAACCCTTTAGTTCCCCCAATTTGATTTGCCAGGGTGCATTAAGAACCCTTCTCTTCCCCCGGTTTATTTTCCAGGGTGCACTATGAACCCTTCTGTTCCCTGGTTTTATTTGCCAGAGTGCTTTTTAAACCCTTATGTTCCCAGGTTTGCATTGCCAGGGTGCATTATAAACCCTTATTTTCCACTGGTTTGATTTTCCAGGAGGCATTATAAACCCCTGTGTTCCCCCGGTTTGATTTGCCACAGTGCATTATGAACCCTTCTGTTCCCTTGTTTTCTTTGCCCAGGATGCATTATAAACTCTTTGTTCCCTGGTTGTATTTGCCAGGGTGCATTATAAACCCTTTTGTTCCCACAGTTTGTTTTTCCAGGCTACTTTATGAACCCTTCTGTTCCCCAGTTTTATTTTCCTTGGTGAATTTTAAACCATTCTGTTACCGGTTTCATTTGCCAGGCTGCATTATAAACTCTTTTGTTTCCCTGGTTTGATTTGCCAGGGTGCATTATAAACCCTTTTGTTTCACCGGTTTGATTTCCCAGGGTGCATTATAAACCCTTTAGTTCCCACGGTTCGATTTGCCAGGGTGCATTAAGAACCCTTCTGTTCCCTCGGTTTGATTTGCCAGGGTGCATTACAAACCCTTTAGTTCCCCCAATTTGATTTGCCAGGGTGCATTAAGAACCCTTCTGTTCCCCCGGTTTATTTTCCAGGGTGCACTATGAACCCTTCTATTCCCTGGTTTTATTTTCAACAGTGAATTTTAAAACCTTCTGTTCCCTGGTTTAATTTTCCAGGGTGCATTTTAAACCCTTCTGTTCCCCGGTTTGAGTTTGCAGGGTACATTATAAACCCTTTAGTTCTCCCTGGTTTGATCTGCCAGGGTGCATTATGAACCCTTCTGTTCCCCCAGTTTGATTTGCCAGGGTGCATTATAAATCCTTTAGTTCCCCCAATTTGATTTTTCAGGGTGCATTAAGAACCCTTCTGTTCTCCCGGTGGTTTATTTTCCAGGGTGCACTATGAACCCTTATATTCCCTGGTTTTATTTTCCAGGGTGAATTTTAAAACCTTCTGTTCCCTGGTTTCATTTTCCAGGGTGCATTTTAAACCCTTCTGTTCCCCGGTTTGAGTTTTGCAGGGTACATTATAAACCCTTTAGTTCTCCCTGGTTTGATCTGCCAGGGTGCATTATGAACCCTTGTTTCCCCGGTTAGATTTGCAAGGGAGCATTTTAAACCCTTCTTTTCCCTTTTTTTATGTTCCCAGGATGCATTATAAAGCCTTATGTTCCACTGGTTTGATTTTCCAGGGGGCATTATAAACCCCTGTGTTCCCCCGGTTTGATTTGCCACGGTGCATTATGAACCCTTCTGTTCCCTTGTTTTATTTGCCCAGGATGCATTATAAATCCTTCTGTTCCCCAGTTTTATTTTCCTTGGTGAATTTTAAACCATTCTGTTACTGGTTTGATTTGCCAGGCTGCATTATAAACCCTTTTGTTTCCCTGGTTTGATTTGCCAGGGTGCATTATAAACCCTTTGGTTTCACCGGTTTGATTTACCAGGGTGCATTATAAACCCTTTAGTTCCCACGGTTTGATTTGCCAGGGTGCATTAAGAACCCTTCTGTTCCCTCGGTTTGATTTGCCAGGGTGCATTATAAACCCTTTAGTTCCCCCAATTTGATTTGCCAGGGTGCATTAAGAACCCTTCTCTTCCCCCGGTTTATTTTCCAGGGTGCACTATGAACCCTTCTGTTCCCTGGTTTTATTTGCCAGAGTGCTTTTTAAACCCTTATGTTCCCAGGTTTGCATTGCCAGGGTGCATTATAAACCCTTATTTTCCACTGGTTTGATTTTCCAGGAGGCATTATAAACCCCTGTGTTCCCCCGGTTTGATTTGCCACAGTGCATTATGAACCCTTCTGTTCCCTTGTTTTCTTTGCCCAGGATGCATTATAAACTCTTTGTTCCCTGGTTGTATTTGCCAGGGTGCATTATAAACCCTTTTGTTCCCACAGTTTGTTTTTCCAGGCTACTTTATGAACCCTTCTGTTCCCCAGTTTTATTTTCCTTGGTGAATTTTAAACCATTCTGTTACCGGTTTGATTTGCCAGGCTGCATTATAAACCCTTTTGTTTCCCTGGTTTGATTTGCCAGGGTGCATTATAAATCCTTTTGTTTCACCGGTTTGATTTCCCAGGGTGCATTATAAACCCTTTAGTTCCCACGGTTCGATTTGCCACGGTGCATTAAGAACCCTTATGTTCTCCCGGTGGTTTATTTTCCAGGGTGCACTATGAACCCTTATATTCCCTGGTTTTATTTTCCAGGGTGAATTTTAAAACCTTCTGTTCCCTGGTTTCATTTTCCAGGGTGCATTTTAAACCCTTCTGTTCCCCGGTTTGAGTTTTGCAGGGTACATTATAAACCCTTTAGTTCTCCCTGGTTTGATCTGCCAGGGTGCATTATGAACCCTTGTTTCCCCGGTTAGATTTGCAAGGGAGCATTTTAAACCCTTCTTTTCCCTTTTTTTATGTTCCCAGGATGCATTATAAAGCCTTATGTTCCACTGGTTTGATTTTCCAGGGGGCATTATAAACCCCTGTGTTCCCCCGGTTTGATTTGCCACGGTGCATTATGAACCCTTCTGTTCCCTTGTTTTATTTGCCCAGGATGCATTATAAACCCTTCTGTTCCCCAGTTTTATTTTCCTTGGTGAATTTTAAACCATTCTGTTACTGGTTTGATTTGCCAGGCTGCATTATAAACCCTTTTGTTTCCCTGGTTTGATTTGCCAGGGTGCATTATAAACCCTTTGGTTTCACCGGTTTGATTTACCAGGGTGGATTATAAACCCTTTAGTTCCCACGGTTTGATTTGCCAGGGTGCATTAAGAACCCTTCTGTTCCCTCGGTTTGATTTGCCAGGGTGCATTATAAACCCTTTAGTTCCCCCAATTTGATTTGCCAGGGTGCATCAAGAACCCTTCTCTTCCCCCGGTTTATTTTCCAGGGTGCACTATGAACCCTTCTGTTCCCTGGTTTTATTTGCCAGGGTGCTTTTTAAACCCTTATGTTCCCAGGTTTGCATTGCCAGGGTGCATTATAAACCCTTATTTTCCACTGGTTTGATTTTCCAGGGGGCATTATAAACCCCTGTGTTCCCCCGGTTTGATTTGCCACAGTGCATTATGAACCCTTCTGTTCCCTTGTTTTCTTTGCCCAGGATGCATTATAAACTCTTTGTTCCCTGGTTGTATTTGCCAGGGTGCATTATAAACCCTTTTGTTCCCACAGTTTGTTTTTCCAGGCTACTTTATGAACCCTTCTGTTCCCCAGTTTTATTTTCCTTGGTGAATTTTAAACCATTCTGTTACCGGTTTGATTTGCCAGGCTGCATTATAAACCCTTTTTTTTCCCTGGTTTGATTTGCCAGGGTGCATTATAAATCCTTTTGTTTCACCGGTTTGATTTCCCAGGGTGCATTAAGAACCCTTTAGTTCCCACGGTTCGATTTGCCACGGTGCATTAAGAACCCTTCTGTTCCCTCGGTTTGATTTGCCAGGGTGCATTACAAACCCTTTAGTTCCCCCAATTTGATTTGCCAGGGTGCATTAAGAACCCTTCTGTTCCCCCGGTTTATTTTCCAGGGTGCACTATGAACCCTTCTATTCCCTGGTTTTATTTTCAACAGTGAATTTTAAAACCTTCTGTTCCCTGGTTTAATTTTCCAGGGTGCATTAAGAACCCTTCTGTTCTCCCGGTGGTTTATTATCCAGGGTGCACTATGAACCCTTATTTTAGCTGGTTTTATTTTCCAGGGTGAATTTTAAAACCTTCTGTTCCCTGGTTTCATTTTCCAGGGTATGATATGATATGATATGATATGGCATTTGTAACGCGCCTATATACAAGTGTTTCAAGGTGCATTTTAAACCCTTCTGTTCCCCGGTTTGAGTTTGCAGGGTACATTATAAACCCTTTAGTTCTCCCTGGTTTGATCTGCCAGGGTGCATTATGAACCCTTCTGTTTCCCCGGTTAGATTTGCAAGGTAGCATTTTAAACCCTTCTTTTCCCTTGTTTTATGTTCCCAGGATGCATTATAAAGCCTTATGTTCCACTGGTTTGATTTTCCAGGGGGCATTATAAACCACTGTGTTTCCCCGGTTTGATTTGCCACGGTGCATTATGAACCCTTCTGTTCCCCAGTTTTATTTTCCTTGGTGAATTTTAAACCATTCTGTTACTGGTTTGATTTGCCAGGCTGCATTATAAACCCTTTTGTTTCCCTGGTTTGATTTGCCAGGGTGCATTATAAACCCTTTGGTTTCACCGGTTTGATTTCCCAGGGTGCATTATAAACCCTTTAGTTCCCATGGTTTGATTTTCCAGGGTGCATTTAGAACCCTTCTGTTCCCCCGATTTGATTTGCCAGGGTGCATTATGAACCCTTCTGTTCCCCCGGTTAGATTTGCAAGGGTGTATTTTAAACCCTTCTTTTCCCTGGTTTTATGTTCCCAGGATGCATTATAAACCCTTCTGTTACCCGTTTTATTTGCCCATGTACATTTTAAACCCTTCTGTTCCCTGGTTTGATTTTCCAGGGTGCATTATAAACCCCTTTGTTCCCCCGGTTTGATTTTCCAGATGCATTATAAGCCATTTTATTCCCCTGGTTTGATTTGCCTGGGTGCATTTTCTTTATTTACTTGATTTAATTGTTAAAAACAATTTTTACAAGATTGGTTCCCTTAAAAAAACCATGAAAAAGAAAATCCTATTCGATTCTCAGTCCAAGACTCTTTTGAATGCAATGTTCTTGGTGTCTCCAACAGGAGCAAACGGTGTGAGCAGTGAGGGCTTTTACTATCCCTTTTGTTATTGAGTTATTAATCCAATATCTCGGAAGAAGCCCACCACTGCGATGACCCAAGTCGTCTTTTCTCCACTGATTAGTCGACACCACCATTCATCTTCATCGTAAGAATGTAAATTTTTGAACAAGGGTCCGAGATGTAATGTGCGAGAAGCCAACACTCCTGGAGAATTCATCAGCAGGTGTTTGATGGTTTCCACCTCATCCCGGAGCTGGCAGAATCTGCAAAATGTTTCTTCTGACTGTTTCCATCTTGACAAAACTTCCTTCATGTGTATGATGTTCAACCGAATTCTCAGGAAACACTCTCGAACTTTCTTGTCAGGACATTTTGACAAGTAAGGTTTTAGAGAGTTGACTTTTGGCCAGATCAAAGGTAAATCGTGTATCAGTTTTGTAGTCGAAGCCTTGTCCAGCGTATCAATCCAATCTCTTTCTATAATACGCTGTTTTACCTTTACAGGATTGTTGATAAGTTCCTCATTGGAACTACCCGCCCAGTCTAGCAAAGTTTGTATCCTTAGTGACCAATCGGACAGCATTTTGCACTATCCTGACATTATTTCCTGATGTATTTCCTTCAGGATCAGCAGCGGAGAGGGTAACAAAGTTTTTCGATAAAGCATAATTTCATTTCGGGCCACAATGGAACTCAAAGATTGAAGCGACAGCTCCCTCCTTATCTGTACGATTGGAAGAGACTTTGGGAGATTAAGGACCTTTTTCCAATAGAGTCCCTCTACTCTTGCCCAGAAGTTCGTTGGCATGCTTGGTAGTGCTTCAGCTCCGTAAGTCAAGCTAGGTACTACCTTCGTTCTGTAGAAGGTCAGTACTGGTAGTAGTGTGAGGCGCCCTAATTTGTTCGCCACTGCACACGACTGGGCTATGAGGAGGCAAGTTTTCGTCATTATGTTTTCTTCTATTGGGACTTCTTTGATACTTTTATTTAAGATATTGCCAAGGTACTTGAAGTTGGTTACATTTTCCAGCTGTTTGTTATCCACTGACCAAACAAATTTCTCCACATCCCGGGGCGACTTTCCAAAAGTCATTATTTTAGTTTTTTTCAAGATTCATCTGGAGCTGATTTTCTTTGAGGTATGCATTAAGATTGTTCATCTGTCTCTGTAGGCCTTTAGGGGTGAGGTCAATGAGGATAATGTCGTCTGCGTATAGCAGCCTTGATATTTTACTTGTTCCCAATGTCGGGGGGAAAGAGCAGACTCTATCCTCGTAGTCCTTGTAGTCCGCTATATAGGTGTTGTACAAAGCCAGGGCCAGTGGGCATCCTTGTTTAACCCCTCTCTCTGTCTTGATCCAAGAAGAAAGCCGACCCAAGTTGTTTAAGCGCACACACATTGAGGTTTCTGAATACAGGGCCTTTATTGGATCCAAGATCTCAGAGGGGCAGGCATGATGGTGTAATTTGGCCGACAGTAGCATTCTATCGACTCGGTCAAAGGCCTGTACCAGATCAATAAATGCCATGTATATTTTAGGCCGGCCCTCTAATACCTTTGCTTTTAGTGTGCTCATTGCCAGGATATTTGCAGTCGTCCCAATGTTTTTCACAAAGCCTCCCTGTAGTGGATCAAACAGGGCTGATGTAGATATCCAGGATTGTAGATTGTCTAAGACCAAAGCCGCTAAAAGTTTTCCTATGGTGTCCAACAGTGCTATGGAGCGGTAATTCGAGGGGTTGTCACTATTGCCTTCTTCCACGACGGTGGAATCTCTGAGAGCTTGACACAGATCGTGAATACCTCTTTGATGAAAATGGACCAAGATTTCAGATTTTTTTTCAGATCAAAGTTTGTAATGCCATCGGGCCCGCTGCTCTAGAACCATTAAGCTTTTTGATTTTCCATTGGATCGTCTCAAGATCAGTTGGAATAGCCCAGGAGTTCTTTTGTCTGGTTGTCTGAAGATTTTTAGATGATGCTGGGACACCATAAAGATCACTGAAATGAGATACCCATCTTTGATCACTTATTGAATTTTGCAAAGCTTGGTTCAGCACTTTCTAATTCCCCTTAATTAGGGACCAAAAGTCCCGCGCGTTCTTTCCACAAATGGTTCGTAGCATGGTCTCGGCATCATCTTGAGCGCGCTGGAATTTCGATGTCCTTATCCAGGATTTATAGTTATTAACTGCCAAAATTGCTTCTTCTTTTTTTCTGTATAGACTTAGAAGTTGCTGCTGCCCGTTTCAATTTTCTCACCCATTTTCTACGTTCAACTAGCTGTGCGTTGAATACATGCTTGGTTGGGATTGCAGATGACGGGTTCTTTCCCTTCGTGGAGGCAAATATTGAGAGAACTGGGACATAGTCTGCCGATACATTGACCCCGGTTGGTTTCATACTTTTTTCCTCCATGTACAACTGTGTCAGCTGAACAATTGCGGTTTCAGGCAGCCTCAACCTTATACCACTTTGGTTGACTTCCAGGTTAGAAGTTGTGTAACGAGCTTTTAGTCTTGGTGAGGACCAGGTAAATCTCATAATATTATGGTGACTATACTTGGTCCTAGTCACCTCAAACGATTCCTTTACTGTTAAAAAGCTACGTGAAACCTGAATGTAGTCGATGATGGCAGTTTGATTGTTTCGCTCCCATGTGGGGATATGGTCTTCTTTAGAAACTGGTCGATGTAGGAGATTATGTATGTCTCTCGACTTTATTAAGTTTGTCCATCTCCGGGCTCTCCCCATAGGAGAGTTTAGTCCTTTAGTTAGATTGATATTCAAATCTCCCACCAGGATGATATTGTTGGAGTTGCTCGATGTTAAATAACCTCTTTTGTTCCCCCCGGTTTGATTTGTCAGTGTGTATTTTAAACCCTTCTGTTGCCTGGTTTGATTTGCTAGGATGCATATTAACCCCTTCTGTTCCCCAGTTGTATTTGCCAGGGTGCATTACAAACCCTTTTGTTTCCGGGTTTGATTTGCCAGGGTGTATTATAAACCCTTAGGTTCCCCCTGGTTTGATTTGCCAGGGTGCATTACGAAACCTTCTATTCCCCTGGTTTGATTTGCCAGGGTGCATTATAAACCTTTCTGTTCCCCGGTTTTTTTGCCAGTCGATTAAAAACACGGGACGCCCGACCAGTGGATTTACCCAGTTAAAGATTTCCAGAAAGATACAGTGTTAAGACCCTGTGATGTAGAAATTTGGCTCATATACACAGGAGGCACCCGAGTAAGAGGATTTAGGAATAATTCGTTTTCTGTGGACTTACACCGGACTTTGAACCCATTGATGTGATGTTAGGAACGAGAGCTATTAGCAAATGATGTACTTGCAACAATGGCGAGCAAGCAGCGAAGAGAACACGCATGCGTCCATTTTGAATGTGACCAGATTGGGGAAGATATTTTAGCCTTGAGAACGAGCTCTGGTAGAAACACGTGTCGGCTGTTAGACGATCTATCTATTGTAAAATCTATTACATCAGGGGCTTGAGCAAAGAAGAGTTTGCTGTGAGATGACAGAGTATGTGTATGAGGGGAGTTTGGGATCAAACTGGTCAGCGCAGTGTCATAGTGCTTTGACTAGGGCTTAGGGGCAGGCTCTGGACTACTGTGACTGCAGCTTTTCATATTTAATAACAAACTAGCGGAAACAGTAACCCTTTTGTTCCCCGGTTTGATTTGCCAGTTTGGGTCCACCTGTCAGTGCTTGGAAGCTGGATGCTTGTGTCTGCTTTCCCTTCACACTCTATGGATACTTAGTTCCTTAGTTTATCGTGTATTTGTTTCCTTAACAAAAGTGGCTCTCCTTAGGAGGAATGCGCTTTCACTGGTTGGACTCCAGGATGTTTGGGAATGTGTGATTCAGTGTTTGGTTTCTCTCTGCAGTGCTGGGTCATGCGTATAGTCCTGTGTGAGTTGTACTGTTTCTCTATTTGGTTCCAGGCATGCCACAATACATGACAATACATTTAATTTGTTGACTTCAGAATATGGCAAAGACGTGTTCCAGGGCTCCCATTTCTTTTTTGGGGCAAAGGGCATGTCCAAGACATGTATTAGCTATTTGGTTTCTCTGAAGAGACCCAGCCACGGTTGAGTGCTCCTGTTTCTCAGGCGAGTTCCCAGATGTGTTGAGTTTTTATGTTTCTCTCTTTCAGTCATTCATTAAAACACAGTGTACGCACAGCCCAGTCTTTGCAGTTCACAGTGTCGCAAGCGCAGACATGTGTGTACTGTATTCTGGGTGACCTTTTCACTGCTGTCATCAACTTGCCTCTATTTATGACCTTTCCCGAATCTCCCTTTCCACCATGTACTGGAGTGAACTATGGAAGTATGATGTATTTGCCCTGAAGAAGACAATGTGACTAATGAATACAGGTCGAAACTCGCACACTCATTCTCCTCATAGCTTATTGTTTGCACTGAACTCATCAACCCCCCGGATATACTCGCATCTGGGCCTGGCCCTGTAATTACAGAACTCTTGCTCAAACAATCAGTCTTGCACCAAACTCAGATCGGTGGCTGTAAAACCATTCTTAATTATGGTAAATTTGAATATATATATAAATGTTTGGGCCACCACTGAAAGGGCACATATAATGCAATATTGTGTGAATTGGTTAACCCCTGCAGCGCATGAAATAGCTGATTTAGGTGACGTTTTGAAGTAAATGGAGGTTTCTGTCACGGATCAGGCGCCAAGTCTCGGCTTGTCCTACAACTTCACATAAACAGGGATGACTAATGCTCCATAAGCCAGATAAACCGGAAGAGCTTTCCTGCTCGTGGACGCATCAGTGTGCCGGAAATCACTGCGTTCTGCAAGGCCTCATCCCTCCTGCAGTCACATATGTGCAACTTTCCATGACAATCTGCAACCCTCCCGCTCCCAACCTAGCACACGCGGGGCGCAATACCACCACCCTCGTCATATGGAGCGCCAGGCGCAGTTGCAGTGTTTCCCGCCAAATCTGGCACTCCCGCAATAAAGTATTGAGCCCTTCATAGAAACTCAAAGGCCCTTAGAACACATTTAGGGATCCCTGCCAAGTTCCAGTCATAAAAGCATTGAATACATGGAATCAGGTACTCCTTGCACGAGTAGTGAGGACACTGCGAAACACTGAGGAGCTCCCTGAATGCGCAATCTTATGTGGTCACATCTCCACCTCTTAAAACGAGGATGCACCTTTTCAAAGCAATGCAAAGGCCGACGGAAGCCCAGTGGTGACGTGTGCGCCTCTAGCGCTACGATTTATTATTATCATAATTATTATTTATTTATTCATTTATTTCACTAATTGGCTTTTTAATACCTGAGTTTGGTTTCTAAGCGCAGATCCGAAAGGTGAAAAGAAAAATGTAGTTCATTTTTCGATTATTTCTCATGTAAAAAATGTTTTCTTGTAAAGACCACACAAGACAATTTTGTATTCTTCTTAAAAGCTAATTCTGACATGTATATGTGAGAATGGCATGGAGATTCCTGAGCAGCGTGATGGGTGACGTGATGCCCAGCGTGATGGGTGACATGATGCCCAGCGTGATGGGTGACGTGATGCCCAGCATGATGGGTGGCATGATGCCCAGCATGATGGGTGACACGATGCCCAGCATTATGGGTGAGGTGATGCCCAGCGTGATGGGTGACGTGATGCCCAGCATGATGGGTGACATGGGATGCCCAGCGTGATGGGTGACATGATGCCCAGCAGGATGGGTGACATGCTGCCCAGCGTGATGAGTGACGTGATGCCCAGCGTGATGGGTGACGTGATGCCCAGCGTGATGGGTGACATGGGATGCCCAGCGTGATGGGTGACGTGATGCCCAGCGTGATGGATGACGTGATGCCCAGCAGGATGGGTGTGATGCCCAGCGTGATGGATGACGTGATGCCCAGCATGATGGGTGACATGGGATGCCCAGCGTGATGGGTGACGTGATGCCCAGCAGGATGGGTGACATGCTGCCCAGCGTGATGAGTGACGTGATGCCCAGCGTGATGGGTGACGTGATGCCCAGCGTGATGGGTGACATGATGCCCAGCAGGATGGGTGACATGGGATGCCCAGCGTGATGGGTGACGTGATGCCCAGCGTGATGGATGACGTGATGCCCAGCAGGATGGGTGACACGATGCCCAGCATGACGGGTGACATGATGCCCAGCAGGATGGGTGACATGGGATGCACAGCAGGATGAGTGACATGATGCCCAGCATGACGGATGACATGATGCCCAGCGTGATGGATGACATGATGCCCAGCACGATGGGTGACGTGATGCCCAGCAAGACGGGTGACGTGATGCCCAGCATGATGGGTGACATGATGCCCAGGGTGAAGGGTGACATGGGATGCCCAGCGTGATGGGTGACGTGATGCCCAGCGTGATGGGTGACATGATGCCCAGCGTAATGGGTGACATGATGCCCAGCGTGATGGGTAACACGATGCCCAGCGTGATGGGTGACGTGATGCCCAGCGTGATGGGTGACATGATGCCCAGCGTGATGGGTGACATGATGCCCAGCGTGATGGGTAACACAATGCCCAGCGTGATGGGTGACGTGATGCCCAGCGTGATGGGTGACACGATACCCAGCGTGATGGGTGACGTGATGCCCAGCATGATGGGTGGCATGATGCCCAGCGTGATGGGTGACGTGATGCCCAGCATGATGGGTGGCATGATGCCCAGCGTGATGGGTAACACGATGCCCAGCGTGATGGGTGACGTGATGCCCAGCAGGATGAGTGACGTGATGCCCAGCATGATGGGTGACGTGATGCCCAGCAGGATGGGTGACATGAGGCCCAGCATGATGGGTGAGATGATGCCCAGCAGGATGGGTGACGTGATGCCCAGCATGATGGGTGACATGATGCCCAGCATTACGGGTGACACGATGCCCAGCGTGATGGATGGCATGATGCCCAGCAGGATGGGTGACGTGATGCCAAGCATGATGGGTGACATGATGCCCAGCAAGATGGGTGACATGATGCCCAGCATGACGGATGACGTGATGCCCAGCAGGGTGGATGACATGATGCCCAGCACGATGGATGACATGATGCCCAGCATTATGGGTGACGTGATGCCCAGCGTGATGGATGACATGATGCCCAGCACGATGGGTGACGTGATGCCCAGCAAGATGGGTGACGTGATGCCCAGCATGACGGGTGACATGATGCCCAGCGTGATGGGTGACGTGATGCCCAGCATGATGGGTGGCATGATGCCCAGCGTGATGGATGACATGATGCCCAGCGTGATGGGTGACATGATGCCCAGCAGGATGGAGGACATGATGCCCAGCAGGATGGGTGACGTGATGCCCAGCATGATGGGTGACACGATGCCCAGCAGGATGGGGGACACGATGCCCAGCATGATGGCTGACATGGGATGCACAGCAGGATGGGGGACATGATGCCCAGCATGATGGGTGACGTGATGCCCAGCATGACGGATGACATGATGCCCAGCGTGATGGGTGACGTGATGCCCAGCATGATGGGTGGCACGATGCCCAGCATGATGGATGACATGATGCCCAGCAGGATGGGTGTGATGCCCAGCATGATGGGTGACACGAGGCCCAGCATGATGGGTGACATGATGCCCAGCAGGATGGGTGACATGATGCCCAGCATGATGGATGACATGATGCCCAGCAGGATGGGTGACGTGATGCCCAGCATGAGGGATGACATGATGCCCAGCAGGATGGGTGTGATGCCCAGCAGGATGGGTGTGATGCCCAGCATGATGGGTGACATGATGCCCAGCAGGATGGGTGACGTGATGCCCAGCATGATGGATGACATGATGCCCAGCAGGATGGGTGACGTGATGCCTAGCAGGATGGGTGACATGGGATGCCCAGCAGGTTGGGGGACATGATGCCCAGCATGATGGGTGACATGGGATGCACAGCAGGATGGGGGACATGATGCCCAGCAGGATGCGTGACATGATGCCCAGCATGACGGGTGACGTGATGCCCAGCATGATGGGTGACATGATGCCCAGCATGACGGGTGACATGATGCACAGCAGGATGGAGGACATGATGCCCAGCATGACGGGTGACATGATGCCCTGCGTGATGGGTGACATGATGCCCAGCATGATGGATGACATGTTGCCCAGCATGATGGGTGACATGGGATGCCCAGCATGATGGGTGGCATGTTGCCCAGCATGATGGGTGACGTGATGTCCAGCATGATGGGTGACACGATGCCCAGCATGATGGGTGACATGATGCCCAGCATGACGGGTGACATGATGCACAGCAGGATGGAGGACATGATGCCCAGCATGACGGGTGACATGATGCCCTGCGTGATGGGTGACATGATGCCCAGCATGATGGATGACATGTTGCCCAGCATGATGGGTGACATGGGATGCCCAGCATGATGGGTGGCATGTTGCCCAGCATGATGGGTGACGTGATGTCCAGCATGATGGGTGACACGATGCCCAGCATGATGGGTGACATGATGCCCAGCATGATGCCCAGCATGATGGGTGACATGGGATGCCCAGCATGATGGGTGGCATGTTGCCCAGCATGATGGGTGACGTGATGTCCAGCATGATGGGTGACACGATGCCCAGCATGATGGGTGACATGATGCCCAGCATGACGGATGACGTGATGCCCAGCAGGATGGGTGACATGATGCCCAGCGTGATGGGTGACGTGATGCCCAGCGTGATGGGTGACGTGATGCCCAGCAGGATGGGTGACATGATGCCAAGCGTGATGGGTGACATGATGCCCAGCAGGATGGGTGACATGATGCCCATCATGATGGGTGATGTGATGCGCAGCATGATGGGTGACATGATGCCCAGCATGATGGGTGACATGGGATGCACAGCTGGATGGAGGACATGATGCCCATCATGATGGGTGATGTGATGCGCAGCATGATGGGTGACGTGATGCCCAGCATGATGGGTGACGTGATGCACAGCAGGATGAGTGACATGATGCCCAGCATGACGGGTGACATGGGATGCCCAGCATGATGGGTGACATGATGCCCATCGTGATGGGTGACGTGATGCCCAGCATGATGGGTGACATGATGCCCAGCAAGATGGGTGACGTGATGCCCAGCATGACAGGTGACATGGGATGCCCAGCAGGTTGGTGGCGTGATGCCCAGCGTGATGGGTGACGTGATGCCCAGCATGATGGGTGACATGATGCCCAGCAAGATGGGTGACATGATGCCCAGCGTGATGGGTGACATGATGCCCAGCATGACGGATGACATGATGCCCAGCGTGATGGGTGACGTGATGCCCAGCATGATGGGTGACATGATGCCCAGCAGGATGGGTGACATGATGCCCAGCAGGATGGGTGTGATGCCCAGCATGATGGTTGACATGATGCCCAGCATGACGGATGACGTGATGCCCAGCAGGATGGGTGACATGATGCCCAGCATGATGGATGACGTGATGCCCAGCAGGATGGGTGGCATGATGCCCAGCAGGATGGGTGTGATGCCCAGCATGACGGATGACATGATGCCCAGCATGATGGGTGACATGATGCCCAGCATGATGGGTGACGTAATACCCAGCATGACGGATGACATGATGCCCAGCATGATGGGTGGCATGATGCCCAGCATGACGGATGACATGATGCCCAGCATGATGGGTGACGTAATACCCAGCGTGATGGGTGACATGATGCCCAGCATGATGGGTGACGTGATGCCCAGCATGACGGATGACATGATGCCCAGCATGATGGGTGACGTAATACCCAGCGTGATGGGTGACATGATGCCCAGCGTGATGGGTGACGTGATGCCCAGCATGATGGGTGACGTGATACCCAGCGTGATGGGTGACGTAATACCCAGCGTGATGGGTGACATGATGCCCAGCGTGATGGATGACGTGATACCCAGCGTGATGGGTGACATGATGCCCAGCGTGATGGGTGACGTAATACCCAGCGTGATGGATGACGTGATGCCCAGCGTGATGGGTGACGTGATGCCCAGCACGATGGGTGACGTGATGCCCAGCATGATGGGTGATGTGATACCCAGCGTGATGGGTGACGTGATGCCCAGCGTGATGGGTGACATGATGCCCAGCACGATGGGTGACGTGAAGGGTGACATGATGCCCAGCGTGATGGGTGATGTGATGCCCAGGAGGATGGGTGATGTGATGCCCAGCGTGATGGATGACGTGATGCCCAGCATGATGGGTGACATGATGCCCAGCGTGATGGGTGACATGATGCCCAGCATGATGGGTGACGTGATGCCCAGGAGAATGGGTGACGTGATGCCCAGCGTGATGGATGACGTGATGCCCAGCGTGATGGGTGAACTGATGGGTGACATGATGCCCAGCGGGATGGGTGACGTGATGCCCAGCGTGATGGATGACGTGATGCCCAGCGTGATGGGTGATGTGATGCCCAGCGTGATGGGTGACGTGATGCCCAGCCTGATGGGTGACCTGATGCCCAGGAGGATGGGTGACGTGATGCCCAGCGTGATGGATGACGTGATGCCCAGCGTGATGGGTGACGTGATGCCCAGGAGGATGGGTGAAGTGATGCCCAGCGTGATGGATGACGTGATGCCCAGCGTGATGGGTGACGTGATGCCCAGCGTGATGGGTGACATGATGCCCAGCGTGATGGCACTCAACGTTAATATTACCAAAGTACATGTTCATTGGAAGGCTTGTTTATAAACAACATTTTTTGTTTCTCTTCCCTGTGAACACTGTTGCGTCAATTACGTTGGGCAGCAATTTTTTAACGGATAGCCCTGCGCCATTGCACAGCCTAGGTGGGTCTAGATCGTGAAGCACCATGATGGGTAACCCAACTTTAAGTCGAAGGTGATGTGGTGGCATTCCCGGGGGTCGAGTGAGTTGAGGAATTCTGTTGGATAGTTTACGGCTTGGTCGGCATCCACCACTGTATCGATTGAGTTGAATTCAGCAACCGTGCCCGGAAGCATATACTGAACCTGATTTTAGGGCCTGGACTTTGTCCCTCTTGACGGGACTGCTTGAGATACAACTTGTTTTTTTTCCCTTCCCGGTGAACATGCTTTATGGCATTGTCGGCAGGCATCATCTCGCAAAAATCCTCTGGAAAGGTCATTTCACCCAATGCAGCAAAAAATTGGGAACTTCTGGAAAGCTGCCTGCTTTCACCTTCGCCTCTCAGGGCCATTCACCTCTCATACCTTTTTTGTTTCCCTTTCCGGTGAACATGGTTTTTACGGCTTCGTCGGCAGGCCAGATGTTAATTTTTGCTGAAATCTGAGGAAAGACATGGTGTGTCCAAATGGCCATGTAGTCAGTAAGGTCCTAACAGGTAAGTATGCACAATGTGGTGCAGATTGGTGGAACGGTGTGGAATTGTATAAGGAATAACACTTCACCAAGCCACAAACCCACAAACAAATCCTTACTTTTGGTGAAATCCGGAGAAACGGGTGGAGTGTCCAAATGTCATGTAGCCAGTAAAGTCCAGACGGTCCTAACAGGTAAGTATGCATAATTTGGTGCAGATTGGTGAAACGGTGTAGAAGGTGTATCAGGGTATTTTGTAAGGAACAACACTGCGCCAAGCTACAAACCCACCAACACATTTTGATTTGTGCAGAAATCCGGGGAACAGGGTGCAGTGTCCAAATGTCATATAGCATGTGAAAAATTTGGCGCAGATTGGTGAAACGTGGTGAATTGTTTAAGGAACAACGCTTTGCCAGGCCAAAAACGCACCAACACATTTTTACTTGTGCTGATATCTGGGGAATGGGGTAGGTTGTCCAAATGTCATGTAGCCAGTATTGTCCAGAGGGTTCTGTGAGAAACCTTACTACTCCCCGGGGATTTGTCGTCCAGGTGGCCAGGACACTGCCATTGCTATTGAATCCAGTTTCTGGTGGTGGACCAGTGGGGGAGGAACACCTGGATGATGGGTCTTCGGGGAGTGGAAGTGGGACACTGAAGGGTGAAATGCTGTACCCCCTTCCTTACGACACCCTTTCCCATCCTACCCGATTCCAACGTGAACTCTTTCTTACACTGTAACAAACAACGGACTAACACCAGAGCCGTTTACCTGACATGTCCCAACACAAGGGTCAGGCAGAGTCAGGCAATTGCTGATAATTACACACACCTCACTGCCCTTTCTCTTCCCCAAAGGGATAAAATGAAGAGCACGAGAGCGCACAACGAGCTAGGCCGAACGCATGAGGAAGCAGTTATTCTGGACCGGCAGCTCAAACGCTGGAGAAAGGCGGCGAAACCTGAAAGGACGACAAGGAGGGAATTGCACTTGCCCTTTTCAACTCAGACCTGCAAAGCCTCTGAAAGAGGAATCATAAGACCGGGAGTCCAGCTGGCGTGTGGTGTGACAGGTATCAACAGTGCACGAGGCCCTCTCGCACTGATAGCCAAAGCGAGAGCAGCGCTTACCACTGTGGTGCCGTTCTTGGCAAGAAACTCCAACCGTTCAGCACATCCGGTGAATCGATCGGAGAGTACTGATAGGAAACTGAACTGTGCTGGGCCCAAGGTTGCAAGTGACAGCATTGTTTGAATAAAGAACTTGTGTATTCGCACTCTAAAGAAACCTCAATAAGAATCTTGCTGCAGAGTGATCCGACACCGCATGGGCGCTCATTGGAAGGACTCTGACTGGAACATTCTTTGTGTTTTTCAGGAAACTACAAGAACCAAGAGTCCTTAGGAGAGGCCGGCGTGAAGTGTCAAGGTGGTCATACGATGGTTCAGCAAAATCCCTTGTACTGTCGAAAGTCTTTGACACGTTGAGGAAAGGAAAGTGAACTGTTTTACTGGGGCAAATCTGAACCTGGCTGAGGGATGACTACGAACCAGGGTAACCAGTAACACACCCGAGAACATTGTGCTAACAGAGCTGTATGAAGCCTGGCTGGGGTTTAAATGAAAGCCTGACTGGGGGCATATGCCTGAACTTAGATAAGAAGAGAACCTAAGTGGTCTAAAGGGACTGTTTTGTGAACTGTGGCAAGTGTGAACCCGACAGAGGGATGCCAAGAGAAAACTAGGGGAAAAGAGTCCTGCTTTTCTGATGAGATGATAGAATCATGAACGGTGCCAGAATGGCTATGTGAACCCGACGGAGGGATGCCAAGAGAAAACCAAGGCAAGTGAATCCTGCATTGTGGTAAAACTAAAGTGAACTGTTTATTTGGGCAAATGTGAACCCAGCTGAGGGATGCCTGCGAATGGGGGTGAGTCATAATACACCCATGATCCTTGTGTCAACAAGATTGAACCTATCTGTGGGAGGTCCATAGTGAATGATTATTTAAAAAGACATTCTGGCTCTTGAATGGTATGTTTTGAATGAAAGGCCGTAGTGCACCTGATGGAGGGAGGCCCACGTTGCAAGAAGGATCAGAGCCTGGCAGAGGGCGAGCTAAGGGGCGAAGAGCAATTGCCCAAGGTGAAAGATTGCTGAAATAACTTTGCTTTGTTTGTTGTTTTTTGGTCCAATAGACCTTCTAAGGCAAGAGACTTTATAGAAAAGAGACTTGGCCCAGAAGGTCCTGATATCACTGAAAGGAACTGTAAACCTCGTGCTGGAGAGACCCAGCCGTTTGCTGTCCTCAGGAGTCCTGCCTTATCCTGTGCTAAAAAACGTGGGGAAGGGAGCGCCCAGCTATACCATTCTGGCTTATCATTTTGAGATCACTCCTGTCTTTTCTTCTGAACATTATCCCACACTATTTGGGAATGTAGCGGTAGGTTTGGCAATATTTTCCTTTTAGTATAGGCTCTTTTTATTTGACTAAGACACTACTAGGACTGTATTACTATTTGATGGTCGTGGCTTGCTCCCATCTTAGATGAAGGTTTAGATTAGGTTTTTATTTCACCCATTATACAGTTTAATAAACACCCTTGAACTGTGATCACTTGTGTCTGTCTTTACTGTTGCCACCATGAGTTTCTTACATATGGTGTCAGAATGGGATACAATTCAACTGATACAAATTTAAACCCATTCTAATAATTATGGTACCACCAGAAGGGAAAAAATAAAATAGTTGATATCCTTGACTCTGCCAACGTATCCATGCTGAAAGAGCTATTGTTCCCTCAATTGCATGTCCCACCTGGTCAACAAGATCTGTTCTTCAAAACTCAAGTATTGCTAGATAGCCTTCCTCTCTCCCATTACCACCTACAACCGTGGGAGCGGAAAATCCTAAAAGTTTGGCCTGTCTTTTCTTTTATCAGACTTAGCGCTCTGAATCCCCCTCCTTCCGAACCTTTTTTTTTATGGTACCCAGTCATTATCTGTTGCAGGGCCATCAGGCTTAGAGAGTAATTTACCGCAGCTCATTACTTCAACAGCCTCAGAGTCAGAAGAATCAGACAACAAGACTTTATTCGACAAAGTCGAGAGTTGCTTCCTTTCTGATTCGGAACCATCTACAGAAGGGACCCTTACACCCCTGGAAGAAATGGCCGGCCTAGCCAATGTCATCGCCCAGTTAGCGACCCATCAGATGCAAGCCGAGATTAGACTTCAAGAGAATTTGGCTAAGCTATTTGAACTTCAAGCAAGACCTTTACTACCGCAGGGGATTCTTCACCCATTTCTTGAGGGTGAACATTTAGGAAACGTTTTCTGAAACTTTGACCGCCTAACTGAACAACTAGGATGGGAAGAGAACCTTAAAAGATGCTATTTAGCCTCTTTACTGAAAGGCGAACTACAACCCTCCTATCAGCTACTTAATCTTGCAAAGGGAGCCACCTTTCTATCCATCAAAGAAGGGCAGTTAAAAAGAGTGGGGAAAACCTGCAATTTTTATAGGTTGAAGTTGAGGGCCATTAGATTGAACCCAGGAGAAACCCCCTTAAAATGGTTGAACGGGTCAAAAACAGTGTGGCCCTGTGGATCAGTAACAAATCCTTTGATGAACTGACAGAGATGATCACCCTAGAACTATTCACTGATCCAATAGCCCCTTTTTTGCAAAAAGCTGTTCTCAGTTAAATCCACCTACTCTAGCCATGGCCATTGAAACCGCCCAAAACCCTACAGATGCAGCTAAACATTTCCACCCACCCCATCGTTGGGAGGAATGGAAGGATCATAAAATTATCCACCAACCTCAACCTCACGGAATGGATAAACCACGGGGTTGTACCAAAGTAAAGAAGGGTTGCCACGAGAGAGAGTAGAAATCAGGAAAACTGATCTGAAGGCCAAAGATGAAAGTAGAAGGGAGGAAGTGAAAAGGAGCAGACCCCCTCCCCCGGTCTGTTTTTCATATAGAGAAAGAGGACATTTAGCTAGGCACTGTCCAAAGATTATAAACGACGAACCTATGGAAATAGGTTGTTTAAAGAGTGAAGAATGAGAAGAACCCGAGGAAGAGCTAGAGACCTTTAGCATCTGTTTATGCCAAACTCATACCGACTTTACCTACGAAAAGGCTTGGGTAAACGGGAGGCAAGTACGGGCCCTAATTGACTCAGGTAGTAAACAAACTGCTATATGGGCCGATTTAGTTACAAGAAAGGACCTAAACAATGCGGCCCGAGTTAGAGTTACCTGTGTACATGGAGACAATGAAGTGTACCTAAAAATACCCATACACATTGAAATCCGGGGCTAATCCTGCTAAATATTTTCAGCCATAATTCCTGGGCTTCCTAAAGAAGATTTTCTGGGGCGGGATGTTCCCATATTCTCTACTCTCTTAGAGGAAACTCCACCTCCATATGCGTATTTTTTACCCCAGAGTTCCTGGCAGGCAGACTACTACTCCCAAGGCTCTCCAGTATGGAAATGGGAAGGCTCTGATCCTATGAAACCCAAAACAACCCTCAAAACCCAATTCATAGGTTATTGTAGAGATACCAGTAAAACCACTCCACCTCTACCTAGACTGGCGAAAACCAATCAGTGGAATGTGCAAGAGTTCCTGGACCTCTCTTGTTCCTGTTATCTTCCAGGTCTTAACACCGGGGAGCCTGGACAAAGAACAGGCATATCCACTTTGCATAGGAGGAGGGTATGTGAGAAACCTGAAGGTGACTCACTTACTAGTCACCGAAGATCTGTCATCCAGGTGGCCAGGACAGGGCCATCACTATTGGATCCAGTTCCTGGAGGTGGACCAGTGGGGGAGGATCACCTGGATGAGGAGTCTTCAGTGAGTGGAAGTGGGACACTGAAGGGTGAGATGCGGTACCCCCTTCCTTATGACACCCTTTTCCCATCCTACCCCGTAGGATATTCAGAAACTCTACCTCACCCTTTCTTATACCGTAAGAAACAATGGACTAACACCAGAGACGTTTACCTGACATGTCCCAAGACAAGGGTCAGGCAGAGGCAGGCAATTGCTGATAATTACACACACCTGACTGCCCTTTCCCTTCCCCACAGGGATTAAAGCCAGAGCACGAGTGTGCACTACAAGCAAGGTTGAACGCAAAAGGAAGCAATTATTCTGTACCGGCAGTTCAAATGGAGAGAATGGCAGCAATACCTGAAAGGATGACTACGGGGGGAATTGCCCTTGCCCTTTTCAAAAAGACATGCGAAACCTCCGAAAGAGGAATCATAAAACCGGGACGTTCAACTGCCGTGTTGTGTGACACGTGTCAACGCTACATGGGGCCCTCCCGCGCTGCTAGCCAAAGCGGGGAGCAGCGCTTGCCACCATGGTGATGTCCTTGACTCCTGAGGCAAGAAACTCCAACTATTCAGCACAACCGGTGAGTCAGAGATTACTGCTAGGAAACCAAACTGTGCTGGACCCAAGGATGCAAGTGGCAACATTGTTAGAACAAAGAACTTGTGTACTCGAAATCTAAAGACACAGTAAGGGTCCAGGTGCAGAGTGGTCTGGCGCCGCGTGGACGCTCATTCGGAGGACTCTGACTGTAACCTTTTTGGTGTTTTTGATGAGACTACAAGAACCAAGAGTCCTAAGAGGCGGCCGGTGTGAAGGTGTTAAGGTGGTCATACGAGGGTCCAGCAAAATCTCTTGTACCGTCGAAGGTCTTTGACATGTTGAGGAAAGCACAGTGAACTGTGTTACTGGGATAAATGTGAACCCGGCTGAGGGATGCCTCCGAACCAGGGTAACCAGTAACACACCCGAGAACATTGTGCTAACAGAGCTGTATGAAGCCTGGCTGGGGCTTAAAGGAAAGACTGACTGGGGACTGAGACCTAAACATAAGTAATAAGGGAACCTAAGTGGTCTAAAAGGACAGTTTTGTGAACTGTGGCAAGAGTTACCCGACAGAGGGGTGACAAAGCAAAAACAAAAAGGTGATGGCTGGAAGGTTTAGAATGAATCTTAACCACTGGCATTGCTCTGGGCAACCCTCCAGACCACCGTTCTTCGCCTGCCAAGCCATTACAGAAGGGGAAAGACCATATGCAAATCAGGTTTGGCCCCACCCCAAAAGGGGCAGTCCAGCCAGAACTGCTAGGTCATATCCCTTCTGCACGAGACCACAAGCATCCCCAACCATGTTTTGCCCTTGTTGGGGCTCATCAGTGAGGAGTAGCTTGGGTCTCTAGGCCCAGCAGGCACAGGGCCCATGTCTGGGCATACCCGTCCCACTCGGGGTGACAAAGCAAAAACAAAGAGGTGATGGCTGGAAGGTTTAGAATGAATCTTAACCACTGGCATTGCTCTGGGCAACCCTCCAGACCACCGTTCTTCGCCTGCCAAGCCATTACAGAAGGGGAAAGACCATATGCAAATCAGGCTTGGCCCTACCCCGAAAGGGGCAGTCCAGCCCGAACTGTTAGGTCACATCCCTTCTGCAAAAGACCACAAGCATCCCCAAACATGTTTCGCCCTTGTTGGGGCTCATCAGTGAGGAGTAGCTTGGGTCTCTAGGCCCAGAAGGCACGGGACCCACGTCTGGGCATACCCGTCAAACTCGGGGTGAAAAAGCAAAAACAAAGAGGTGATGGCTGGACGGTTTAGAATGAATCTTAACCACTGGCATTGCTCTGGGCAACCCTCCAGACCACCGTTCTTCGCCTGCCAAGCCATTACAGAAGGGGAAAGACCATATGCAAATCAGGCTTGGCCCCACCCCAAAAGGTGCAGTTCAACCAGAACTGCTAGGTCACACCCCTTCTGCACGAGACCATAAGCATCCCCAACCATGTTTCGCCCTTGTTGGGGCTCATCAGTGAGGAGTAGCTTGGGTCTCTAGGCCCAGCAGGCACGGGACCCACGTCTGAGCATACCCGTCCCACTCGGGGTGACAAAGCAAAAACAAAGAGGTGATGGCTGGAAGGTTTAGAATGAATCTTAACCACTGGCATTGCTCTGGGCAACCCTCCAGACCACCGTTCTTCGCCTGCCAAGCCATTACAGAAGGAGAAATACCATATGCAAATCAGGTTTGTCCCCACCCCAAAAGGGGCAGTCCAGCCCGAACTGTTAGGTCACATCCCTTCTGCACAAGACCACAAGCATCCCCAAACATGTTTCGCCCTTGTTGGGGCTCATCAGTGAGGAGTAGCTTGGGTCTCTAGGCCCAGCAGGCAAGGGACCCACGTCTGGGCATACCCGTCCCACTCGGGGTGACAAAGAAAAAACAAAGAGGTGATGGCTGGACGGTTTAGAATGAATCTTAACCACTGGCATTGCTCTGGGCAACCCTCCAGACCACCGTTCTTCGCCTGCCAAGCCATTACAGAATGGGAAAGACCATATGCAAATCAGGCTTGGCCCCACCCCAAAAGGTGCAGTTCAACCAGAACTGCTAGGTCACATCCCTTCTGCACGAGACCATAAGCATCCCCAAACATGTTTCGCCCTTGCTGGGGCTCATCAATGAGGAGTAGCTAGGGTCTCTAGGCCCAGCAGGCACGGGACCCACGTCTGGGCATACCCGTCCCACTCGGGGTGACAAAGAAAAAACAAAGAGGTGATGGCTGGACGGTTTAGAATGAATCTTAACCACTGGCATTGCTCTGGGCAACCCTCCAGACCACCGTTCTTCGCCTGCCAAACCATTACAGAAGGGGAAAGACCATATGCAAATCAGGTTTGGCCCCAACCCAAAAGGGGCAGTCCAGCCAGAACTGCTAGGTCACATCCCTTCTGCACAAGACCATAAGCACCCCCAAACATGTTTCGCCCTTGTTGGGGCTCATCAGTGAGGAGTAGCGAGGGTCTCTAGGCCCAGCAGGCACGGGACCCACGTCTGGGCATACCCATCCCACTCGGGGTGACAAAGAAAAAACAAAGAGGTGATGGCTGGACGGTTTAGAATGAATCTTAACCACTGGCATTGCTCTGGGCAACCCTCCAGACCACCGTTCTTCGCCTGCCAAGCCATTACAGAAGGGGAAAGACCATATGCAAATCAGGCTTGGCTCCACCCCAAAAGGGACCTAGCAGGTCGGGCTGGAGTACCCCTTTGGGGGTGAGACCAAGCCTGATTTGAATATGGTCTTTCCCCTTTTGTAATGGCTTGGCAGGCGAAGAACGATGGCCTGATTTGCATATGGTCTTTTACCTTTTGTAATGGCTTGGCAGGCGAAGAACGATGGTCTGGAGGGTTGCCCAGAGCGATGCCTGAGGTCAAGATTTATTCTAAACCTTCCAGCCATCAACTCTTTTGTTTTGCGACCCGACAGAGGGATGCCAAGAGAAAGCTAGGGGAAAAGAATCCTGCTTTTCTGATGAGATCATAGAATCATGAACTGTGCCAGAATGGCTATGTGAACCCGACAGAGGGATGCCAAGAGAAAACCAAGGGAAGTGAATCCTGCATTGTGGTAAAACTAAAGTGAACTGTTTATTTGGGCAAACGTGAACCCAGCTGAGGGATGCCTGCAAATGGGGGTGAGTCATAATACACCCATGAACCTTGTGTCAACAAGATTGAAACTATCTGTGGGAGGTCCACAGTGAATGATTATTTAAAAAGACATTCTGGCTCTTGAATGCTATGTTTTGAATAAAAGGCCGTAGTGCACCTGATGGAGGGAGGCCCACGTTGCAAGAAGGATCAGAGCCTGGCAGAGGGCGAGCCAAGGGCCGAAGAGCAATTGCCCAAGGTGAAAGATTGCTGAAATAACTTTGCTTTGTTTGTTCTTTTTTGGTCCAACAGATCTAAGGCAAAAGACTTTATAGAAAAGAGACTTGGCACCAGAAAGTCCAGGTATAATGTTGTTAGTGGAAGATTATATGTCAGGCTTCATAGACTGTAACCCTTCCCTATTCCATCTTCACTTGGTGGCCCATGAAAGCCATTGCTAACATTGCTACAATTTCGACCCCCATGTCTGCCTGTCCATAATAATAATAATAATAATAATTAATAATAATATTAATAATAATAAATAACCTCCAAAGACATGTACATTACAGTTACTCCCATTGACAATAATCTTCCTGTGCTCTTTTGGAGGCAGCTACCTGCCAGCACCTCTGGTGGGCAATCAAGACATTTCAATCTATGTTCAATGCACCGTTTAAGCAATATGCCCCCGCCGCGAAAGTCATATTGCTGTTAGTACCCCGGCCCACATTATGTGCATGACCGAGGCACTAAAAGCATTTTTTTCTGTCCCAAAACGCTGCAGCGTTTCAGGACAGAAAAAAATAAAAAGAAATGACCAAGAAAATGGCCGCCGCCATGGAAAGGGAAAACGGAGTACGTACTTCTGCTCCCGAAAAAGGATCAAAAGGAAGGTAAGTGGTGATGGGAGGGCGGGAGTGGGATGGGGAAAGAAAAAAAAAAAATGTACCAGCGTCCCTGGCGGGGGGCGAAGGAAGCCTCCAGCCATGTGGAGGCGCGGAGCGGGGATGGCCCCGCTCCGAGTCTCCACACGGCTGGAGGCTTCCCTCGTCCCCCACTGGGGACGCAGGAACAAGAAGGTAAGTTGGGGGGGGGGCGGGTGGGAGGGAGGGTAGGGAATAAAAAATAAAAAAAAGACTTACCCGAGTCCCTGGCGAGGGGCGGAGGCAGCCTCTCAGCTGCGGGGAGGCTCGGAGCGGGGATGACCCCCCTTCGAGCCTCTTCATTGGCTGAGGGGCTGCCACGCCCCCCGCCGGGGACAAAGGCTGTGGAATCCCGACGGAGGGATTCCCAGCCTGGTAATGACTTGGCGAGGGCGAATCAAAAGGGCTCTTTCATTCTGATTGCGCCCTCGCTGGGTACTAATAAAAATCAAAAGTTGAAAAATGAGATTCTAGAACCTGCAGCTCAAGGGGATGGCTGCCTGAAGGCTGAGCTCCTACACCTGCCTTCATCTCCCTGAAACAACTGCAATGGCTGAGGAAATATCAGGAAATATCAGGAAAATCTAAGAGACAGAAAGGTGATGAAACCAGCCCTGAAGGAAGGGATGATGAACTGATGGATCGATTGATTAAAATGTCTGCTGACATTGCTGATATGAAAGCCACTCTCATAGCTTCTGAAGAAAGATACAATGAACTGTCTGGAAAATTTTAAAATCTGGAAAGTCATCTAACAGTCATGAGTGATGATTCTCAGAAAATGAACACCAGATACAGGAATTGCAAGTCCAGGTGGAAAAGCTGATCTTCAAGTTCTCTGAACAAGAAAACTTCTCTAGGAGGAATAACATCAGAGTGGCTTTCCAGAAGATATTGAGCAGGGCTCTCCTGCAGCTTTCCTGGGTCTTGATCCTAAAACCCCTCTGGAGATTGAGAGGGCTTTGGGCCCTAAACCAGCTCCAGGACAAAGACCCCGGCACTTTGTCATAAAGTTTTTGAGATTCCCAGTACGAGAATTGGTGATTAGAAAGGCAAGGGAGAAAAGAGGCTTGTTCTGGGGTACTCATGAAATCAGGATATTTGGGGACTTAAGTCGTGATGTGCTGGAGAAAAGGAGAGCTTTTACAGCAGCCAAGGAGAAAGCAAAAGATAAGCATTTGAATTACTACATGATTTACCTGCAATCTTAAGAGTCGTACTTGATATGATTGTGCACTCTTTCGTGGATCCTAAAAGTGCTGAGGCTTTTCTTTCAGATTTGGATCTTCAATCTATGGAGGAGGTACCTGTTGAATGCTCAGGATCCACTTCAAAGAAGAAAAGATGATCACTACATTGATCCATTTGTTTTCTTGTTCTGATTTCCTGTGTTTGTTTTTTTATTTTTTACATTTAATTGTTATTTGTAATCCCTTTTTGATGACTACTGAAGGGACATGTGAGTTAAACCATCTATTTTTGGCTTTTTGAATAATATGCATGTATTTCCGTTGCATAGTTTTTTTTAAATTCTGAAGGCGGATATTACAGTGTTTTCATCTTAGCCCTTAGCACCCTGCAGCTGGTGGCGCATAGATAGCACAGGTGCTGGGTGTCTAATGGAGGCTCTGGCAACCTCTGCCTAGGCAACGGTCAAGGTGGCGGATGGGTGGGAACACTGTTTACTTTGGACAGCCATAGGAACATGGTACACATACACGCGTAGCCGGATGCAACACGTGTGTGATGTTTCCACCTTGCAGACAAGGCACGTTGACAATGCTACGCTCTACTCTTTGAATCTGCTTCTAATGGAAACATGGCCTTTGTTGGCTCTCTTTATGATTGTCTTATCCGGCTACCTTGTAAACTATGGCCGGGTGCTCTTTAACAGGCTGTAGTCTGACTATGTGCTTTTCAGTTCCATGCATGATCTGACATTATCCTGAGAGCACCATGACCCGCTATTTATTTGTTTGGAAAGCAAGCATTGTACATGTGTTAAGGCATTTGCTTCGGGCACATCTGTTGATATGTGGGAAAGGAGTGTTGCAATATTGGTAGTGCATACAGTACTTTCCACTATATTAGTTTGTTCAAGGTAATGTGCATTGCGGATGTGACTAGACTAGGGTTTTGGACTTTATGTGGAGTGTTAGAGTTATATTATTGTACGAATGTGTGATAAATCCATGCCATAATTTGCTGTTGATGAAATTGCAAATTCAGTTAATGTTAATTTTGAGTGATTCACAACTGGAAGCATATATGGACTTGCATATCAAATTCTTCTATAATTTGCGCTGTGATTTGGGGAATGGATAGTTTGCCAAATCTCAAAACATACCATTGCGAGGCACTAATAAGATTAGGGAATGAATTGGCGGAGTGAGCGCAGAGTGAGCTCGCAGACTTTGGCAGACTCCAGATTCCACAGAGTCTTTCTTCAGTGGATACTTCCTGTGTGGCTTGAAAAAGCCATTACACCCGCGGAGCGGACGCGGAGTGAGCGCAGAGTGAGCTCGCAGACTTTGGCAGACTCCAGATTCCACAGAGTCTTTCTTCAGTGGATACTTCCTGTGTGGCTTGAAAAAGCCATTACACCCGCGGAGCGGACGCGGAGTGAGCGCAGAGTGAGCTCGCAGACTTTGGCAGACTCCAGATTCCACAGAGTCTTTCTTCAGTGGATACTTCCTGTGTGGCTTGAAAAAGCCATTACACCCGCGGAGCGGACGCGGAGTGAGCGCAGAGTGAGCTCGCAGACTTTGGCAGACCTTGGCTGAACTTCGCGGGACTTCGGGGCGGTGTCTTCCTCTTCAACACACCTGCTCCGCCTTTGATCAATTCCCCTCATCTCCATCTCATCTTAACCTCATTCCACCGGATTACCGGTCTATCGGCCTCGTTTCAAGATGGAGGACCCTCCGCCCGATATCAACACCCGTGAGCCAAGCCCAGACACAGGACTCGAGGTACTTTTGTTAAAAACCCGAATCCCTGGCATAGAACCCCCTTGTCCTCCACACCCGGTTGCCATCGCAAGTTCACCTCTCACCCCTGCCCCCTCCCGAACCCTTGTCTTACCCCCCTCCCCGTGCCACTCCACCCCTTCCCTTCCTTCCATCCCCTTCCCAGTACCCGTCTCCCGTACGCCTTCCCTACCATCTGTCCTCACCCGAGCGGCCTCGGCCGACCATGGCTCCATGGGATCCGAAGAGGAGGGAGACGGGCCCGCCCGTCGGGCACTTCGTGCAAGAAAAGAACCTATCGTGCACGTCGCGCGAAGAATGCCCACGAGGAAGCGATGCGAGGGGCTGGCGCTTCCCAGCCGGGTAGCGCGGCCCGTGGCCCCAATGGGCCCGATCGCTAGGACCTGGCAGCTTGTGGATCCGGTAGTCGAGCTGGCAACGGGGCAGGCCGTTTGTGCGGAGCATAGAGAGGCGGCAATCTCTGCCTATCCCGCCTCCCCTGGCCCGAACGATCGAGCGGTTCGCACTGAGTGCGAGCCAATGGACTGTCCCATGGATATGGGCGACACCTCAGCCTTGGTGAAATCGGGGAGGCAGACACTCCCCTCCCCGCCGGGGAACGTTGCTATTAGTACATCTGGTAGGCAGACGGACCTGATTCCTTGGCATAAAGGCGTCTCAAATCTCGCCACAGTGACCACCGCAATTGCCCCAGAAGGAAACGAAATGGCAACGGAAACATATTCCATCACCTCAAAAGGATCATCACTAAATGTCGAGGTTCACCAAACTCCCAACTGGAATGTTCTGTCAAGCCCAAAAGAGACCTCTTACGACTCAGACCCAGCTACAGACATGGTCGAATGCACGACCAACACACTATCTCTTCTCAACCCAGACTTTCATCTACTTGATGCAGATACTCCCAATAAGGGTGAGGCTTTACCATCAGAGCCGGGAAGATCGGGAAACTGTCTACCTAACACACCCTTGATGCAAAAACACCAAGTAATTCGGGTGATATCCGCCCAACAAATCTCTCACCTGCAACCTAAAAAACAAGACAAAATCCCGTCAGCTGAGGAAGACCCGCATCCAATTATTAAAATCTACACTAAACGACATCGTACCATAAGTAGTAAGTGTAGAAAAAAGCAGAACACGAAACCAGCGGCCTCGCAACATAAAAAAATGGGACCAATGAAACATCCCGCACTATCGGTCACCGAGGCAACTATGAATAACTTTTTCAAAAGGAAAACGGATAGCCAGTGGACTCCCCAGGATGAAATCTCAGACAACGAAATTTTGGATAGTTTAAACTACCAAGAGCATCCTGCCTCTCCCTCAACCTCAGCGTCTGGGAGTTACCTTAAAAAATCTCAAGACGTTCAAGTCAGTACACCGCCACCAGCGCCAAAAGACACCTCCGTGGTAAGATGGCACTGTACTCCTAAACTCATTTCAGCAATGGAAATAACTAAACTAAGTAAGGAATCTACTGCTGATACTGTTGTAACTCTACCTATCAGAGAAGACGAGAAGCCACCCACCACACCCTTGAAAGAACGTCCAACTGCTCCACACGTAGAGTCATTAACAAATCTGGTCTGTCAGGGCCCTGACCAAAGGAACATGCTTGACACCCTAAATCCTCCTGTTTTAACATCAGCAACCATCAAGTCTCCTCATCCTAGAGGAAAGAGTCCTGTTCCAACAAAAACTAGAGGACCTACCAGTTCGTTTAACATGCCTTGCACGCCGACTCAACTAAAAAGATCGATTAATGGTGGCCACTCGTCACCTCAATCAACGCCCCATCACAAAAAGCCAGATCTGATGTCTATTATGTCAACGGTGACGATTGCGCTTGCTCCATTTAGTAAGCTGTATGAGAGTATCAACGACACCCTACAAGACCAGACATCCTTAATAGCATCAATGCAGTCAAAGCTAAACTATCTTGAAGGTTTTATCACTGGTAACAACGGCAATCTGGCCTCAAGAATAGACCAATCACTCAAAACGGCTCTCTCCAATACTCTATTGCCCCCACACGATACACTGGGGGTCCAAGCAAACAGAGTGTCAACATCCACCCAAACATCACCGGTCTTACCCTTATTTGAGGCCCAGGACCATCATGAGGCCGAAGTCTCTGAAACATGCGATAACATCTGTAACACAGACAATCTATCAGATCCTCTTGATACACTAATTGCGATAATAGATGAAAACAATAAACCCGCCCATAAAGATAACCGAACCAAATCCTTCACTGGACTCAAGCCTTCAACGCAAAATCCCTTTTCCTACATAAAACCATTGGGTCATCGTATGGCCACTAACAAAGGCCCAGACCGAATCCCGAAGGTCTTTTCCTACGGGATTTTCAGCCAGCAACAAACTGCGTTCCATTTTGGTGCAAAGAAAAATCCAAAAAAAATTGTGACGTTACAACGTTCCCAATCAACAAAGAACGAAACCAAGCGGGTGGAACGAACCAAAGAGCCAATGGCCAAGTCCCAATCTGATAATCCTATCCTGCTGAACCATCAACCGATCACCATAAACTTAACAGAACCAGAGGAACAATCGGACTCAATAACGATTATTGAAGATCAATCTGACTGGTACCCGAAAACGACTGATGAAACCGGCTCAGAATCAAGGATGAAAAAATCTACAAAACGGAAAGCTACAGAAGCGGGAACCCTATCAGGCAAACGAGAACCACCAATTAAAGTTCGTCTCCATGATTGCCCATCAACAGAACTGTGTGTAGTTGAAAAACACCCAAAAAAACAAAATGACTGTCTAGAATCTCAAAAGATCCATACAGCAAATAAAAAAAACGATAACCACGCAGCAAGAACATCCAATCCCTTCAATCGAGGAACTAGATCTTGGTCAAGGAGCCCACGTTCCGGTAATCCTGTGAGATCAATCGACCACAGTACCCGCACACACGAAACGCAACACGAATCTAAAAACAGATCTCAACTATTCTCCCAGAACCACTATGCAGCAACAACCATTAAAAATTCAATAAGGCAGAAGAGCGAAAGTAACTCAAAGGTTCTTACGAAGCAAATCATAAGCGATTCCATCATCAGATTGAAAAAGATCAACCCAAAAGGGGAAGAAATTACACTGAACAGAACCAACATTTTGAAAATAATGGCCCAAATCCCAAACCTAAGACAGATTAGAAACTACGATCTGTGGATGGTAGAACCAAGCACATTAGGGAGAAAGGACTACTCTTATATTCATCTAAATTCAGAAATCATTAAGCGTCAACTGATGAAGGAAACAGAATCACTGATGATCCTCGGTTACGAACTTAAAGAAATTAAGCGGTCAAATAATCAAACCAAACCATCAGCACGATCATTGACGGGCGTGAGAGAAGCAACAACCTCACCAACAAAGCCGGGTCCCTCTTGTAACCATTTTGTTGGGAGGATGGATCATTTACGAGCATCTGATAACAACCAATTAAGTGAGAACTCAAGAAGATGTATAGCTTCAGTCGTGGACCCTAAATCTTCAACCAACCATCACAGGAGACAGCCAGCGCTCGAGCGACCCCAAACAAGATCGCAGGGAAGTTCACATCAGCTTGAGAAATTAGTACCAGTGAATCAACTGGAACAAACAGCGGAAAGAACTAAAAGGCCCTGGACATGGTTGAATGAAGGTGCACAACGCAACCAGAAAAATTAGCAATTATCATCTGAAGACGGAACGAGTATACCAGTAGTAAGAAAAAGGGAAAATCGACCTAAAACAGATACAAAGAACCCCCTAAAACTGGGAACATGGAACACACGAGGATTTGAGCACCTAACTAAAACTACGGATGTCAATCTAGGCATCTTTGACATCCTTTGTCTGCAGGAGACATGGCTGACTACAAAACCACAACTGGATGGGTATGAAATAACATTCTCTGCTGCTTCAAAGGGAACTTTGGGTCGTCCATCCGCAGGGCTAATCACGGCTCTCAGATCAGGATCGGGAATTGAAGTACTCGAAGTTTTGGACTCACCCAAATGGATCCAGGCCATGATCTTAAATCAAACATTCAACCAGGTACTTTCCCCGACTTCGAACGAAGGGAAAACCCTCTTATTCAATATATACTGGAACCCAGATATAACTTCTACCGAGGAATTTGAATCCACCCTCTCAAATCTGTTCGATGAAGCCGATAAAAAAATTCAGTACCATAATATCATAGTAAATGGGGATTTCAATGCAGAATGCAAAGGGATAGGGGGAAATGGCAAACATCAAAACTCCTCGGTAAGAAAAAGAGGGAACCTGCTAGAGCATCTGATGAAAGCAAGGGATCTGCATAACCTTCATCTGATGCGCACCAACGCAAATATGGAGATTCCGACGTGGGAAAGAGAAAACCAATATGCCTCGATCGATCACGTGTTTGTCTCCAAGGACTTACTCGAGATGATCCATTCTTTCGAGGTTAAGCGGACAATGTTCAGCGATCACAACCTCCTCATCACGGAGGGGAAGAGCAGCAGACCACACGCCCTCTCATACCCAATCCCCCTGGAAAAGTCGACCACGGGAAATCGGGTTAAGATATCGGAAAAAGGCCTCCGAAAAATTAACTTCCAATACTCTAATCTTCAAGACAACGATGAGACTAGGGGAACAACGGCCAGAGACGCCCTGGATTACACCCCCTTGTTGACCAACTTCCTGATACCAACATCAAAATCCCGCAATCTGGCAACTATCCCCAACCACCAATACAACATCGATCTGGTGGAAAAAAGACGGATCCACAGACGCTTGAAGAAAGCCTACTCCAACAAACCCTCCGCAGAAAATTTTAACTCGTGGAGGCTGGCTGTCCGCGAGTATAAGAGCTGGCTTAGACATTATCGATATAAACTCTACCAGCATGACGCAGAACAAATGCTGTCAGCCATATGTGGAAACAAACCCAAAGAATTTTGGAACTTGATTAAGGGAACTCTTAACAAAACATCTGGCGATATCCAGAACAACGTAGGAGAGGCTAAGTGGATAACCCACTTCGCAAACTTGTTCGCACCGACAGCTGACACCAACACCTCGTTGGGCTCTGGTACCAGAACAATAGACCACGACATCAAACTCTGGAATGTCCCTGCTGACGAAGCCTCGATCCTGTTAAAAATAACCAAACTGAACAACTCGAGGGCCCCTGGTCCGGACGGCCTCTGCAACGCCGAGCTTAAATCCCACCCAGAACTATGGGCTACGTTAATGAGCAAGATATTTAAAAACTGCAACCTCCTTCAGGACATCCCTCCGTCTTGGAAAAGAGGCATTATTGTACCAATTTTCAAGAGGGGCCCCTTAGATGACCCGGGCAACTATAGACCGATCGCCCTTTTGGACGTCATGGGTAAGGTGTTTGCGTCCCTGGCCCTGGACGCTTTTCAAAAATGGACTTTGGATTCAGACCAAGCAGACCCCTTTCAGAATGGCTTCGTAAAAAACTCTGGAACATCAACTAACATCTTCTTAGTAAGTTCCCTGAAAGCGAGAGTACTGCAGGGAGGACCTCCTATTTACATGGCTTTCATTGACCTGGTTCAAGCCTTTGACCAAGTCAACAGACAACGATTATGGAACAAACTGGAAAGCTTAGACTGTCCAACTGACATCTTGGAGCCCATAAAAGCCTTACATCATGGAACGTCAATACGGGTGCGCCTAAGCGCCGCAGGCAGACTGTCAAGAGAAATTCCTACATCAAAGGGCGTAAAGCAGGGATGTCCGCTAGCACCAGCCTTGTACAACGCATATATAGCGGATTATAAGAAAGCGTCGGAACTGATCAGAACTTTCCCTCCATCCTTAGGAGGCTCAAAAATCGAGAGATTACTCTATGCAGACGACATTATCCTCATGGACCTAACTCCCATAGGCCTACAGCGCCAATTAGACAATTTAGTACGCTATATGGCAGAAAACAGCCTAAGATTGAACAAGGAAAAAACAAAAATACTAATACTGGGAACAGCAGCCACTAGAAGGAAACATTTTACGTGGTATGGAGAGGGGAAGAAGCTGGAAACCGTTGAAGCCTTTAAATACTTGGGCATTATGATCAGCAACGACAAGGAAGAACAAACCATGCAGGAGGCCCTATGGACAAAACTGAAGAAGCTCACGGCACAGGCCAAAGCAGTGGACAGGAAGCACGGAAGATTCTCCATCATTCCCGTTATTAGATTTTACAAAGCTAAAGTCGTTCCTGTCCTGATCTATGGCATGGATGCAATGCCCCTGATCTCTGACTCAATTTGGCCTAAACTCGAAGGCTTCTTCTGGCGGGGTGTCCTGAATCTGGCTACTTCGACACCGATAACATTGATAAGAAGAGAATTGGGTCTATCCTCCCTCCGGGCATTAAAGATGAGATCGACCATCATGCTTTATCGCAAAGTCTTTGACTCCCCAAAAAACAAAGTTTTGGACCTCATTAGGAGAGAAACCCTCGATGGTAACAACATAATGCTGACAAAATGGGCCCAATACAACCTCTCCATTCTACAAGAACTAAATCTCAATCTGGAAACATTAACACAAAATCCCAACCAGGTATCAAAAAAACTCCTGGAAGCGGACTGGATAAACACTCTGGAAGTAGCAAACACCTATTCGATGACAGCTAACCTACCGAATATGCCGATGAAACTCAACGGGGTACGTGGATACTTATGTAAGTTCCCAGACAAACGGCTAAGCAGAACTTTTCTGAGGTTCAGATTAAACCAATTGAAAACAAACGAAGTCCTAGCGACTCGAAATCAATCTAGTTCAAACAACTGTCGGTTCTGTGAAACTTTGAACACCGTGGAAACTACCAAACACCTGATCCTTGAATGCCCGGGCCTAACGGGGAACAGATACCGATTTTTGGCCGACCCTTTGAAGAACTATTGCACTCTTGATTTAGAAAACATCTGGGCCCTATTAGCCAGCGGTAACAACAGAAGATGCACCATCGGTATCTCTTCATTTCTGGAAAAACTGAACTTGTGAAGCTAGCCGGTCTAAAGACCATATTTGGAATTAAGAAGGAACAATTTAAAAACCTATCATTGGGAGGATTCCTTTTTCTTTGTAAAAATTGTAAAACAATTAAATCAAAAAAAAAAAAAAAAAAAAAAAAAAAAAGAATGAATTGTACTGTAAGGGCTCTTACAATTGTGGGGAAATTGTTGAGATGTCTGATTTATTTGTTTTGTATACTGTGGCTTTAAAGTGCATCCGTGGTGAGGAAGACGCATGAGTGAATAGTTACTATTGACACAGTTGATTGCTTAACCTTACATACTAAGTAAGTATATATTATGATGGGTTTGTGGTTTAAATGATGATAGCTCATTGGAGATATTCACTTCTGACATAAGGGAGGTGGAGTTCGACTATGTTATGATATCATCATATTATAGGTGACTGTTGGGGTTGATTTGCTCTTGCAGTTGGGTAGTTGGGTTAAATTTGCATTCTGTATATTGGTGGTCATACATTACATTCGTTTTTATTTTATTTATTAAGGTTATTAGAATAGTTAATAAGGGTAATATTAGTTGACATAGTGAGATATGAGAATTATTAGATTCAGTTATTGAATGTAGTTATATATATTTAGATGAGGCGATATTGTGGGGCACTGAATATAATGTTATAAGTGGATTTAGCTCTATACGATAGGGAGACTAAGGTATTTAATATGTAATTACTTTAATGGCAGGTACAAACTTGGGGGGATGGGCTTGGAATGCCTTTTGTTCGGGGTAGTTTGGGATTTAGTGTTACCTGGAGGGGTTCCTCAGGTTTTAGTTAGTTTATTGTTTGCTCTCGATTTCATTGTTGTGTCTTGTGGATTTGTGTTGTGTGTATTTGTCTTTGTGTTGTTTGTATGGGTTGAGACCTTACTTAGTTTTCGACTTTTGCTGCCACGTGCATTTGATGGTTCCTGGTACAACGGGGTATAGCAGACTGTCGAGATGGGGATACATAAACTGACGGTGGTAACATGGAATGTGAGAGGGGTGAGATGCCCTAGGAAGAGAGGAAAGTCATGGCACGACTGTGGAGGTCCAAGGCTTCAGAAAAATGCTCAAAAAACAACAGGTGGGACAATTCAACAAAAGTTTTCACTTTGTAACCATCAATCCACCCCATCATGTTCATGTGTGCAGCACTCACCCAGTCAACCCAAGACACATTCTCTCTTTTCTTAAAATCCCTGAACCTTTTAAGGTATTGGGTAGGTGTCTTGCCAAACTTGCCAATCAAAGCAGACTTCATACACTCATACTGACCCCTTTCTTCCACACTCAGCTTCAGAATACAGTCATATCCAGTTTGAGGCACTCTGCTTAACAAACACTTAGCCTAATCTCTCATATCAACATCATGAATTGCACAAGCCATTTCAAACGCTTCAATCCATTGGAGGATATCTGAACCCTCCACAAACACACCAACCAAATCCTTAATAAACGTGGTGCGGGGGACCTGCCACTCTCAACTGGTTTAGCTGAAGGCTCCACTCTAGCTTTCTCTAGCTGGGTTCTTTGGTGCTCAGTGTCCCTATCTTTGAATGTTACTTTCTGTGCCAACTCCTCTTTCTTCAATTCAGCTTCTGTTGCCAACTTTTAGTATTGAAAGGCTAACTGTTCCCGTTGTAGCTCCAATTTTAAAAGTTCAATCTTCAGGGCTTCCCCCTGAAGAGCAGTGGTGGGGTTTGGAACAGAGGCGGTAGGGATGGTGGCATTCCCAGAATCAGATTCAGCAACAACCCCAGGGGCAGAGTCCTCATTGGTTGCATCCCCCCTTCAAGTGTTTCACCATCAGTCGGGTAGTCCACCAGGGCAGCTATAAGCTCAGCCCTAGACTTATCCATAAAGTCTAACTCCCTGGCTTCACAAGCACTCTGGAGAGCCTCTAAGCTCATCCCAGTCAATTTACCATATGCAATAGATGCAGTTATCTTGTACACAACTAAACCTCAATTTAACAAAGTGCAGATATTTTGTAAGTGGCACGGTTATACACTGGTTCTTAAAACCATAAGCATCCCACTTCTGCCACCAGTGTAAAGACTGGAGGGGGTTCTGTACTTCTGCTCTATATATGGTAGTGGAGAGGCACAGAGGACCCCAGCAAAGATTCGCTATAAGGTAGTAATGGACGAGCAATCAAGGCCTAGCTTCTCAGGAGGTGATGCAGACTGGTTCTTAAGTACAGTGTAGTCTCCAAGCCCCCACAAAGGAATGTCAACACACTGTATTAGTTAAAACACAGTCTTTATATAATTAATATTCAAGGTTATGTACACTATCACAATAACTCACTTTGTGCTCAGAAAATCTACATTGGCAAATATATACAGTTCTAAAGTGGTACCATATATATTATCAGATCTCATTAAAGTGCATCAACTATGCTCTGGTCAAATGTCACACAGATCAAGGAATAAAAGTAACCAACAATAAATATAGGAGGAAAGCAGTTGGTTAGAACAATTGGCAGAAAATTGACCCCTTCCAACTAGGCACAATTCTGTGTGAAGAGCCCCCCACCTGGGCAACCTGTAAATAAAGATATCATACAAGCCCAGTCCATATATTGTTCAAAAGAGTTTTATTTCCTTCTAAAATAGTTCTACAACCCCATACCCCAGAGTTTGTCGTCGGGTCATTGACGGATCCTTCTTGAGTGGCTCCCTTTAAGGCAGCAGCCACGGATCATTGAGATCCCACGAGGAAAAAGGGGTGAACGACGATGGCGAGGCGGCAGCTTCGTTCCTAGCGGTGCTCATTGACGATGGAGCATTGGCGTCCTGCAAGGAAGAGGCATGCGGGGTATTTCGATGACGATAGTTCAGGACCGCAAAGAGATTGTGAAGAACTGTGGCTCAGCAATGCGTCGAGTAGTCCTGCGTCTCTACGGTCGACAGGTGGCGGGAAAACCACTGGCGGATGGTCCTCTGCGTGTCGTCAGCCTCAACTTTCTCCGGCGGGACAAAATGGCCACGTAGCTGGCTAGAGCATCCTCGGATCAAATGTTACTTAGGCAAAGGGAGCATGGTGGCTCTGGTCGGCGACGGCGGTCGTCGACGATGATGGACAACAGTGTCTGGGTGCTTTTCCTTGTGATTCCGCGGCAGTCCCCGTCTCCGGTCGGCAGCCTGTCGTAGATCTGTCTACCAGGGAGCTTTGGCAAAGATCAGCTGGTGCACGATGGTCCCTCCTAGCTCGGGAAGAGGGCGCCTTACCAGGTCCTCTCTGGGTCAATGCTTGGGGACACAGCAGCTTTCAGATTGATGAAGTAGAGCAGCATCAAGACTCCTCTTCCAGCAGGGCATCAGTTTCAACTCGAGGTTCTCTTCAGCTTCTGAACACTTTCCAGTGGTGAGAGGTCCCCAGATATACCATTCTGCCTCTCATCCACACTGCTGGGTCACACTCAGCAGCCAATCCTCCAGAAGGGCATTCATGCAGTCAATCAGCCAGTCAGGCATACAGTGCATTCAGGCCATTCTCCTCCCTCTCAGCCACTCACAACAAGGAATGTGGACTGGGACAAGTACCCAGACATTCAACATTACACACTGCATTCATACCAGTTTCCGGCAGGACTGGCTCAGTCATTGTGTCAAACACCAGAAACCAGACATCCACAACAAGATGTGCATATTGGTCACACACTCCATTCACCCAGGGCCCACCCACAGGGTGTACCCACAACATACAGTCACTGGGAAGGTTCCAGTCAGTCTGGCCTGGACTTCACACCAACACCATATATGGAACTTCCACCCAACAGTGAGTCAGGGCGAAGGGACAGAGTCAGGGCTTCCCATGACTTTGGGAAAACAAGGTAACAGGCAATAGAAAGCAAGAAACCACAGGGGCCATCTTGTTTCCTATCAGAAATCAACTGATTCTAATGGCAGGGCCTGGGTATCCCAAAATGGAGGATACTCAGAACACCTGTCAAATTCAGCATGGAGCTGCCACCAGCCCATACCCTGCTCTGTGATTAACACAGAGGTGCCCAAAAACATACACTAGGGGCACAGGGTTGCACCTCCACCCATGGGTGCCATAAGGGTATCCCATGGGTCTGTACACTAAACCAAAAACAGGAAGAGCTGCACTGCCAGGAGTCCCACATGGACTCCTGGGCAGAAAGCAATACAGAATACAAATGAAAAAGGACTACAGGACAAGGACAGGGAGGCCCTGTCCCTCCAATGCATTTCCAGCATCACACGTGTGTATGTAGGGAGTTTAATTTTTTCCTTGAGAAATTTGAGTTGATTGATATTTGGAGAGAATTGCATCTGTCTGACAAAGAATTAACATGTTCCTCCCCGGTGCATGATTCTTTCTCCCGGTTGGATTATTTTTAGTTACTAAGGGCCTCATTACACGGTAGGCGGTAAGGGTTAACGGTCACCGGTAAGGGTACCGGTGACCGTCAACCCTTACCGCCTTATTACGAGGTCGCTTTGCGGGTTGGTACTTTAAAGCCTGCTTTTTGCAGGCGTTAAAAAATGAACCCGCAAAGGGACCTTGGTGCTAATTACGTAATTAGCGCCTTCCCCATTCCCATTATGTCCTATGAGGGCAAAAATGGGAAGGGCCTTGGTGAATGGGGAATTACCGCCACCGCTCACCTTGGAGTAGGGCGGTATTTCCGCCATCCACCAAGGCGGACACGGTAAAATACCGGCGGCAACCATGGCGCTGATAGCGCCATGGTTACCGCCTACCGTGTAATGAGGCCCTAAGACTTCATTGGACAAAACGCTAGATGTTAACGTTAGGGAGAGGGACATTTCTGATCATGCGCTGGTGGATATTTGTTTGCAGATTGATGCAACAACCTCTCCTCTTAGGAAGTGGAGATTAAAAACTGGTATATTTGAAGAGAAAGAGGTTGTGATTGATCTGTTGTCTCAAATGACTATTTTATTTTAACTTAATGATGGTTCTGCTGGAAAAGGGGTTGCATGGGATAGCTTTAAGCAACTATTAGAGGAGCTATGATTAACTGGATTTAGCGTCTCTGGAAGAAATCTATGAAAGAAGTAAATGAATTGGAATTGAAGTTGTCGGAATTACTGCAGAAATATTCCCAGTATGGGAGAGTAAAGGACAGGTCTGTGATGAATCAAACTCGGGAAAAGCTGGCAAATGCAAATAATTTGATGGCGGAGTAGGGCGCATTTCTGAACACTGCTCCTGCATTAGAAACAAGGTAGCAGACAAGCCCTTAGTCGAACATTTCATCCAAAAGAACCATAAGGACACTGATTTGAGATGGTTCGTCCTTCAGAAGGTAAAGCCAGCAAAACGCGGTGGAGACCTGAACAAAACACTAACACAACTAGAACAACGCTGGGTTCACAAACTCAATACTGTACAGGCCGGGCTGAACATCTCAGTTGAGTGGAAATCTTTCCTATGAAATCACATTCCTTGGTGATAGAACAGATCTGTGATTCTATATATATGAACATAGTTAATTCTGTCTGTTTATTCTACAGAAATCAAAAAACCAAGATAAAAAGAATGTATGTTGTGGGATTTAGGAACAACAGTCACTTGATGTACCATTACTATCATCACAAAATAATGTGTTCTAAGGTCTTTTGATTATGCATCTTTACACAAATTTATCAATGACGAGGCAAAATGTTTATTGGCACACATGTAAGATTGTTGTATTGGACTCTATATGGGACCTTTCTGCACCTTTCATTTGGTTTAGTGTGATGCTGCTTCTAGAACCTCACCTGTACTGGTCAAGAATACTCGTACAGCATATCGAAGCCTAGGGACCAGGCCCCGCCCCCAGTGTCAAAAGGGAGGGTCAGAGGCATTCTCTTTTCTACCTTTGCGCACGTTCTCCTATAGTTGGACTCTCAGTGCTGGTTGCCATGACAACCCATACCAAAATAGGGTTAAGATTACCCATTGGGATCCCAATATACATGAGGACCTATATAAACACTTTTGGTGTACAATTCGAGCAATTGATACAACATTAACGCCCCTTTTTCGCTCATTGTCGGTTGCCATAGCAACCCTTACTAAACACAGTGGCGAAATTACACACTTGGATCCCAGAGACATGGGGACCCATGTACAATCATTCTTTTAACAATCTGAGCGATCGATGGTAAGTTTTCACTCGCTTTTACAATTAGTGGCAACCCAACCCCACCTAAGATGGCCACCGTATAAATGATCATGGAGTCCTAGCAACAGCGTTACTAATGCCTCAGCCAGGTCTCCCTGAATCGTAGAATGACTCAGCGGTTCGTACGCTACAGCGGCAGATTCCGAGCAGGTCCTGCACCCTGACAGGTAAGGCCATTTTGCCCGCACGCGGCAGACATTCAGAACCACTGAGGTGCCCTTAGTGCCATAAAATACTAATTGGATATTCCCGTTCTATTTGGGTTTTTGCCCGCGGGACCATTTTAAAGAAAAGAGAAACTAGGCTCATTTAAAAGTGAAACTTCACCTCCAGCCGAGAGGTAAGAGTCTGTGTTATGAAAAGAGTGCCCGCCATAACCGAGTTGTTTCCGATCCCTTCTTAGGTGATCTTCATACCAATAAGAAACTCCTTTCTTTCTGTTTTTTCACAATAGGATCAGACAGAGATCAGCCCTTGTGGCTTATACAACTTTCAAATAACAGAACCTTTGGAATTAATACACCCATGGGTAAGCTGTGTGTGTTTTCAATACTGCACAGCACATGATTAATTCTTCTTTAAATAATCGGTGCATGAATACTCCCCTGACAACTGTCTCCATTCCCCCTGCAGCACAGACATCATACAGTACAGACCCCCGTCCTGATGAAGGCTGTATAACAGATGTGGCCCACTAAGCCCACCTAGAAACAGCTGAAACACTGTGGTGTAGACGCACTATCCCCAACTGCAGTATATCCATGCTGCTTTACACAATGAAAATGACCTGTTTTTGTTGAAATGTTCAAGTGATGTTGTAAATGTCCAATTGTTTATATGTTTGCCATTTTCATGCAAACTCCATGACAAATGAAATTTGAATTTGATTTTGTCTTGCACACACAAAATGGTTGTCTTACCGAAAAACTTTTGGCTCCGTGTGATGTAAATATTTTCTGTACTTTAGGTCAATGACCTCCCCCTTTTTTTGATGTTAACTCTGAAGCGTCCATTTTATATTAAACTGCACAACTTTAGATAAAGAATAAGATTGATTCTACAACAGTTTGAAAATATTTATTCTTTCTTGATACAGAGGGTGACAAAAAACAGGAGTATTCTGACAGCACCTATTTTTCTTGAACCTATTCAATTGTAAACATTGTTCCCTACTAACCCTCCTGGGTAGAATAGGCTCCCAACCAGGAGCCCAAACTTTTGAATCCAGCCTACAAAAGGGCCACACCCAGCCCAACTGCAAACAGAACCATGCAGGCAGCAGCTCCAGTAGCAGTGGGACTGGGGCTACTCAACCAACAGGCAGCACTGCACATGCTGGCAGTGATGGTGCAGAGGAGGAGGCGGAGGCGGAGGAGGCTCAGGTGGCAACTACCTAACCCTGTACCCATGACAAACCCTATTGCCCAGCCGGCACCACCCCGCAGTCAGCCGGCAATACCATGCATCTGGGCCTCACCCTGGAACCTTACCCCAGGACAGATCCACACATTATACCGGCTGGACCGTCCAACAATCCTGTACATCACCACCATGATAGCGGACAACATCAGCAGCCACATTGACATCACCACCACCACCCCCCCCCTCCTAAAGGTGGTGTCGGTACTGCATTTTCTTGGCACCGGAACCTATCAGCACACAGTTGGTGAGCTGCACGGGCTATCACAACCCTGTTTCTCTAAAATCTTGCTTCAGGTACTGGATGCCATGCTGCGCCATGTGTCTGAACACATTGCCCTACCCGTACCCTTCCTGAGGTCATTGCCACCAAGTTGGCCTTCCATGTCATTGCAGGCAAGCCAAATTGCATAGGTGCAGTCGACTGCACCCACATTGAGCTGGCAGTACCACGTGCCATCGAGATGGTGTTCCGCAATAGGAAACAGAACCACTCACTGAATGTACAGATGATATGTGATGCCACACAAGTGATAACACATTGCTGCGCACGTTTCCCAGGCTCAACACATGACTCAATGGTTCTGCGGAATTCGACATTGCCACGTTACATGGAACGCTATGCTGGACAAAGCACATGGCTATTGGGTGAGTACAGCTGCCAGTGGGCAGGCCCTGTGGAAGGGGGTGTGTGTCTAGGGCAATGAACAATGTGAGTGGGCTGCTGCGACTGCACATGCATTACCCCCCCGCCGATCCACTGACTAGACAGCACAACCCAAACATTTCCAACCTACACATGACAGGTTACCACAGTGTGCCCGTAGACACCCTGCCACATGACACACACAGCCGATAGTATCACTGGCCCATACAACTGGAGCCCCTGCATACATCCACCCACAATATGCACCACTGTCCCCCAATGCACATGATGCCTGCACAAGAGACTTCCTGCATCGACAACATCATCACAGTGGACTGATTGCCTCTGCCATGTGTGTACATCATTGCAAAATGCCATACTTACCAACCAATGTCACCCGCACGGCAAAGTAAACATGCACACCAATGCGTTGGTCAATGTCCAGATGCCAACGTCCACTACAACGACCCAGGAATGGTAATCACCCACCGGTCCAACCATTGCATGCCACATATGCATGAATGAACAATGACACAACATTGCAATGCATCTGATGAAGCCATGATACCACAAACACTGACATGTCCCACACATTTCCATCCCATGTAGGTGATGCTGGATATGCACTCACGCCATGGCTGATGACGCCTGTACGGAGGCCAAGGAACAGGCATGAAGAGGCGTACAACAGGGCACACGTCCGCACACGTGGCATGATTGAGAGGACATTTGGACTACTGAAGACCCGGTTCCGCTGTTTGAGCAGATCTGGTGGATCACTGCTGTACAGCCCAGTGAAGACGGGTACAATCACGCTCGTTTGTGCCATGCTGCACAATCTGTGCTTGCGCAGGAACATTCCGCTGCCCTCAGACGCAGAGGATGAAGATGGGGATGGAGATGGGGATGGGGATGGGAATGGGGTTGGGGATAGAGATGGTGATGGGGATGGGGATGGGGATGGGGATGGGGATGGAGATGGGGATGGGATGGTTCCACCTCCTCCTGGGTGTGCACTAGATGGACAATGACCACGGGATACACTGATTCGCATTTACTTTTGAGAGGCTGCACATTAACAGCATTGCATGGATATGACAATGCCAGTAAAATAATTGATGGACTGCAAATGAAATGATGGATGTCCACTCATGAATGGTTTTTTTCAATGATGATATATTGAGGGAAGGAGATGCTATGGGTAGGGAAGCTGTACAGCCGTGCCCACCCACCAGCCAAACGTACCCACCCCCTACCAGGCCCCAAATCACTAACCCCCTAATGGACCTCCCCCACCACCCAAACGTACCCACCCCCAATCAGGCCCCAATTCACTAACCCCCTAGTGGACATCCCCCACCACCCAACCGTACCCACCCCCAACCAGGCCCCAATTCACTAACCCCCTAATGGACCTCCCCCACCACCCAAACGTACCCACCCCCAACCAGGCCCCAATTCACTAACCCCCTAATGGACTGCCCCCACCACCCAAACGTACCCACCCCCTTACACCTTTCTAGTCCCCATGTGTCCTGCGGTGCCAAACACACATGCTATCTTTTGCGTGTGCGCTTCGGCACTTGTGCTTCCTTGCCCGAGGGCCCTGCTAGGTGACTTGAGCGCCTCCGTGGACTGGCAGAGGTGGAGCTGGATGGAGTGGTGCTAGTGGATGGCACTGTTGCTGACAATGGTGGCAAACTTCCAAGATATGTCTGGTGGGCTAGCAACATTGACTCTGCAATACTCAAAGTGTTGTTATTGCCATCCCGCACATGGCGTGCCAGGGTCACTATTGTGTTGGCAAAGAGTCCAATTAACCTTGAGAGCCGACGCACAGATGTGCTGTAGCTCTCCCTCTGCAGCCTGGATTCCTCAAGCTGCCTTTCCACTAGCTGGGTGAGGGTAGCCGGCTGATCCTCCATCCGCTGCATGCGGGCATTGAGCTCAGCCATTGAGGGGGTTGGTGACCTCATTGGACTGCGTAGTGATGTTGAGCTGAACTGGAGGTCATGAAAGGATGCCAAATCATCTTGGTTGTGTGCGTCCCGCTGTGGCCCTAAATCAGACTGCAGTGCTGGGGCACTGTTGTCGCTGCTTGCAGCCTCCTTCGCAGTGCAGATAATTTCTGGGGTGGGTTGTGTAGGCATGATGGGTGCCTGTGGCACCTGTGTGGCAGCAGGCAGCGTGGAGATGATGGTGCTGATGGCCAGTACATGTGTACCAGATGCTACTGGTGGCAGAGTTGCTAAACTGCTAGCGGCATCCTCCTGGGCAGGGGCGCTGGCTTGCACACGTGCAGGTGCCGATTGCCTCGGCTGTTGTGCAGTGTCACTGTCACTTGATATGGCTGTGGGGACACAGAGGGCATGCAATTAGTTGTGTGGTGGTGTCTGATGGGTGCATCACATACATCAGACAGGTTGATCGGTGAACAATTGCATTTACACGCATATGCTTGTTAACAACCATGTATTGTAGGGATGTGGATCGTCATCTGGATCATGATTGGGTCCTTTGGGGCACTCATGCACTGGCTGGGGGGGGTTGTTAATGGGTCCTTTGGGGCACTCATGCACTGGCTGGGGGGGTTGTTAATGGGTCCTATGGGGCACTCATGCACTGGCTGGGGGGGTGTTAATGTGTCCTTTGGGGCATTCATGCACTTGCTGTGGAGGGGTTGTTAATGGGTCCTTTGGGGCACTCATGCACTGGCTGGGAGCGGGGGGTTGTTAATGGGTGTTTTGGGGCACTCATGCACTGGCTGGGGAGGGGGTGTTAATGGGTCCTTTGGGGCACTCATACAATGGCTGGGGGGGGTTGTTTATGGGTCCATTGGGGCACTCATGCACTGGCTGGGGGGGTTGCTAATGGGTCCTTTGGGGAACTCAGGCACTGGCTGGGAGGGTTGTTAATGGGTCCTTTGGGGAACTCATGCACTGGCTGGGGGGGGTTGTTAATGGGTCTTTTGGGGCACTCATGCACTGGCTGGGGGGTTGTTAATGGGTCCTTTGGGGCACTCAGGCACTGGCTGGGGGGGTTGTTAATGGGTCATTTGGGGCACTCATGCACTGGCTGGGGGGGTTGTTAATGGGTCCTTTGGGGCCTCATGCACTGGCTGGGGGGGTTTTGTTAATGGGTCCTTTGGGGCAACCATGCACTGGCTGGGGGGGGGTTGTTAATGGGTCTTTTGGGGCACTCATACACTGGCTGGGGGGGTTGTTAATGGGTCCTTTGGGGCACTCAGGCACTGGCTGGGGGGTTGTTAATGGGTCATTTGGGGCACTCATGAACTGGCTGGGGGTGGAGGGGTTGTTAATGGGTCCTTTGGGGCACTCATGCACTGGCTGGGGGGGTTGTTAATGGGTGCTTTGGGGCACTCATGCAATGTCTGGAGGGGTTGAGAGGGTTGTTAATGGGTCCTTTGGGGCCCTCATGCACTGGCTGGGGGGGATTGTTAATGGGTCATTTGGGGCACTCATGCACTGGCTGGGGGCAGGGGGTTGTTAATGGGTCCTTTGGGGCCTCATGCACTGGCTGGGGGGTGTTGTTAATGGATCCTTTGGGGCATTCATGCACTAGCTGTAGGGGGTGGGGGTTTGTTAATGGGTCCTTTGGGGCACTCATGCACTGGCTGGGGGGGTTGTTAATGGGTGTTTTGGGGCACTCTTGCAATGTCTGGAGGGGATGAGAGGGTTGTTAATGGGTCCTTTGGGGCACTCATGCACTGGCTGGGGGGGGTTGTTAATGGGTCCTTCGGGGCACTCATGCACTGGCTGGGGGGAGGGGGGTTGTTAATGGGTCCTTTGGGGCACTCAGGCACTGGCTAGGGAGGGTTGTTAAAGGGTCCTTTGGGGCACTCATGAACTGGCTGGGGGGTTGTTAATGGGTCCTTTTGGGCACTCATGCACTGGCTGGGGGTGGTTGTTAATGGGTCCTTTGGGGGCACTCATGCACTGGCTGGGGGGGATGTTAATGGGTCCTTTGGGACACTCATGCACTAGCTGGGGGGTGTTAATGGGTCCTTTGGGGCACTCATGCACTGGCAGGGGGGTTTGTTAATGGGTCCTTTGGGGCACTCATGCACTGGCAGGAGGGGGTGGGTCTGATAATGGGTCCTTTGGGGCACTCATGCACTGGCTGGGGGGGTTGTTAATGGGTCCTTTGGGGCACTCATGCACTGGCTGGGGGGTTGTTAATGGGTCCTTTGGGGCACTCATGCACTGGCTGGGGGGTTGTTAATGGGTCCTTTGGGGCACTTATGCATTGGCTGGGGGGGTTGTTAATGGGTCCTTTGGGGCCTCATGCACTGGCTGGGGGGGTGTTGTTAATGGGTCCTTTGGGGCAACCATGCACTGGCTGGAGGGGGTGGGAGGTTGTTAATGGGTCCTTTGGGGCACTCATGCACTGGCTGGGGGGGTTGTTAATGGGTCCTTTGGGGCACTCATGCACTGTCTGGAGGGGGTGAGGGGTTGTTAATGGGTCCTTTGGGGCACTCATGCACTGGCTGTGGGGGATGTTAATGGATCCTTTGGGGCACTCATGCACTGGCTGGGGGGGGTGGGGTTGTTAATAGGTCCTTTGGGGCCCTCAGGCACTGGCTGGGGAGGGTTGTTAATGGGTCCTTTGGGGCACTCATGCACTGGCTGGGGGAGTAGTTAATGGGTCCTTTGGGGCACTCATGCACTGGCTTGGGTGGTTGTTAATGGGTCCTTTGGGGCACTCATGCACTGGCTGGGGGGGATGTTAATGGGTCCTTTGGGGCACTCATGCACTGGCTGGGGGGGTTGTTAATGGGTCATTTGGGGCACTCATGCACTGGCTGGGGGCGGGGGGGTTGTTAATGGGTCCTTTGGGGCCTCATGCACTGGCTGGGGGGTGTTGTTAATGGATCCTTTGGGGCAAGCATGCACTAGCTGGAGGGGGTGGGGGTTTGTTAATGGGTCCTTTGGGGCACTCATGCACTGGCTGGAGGGGGTTGTTAATGGATGCTTTGGGGCACTCTTGCAATGTCTGGAGGGGGTGAGAGGGTTGTTAATGGGTCCTTTGGAGCACTCATACACTGGCTGGGGGGGTTGTTAATGGGTCCTTCGGGGCACTCATGCACTGGTTGGGGGGAGGGGGGTTGTTAATGGGTCCTTTGGGGCTCTCAGGCACTGGCTAGGGAGGGTTGTTAAAGGGTCCTTTGGGGCACTCATGCACTGGCTGGGGGGTTGTTAATGGGTCCTTTGGGGCACTCATGCACTGGCTGGGGGTGGTTGTTAGTGGGTCCTTTGGGGGCACTCATGCACTGGCTGGGGGGATGTTAATGGGTCCTTTGGGACACTCATGCACTAGCTGGGGGGTGTTAATGGGTCCTTTGGGGGCACTCATGCACTGGCAGGGGGGTTTGTTAATGGGTCCTTTGGGGCACTCATGCACTGGCTGGGGGCGTTGTTAATGGGTCCTTTGGGGCACTCATGCACTGGCTGGGGAGGGGTTGTTAATGGGTCCTTTGGGGCACTCATGCACTTGCTTGGGGAGTTGTTAATGGGTCCTTTGGGGCACTCGTGCATTGGATGGGGAGGTTGTTAATGGGTCCTTTGAGGCCTCATGCACTGGCTGGGGGGGTGTTGTTAATGGGTCCTTCGGGGCACTCATGCACTGGCTGGGGGGAGGGGGGTTGTTAATGGGTCCTTTGGGGCTCTCAGGCACTGGCTAGGGAGGGTTGTTAAAGGGTCCTTTGGGGCACTCATGCACTGGCTGTGGGGGATGTTAATGGATCCTTTGGGGCACTCATGCACTGGCTGGGGGGGTGGGGTTGTTAATAGGTCCTTTGGGGCCCTCAGGCACTGGCTGGGGAGGGTTGTTAATGGGTCCTTTGGGGCACTCATGCACTGGCTGGGGGAGTAGTTAATGGGTCCTTTGGGGCACTCATGCACTGGCTTGGGTGGTTGTTAATGGGTCCTTTGGGGCACTCATGCACTGGCTGGGGGGGATGTTAATGGGTCCTTTGGGGCACTCATGCACTGGCTGGGGGGGTTGTTAATGGGTCATTTGGGGCACTCATGCACTGGCTGGGGGCGGGGGGGTTGTTAATGGGTCCTTTGGGGCCTCATGCACTGGCTGGGGGGTGTTGTTAATGGATCCTTTGGGGCAACCATGCACTAGCTGGAGGGGGTGGGGGTTTGTTAATGGGTCCTTTGTGGCACTCATGCACTGGCTGGGGGGGTTGTTAATGGGTCCTTTGGGGCAACCATGCACTGGCTGGAGTGGGTGGGGGGTTGTTAATGGGTCCTTTGGCGCACTCATGCACTGGCTGGGGGTTTGTTAATGGGTCCTTTGGGGCACTCATGCACTGGCTGGGGGGGATGTTAATGGGTCCTTTGGGGCACTCATGCACTGGCAGGGGGGGCTGTTAATGGGTCCTTTGGGGCACTCATGCACTGGCTGGGGGGTTGTTAATGGGTCCTTTGGGGCACTCATGCACTGGCTGGGGGGTTGTTAATGGGTCCTTTGGGGCACTTATGCATTGGCTGGGGGGGTTGTTAATGGGTCCTTTGGGGCCTCATGCACTGGCTGGGGGGGTGTTGTTAATGGGTCCTTTGGGGCAACCATGCACTGGCTGGAGGGGGTGGGAGGTTGTTAATGGGTCCTTTGGGGCACTCATGCACTGGCTGGGGGGGTTGTTAATGGGTCCTTTGGGGCACTCATGCACTGGCTGGGGGGGTTGTTAATGGGTCCTTTGGGGCACTCATGCACTGTCTGGAGGGGGTAAGGGGTTGTTAATGGGTCCTTTGGGGCACTCATGCACTGGCTGTGGGGGATGTTAATGGATCCTTTGGGGCACTCATGCACTGGCTGGGGGGGTGGGGTTGTTAATAGGTCCTTTGGGGCCCTCAGGCACTGGCTGGGGAGGGTTATTAATGGGTCCTTTGGGGCACTCATGCACTGGCTGGGGGAGTAGTTAATGGGTCCTTTGGGGAACTCATGCACTGGCTTGGGTGGTTGTTAATGGGTCCTTTGGGGCACTCATGCACTGGCTGGGGGGGATGTTAATGGGTCCTTTGGGGCACTCATGCACTGGCTGGGGGGGTTGTTAATGGGTCATTTGGGGCACTCATGCACTGGCTGGGGGCGGGGGGGTTGTTAATGGGTCCTTTGGGGCCTCATGCACTGGCTGGGGGGTGTTGTTAATGGATCCTTTGGGGCAACCATGCACTAGCTGGAGGGGGTGGGGGTTTGTTAATGGGTCCTTTGGGGCACTCATGCACTGGCTGGAGGGGGTTGTTAATGGATGCTTTGGGGCACTCTTGCAATGTCTGGAGGGGGTGAGAGGGTTGTTAATGGGTCCTTTGGAGCACTCATACACTGGCTGGGGGGGGGTTGTTAATGGGTTCTTCGGGGCACTCATGCACTGGCTGGGGGGAGGGGGTTGTTAATGGGTCCTTTGGGGCTCTCAGGCACTGGCTAGGGAGGGTTGTTAAAGGGTCCTTTGGGGCACTCATGCACTGGCTGGGGGGTTGTTAATGGGTCCTTTGGGGCACTCATGCACTGGCTGGGGGTGGTTGTTAATGGGTCTTTTGGGGGCACTCATGCACTGGCTGGGGGGGATGTTAATGGGTCCTTTGGGACACTCATGCACTAGCTGGGGGGTGTTAATGGGTCCTTTGGGGGCACTCATGCACTGGCAGGGGGGTTTGTTAATGGGTCCTTTGGGGCACTCATGCACTGGCTGGGGGCGTTGTTAATGGGTCCTTTGGGGCACTCATGCACTGGCTGGGGAGGGGTTGTTAATGGGTCCTTTGGGGCACTCATGCACTTGCTTGGGGAGTTGTTAATGGGTCCTTTGGGGCACTCGTGCATTGGATGGGGAGGTTGTTAATGGGTCCTTTGGGGCCTCATGCACTGGCTGGGGGGGTGTTGTTAATGGGTCCTTTGGGGCAACCATGCACTGGCAGGAGGGGGTGGGTCTGATAATGGGTCCTTTGGGGCACTCATGCACTGGCTGGGGGGGGTTGTTAATGGGTCCTTTGGGGCAACCATGCACTGGCTGGAGTGGGTGGGGGGTTGTTAATGGGTCCTTTGGGGCACTCATGCACTGGCTGGGGGTTTGTTAATGGGTCCTTTGGGGCACTCATGCACTGGCTGGGGGGGATGTTAATGGGTCCTTTGGGGCACTCATGCACTGGCAGGGGGGCTATTAATGGGTCCTTTGGGGCACTCATGCACTGGATGGGAGGGGGTGTTAATGGGTCCTTTGGGGCACTCATGCACTAGCTGGAGGTGGGGTTGTTAATGGGTCATTTGGGGCACTCATGCACTGGCTGGGGGGGTTGTGAATGGGTCCTTTGGGGCACTCATGCACTGGCTGGGGGGTTGTTATGGGTCCTTTGGGGCACTTATGCATTGGCTGGGGGGGTTGTTAATGGGTCCTTTGGGGCCTCATGCACTGGCTGGGGGGGGGGGTGTTGTTAATGGGTCCTTTGGGGCAACCATGCACTGGCTGGAGGGGGTGGGAGGTTGTTAATGGGTCCCTTGGGGCACTCATGCACTGGCTGGGGGGGTTGTTAATGGGTCCTTTGGGGCACTCATGCACTGGCTGGGGGGGTTGTTAATGGGTCCTTTGGGGCACTCATGCACTGTCTGGAGGGGGTGAGGGGTTGTTAATGGGTCCTTTGGGGCACTCATGCACTGGCTGTGCGGGATGTTAATGGATCCTTTGGGGCACTCATGCACTGGCTGGGGGGGTGAGGTTGTTAATGGGTCCTTTGGGGCACTCAGGCACTGGCTGGGGAGGGTTGTTAATGGGTCCTTTGGGGCACTCATGCACTGGCTGGGGGAGTAGTTAATGGGTCCTTTGGGGCACTCATGCACTGGCTTGGGGGGTTGTTAATGGGTCCTTTGGGGCACTCATGCACTGGCTGGGGGGGATGTTAATGGGTCCTTTGGGGCACTCATGCACTGGCAGGGGGGGTTGTTAATGGGTCATTTGGGGCACTCATGCACTGGCTGGGGGGTTGGTAATGGATCCTTTGGGGCAACCATGCACTAGCTGGAGGGGGTGGGGGTTTGTTAATGGGTGCTTTGGGGCACTCTTGAAATGTCTGGAGGGGGTGAGAGGGTTGTTAATGGGTCCTTTGGGGCACTCATGCACTGGCTGGGGGGTTGTTAATGGGTCCTTTGGGGCACTCATGCACTGATTGGGGGGTGTTAATGGGTCCTTTGGGGCACTCATGCACTGGCAGGGGGGGTTGTTAATGGGTCATTTGGGGCACTCATGCACTGGCTGGGGGGTTGTTAATGGGTCCTTTGGGGCACTCATGAACTGGCTGGGGGAAGGGGGGGTGTTAACGGATCCTTTGGGGCAGTCAGGCACTGGCTGGGGGGGGGAGGGTTGTTAATGGGTCCTTTGGGGCTCTCATGCACTGGCTGGGGGGTTGTTAATGGGTCCTTTGGGGCACTCATGCACTGGCTGGGGGGGGATGTTAATGGGCCCTTTGGGGCACCCATGCACTGGCTGGGGGGTTGTTAATGGGTCCTTTGGGGCACTCATGCATTGGCTGGGGGGGTTGTTAATGGGTCCTTTGGGGCCTCATGCACTGGTTGGGGGGGTGTTGTTAATGGGTCCTTTGGGGCAACCATGCACTGGCTGGAGGGGGTGGGAGGTTGTTAATGGGTCCTTTGGGGCACTCATGCACTGGCTGGGGGGGGTTGTTAATGGGTCCTTTGGGGCACTCATGCACTGGCTGGGGGGTTGTTAATGTGTCCTTTGGGACACTCATGCACTGTCTGGAGGGGTTGAGGGGTTGTTAATGGGTCCTTTGGGGCACTCATGCACTGGCTGGGGGGGATGTTAATGGATCCTTTGGGGCACTCATGCACTGGCTGGGGGGGGAGGTTGTTAATGGGTCCTTTGGGGCAATCAGGCACTGGCTGGGGAGGGTTGTTAATGGGTCCTTTGGGGCACTCATGCACTGGCTGGTGGGGTTGTTAATGGGTCCTTTGGGGCACTCATGCACTGGCTGGGGAGGGTTGTTAATGGGTCCTTTGGGGCACTCATGCACTGGCTGGGAGGGGGTGTTAATGGGCCCTTTGGGGCACTCATGCACTGGCTGGAGGGGGGGTTGTTAATGGGTCCTTTGGGGCACTCATACACTGGCTGGGGGGGTTGTTAATGGGTCCTTTGGGGCACTCATGCACTGGCTGGGGGGTTGTTAATCGGTACTTTGGGGCACTTTTGGATTGGCTGGGGGGGTTGTTAATGGGTCCTTTGGGGCCTCATGCACTGGCTGGGGGGGTGTTGTTAATGGGTCCTTTGGGGCAACCATGCACTAGCTGGAGGGGGTGGGAGGTTGTTAATGGGTCCTTTGGGGCACTCATGCACTGGCCAGGGGGGGGTTGTTAATGGGTCCTTTGGGGCACTCATGCACTGGCTGGGGGTAGGGGGGGTTGTTAATGGGTCCTTTGGGACACTCAGGCACTGGCTAGGGAGGGTTGTTAAAGGGTCCTTTGGGGCACTCATGCACTGGCTGGGGGGTTGTTAATGGGTCCTTTGGGGCACTCATACACTGGCTGGGGGTGGTTGTTAATGGGTCCTTTGGGGGCACTCATGCACTGGCTGGGGTGGATGTTAATGGGTCCTTTGGGACACTCATGCACTAGCTGGGGGGTGTTAATGGGTCCTTTGGGGCACTCATGCACTGGCAGCGGGGGTGAGGTTGTTAATGGGTCCTTTGGGGCACTCAGGCACTGGCTGGGGAGGGTTGTTAATGGGTCCTTTGGGGCACTCATGCACTGGCTGGGGGAGTAGTTAATGGGTCCTTTGGGGCACTCATGCACTGGCTTGGGGGGTTGTTAATGGGTCCTTTGGGGCACTCATGCACTGGCTGGGGGGGATGTTAATGGGTCCTTTGGGGCACTCATGCACTGGCAGGGGGGGTTGTTAATGGGTCATTTGGGGCACTCATGCACTGGCTGGGGGGTTGGTAATGGATCCTTTGGGGCAACCATGCACTAGCTGGAGGGGGTGGGGGTTTGTTAATGGGTGCTTTGGGGCACTCTTGAAATGTCTGGAGGGGGTGAGAGGGTTGTTAATGGGTCCTTTGGGGCACTCATGCACTGGCTGGGGGGTTGTTAATGGGTCCTTTGGGGCACTCATGCACTGATTGGGGGGTGTTAATGGGTCCTTTGGGGCACTCATGCACTGGCAGGGGGGGTTGTTAATGGGTCATTTGGGGCACTCATGCACTGGCTGGGGGGTTGTTAATGGGTCCTTTGGGGCACTCATGAACTGGCTGGGGGAAGGGGGGGTGTTAACGGATCCTTTGGGGCAGTCAGGCACTGGCTGGGGGGGGGGAGGGTTGTTAATGGGTCCTTTGGGGCTCTCATGCACTGGCTGGGGGGTTGTTAATGGGTCCTTTGGGGCACTCATGCACTGGCTGGGGGGGGATGTTAATGGGCCCTTTGGGGCACCCATGCACTGGCTGGGGGGTTGTTAATGGGTCCTTTGGGGCACTCATGCATTGGCTGGGGGGGTTGTTAATGGGTCCTTTGGGGCCTCATGCACTGGTTGGGGGGGTGTTGTTAATGGGTCCTTTGGGGCAACCATGCACTGGCTGGAGGGGGTGGGAGGTTGTTAATGGGTCCTTTGGGGCACTCATGCACTGGCTGGGGGGGGTTGTTAATGGGTCCTTTGGGGCACTCATGCACTGGCTGGGGGGTTGTTAATGTGTCCTTTGGGACACTCATGCACTGTCTGGAGGGGTTGAGGGGTTGTTAATGGGTCCTTTGGGGCACTCATGCACTGGCTGGGGGGGATGTTAATGGATCCTTTGGGGCACTCATGCACTGGCTGGGGGGGGAGGTTGTTAATGGGTCCTTTGGGGCAATCAGGCACTGGCTGGGGAGGGTTGTTAATGGGTCCTTTGGGGCACTCATGCACTGGCTGGTGGGGTTGTTAATGGGTCCTTTGGGGCACTCATGCACTGGCTGGGGAGGGTTGTTAATGGGTCCTTTGGGGCACTCATGCACTGGCTGGGAGGGGGTGTTAATGGGCCCTTTGGGGCACTCATGCACTGGCTGGAGGGGGGTTGTTAATGGGTCCTTTGGGGCACTCATACACTGGCTGGGGGGGTTGTTAATGGGTCCTTTGGGGCACTCATGCACTGGCTGGGGGGTTGTTAATCGGTACTTTGGGGCACTTTTGGATTGGCTGGGGGGGTTGTTAATGGGTCCTTTGGGGCCTCATGCACTGGCTGGGGGGGTGTTGTTAATGGGTCCTTTGGGGCAACCATGCACTAGCTGGAGGGGGTGGGAGGTTGTTAATGGGTCCTTTGGGGCACTCATGCACTGGCCAGGGGGGGGTTGTTAATGGGTCCTTTGGGGCACTCATGCACTGGCTGGGGGTAGGGGGGGTTGTTAATGGGTCCTTTGGGACACTCAGGCACTGGCTAGGGAGGGTTGTTAAAGGGTCCTTTGGGGCACTCATGCACTGGCTGGGGGGTTGTTAATGGGTCCTTTGGGGCACTCATACACTGGCTGGGGGTGGTTGTTAATGGGTCCTTTGGGGGCACTCATGCACTGGCTGGGGTGGATGTTAATGGGTCCTTTGGGACACTCATGCACTAGCTGGGGGGTGTTAATGGGTCCTTTGGGGCACTCTTGCACTGGCAGCGGGGTTTGTTAATGGGTCCTTTGGGGCACTCATGCACTGGCTGGGGGGGTTGTTAATGGGTCCTTTGGGGCACTCATGCACTGGCTGGTGAGGGTTGTTAATGGGTCCTTTGGGGCAGTCATGCACTTGCTGGGGGAGTTGTTATTGGGTCCTTTGGGGCAGTCATTCACTGGCTGGAGAGGGGGATTGTTAATGGGTCCTTTGGGGCACTCATGCACTGGCGGGGGGGCTGTTAATGGGTCCTTTGGGGCACTCATGCACTGGCTGGGGGCGGGGGGGTTGTTAATGGGCCCTTTGGGGCACTCATGCATTGGATGGGAAGGTTGTTAATGGGTCCTTTGGAGCCTCATGCACTGGCTGGGGGGTGTTGTTAATGGGTCCTTTGGGGCAACCATGCACTGGCAGGAGGGGGTGGGGCTGATAATGGGTCCTTTGGGGCACTCATGCACTGGCTGGGGGGGGTTGTTAATGGGTCCTTTGGGGCAACCATGCACTGGCTGGAGTGGGTGGGGGGTTGTTAATGGGTCCTTTGGGGCACTCATGCACTGGCTGGGGGTTTGTTAATGGGTCCTTTGGGGCACTCATGCACTGGCTGGGGGGGGGGTGTTAATGGGTCCTTTGGGGCACTCATGCACTGGCAGGGGGGGCTGTTAATGGTTCCTTTGGGGCACTCATGCACTGGCTGGGAGGGGGTGTTAATGGGTCCTTTGGGGCACTCATGCACTAGCTGGAGGGGGGGTTGTTAATGGGTCCTTTGGGGCACTCATGCACTGGCTGGGGGGGTTGTTAATGGGTCCTTTGGGGCACTCATGCACTGGCTGGGGGGTTGTTAATGGGTCCTTTGGGGCACTCATGCATTGGCTGGGGGGGTTGTTAATGGGTCCTTTGGGGCCTCATGCACTGGCTGGGGGGGGTGTTGTTAATGGGTCCTTTGGGGCAACCATGCACTGGCTGGAGGGGGTGGGAGGTTGTTAATGGGTCCTTTGGGGCACTCATGCACTGGCTGGGGGGGTTGTTAATGGGTCCTTTGGGGCACTCATGCACTGGCTGGGGGGGTTGTTAATGGGTCCTTTGGGGCACTCATGCACTGTCTGGAGGGGGTGAGGGGTTGTTAATGGATCCTTTGGAGCACTCATGCACTGGCTGGGGGGGATGTTAATGGATCCTTTGGGGCACTCATGCACTGGCTGGGGGGGGGTTGTTAATGGGTCCTTTGGGGATATCAGGCACTGGCTGGGGAGGGTTGTTAATGGGTCCTTTGGGGCACTCATGCACTGGCTGGTGGGGTTGTTAATGGGTCCTTTGGGGCACTCATGCACTGGCTGGGGAGGGTTGTTAATGGGTCCTTTGGGGCACTCATGCACTGGCTGGGAGGGGTGTTAATGGGCCCTTTGGGGCACTCATGCACTTGCTGGAGGGGGGTTGTTAATGGGTCCTTTGGGGCACTCATGCACTGGCTGGGGGGGTTGTTAATGGGTCCTTTGGGGCACTCATGCACTGTCTGGGGGGTTGTTAATGGGTACTTTGGGACACTCATGGATTGGCAGGGGGGGTTGTTAATGGGTCCTTTGGGGCCTCATGCACTGGCTGGGGGGTGTTGTTAATGGGTCCTTTGGGGCAACCATGCACTAGCTGGAGGGGGTGGGAGTTTGTTAATGGGTCCTTTGGGGCACCATGCACTGGCCAGGGGGGGGGGTTGTTAATGGGTCCTTTGGGGCACTCATGCACTGGCTGGGGGGAGGGGGGTTGTTAATGGGTCCTTTGGGACACTCAGGCACTGGCTAGGGAGGGTTGTTAAAGGGTCCTTTGGGGCACTCATGCACTGGCTGGGGGGTTGTTAATGGGTCCTTTGGGGCACTCATACAATGGCTGGGGGGGTTGTTAATGGGTCCTTTGGGGGCACTCATGCACTGGCTGGGAGGGGGTGTTAATGGGTCCTTTGGGGCACTCATGCACTGGCTGGGGGGGTTGTTAATGGGTCCTTTGGGGCACTCATGCACTGGCTGGGGGGTTGTTAATGGGTACTTTGGGGCACTCATGGATTGGCTGGGGGGGTTGTTAATGGGTCCTTTGGGGCCTCATGCACTGGCTGGGGGGGTGTTGTTAATGGGTCCTTTGGGGCAACCATGCACTAGCTGGAGGGGGTGGGAGGTTGTTAATGGGTCCTTTGGGGCACTCATGCACTGGCCAGGGGGGGGTTGTTAATGGGTCCTTTGGGGCACTCATGCACTGGCTGGGGGGAGGGGGGGTCGTTAATGGGTCCTTTGGGACACTCAGGCACTGGCTGGTGGGGTTGTTAATGGGTCCTTTGGGGCACTCATGCACTGGCTGGGGAGGGTTGTTAATGGGTCCTTTGGGGCACTCATGCACTGGCTGGGAGGGGTGTTAATGGGCCCTTTGGGGCACTCATGCACTTGCTGGAGGGGGGTTGTTAATGGGTCCTTTGGGGCACTCATGCACTGGCTGGGGGGGTTGTTAATGGGTCCTTTGGGGCACTCATGCACTGTCTGGGGGGTTGTTAATGGGTACTTTGGGACACTCATGGATTGGCAGGGGGGGTTGTTAATGGGTCCTTTGGGGCCTCATGCACTGGCTGGGGGGTGTTGTTAATGGGTCCTTTGGGGCAACCATGCACTAGCTGGAGGGGGTGGGAGTTTGTTAATGGGTCCTTTGGGGCACCATGCACTGGCCAGGGGGGGGGGTTGTTAATGGGTCCTTTGGGGCACTCATGCACTGGCTGGGGGGAGGGGGGTTGTTAATGGGTCCTTTGGGACACTCAGGCACTGGCTAGGGAGGGTTGTTAAAGGGTCCTTTGGGGCACTCATGCACTGGCTGGGGGGTTGTTAATGGGTCCTTTGGGGCACTCATACAATGGCTGGGGGGGTTGTTAATGGGTCCTTTGGGGGCACTCATGCACTGGCTGGGAGGGGGTGTTAATGGGTCCTTTGGGGCACTCATGCACTGGCTGGGGGGGTTGTTAATGGGTCCTTTGGGGCACTCATGCACTGGCTGGGGGGTTGTTAATGGGTACTTTGGGGCACTCATGGATTGGCTGGGGGGGTTGTTAATGGGTCCTTTGGGGCCTCATGCACTGGCTGGGGGGGTGTTGTTAATGGGTCCTTTGGGGCAACCATGCACTAGCTGGAGGGGGTGGGAGGTTGTTAATGGGTCCTTTGGGGCACTCATGCACTGGCCAGGGGGGGGGTTGTTAATGGGTCCTTTGGGGCACTCATGCACTGGCTGGGGGGAGGGGGGGTCGTTAATGGGTCCTTTGGGACACTCAGGCACTGGCTAGGGAGGGTTGTTAAAGGGTCCTTTGGGGCACTCATGCACTGGCTGGGGGGTTGTTAATGGGTCCTTTGGGGCACTCATACACTGGCTGGGGGTGGTTGTTAATGGGTCCTTTGGGGGCACTCATGCACTGGCTGGGGGGGATGTTAATGGGTCCTTTGGGACACTCATGCACTAGCTGGGGGGTGTTAATGGGTCCTTTGGGGCACTCATGCACTGGCAGCGGGGTTTGTTAATGTGTCCTTTGGGGCACTCATGCACTGGCTGGGGGGGTTGTTAATGGGTCCTTTGGGGCACTCATGCACTGGCTGGGGAGGGTTGTTAATGGGTACTTTGGGGCACTCATGCACTTGCTGGGGGAGTTGTTAATGGGTCCTTTGGGGCAGTCATTCACTGGCTGGAGAGGGGGATTGTTAATGGGTCCTTTGGGGCACTCATGCACTGGCGGGGGGGGGGGCTGTTAATGGGTCCTTTGGGGCACTCATGCACTGGCTGTGGGCGGGGGGGTTGTTAATGGGCCCTTTGGGGCACTCATGCATTGGATGGGGATGTTGTTAATGGGTCCTTTGGGGCCTCATGCACTGGCTGGGGGGGTGTTGTTAATGGGTCCTTTGGGGCAACCATGCACTGGCAGGAGGGGGTGGGGCTGATAATGGGTCCTTTGGGGCACTCATGCACTGGCTGGGGGGGTGTTAATGGGTCCTTTGGGGCACTCATGCACTGGCAGGGGGGGGGCTGTTAATGGTTCCTTTGGGGCACTCATGCACTGGCTGGGAGGGGGTGTTAATGGGTCCTTTGGGGCACTCATGCACTAGCTGGAGGGGGGTTGTTAATGGGTCCTTTGGGGCACTCATGCACTGGCAGGGGGGGTTGTTAATGGGTCCTTTGGGGCACTCATGCACTGGCTGGGGGGTTGTTAATGGGTCCTTTGGGGCACTCATGCATTGGCTGGGGGGGTTGTTAATGGGTCCTTTGGGGCCTCATGCACTGGCTGGGGGGGTGTTGTTAATGGGTCCTTTGGGGCAACCATGCACTGGCTGGAGGGGGTGGGAGGTTGTTAATGGGTCCTTTGGGGCACTCATGCACTGGCTGGGGGGTTTGTTAATGGGTCCTTTGGGGCACTCATGCACTGTCTGGAGGGGGTGAGGGGTTGTTAATGGATCCTTTGGAGCACACATGCACTGGCTGGGGGGGATGTTAATGGATCCTTTGGGGCACTCATGCACTGGCTGGGGGGGGGGGTTGTTAATGGGTCCTTTGGGGATATCAGGCACTGGCTGGGGAGGGTTGTTAATGGGTCCTTTGGGGCACTCATGCACTGGCTGGTGGGGTTGTTAATGGGTCCTTTGGGGCACCATGCACTGGCCAGGGGGGGGGGGTTGTTAATGGGTCCTTTGGGGCACTCATGCACTGGCTGGGGGGAGGGGGGTTGTTAATGGGTCCTTTGGGACACTCAGGCACTGGCTAGGGAGGGTTGTTAAAGGGTCCTTTGGGGCACTCATGCACTGGCTGGGGGGTTGTTAATGGGTCCTTTGGGGCACTCATACAATGGCTGGGGTGGTTGTTAATGGGTCCTTTGGGGGCACTCATGCACTGGCTGGGAGGGGGTGTTAATGGGCCCTTTGGGGGACTCATGCACTGGCTGGAGGGGGGGTTGTTAATGGGTCCTTTGGGGCACTCATGCACTGGCTGGGGGGGTTGTTAATGGGTCCTTTGGGGCACTCATGCACTGGCTGGGGGGTTGTTAATGGGTACTTTGGGGCACTCATGCACTGGCTTGGGGGGTTGTTAATGGGTCCTTTGGGGCACTCATGCACTGGCTGGGGGGGATGTTAATGGGTCCTTTGGGGCACTCATGCACTGGCAGGGGGGGTTGTTAATGGGTCATTTGGGGCACTCATGCACTGGCTGGGGGGTTGGTAATGGATCCTTTGGGGCAACCATGCACTAGCTGGAGGGGGTGGGGGTTTGTTAATGGGTGCTTTGGGGCACTCTTGAAATGTCTGGAGGGGGTGAGAGGGTTGTTAATGGGTCCTTTGGGGCACTCATGCACTGGCTGGGGGGTTGTTAATGGGTCCTTTGGGGCACTCATGCACTGATTGGGGGGTGTTAATGGGTCCTTTGGGGCACTCATGCACTGACAGGGGGGGTTGTTAATGGGTCATTTGGGGCACTCATGCACTGGCTGGGGGGTTGTTAATGGGTCCTTTGGGGCACTCATGAACTGGCTGGGGGAAGGGGGGGTGTTAACGGATCCTTTGGGGCAGTCAGGCACTGGCTGGGGGGGGGGGGAGGGTTGTTAATGGGTCCTTTGGGGCTCTCATGCACTGGCTGGGGGGTTGTTAATGGGTCCTTTGGGGCACTCATGCACTGGCTGGGGGGGGATGTTAATGGGCCCTTTGGGGCACCCATGCACTGGCTGGGGGGTTGTTAATGGGTCCTTTGGGGCACTCATGCATTGGCTGGGGGGGTTGTTAATGGGTCCTTTGGGGCCTCATGCACTGGTTGGGGGGGTGTTGTTAATGGGTCCTTTGGGGCAACCATGCACTGGCTGGAGGGGGTGGGAGGTTGTTAATGGGTCCTTTGGGGCACTCATGCACTGGCTGGGGGGGTTGTTAATGGATCCTTTGGGGCACTCATGCACTGGCTGGGGGGTTGTTAATGTGTCCTTTGGGACACTCATGCACGGTCTGGAGGGGTTGAGGGGTTGTTAATGGGTCCTTTGGGGCACTCATGCACTGGCTGGGGGGGATGTTAATGGATCCTTTGGGGCACTCATGCACTGGCTGGGGGGGGGGAGGTTGTTAATGGGTCCTTTGGGGCAATCAGGCACTGGCTGGGGAGGGTTGTTAATGGGTCCTTTGGGGCACTCATGCACTGGCTGGTGGGGTTGTTAATGGGTCCTTTGGGGCACTCATGCACTGGCTGGGGAGGGTTGTTAATGGGTCCTTTGGGGCACTCATGCACTGGCTGGGAGGGGGTGTTAATGGGCCCTTTGGGGCACTCATGCACTGGCTGGAGGGGGGGTTGTTAATGGGTCCTTTGGGGCACTCATACACTGGCTGGGGGGGTTGTTAATGGGTCCTTTGGGGCACTCATGCACTGGCTGGGGGGTTGTTAATCGGTACTTTGGGGCACTTTTGGATTGGCTGGGGGGGTTGTTAATGGGTCCTTTGGGGCCTCATGCACTGGCTGGGGGGGTGTTGTTAATGGGTCCTTTGGGGCAACCATGCACTAGCTGGAGGGGGTGGGAGGTTGTTAATGGGTCCTTTGGGGCACTCATGCACTGGCCAGGGGGGGGTTGTTAATGGGTCCTTTGGGGCACTCATGCACTGGCTGGGGGGAGGGGGGGTTGTTAATGGGTCCTTTGGGACACTCAGGCACTGGCTAGGGAGGGTTGTTAAAGGGTCCTTTGGGGCACTCATGCACTGGCTGGGGGGTTGTTAATGGGTCCTTTGGGGCACTCATACACTGGCTGGGGGTGGTTGTTAATGGGTCCTTTGGGGGCACTCATGCACTGGCTGGGGTGGATGTTAATGGGTCCTTTGGGACACTCATGCACTAGCTGGGGGGTGTTAATGGGTCCTTTGGGGCACTCATGCACTGGCAGCGGGGTTTGTTAATGGGTCCTTTGGGGCACTCATGCACTGGCTGGGGGGGTTGTTAATGGGTCCTTTGGGGCACTCATGCACTGGCTGGTGAGGGTTGTTAATGGGTCCTTTGGGGCACTCATGCACTTGCTGGGGGAGTTGTTAATAGGTCCTTTGGGGCAGTCATTCACTGGCTGGAGAGGGGGATTGTTAATGGGTCCTTTGGGGCACTCATGCACTGGCGGGGGGGCTGTTAATGGGTCCTTTGGGGCACTCATGCACTGGCTGGGGGCGGGGATGGGTTGTTAATGGGCCCTTTGGGGCACTCATGCATTGGATGGGAAGGTTGTTAATGGGTCCTTTGGAGCCTCATGCACTGGCTGGGGGGTGTTGTTAATGGGTCCTTTGGGGCAACCATGCACTGGCAGGAGGGGGTGGGGCTGATAATGGGTCCTTTGGGGCACTCATGCACTGGCTGGGGGGGTTGTTAATGGGTCCTTTGGGGCAACCATGCACTGGCTGGAGTGGGTGGGGGGTTGTTAATGGGTCCTTTGGGGCACTCATGCACTGGCTGGGGGTTTGTTAATGGGTCCTTTGGGGCACTCATGCACTGGCTGGGGGGGGTGTTAATGGGTCCTTTGGGGCACTCATGCACTGGCAGGGGGGGCTGTTAATGGTTCCTTTGGGGCACTCATGCACTGGCTGGGAGGGGGTGTTAATGGGTCCTTTGGGGCACTCATGCACTAGCTGGAGGGGGGGTTGTTAATGGGTCCTTTGGGGCACTCATGCACTGGCTGGGGGGGTTGTTAATGGGTCCTTTGGGGCACTCATGCACTGGCTGGGGGGTTGTTAATGGGTCCTTTGGGGCACTCATGCATTGGCTGGGGGGGTTGTTAATGGGTCCTTTGGGGCCTCATGCACTGGCTGGGGGGGGTGTTGTTAATGGGTCCTTTGGGGCAACCATGCACTGGCTGGAGGGGGTGGGAGGTTGTTAATGGGTCCTTTGGGGCACTCATGCACTGGCTGGGGGGGTTGTTAATGGGTCCTTTGGGGCACTCATGCACTGGCTGGGGGGGTTGTTAATGGGTCCTTTGGGGCACTCATGCACTGTCTGGAGGGGGTGAGGGGTTGTTAATGGATCCTTTGGAGCACTCATGCAGTGGCTGGGGGGGATGTTAATGGATCCTTTGGGGCACTCATGCACTGGCTGGGGGGGGGTTGTTAATGGGTCCTTTGGGGATATCAGGCACTGGCTGGGGAGGGTTGTTAATGGGTCCTTTGGGGCACTCATGCACTGGCTGGTGGGGTTGTTAATGGGTCCTTTGGGGCACTCATGCACTGGCTGGGGAGGGTTGTTAATGGGTCCTTTGGGGCACTCATGCACTGGCTGGGAGGGGGTGTTAATGGGCCCTTTGGGGCACTCATGCACTTGCTGGAGGGGGGTTGTTAATGGGTCCTTTGGGGCACTCATGCACTGGCTGGGGGGGTTGTTAATGGGTCCTTTGGGGCACTCATGCACTGTCTGGGGGGTTGTTAATGGGTACTTTGGGACACTCATGGATTGGCAGGGGGGGTTGTTAATGGGTCCTTTGGGGCCTCATGCACTGGCTGGGGGGTGTTGTTAATGGGTCCTTTGGGGCAACCATGCACTAGCTGGAGGGGGTGGGAGTTTGTTAATGGGTCCTTTGGGGCACCATGCACTGGCCAGGGGGGGGGGTTGTTAATGGGTCCTTTGGGGCACTCATGCACTGGCTGGGGGAAGGGGGGTTGTTAATGGGTCCTTTGGGACACTCAGGCACTGGCTAGGGAGGGTTGTTAAAGGGTCCTTTGGGGCACTCATGCACTGGCTGGGGGGTTGTTAATGGGACCTTTGGGGCACTCATACAATGGCTGGGGGGGTTGTTAATGGGTCCTTTGGGGGCACTCATGCACTGGCTGGGAGGGGGTGTTAATGGGTCCCTTGGGGCACTCATGCACTGGCTGGGGGGTTGTTAATGGGTCCTTTGGGGCACTCATGCACTGGCTGGGGGGTTGTTAATGGGTACTTTGGGGCACTCATGGATTGGCTGGGGGGGTTGTTAATGGGTCCTTTGGGGCCTCATGCACTGGCTGGGAGGGTGTTGTTAATGGGTCCTTTGGGGCAACCATGCACTAGCTGGAGGGGGTGGGAGGTTGTTAATGGGTCCTTTGGGGCACTCATGCACTGGCCAGGGGGGGGGGTTGTTAATGGGTCCTTTGGGGCACTCATGCACTGGCTGGGGGGAGGGGGGTCGTTAATGGGTCCTTTGGGACACTCAGGCACTGGCTAGGGAGGGTTGTTAAAGGGTCCTTTGGGGCACTCATGCACTGGCTGGGGGGTTGTTAATGGGTCCTTTGGGGCACTCATACACTGGCTGGGGGTGGTTGTTAATGGGTCCTTTGGGGGCACTCATGCACTGGCTGGGGGGGATGTTAATGGGTCCTTTGGGACACTCATGCACTAGCTGGGGGGTGTTAATGGGTCCTTTGGGGCACTCATGCACTGGCAGCGGGGTTTGTTAATGTGTCCTTTGGGGCACTCATGCACTGGCTGGGGGGGTTGTTAATGGGTCCTTTGGGGCACTCATGCACTGGCTGGGGAGGGTTGTTAATGGGTCCTTTGGGGCACTCATGCACTTGCTGGGGGAGTTGTTAATGGGTCCTTTGGGGCAGTCATTCACTGGCTGGATAGGGGCATTGTTAATGGGTCCTTTGGGGCACTCATGCACTGGCGGGGGGGGGCTGTTAATGGGTCCTTTGGGGCACTCATGCACTGGCTGTGGGCGGGGGGGTTGTTAATGGGCCCTTTTGGGCACTCATGCATTGGATGGGGATGTTGTTAATGGGTCCTTTGGGGCCTCATGCACTGGCTGGGGGGGTGTTGTTAATGGGTCCTTTGGGGCAACCATGCACTGGCAGGAGGGGGTGGGGCTGATAATGGGTCCTTTGGGGCACTCATGCACTGGCTGGGGGGGGTGTTAATGGGTCCTTTGGGGCACTCATGCACTGGCAGGGGGGGGGGCTGTTAATGGTTCCTTTGGGGCACTCATGCACTGGCTGGGAGGGGGTGTTAATGGGTCCTTTGGGGCACTCATGCACTAGCTGGAGGGGGGTTGTTAATGGGTCCTTTGGGGCACTCATGCACTGGCTGGGGGGGTTGTTAATGGGTCCTTTGGGGCACTCATGCACTGGCTGGGGGGTTGTTAATGGGTCCTTTGGGGCACTCATGCATTGGCTGGGGGGGTTGTTAATGGGTCCTTTGGGGCCTCATGCACTGGCTGGGGGGGTGTTGTTAATGGGTCCTTTGGGGCAACCATGCACTGGCTGGAGGGGGTGGGAGGTTGTTAATGGGTCCTTTGGGGCACTCATGCACTGGCTGGGGGGTTTGTTAATGGGTCCTTTGGGGCACTCATGCACTGTCTGGAGGGGGTGAGGGGTTGTTAATGGATCCTTTGGAGCACTCATGCACTGGCTGGGGGGGGTGTTAATGGATCCTTTGGGGCACTCATGCACTGGCTGGGGGGGGGTTGTTAATGGGTCCTTTGGGGATATCAGGCACTGGCTGGGGAGGGTTATTAATGGGTCCTTTGGGGCACTCATGCACTGGCTGGTGGGGTTGTTAATGGGTCCTTTGGGGCACCATGCACTGGCCAGGGGGGGGTTGTTAATGGGTCCTTTGGGGCACTCATGCACTGGCTGGGGGGAGGGGGGTTGTTAATGGGTCCTTTGGGACACTCAGGCACTGGCTAGGGAGGGTTGTTAAAGGGTCCTTTGGGGCACTCATGCACTGGCTGGGGGGTTGTTAATGGGTCCTTTGGGGCACTCATACAATGGCTGGGGTGGTTGTTAATGGGTCCTTTGGGGGCACTCATGCACTGGCTGGGAGGGGGTGTTAATGGGCCCTTTGGGGGACTCATGCACTGGCTGGAGGGGGGGGTTGTTAATGGGTCCTTTGGGGCACTCATGCACTGGCTGGGGGGGTTGTTAATGGGTCCTTTGGGGCACTCATGCACTGGCTGGGGGGTTGTTAATGGGTACTTTAGGGCACTCATGGATTGGCTGGGGGGTTGTTAATGGGTCCTTTGGGGCCTCATGCACTGGCTGGGGGGGTGTTGTTAATGGGTCCTTTGGGGCAACCATGCACTAGCTGGAGGGGGTGGGAGGTTGTTAATGGGTCCTTTGGGGCACTCATGCACTAGCCAGGGGGGGGTTGTTAATGGGTCGTTTGGGACACTCAGGCACTGGCTAGGGAGGGTTGTTAAAGGGTCCTTTCGGGCACTCATGCACTGGCTGGGGGGTTGTTAATGGGTCCTTTGGGGCACTCATACACTGGCTGGGGGTGGTTGTTAATGGGTCCTTTGGGGGCACTCATGCACTGGCTGGGGGGGATGTTAATGGGTCCTTTGGGACACTCATGCACTAGCTGGGGGGTGTTAATGGGTCCTTTGGGGCACTCATGCACTGGCAGCGGGGTTTGTTAATGGGTCCTCTGGGGCACTCATGCACTGGCTGGGGGCGTTGTTAATGGGTCCTTTGGGGCACTCATGCACTGGCTGGGGAGGGTTGTTAATGGGTCTTTTGGGGCACTCATGCACTTGCTGGGGGAGTTGTTAATGGGTCCTTTGGGGCAGTCATTCACTGGCTGGAGAGGGGGATTGTTAATGGGTCCTTTAGGGCACTCATGCACTGGCGGGGGGCTGTTAATGGGTCCTTTGGGGCACACATGCACTGGCTGGGGGCGGGGGGTTGTTAATGGGCCCTTTGGGGCACTCATGCATTGGATGGGGAGGTTGTTAATGGGTCCTTTGGGGCCTCATGCACTGGCTGGGGGGGTGTTGTTAATGGGTCCTTTGGGGCAACCATGCACTGGCAGGAGGGGGTGGGGCTGATAATGGGTCCTTTGGGGCACTCGTGCACTGGCTGGGGGGGGTTGTTAATGGGTCCTTTGGGGCAACCATGCACTGGCTTGAGTGGGTGGGGGCTTGTTAATGGGTCCTTTGGGGCACTCATGCACTGGCTGGGGGTTTGTTAATGGGTCCTTTGGGGCACTCATGCACTGGCTGGGGGGGGTGTTAGTGGGTCCTTTGGGGCACTCATGCACTGGCAGGGGGGGGGGCTGTTAATGGTTCCTTTGGGGCACTCATGCACTGGCTGGGAGGGGGTGTTAATGGGTCCTTTGGGGCACTCATGCACTAGCTGGAGGGGGGTTGTTAATGGGTCCTTTGGGGCACTCATGCACTGGCTGGGGGGGTTGTTAATGGGTCCTTTGGGGCACTCATGCACTGGCTGGGGGGTTGTTAATGGGTCCTTTGGGGCACTCATGCATTGGCTGGGGGGTTTGTTAATGGGTCCTTTGGGGCCTCATGCACTGGCTGGGGGGGTGTTGTTAATGGGTCCTTTGGGGCAACCATGCACTGGCTGGAGGGGGTGGGAGGTTGTTAATGGGTCCTTTGGGGCACTCATGCACTGGCTGGGGGGTTTGTTAATGGGTCCTTTGGGGCACTCATGCACTGTCTGGAGGGGGTGAGGGGTTGTTAATGGATCCTTTGGAGCACTCATGCACTGGCTGGGGGGGGTGTTAATGGATCCTTTGGGGCACTCATGCACTGGCTGGCGGGGGGGGGTTGTTAATGGGTCCTTTGGGGATATCAGGCACTGGCTGGGGAGGGTTGTTAATGGGTCCTTTGGGGCACTCATGCACTGGCTGGTGGGGTTGTTAATGGGTCCTTTGGGGCACTCATGCACTGGCTGGGGAGGGTTGTTAATGGGTCCTTTGGGGCACTCATGCACTGGCTGGGAGGGGATGTTAATGGGCCCTTTGGGGCACTCATGCACTTGCTGGAGGGGGGGGTTGTTAATGGGTCCTTTGGGGCACTCATGCACTGGCTGGGGGGTTGTTAATGGGTCCTTTGGGGCACTCATGCACTGGCTGGGGGGAGGGGGGGTTGTTAATGGGTCCTTTGGGACACTCAGGCACTGGCTAGGGAGGGTTGTTAAAGGGTCCTTTGGGGCACTCATGCACTGGCTGGGGGGTTGTTAATGGGTCCTTTGGGGCACTCATACACTGGCTGGGGGTGGTTGTTAATGGGTCCTTTGGGGGCACTCATGCACTGGCTGGGGAGGGTTGTTAATGGGTCCTTTGGGGCACTCATGCACTGGCTGGGGAGGGTTGTTAATGGGTCCTTTGGGGCACTCATGCACTTGCTGGGGGAGTTGTTAATGGGTCCTTTGGGGCAGTCATTCACTGGCTGGAGAGGGGGATTGTTAATGGGTCCTTTAGGGCATTCATGCACTGGCGGGGGGGCTGTTAATGGGTCCTTTGGGGCACTCATGCACTGGCTGGGGGCGGGGGGTTGTTAATGGGCCCTTTGGGGCACTCATGCATTGGATGGGGAGGTTGTTAATGGGTCCTTTGGGGCCTCATGCACTGGCTGGGGGGGTGTTGTTAATGGGTCCTTTGGGGCAACCATGCACTGGCAGGAGGGGGTGGGGCTGATAATGGGTCCTTTGGGGCACTCGTGCACTGGCTGGGGGGGGTTGTTAATGGGTCCTTTGGGGCAACCATGCACTGGCTTGAGTGGGTGGGGGCTTGTTAATGGGTCCTTTGGGGCACTCATGCACTGGCTGGGGAGGGTTGTTAATGGGTCCTTTGGGGCACTCATGCACTTGCTGGGGGAGTTGTTAATGGGTCCTTTGGGGCAGTCATTCACTGGCTGGAGAGGGGGATTGTTAATGGGTCCTTTAGGGCACTCATGCACTGGCGGGGGGGCTGTTAATGGGTCCTTTGGGGCACTCATGCACTGGCTGGGGGCGGGGGGTTGTTAATGGGCCCTTTGGGGCACTCATGCACTGGCTGGGAGGGGGTGTTAATGGGCCCTTTGGGGCACTCATGCACTTGCTGGAGGGGGGGTTGTTAATGGGTCCTTTGGGGCACTCATGCACTGGCTGGGGGGGTTGTTAATGGGTCCTTTGGGGCACTCATGCACTGGCTGGGGGGTTGTTAATGGGTACTTTGGGGCACTCATGGATTGGCTGGGGGGGGTTGTTAATGGGTCCTTTGGGGCCTCATGCACTGGCTGGGGGGGGTGTTGTTAATGGGTCCTTTGGGGCACCCATGCACTAGCTGGAGGGGGTGGGAGGTTGTTAATGGGTCCTTTGGGGCACTCATGCACTGGCCAGGGGGGGGGTTGTTAATGGGTCCTTTGGGGCACTCATGCACTGGCTGGGGGGAGGGGGGTTGTTAATGGGTCCTTTGGGACACTCAGGCACTGGCTGGGGGGTTGTTAATGGGTCCTTTGGGGCACTCATACAATGGCTGTGGTGGTTGTTAATGGGTCCTTTGGGGGCACTCATGCACTGGCTGGGGGGGATGTTAATGGGTCCTTTGGGACACTCATGCACTAGCTGGGGGGTGTTAATGGGTCCTTTTGGGCACTCATGCACTGGCAGCAGGGTTTGTTAATGGGTCCTTTGGGGCACTCATGCACTGGCTGGGGGGGTTGTTAATGGGTCCTTTGGGGTACTCATGCACTGGCTGGGAGGGGTTGTTAATGGGTCCTTTGGGGCACTCATGCACTTGCTGGGGGAGTTGTTAATGGGTCCTTTGGGGCAGTCATTCACTGGCTGGAGAGGGGGATTGTTAATGGGTCCTTTGGGGCACTCATGCACTGGCGGGGGGGTTGTTAATGGGTCCTTTGGGGCACTCATGCACTGGCTGGGGGCGAGGGGGGTTGTTAATGGGCCCTTTGGGGCACTCATGCATTGGATGGGTAGGTTGTTAATGGGTCCTTTGGGGCCTCATGCACTGGCTGGGGGGTGTTGTTAATGGGTCCTTTGGGGCAACCATGCACTGGCAGGAGGAGGTGGGGCTGATAATGGGTCCTTTGGGGCACTCATGCACTGGCTGGGGGTTGTTAATGGGTCCTTTTGGGCAACCATGCACTGGCTGGAGTGGGTGGGGGTTGTTAATGGGTCCTTTGGGGCACTCATGCACTGGCTGGGGGTTTGTTAATGGGTCCTTTGGGGCACTCATGCACTGGCTGGGGGGGTGTTAATGGGTCCTTTGGGGCACTCATGCACTGGCGGGGGGGGCTGTTAATGGGTCCTTTGGGGCACTCATGCACTGGCTGGGAGGGGGTGTTAATGGGTCCTTTGGGGCTCTCATGCACTAGCTGGAGGGGGGGTTGTTAATGGGTCTTTTGGGGCACTCATGCACTGGCTGGGGGGGTTGTTAATGGGTCCTTTGGGGCACTCATGCACTGGCTGGGGGGTTGTTAATGGGTCCTTTGGGGCACTCATGCATTGGCTGGGGGGGTTGTTAATGGGTCCTTTGGGGCCTCATGCACTGGCTGGGGGGGTGTTGTTAATGGGTCCTTTGGGGGCAACCATGCACTGGCTGGAGGGGGTGGGAGGTTGTTAATGGGTCCTTTGGGGCACTCATGCACTGGCTGGGGGGGGGTTGTTAATGGGTCCTTTGGGGCACTCATGCACTGGCTAGGGGGTTGTTAATGGGTCCTTTGGGGCACTCATGCACTGTCTGGAGGGGGTGAGGGGTTGTTAATGGGTCCTTTGGGGCACTCATGCACTGGCTGGGGTGATGTTAATGGATCCTTTGGGGCACTCATGCACTGGCTGGGGGGGGGGTTGTTAATGGGTCCTTTGGGGCACTCAGGCACTGGCTGGGGAGGGTTGTTAATGGGTCCTTTGGGGCACTCATGCACTGGCTGGGGGGGTTGTTAACGGGTCCTTTGGGGCACTCATGCACTGGCTGGGGGATGTTAATGGGTCATTTGGGGCATTCATGCACTGATTGGGGGGTGTTAATGGGTCCTTTGGGGCACTCATGCACTGGCTGGTGGGGTTGTTAATGGGTCCTTTGGGGCACTCATACACTGGCTGGGGGTGGTTGTTAATGGGTCCTTTGGGGGCACTCATGCTCTGGCTGGGGGGATGTTAATGGGTCCTTTGGGACACTCATGCACTAGCTGGGGGGTGTTAATGGGTCCTTTGGGGCACTCATGCACTGGCAGCGGGGTTTGTTAATGGGTCCTTTGGGGCACTCATGCACTGGCTGGGGGGGTTGTTAATGGGTCCTTTGGGGCACTCATGCACTGGCTGCGGAGGGGTTGTTAATGGGTCCTTTGGGGCACTCATGCACTTGCTGGGGGAGTTGTTAATGGGTCCTTTGGGGCAGTCATTCACTGGCTGGAGAGGGGGATTGTTAATGGGTCCTTTGGGGCACTCATGCACTGGCGTGGGGGGGAGGTTGTTAATGGGTCCTTTGGGACACTCAGGCACTGGCTAGGGAGGGTTGTTAAAGGGTCCTTTGGGGCACTCATGCACTGGCCAGGGGGGGGTTGTTAATGGGTCCTTTGGGGCACTCATGCACTGGCCAGGGGGGGCGTTGTTAATGGGTCCTTTGGGGCACTCATGCACTGGCTGGGGGGAGGGGGGGTTGTTAATGGGTCCTTTGGGACACTCAGGCACTGGCTAGGGAGGGTTGTTAAAGGGTCCTTTGGGGCACTCATGCACTGGCTGGGAGGTTGTTAATGGGTCCTTTGGGGCACTCATACACTGGCTGGGGGTGGTTGTTAATGGGTCTTTTGGGGGAACTCATGCACTGGCGGGGGGATGTTAATGGGTCCTTTGGGACACTCATGCACTAGCTGGGGGGTGTTAATGGGTCCTTTGGGGCACTCATGCACTGGCAGCGGGGTTTATTGATGGGTCCTTTGGGGCACTCATGCACTGGCTGGGGGGGTTGTTAATGGGTCCTTTGGGGCACTCATGCACTGGCTGGGGAGGGTTGTTAATGGGTCCTTTGGGGCACTCATGCACTTGCTGGGGGAGTTGTTAATGGGTCCTTTGGGGCAGTCATTCACTGGCTGGAGAGGGGGATTGTTAATGGGTCCTTTGGGGCACTCATGCACTGGCGGGGGGGCTGTTAATGGGTCCTTTGGGGCACTCATGCACTGGCTGGGGGCGGGGGGGTTGTTAATGGGCCCTTTGGGGCACTCATGCATTGGATGGGGAGGTTGTTAATGGGTCCTTTGGGGCCTCATGCACTGGCTGGGGGGTGTTGTTAATGGGTCCTTTGGGGCAACCATGCACTGGCAGGAGGGGGTGGGGCTGATAATGGGTCCTTTGGGGCACTCATGCACTGGCTGGGGGGGTTGTTAATGGGGCCTTTGGGGCACTCATGCACTGGCTGGGGGTTTGTTAATGGGTCCTTTGGGGCACTCATGCACTGGCTGGGGGGGGTGTTAATGGGTCCTTTGGGGCACTCATGCACTGGCAGGGGGGGGGGCTGTTAATGGTTCCTTTGGGGCACTCATGCACTGGCTGGGAGGGGGTGTTAATGGGTCCTTTGGGGCACTCATGCACTAGCTGGAGGGGGGTTGTTAATGGGTCCTTTGGGGCACTCATGCACTGGCTGGGGGGGTTGTTAATGGGTCCTTTGGGGCACTCATGCACTGGCTGGGGGGTTGTTAATGGGTCCTTTGGGGCACTCGTGCATTGGCTGGGGGGGTTGTTAATGGGTCCTTTGGGGCCTCATGCACTGGCTGGGGGGGTGTTGTTAATGGGTCCTTTGGGGCAACCATGCACTGGCTGGAGGGGGTGGGAGGTTGTTAATGGGTCCTTTGGGGCACTCATGCACTGGCTGGGGGGTTTGTTAATGGGTCCTTTGGGGCACTCATGCACTGTCTGGAGGGGGTGAGGGGTTGTTAATGGATCCTTTGGAGCACTCATGCACTGGCTGGGGGGATGTTAATGGATCCTTTGGGGCACTCATGCACTGGCTGGGGGGGGGGTTGTTAATGGGTCCTTTGGGGATATCCGGCACTGGCTGGGGAGGGTTGTTAATGGGTCCTTTGGGGCACTCATGCACCGGCTGGTGGGGTTGTTAATGGGTCCTTTGGGGCACTCATGCACTGGCTGGGGAGGGTTGTTAATGGGTCCTTTGGGGCACTCATGCACTGGCTGGGAGGGGGTGTTAATGGGCCCTTAGGGGCACTCATGCACTTGCTGGAGGGGGGGTTGTTAATGGGTCCTTTGGGGCACTCATGCACTGGCTGGGGGGGTTGGTAATGGGTCCTTTGGGGCACTCATGCACTGGCTGGGGGGTTGTTAATGGGTACTTTTAGGCACTCATGGATTGGCTGGGGGGTTGTTAATGGGTCCTTTGGGGCCTCATGCACTGGCTGGGGGGGGTGTTGTTAATGGGTCCTTTGGGGCAACCATGCACTAGCTGGAGGGGGTGGGAGGTTGTTAATGGGTCCTTTGGGGCACTCATGCACTGGCCAGGGGGGGGGGTGTTAATGGGTCCTTTGGGGCAGTCATGCACTGGCTGGGGGGAGGGGGGTTGTTAATGGGTCCTTTGGGACACTCAGGCACTGGCTAGGGAGGGTTGTTAAAGGGTCCTGTGGGGCACTCATGCACTGGCTGGGGGGTTGTTAATGGGTCCTTTGGGGCACTCATACAATGGCTGGGGTGGTTGTTAATGGGTCCTTTGGGGGCACTCATGCACTGGCTGGGGGGGATGTTAATGGGTCCTTTGGGACACTCATGCACTAGCTGGGGGGTGTTAATGGGTCCTTTTGGGCACTCATGCACTAGCAGCAGGGTTTGTTAATGGGTCCTTTGGGGCACTCATGCACTGGCTGGGAGGGGTTGTTAATGGGTCCTTTGGGGCACTCATGCACTTGCTGGGGGAGTTGTTAGTGGGTCCTTTGGGGCAGTCATTCACTGGCTGGAGAGGGGGATTGTTAAGGGGTCCTTTGGGACACTCATGCACTGGCGGGGGGGTTGTTAATGGGTCCTTTGGGGCACTCATGCACTGGCTGGGGGCGAGGGGGGTTGTTAATGGGCCCTTTGGGGCACTCATGCATTGGATGGGGAGGTTGTTAATGGGTCCTTTGGGGCCTCATGCACTGGCTGGGGGGTTGTTAATGGGTCCTTTGGGGCACTCATGCATTGGCTGGGGGGGTTGTTAATGGGTCCTTTGGGGCCTCATGCACTGGCTGGGGGGGTGTTGTTAATGGGTCCTTTGGGGCAACCATGCACTGGCTGGAGGGGGTGGGAGGTTGTTAATGGGTCCTTTGGGGCACTCATGCACTGGCTGGGGGGTTTGTTAATGGGTCCTTTGGGGCACTCATGCACTGTCTGGAGGGGGTGAGGGGTTGTTAATGGATCCTTTGGAGCACTCATGCAGTGGCTTGGGGGGATGTTAATGGATCCTTTGGGGCACTCATGCACTGGCTGGGGGGGGGGGTTGTTAATGGGTCCTTTGGGGATATCCGGCACTGGCTGGGGAGGGTTGTTAATGGGTCCTTTGGGGCACTCATGCACTGGCTGGTGGGGTTGTTAATGGGTCCTTTGGGGCACTCATGCACTGGCTGGGGAGGGTTGTTAATGGGTCCTTTGGGGCACTCATGCACTGGCTGGGAGGGGGTGTTAATGGGCCCTTAGGGGCACTCATGCACTTGCTGGAGGGGGGGTTGTTAATTGGTCCTTTGGGGCACTCATGCACTGGCTGGGGGCGAGGGGGGTTGTTAATGGGCCCTTTGGGGCACTCATGCATTGGATGGGGAGGTTGTTAATGGGTCCTTTGGGGCACTCATGCACTGGCTGGGAGGGGTTGTTAATGGGTCCTTTGGGGCACTCATGCACTTGCTGGGGGAGTTGTTAATGGGTCCTTTGGGGCAGTCATTCACTGGCTGGAGAGGGGGATTGTTAAGGGGTCCTTTGGGACACTCATGCACTGGCGGGGGGGTTGTTAATGGGTCCTTTGGGGCACTCATGCACTGGCTGGGGGCGAGGGGGGTTGTTAATGGGCCCTTTGGGGCACTCATGCATTGGATGGGGAGGTTGTTAATGGGTCCTTTGGGGCCTCATGCACTGGCTGGGGGGTTGTTAATGGGTCCTTTGGGGCACTCATGCATTGGCTGGGGGGGTTGTTAATGGGTCCTTTGGGGCCTCATGCACTGGCTGGGGGGGTGTTGTTAATGGGTCCTTTGGGGCAACCATGCACTGGCTGGAGGGGGTGGGAGGTTGTTAATGGGTCCTTTGGGGCACTCATGCACTGGCTGGGGGGTTTGTTAATGGGTCCTTTGGGGCACTCATGCACTGTCTGGAGGGGGTGAGGGGTTGTTAATGGATCCTTTGGAGCACTCATGCAGTGGCTGGGGGGGATGTTAATGGATCCTTTGGGGCACTCATGCACTGGCTGGGGGGGGGGGTTGTTAATGGGTCCTTTGGGGATATCCGGCACTGGCTGGGGAGGGTTGTTAATGGGTCCTTTGGGGCACTCATGCACTGGCTGGTGGGGTTGTTAATGGGTCCTTTGGGGCACTCATGCACTGGCTGGGGAGGGTTGTTAATGGGTCCTTTGGGGCACTCATGCACTGGCTGGGAGGGGGTGTTAATGGGCCCTTAGGGGCACTCATGCACTTGCTGGAGGGGGGGTTGTTAATGGGTCCTTTGGGGCACTCATGCACTGGCTGGGGGGGTTGGTAATGGGTCCTTTGGGGCACTCATGCACTGGCTGGGGGGTTGTTAATGGGTACTTTGGGGCACTCATGGATTGGCTGGGGGGGTTGTTAATGGGTCCTTTGGGGCCTCATGCACTGGCTGGGGGGGGGGGTGTTGTTAATGGGTCCTTTGGGGCAACCATGCACTAGCTGGAGGGGGTGGGAGGTTGTTAATGGGTCCTTTGGGGCACTCATGCACTGGCCAGGGGGGGGGGGGTTGTTAATGGGTCCTTTGGGGCACTCATGCACTGGCTGGGGGGAGGGGGGTTTTTAATGGGTCCTTTGGGACACTCAGGCACTGGCTAGGGAGGGTTGTTAAAGGGTCCTGTGGGGCACTCATGCACTGGCTGGGGGGTTGTTAATGGGTCCTTTGGGGCACTCATACAATGGCTGGGGTGGTTGTTAATGGGTCCTTTGGGGGCACTCATGCACTGGCTGGGGGGGATGTTAATGGGTCCTTTGGGACACTCATGCACTAGCTGGGGGGTGTTAATGGGTCCTTTTGGGCACTCATGCACTAGCAGCAGGGTTTGTTAATGGGTCCTTTGGGGCAGTCATTCACTGGCTGGAGAGGGGGATTGTTAAGGGGTCCTTTGGGGCACTCATGCACTGGCGGGGGGGTTGTTAATGGGTCCTTTGGGGCACTCATGCACTGGCTGGGGGCGAGGGGGGTTGTTAATGGGCCCTTTGGGGCACTCATGCATTGGATGGGGAGGTTGTTAATGGGTCCTTTGGGGCCTCATGCACTGGCTGGGGGGGTGTTGTTAATGGGTCCTTTGGGGCAACCATGCACTGGCAGGAGGGGGTGGGGCTGATAATGGGTCCTTTGGGGCACTCATGCACTGGCTGGGGGGTTGTTAATGGGTCCTTTGGGGCAACCATGCACTGGCTGGAGTGGGTGGGGGGTTGTTAATGGGTCCTTTGGGGCACTCATGCACTGGCTGGGGGTTTGTTAATGGGTCCTTTGGGGCACTCATGCACTGGCTGGGGGGGGTGTTAATGGGTCCTTAGGGGCACTCATGCACTGGCAGGGGGGGGCTGTTAATGGGTCCTTTGTGGCACTCATGCACTGGCTGGGAGGGGGTGTTAATGGGTCCTTTGGGGCACTCATGCACTAGCTGGAGGGGGGGTTGTTTATGGGTCCTTTGGGGCACTCATGCACTGGCTGGGGGGGTTGTTAATGGGTCCTTTGGGGCACTCATGCACTGGCTGGGGGGTTGTTAATGGGTCCTTTGGGGCACTCATGCATTGGCTGGGGGGGTTGTTAATGGGTCCTTTGGGGCCTCATGCAATGGCTGGGGGGGTGTTGTTAATGGGTCCTTTGGGGGCAACCATGCACTGGCTGGAGGGGGTGGGAGGTTGTTAATGGGTCCTTTGGGGCACTCATGCACTGGCTGGGGGGGGGGTTGTTAATGGGTCCTTTGGGGCACTCATGCACTGGCTGGGGGGGGTTGTTAATGGGTCCTTTGGGGCACTCATGCACTGTCTGGAGGGTGTGAGGGGTTGTTAATGGGTCCTTTGGGGCACTCATGCACTGGCTGGGGTGATGTTATTGGATCCTTTGGGGCACTCATGCACTGGCTGGGGGGGGTGGGGTTGTTAATGGGTCCTTTGGGGCACTCAGGCACTGGCTGGGGAGGGTTGTTAATGGGTCCTTTGGGGCACTCATGCACTGGCTGGGGGGGTTGTTAATGGGTCCTTTGGGGCACTCATGCACTGGCTGGGGGATGTTAATGGGTCCTTTGGGCCATTCATGCACTGATTGGGGGGTGTTAATGGGTCCTTTGAGGCACTCATGCACTGGCTGGTGGGGTTGTTAATGGGTCCTTTGGGGCACTCATACACTGGCTGGGGGTGGTTGTTAATGGGTCCTTTGGGGGCACTCATGCACTGGCTGGGGGGATGTTAATGGGTCCTTTGGGACACTCATGCACTAGCTGGGGGGTGTTAATGGGTCCTTTGGGGCACTCATGCACTGGCAGCGGGGTTTGTTAATGGGTCCTTTGGAGCACTCATGCACTGGCTGGGGGGGTTGTTAATGGGTCCTTTGGGGCACTCATGCACTGGCTGGGGAGGGGATGTTAATGGGTCCTTTGGGGCACTCATGCACTTGCTGGGGGAGTTGTTAATGGGTCCTTTGGGGCAGTCATTCACTGGCTGGAGAGGGGGATTGTTAATGGGTCCTTTGGGGCACTCATGCACTGGCGTGGGGGGGAGGTTGTTAATGGGTCCTTTGGGGCACTCATGCACTGGCTGGGGGCGGGGGGGGGTTGTTAATGGGCCCTTTGGGGCACTCATGCATTGGATGGGGAGGTTGTTAATGGGTCCTTTGGGGCCTCATGCACTGGCTGGGGGGTGTTGTTAATGGGTCCTTTGGGGCAACCATGCACTGGCAGGAGGGGATGGGGCTGATAATGGGTCCTTTGGGGCACTCATGCACTGGCTGGGGGGGTTGTTAATGGGTCCTTTGGGGCAACCATGCACTGGCTGGAGTGGGTGGGGGGTTGTTAATGGGTCCTTTGGGGCACTCATGCACTGGCTGGCGGTTTGTTAATGGGTCCTTTGGGGCACTCATGCACTGGCTGGGGGGGTGTTAATGGGTCCTTTGGGGCACTCATGCACTGGCAGGGGGGGCTGTTAATGGGTCCTTTGGGGCACTCATGCACTGGCTGGGAGGGGGTGTTAATGGGGCCTTTGGGGCACTCATGCACTAGCTGGAGGGGGGGTTGTTAATGGGTCCTTTGGGGCACTCATGCACTGCCTGGGGGGTTGTTAATGGGTCCTTTGGGGCACTCATGCACCGGCTGGGGGGTTGTTAATGGGTCCTTTGGGGCACTCATGCATTGGCTGGGGGGGTTGTTAATGGGTCCTTTGGGGCCTCATGCACTGGCTGGGGGGGTGTTGTTAATGGGTCCTTTGGGGCAACCATGCACTGGCTGGAGGGGGTGGGAGGTTGTTAATGGGTCCTTTGGGGCACTCATGCACTGGCTGGGGGGGTTGTTAATGGGTCCTTTGGGGCACTCATGCACTGGCTGGGGGGGTTGTTAATGGGTCCTTTGGGGCACTCATGCACTGTCTGGAGGGGGTGAGGGGTTGTTAATGGGTACTTTGGGGCACTCATGCACTGGCTGGGGGGATGTTAATGGATCCTTTGGGGCACTCATGCACTGGCTGGGGGAGTGGGGTTGTTAATGGGTCCTTTGGGGCACTCAGGCACTGGCTGGGGAGGGTTGTTAATGGGTCCTTTGGGGCACTCATGCACTGGCTGGGGGGGATGTTAATGGGTCCTTTGGGGCATTCATGCACTGTCTGGGGGGTTGTTAATGAGTCCTTTGGGGCACTCATGCACTGGCAGGGGGGGTGGGGTTGTTAATGGGTCCTTTGGGGCAATCAGGCACTGGCTGGGGAGGGTTGTTATTGGGTCCTTTGGGGCACTCAGGCACTGGCTGGGGGGGATGTTAATGGGTCCTTTGGGGCATTCATGCACTGTCTGGGGGGTTGTTAATGAGTCCTTTGGGGCACTCATGCACTGGCAGGGGGGGTGGGGTTGTTAATGGGTCCTTTGGGGCAATCAGGCACTGGCTGGGGAGGGTTGTTATTGGGTCCTTTGGGGCACTCAGGCACTGGCTGGGGAGGGTTGTTAATGGGTCCTTTGGGGCACTCATGCACTGTCTGGGGGGGTTGTTAATGGGTCCTTTGGGGCACTCATGCACTGGCTGGGGGGGATGTTAATGGGTCCTTTGGGGCATTCATGCACTGTCTGGGGGGTTGTTAATGAGTCCTTTGGGGCACTCATGCACTGGCAGGGGGGGTGGGGTTGTTAATGGGTCCTTTGGGGGCAATCAGGCACTGGCTGGGGAGGGTTGTTATTGGGTCCTTTGGGGCACTCAGGCACTGGCTGGGGAGGGTTGTTAATGGGTCCTTTGGGGCACTCATGCACTGTCTGGGGGGGTTGTTAATGGGTCCTTTGGGGCGATCATGCACTGGCTGGGGGGGATGTTAATGGGTCCTTTGGGGCATTCATGCACTGATTGGGGGGTGTTAATGGGTCCTTTGGGGCACTCATGCACTGGCAGGGGGGGTTGTTAATGGGTCATTTGGGGCACTCATGCACTGGCTGGGGGGTTGTTAATGGGTCCTTTGGGGCACTCATGCACTGGCTGGTGGGAGGGGGGGTTTAACGGGTCCTTTGGGGCACTCAGGCACTGGCTTCGGGGGTTGTTCATGGGTCCTTTGGGGCTCTCATGCACTGGCTGGGGGTTGTTAATGGGTCCTTTGGGGCACTCATGCACTGGCTGGGGGGGATGTTAATGGGCCCTTTGGGGCACTCATGCACTGGGTGGGGGGGTTGTTAATGGGTCCTTTGGGGCACTCATGCATTGGCTGGGGGCGTTGTTAATGGGTCCTTTGGGGCCTCATGCACTGGTTGGGGGGTGTTGTTAATGGGTCCTTTGGGGCAACCATGCACTGGCTGGAGGGGGTGGGAGGTTGTTAATGGGTCATTTGGGGCACTCATGCACTGGCTGGGGAGGGTTGTTAATGGGTCCTTTGGGGCACTCATGCACTGGCTGGGGGGTTGTTAATGGGTCCTTTGGGACACTCATGCACTGTCTGGAGGGGGTGAGGGTTTGTTAATGGGTCCTTTGGGGCACTCATGCACTGGCTGGGGGGGGGGGTTGTTAATGGGTCCTTTGGGGCAATCAGGCACTGGCTGGGGGGGGTTGTTAAAGGGTCCTTTGGAGCACTCATGCACTGGCTGGTGGGGTTGTTAATGGGTCCTTTGGGGCACTCATGCACTGGCTGTGGAGGGTTGTTAATGGGTCCTTTAGGGCACTCATGCACTGGCTGGGAGGGGGTGTTAATGGGCCCTTTGGGGCACTCATGCACTGGCTGGAGGGGGGGTTGCTAATGGGTCCTTTGGGGCACTCATGCACTGGCTGGGGGGGTTGTTAATGGGTCCTTTGGGGCACTCATGCACTGGCTGGGGGGTTGTTAATGGGTACTTTGGGGCACTCATGGATTGGCTGGGGGGGGTTGTTAATGGGTCCTTTGGGGCCTCATGCACTGGCTGGGGAGGTGTTGTTAATGGGTCCTTTGGGGCAACCATGCACTAGCTGGAGGGGATGGGAGGTTGTTAATGGGTCCTTTGGGCCACTCATGCACTGGCCGGGGGGGGGGTTGTTAATGGGTCCTTTGGGGCACTCAGCACTGGCTGGGGGGGTTGTTAATGGATCCTTTGGGGCACTCATGCACTGTCTGGAGGGGGTGAGGGGTTGTTAATGGGTCCTTTGGGGCACTCATGCACTGGCTGGGGGGGATGTTAATGGATCCTTTGGGGCTCTCATGCACTGGCTGGGGGGACGGGGGGTTGTTAATGGGTCCTTTGGGGCACTCAGGCACTGGCTGGGGAGGGTTGTTAATGGGTCCTTTGGGGCACTCATGCATTGGCTGGGGGGGTTGTTAATGGGTCCTTTGGGGCACTCATGCACTGGCTGGGGGGGATGTTAATGGGTCCTTTGGGGCACTCATGCACTGATTGGGGGGGGTGTTAATGGGTCCTTTGGGGCACTCATGCACTGGTAGGGGGGGTTGTTAATGTGTCCTTTGGGGCAATCATGCACTGGCTGGGGGGTTGTTAATGGGTCCTTCGGGGCACTCATGCACTGGCTGGGGGGGTTGTTAATGGGTCCTTTGGGGCACTCATGAACTGGCTGGGGGGTTGTTAATGGGTCCTTTGGGGCACTCATGCATTGGCTGGGGGGTGTTAATGGGTCCTTTGGGGCACTCATGCACTAGCTGGAGGGGGGTTGTTAATGGGTCCTTTGGGGCACTCATGCACTGGCTGGGGGGGTTGTTAATGGGTCCTTTGGGGCACTCATGCACTGGCTGGGGGGTTGTTAATGGGTCCTTTGGGGCACTCATGCATTGGCTGGGGGGGTTGTTAATGGATCCTTTGGGGCACTCGTGCACTGTCTGGAGGGGGTGAGGGGTTGTTAATGGGTCCTTTGGGGCACTCATGCACTGGCTGGGGGGGATGTTAATGGATCCTTTGGGGCTCTCATGCACTGGCTGGGGGGATGGGGGGTTGTTAATGGGTCCTTTGGGGCACTCAGGCACTGGCTGGGGAGGGTTGTTAATGGGTCCTTTGGGGCACTCATGCATTGGCTGGGGGGGTTGTTAATGGGTCCTTTGGGGCACTCATGCACTGGCTGGGGGGGATGTTAATGGGTCCTTTGGGGCACTCATGCACTGATTGGGGGGGTGTTAATGGGTCCTTTGGGGCACTCATGCACTGGCAGGGGGGGTTGTTAATGTGTCCTTTGGGGCAATCATGCACTGTCTGGGGGGTTGTTAATGGGTCCTTTGGGGCACTCATGCACTGGCTGGGGGGGTTGTTAATGGGTCCTTTGGGGCACTCATGAACTGGCTGGGGGGTTGTTAATGGGTCCTTTGGGGCACTCATGCATTGGCTGGGGGGTGTTAATGGGTCCTTTGGGGCACTCATGCACTAGCTGGAGGGGGGTTGTTAATGGGTCCTTTGGGGCACTCATGCACTGGCTGGGGGGGTTGTTAATGGGTCCTTTGGGGCACTCATGCACTGGCTGGGGGGTTGTTAATGGGTCCTTTGGGGCACTCATGCATTGGCTGGGGGGGTTGTTAATGGGTCCTTTGGGGCCTCATGCACTGGCTGGGGGGGTGTTGTTAATGGGTCCTTTGGGGCAACCATGCACTGGCTGGAGGGGGTGGGAGGTTGTTAATGGGTCCTTTGGGGCACTCATGCACTGGCTGGGGGGGGGTTGTTAATGGGTCCTTTGGGGCACTCATGCACTGGCTGGGGGGGTTGTAAATGGGTCCTTTGGGGCACTCATGCACTGTCTGGAGGGGGTGAGGGGTTGTTAATGGGTCCTTTGGGGCACTCATGCAATGGCTGGGGGGATGTTAATGGATCCTTTGGGGCACTCATGCACTGGCTGGGGGGGTGGGGTTGTTAATGGGTCCTTTGGGGCACTCAGGCACTGGCTGGGGAGGGTTGCTAATGGGTCCTTTGGGGCACTCATGCACTGGCTGGGGGGGTTGTTAATGGGTCCTTTGGGGCACTCATGCACTGGCTGGGGGGGATGTTAATGGGTCCTTTGGGGCATTCATGCACTGTCTGGGGGGGTTGTTAATGGGTCCTTTTGGGCACTCATGCACTGACAGGGGGGGTGGGGTTGTTAATGGGTCCTTTGGGGCAATCAGGCACTGGCTGGGGAGGGTTGTTAATGGGTCCTTTGGGGCACTCAGGCACTGGCTGGGGAGGGTTGTTAATGGGTCCTTTGGGGCACTCATGCACTGTCTGGGGGGGTTGTTAATGGGTCCTTTGGGGCACTCATGCACTGGCTGGGGGGGATGTTAATGGGTCCTTTGGGGCATTCATGCACTGATTGGGGGGTGTTAATGGGTCCTTTGGGACACTCATGCACTGGTAGGGGGGGGTTGTTAATGGGTCATTTGGGGCCCTCATGCACTGGCTAGGGGGTTGTTAATGGGTCCTTTGGGGCCTCATGCACTGGTTGGGGGGGTGTTGTTAATGGGTCCTTTGGGGCACTCATGCACTGGCGTGGGGGGGAGGTTGTTAATGGGTCCTTTGGGGCACTCATGCACTGGCTTTGGGCGGGGGGGGTTGTTAATGGGCCCTTTGGGGCACTCATGCATTGGATGGGGAGGTTGTTAATGGGTCCTTTGGGGCCTCATGCACTGGCTGGGGGGTGTTGTTAATGGGTCCTTTGGGGCAACCATGCACTGGCAGGAGGGGATGGGGCTGATAATGGGTCCTTTGGGGCACTCATGCACTGGCTGGGGGGGTTGTTAATGGGTCCTTTGGGGCAACCATGCACTGGCTGGAGTGGGTGGGGGGTTGTTAATGGGTCCTTGGGGCACTCATGCACTGGCTGGCGGTTTGTTAATGGGTCATTTGGGGCACTCATGCACTGGCTGGGGGGGTGTTAATGGGTCCTTTGGGGCACTCATGCACTGGCAGGGGGGGGCTGTTAATGGGTCCTTTGGGGCACTCATGCACTGGCTGGGAGGGGGTGTTAATGGGGCCTTTGGGGCACTCATGCACTAGCTGGAGGGGGGTTGTTAATGGGTCCTTTGGGGCATTCATGCACTGCCTGGGGGGTTGTTAATGGGTCCTTTGGGGCACTCATGCACTGCCTGGGGGGTTGTTAATGGGTCCTTTGGGGCACTCATGCACCGGCTGGGGGGTTGTTAATGGGTCCTTTGGGGCACTCATGCATTGGCTGGGGGGGTTGTTAATGGGTCCTTTGGGGCCCCATGCACTGGCCGGGGGGGTGTTGTTAATGGGTCCTTTGGGGCAACCATGCACTGGCTGGAGGGGGTGGGAGGTTGTTAATGGGTCCTTTGGGGCACTCATGCACTGGCTGGGGGGGTTGTTAATGGGTCCTTTGGGGCACTCATGCACTGGCTGGGGGGGTTGTTAATGGGTCCTTTGGGGCACTCATGCACTGTCTGGAGGGGGTGAGGGGTTGTTAATGGGTACTTTGGGGCACTCATGCACTGGCTGGGGGGATGTTAATGGATCCTTTGGGGCACTCATGCACTGGCTGGGGAAGTGGGGTTGTTAATGGGTCCTTTGGGGCACTCAGGCACTGGCTGGGGAGGGTTGTTAATGGGTCCTTTGGGGCACTCATGCACTGGCTGGGGGGGTTGTTAATGGGTCCTTTGGGGCACTCATGCACTGGCTGGGGGGATGTTAATGGGTCCTTTGGGGCATTCATGCACTGTCTGGGGGGGTTGTTAATGAGTCCTTTGGGGCACTCATGCACTGGCAGGGGGGGGGGTGGGGTTGTTAATGGGTCCTTTGGGGCAATCAGGCACTGGCTGGGGAGGGTTGTTATTGGGTCCTTTGGGGCACTCAGGCACTGGCTGGGGAGGGTTGTTAATGGGTCCTTTGGGGCACTCATGCACTGTCTGGGGGGGTTGTTAATGGGTCCTTTGGGGCACTCATGCACTGGCTGGGGGGGATGTTAATGGGTCCTTTGGGGCATTCATGCACTGATTGGGGGGTGTTAATGGGTCCTTTGGGGCACTCATGCACTGGCAGGGGGGGTTGTTAATGGGTCATTTGGGGCACTCATGCACTGGCTGGGGGGTTGTTAATGGGTCCTTTGGGGCACTCATGCACTGGCTGGTGGGAGGGGGGGTTTAACGGGTCCTTTGGGGCACTCAGGCACTGGCTGGGGGGGTTGTTCATGGGTCCTTTGGGGCTCTCATGCACTGGCTGGGGGTTGTTAATGGGTCCTTTGGGGCACTCATGCACTGGCTGGGGGGGATGTTAATGGGCCCTTTGGGGCACTCATGCACTGGCTGGGGGGTTGTTAATGGGTCCTTTGGGGCACTCATGCATTGGCTGGGGGGGTTGTTAATGGGTCCTTTGGGGTCTCATGCACTGGTTGGGGGGTGTTGTTAATGGGTCCTTTGGGGCAACCATGCACTGGCTGGAGGGGGTGGGAGGTTGTTAATGGGTCATTTGGGGCACTCATGCACTGGCTGGGGAGGGTTGTTAATGGGTCCTTTGGGGCACTCATGCACTGGCTGGGGGGTTGTTAATGGGTCCTTTGGGACACTCATGCACTGTCTGGAGGGGGTGAGGGGTTGTTAATGGGTCCTTTGGGGCACTCATGCACTGGCTGGGGGGGGGGGGTTGTTAATGGGTCCTTTGGGGCAATCAGGCACTGGCTGGAGGGGGTTGTTAAAGGGTCCTTTGGAGCACTCATGCACTGGCTGGTGGGGTTGTTAATGGGTCCTTTGGGGCACTCATGCACTGGCTGTGGAGGGTTGTTAATGGGTCCTTTAGGGCACTCATGCACTGGCTGGGAGGGGGTGTTAATGGGCCCTTTGAGGCACTCATGCACTGGCTGGAGGGGGGGTTGCTAATGGGTCCTTTGGGGCACTCATGCACTGGCTGGGAGGGTTGTTAATGGGTCCTTTGGGGCACTCATGCACTGGCTGGGGGGTTGTTAATGGGTACTTTGGGGCACTCATGGATTGGCTGGGGGGGGGTTGTTAATGGGTCCTTTGGAGCCTCATGCACTGGCTGGGGAGGTGTTGTTAATGGGTCCTTTGGGGCAACCATGCACTAGCTGGAGGGGGTGGGAGGTTGTTAATGGGTCCTTTGGGCCACTCATGCACTGGCCGGGGGGAGGGTTGTTAATGGGTCCTTTGGGGCACTCAGCACTGGCTGGGGGGGTTGTTAATGGATCCTTTGGGGCACTCATGCACTGTCTGGAGGGGGTGAGGGGTTGTTAATGGGTCCTTTGGGGCACTCATGCACTGGCTGGGGGGGATGTTAATGGATCCTTTGGGGCTCTCATGCACTGGCTGGGGGGACGGGGGGTTGTTAATGGGTCCTTTGGGGCACTCAGGCACTGGCTGGGGAGGGTTGTTAATGGGTCCTTTGGGGCACTCATGCATTGGCTGGGGGGGTTGTTAATGGGTCCTTTGGGGCACTCATGCACTGGCTGGGGGGGATGTTAATGGGTCCTTTGGGGGCACTCATGCACTGATTGGGGGGGGGGGTGTTAATGGGTCCTTTGTGGCACTCATGCACTGGCAGGGGGGGTTGTTAATGTGTCCTTTGGGGCAATCATGCACTGGCTGGGGGGTTGTTAATGGGTCCTTCGGGGCACTCATGCACTGGCTGGGGGGGTTGTTAATGGGTCCTTTGGGGCACTCATGCACTGGCTGGGGGGTTGTTAATGGGTCCTTTGGGGCACTCATGCATTGGCTGGGGGGTGTTAATGGGTCCTTTGGGGCACTCATGCACTAGCTGGAGGGGGGTTATTAATGGGTCCTTTGGGGCACTCATGCACTGGCTGGGGGGGTTGTTAATGGGTCCTTTGGGGCACTCATGCACTGGCTGGGGGGTTGTTAATGGGTCCTTTGGGGCACTCATGCATTGGCTGGGGGGTTTGTTAATGGGTCCTTTGGGGCCTCATGCACTGGCTGGGGGGGTGTTGTTAATGGGTCCTTTGGGGCAACCATGCACTGGCTGGAGGGGGTGGGAGGTTGTTAATGGGTCCTTTGGGGCACTCATGCACTGGCTGGGGGGGGGTTGTTAATGGGTCCTTTGGGGCACTCATGCACTGGCTGGGGGGGTTGTAAATGGGTCCTTTGGGGCACTCATGCACTGTCTGGAGGGGGTGAGGGGTTGTTAATGGGTCCTTTGGGGCACTCATGCAATGGCTGGGGGGATGTTAATGGATCCTTTGGGGCACTCATGCACTGGCTGGGGGGGTGGGGTTGTTAATGGGTCCTTTGGGGCACTCAGGCACTGGCTGGGGAGGGTTGCTAATGGGTCCTTTGGGGCACTCATGCACTGGCTGGGGGGGTTGTTAATGGGTCCTTTGGGGCACTCATGCACTGGCTGGGGGGATGTTAATGGGTCCTTTGGGGCATTCATGCACTGTCTGGGGGGGTTGTTAATGGGTCCTTTGGGGCACTCATGCACTGACAGGGGGGTGGGGTTGTTAATGGGTCCTTTGGGGCAATCAGGCACTGGCTGGGGAGGGTTGTTAATGGGTCCTTTGGGGCACTCAGGCACTGGCTGGGGAGGGTTGATAATGGGTCCTTTGGGGCACTCATGCACTGTCTGGGGGGGGTTGTTAATGGGTCCTTTGGGGCACTCATGCACTGGCTGGGGGGGATGTTAATGGGTCCTTTGCGGCATTCATGCACTGATTGGGGGGTGTTAATGGGTCCTTTGGGACACTCATGCACTGGCAGGGGTTGTTGTTAATGGGTCATTTGGGGCCCTCATGCACTGGCTAGGGGGTTGTTAATGGGTCCTTTGGGGCCTCATGCACTGGTTGGGGGGGTGTTGTTAATGGGTCCTTTGGGGCAACCATGCACTGGCTGGAGGGGGTGGGAGGTTGTTAATGGGTCTTTTGGGGCACTCATGCACTGGCTGGGGGGGGTTGTTAATGGGTCCTTTGGGGCACTCATGCACTGGCTGGGGGGTTGTTAATGGGTCCTTTGGGACACTCATGTACTGTCTGGAGGGGGTGAGGGGTTGTTAATGGGTCCTTTGGGGCACTCATGCACTGGCTGGGGGGGGGGGTTGTTAATGGGTCCTTTGGGGCAATCAGGCACTGGCTGGGGAGGGTTGTTAATGGGTCCTTTGGGGCACTCATGCACTGGCTGGTGGGGTTGTTAATGGGTCCTTTGGGGCACTCATGCACTGGCTGTGGAGGGTTGTTAATGGGTCCTTTGGGACACTCATGCACTGGCTGGGAGTGGGTGTTAATGGGCCCTTTGGGGCACTCATGCACTGGCTGGAGGGGGGGTTGCTAATGGGTCCTTTGGGGCACTCATGCACTGGCTGGGGGGGTTGTTCATGGGTCCTTTGGGGCACTCATGCACTGGCTGGGGGGTTGTTAATGGGTACTTTGGGGCACTCATGGATTGGCTGGGGGTTGTTAATGGGTCCTTTGGGGCCTCATGCACTGGCTGGGGAGGTGTTGTTAATGGGTCCTTTGGGGCAACCATGCACTAGCTGGAGGGGGTGGGAGGTTGTTAATGGGTCCTTTGCGGCACTCATGCACTGGCCGGGGAGGGTTGTTAATGGGTCCTTTGGGGCACTCATGCACTGGCTGGGGGGGTTGTTAATGGGTCCTTTGGTGCACTCATGCACTGGCTGGGGGGGGTTGTTAATGGGTCCTTTGGGGCACTCATGCACTGTCTGGAGGGGGTGAGGGGTTGTTAATGGGTCCTTTGGGGCTCTCATGCACTGGCTGTGGGGACGGGGGGTTGTTAATGGGTCCTTTGGGGCACTCAGGCACTGGCTGGGGAGGGTTGTTAATGGGTCCTTTGGGGCACTCATGCACTGATTGATGGGGTGTTAATGGGTCCTTTGGGGCACTCATGCACTGGCAGGGGGGGATGTTAATGTGTCCTTTGGGGCACTCATGCACTGGCTGGGGGGTTGTTAATGGGTCCTTCGGGGCACTCATGCACTGGCTGGGGGGAGGGGGGGTGTTAATGGGTCTTTTGGGGCACTCATGCACTGGCTGCGGGGGCTGTTAATGGGTCCTTTGGGGCACTCATGCACTGGCTGGGGGGTTGTTAATGGGTCCTTTGGGGCACTCATGCACTGGCTGGGGGGGTTGTTCATGGGTCCTTTGGGGCACTCATGCACCGGCTGGGGGGTTGTTAATGGGTCCTTTGGGGCACTCATGCATTGGCTGGGGGGGTTGTTAATGGGTCCTTTGGGGCCTCATGCACTGGCTGGGGGGGTGTTGTTAATGGGTCCTTTGGGGCAACCATGCACTGGCTGGAGGGGGTGGGAGGTTGTTAATGGGTCCTTTGGGGCACTCATGCACTGGCTGGGGGGGTTGTTAATGGGTCCTTTGGGGCACTCATGCACTGGCTGGGGGGGTTGTTAATGGGTCCTTTGGGGCACTCATGCACTGTCTGGAGGGGGTGAGGGGTTGTTAATGGGTACTTTGGGGCACTCATGCACTGGCGGCTGGGGGGATGTTAATGGATCCTTTGGGGCACTCATGCACTGGCTGGGGGAGTGGGGTTGTTAATGGGTCCTTTGGGGCACTCAGGCACTGGTTGGGGAGGGTTGTTAATGGGTCCTTTGGGGCACTCATGCACTGGCTGGGGGGGTTGTTAATGGGTCCTTTGGGGCACTCATGCACTGGCTGGGGGGGATGTTAATGGGTCCTTTGGGGCATTCATGCACTGTCTGGGGGGTTGTTAATGAGTCCTTTGGGGCACTCATGCACTGGCAGGGGGGGCTGGGGTTGTTAATGGGTCCTTTGGGGCAATCAGGCACTGGCTGGGGAGGGTTGTTATTGGGTCCTTTGGGGCACTCAGGCACTGGCTGGGGAGGGTTGTTAATGGGTCCTTTGGGGCACTCATGCACTGTCTGGGGGGGTTGTTAATGGGTCCTTTGGGGCACTCATGCACTGGCTGGGGGGGATGTTAATGGGTCCTTTGGGGCATTCATGCACTGATTGGGGGGTGTTAATGGGTCCTTTGGGGCACTCATGCACTGGCAGGGGGGGTTGTTAATGGGTCATTTGGGGCACTCATGCACTGGCTGGGGGGTTGTTAATGGGTCCTTTGGGGCACTCATGCACTGGCTGGTGGGAGGGGGGGTTTAACGGGTCCTTTGGGGCACTCAGGCACTGGCTTCGGGGGTTGTTCATGGGTCCTTTGGGGCTCTCATGCACTGGCTGGGGGTTGTTAATGGGTCCTTTGGGGCACTCATGCACTGGCTGGGGGGGATGTTAATGGGCCCTTTGGGGCACTCATGCACTGGCTGGGGGGGTTGTTAATGGGTCCTTTGGGGCACTCATGCATTGGCTGGGGGCGTTGTTAATGGGTCCTTTGGGGCCTCATGCACTGGTTGGGGGGTGTTGTTAATGGGTCCTTTGGGGCAACCATGCACTGGCTGGAGGGGGTGGGAGGTTGTTAATGGGTCATTTGGGGCACTCATGCACTGGCTGGGGAGGGTTGTTAATGGGTCCTTTGGGGCACTCATGCACTGGCTGGGGGGTTGTTAATGGGTCCTTTGGGACACTCATGCACTGTCTGGAGGGGGTGAGGGTTTGTTAATGGGTCCTTTGGGGCACTCATGCACTGGCTGGGGGGGGGGGGGGGTTGTTAATGGGTCCTTTGGGGCAATCAGGCACTGGCTGGGGGGGGTTGTTAAAGGGTCCTTTGGAGCACTCATGCACTGGCTGGTGGGGTTGTTAATGGGTCCTTTGGGGCACTCATGCACTGGCTGTGGAGGGTTGTTAATGGGTCCTTTAGGGCACTCATGCACTGGCTGGGAGGGGGTGTTAATGGGCCCTTTGGGGCACTCATGCACTGGCTGGAGGGGGGGTTGCTAATGGGTCCTTTGGGGCACTCATGCACTGGCTGGGGGGGTTGTTAATGGGTCCTTTGGGGCACTCATGCACTGGCTGGGGGGTTGTTAATGGGTACTTTGGGGCACTCATGGATTGGCTGGGGGGGGTTGTTAATGGGTCCTTTGGGGCCTCATGCACTGGCTGGGGAGGTGTTGTTAATGGGTCCTTTGGGGCAACCATGCACTAGCTGGAGGGGATGGGAGGTTGTTAATGGGTCCTTTGGGCCACTCATGCACTGGCCGGGGGGGGTTGTTAATGGGTCCTTTGGGGCACTCAGCACTGGCTGGGGGGGTTGTTAATGGATCCTTTGGGGCACTCATGCACTGTCTGGAGGGGGTGAGGGGTTGTTAATGGGTCCTTTGGGGCACTCATGCACTGGCTGGGGGGGATGTTAATGGATCCTTTGGGGCTCTCATGCACTGGCTGGGGGGACGGGGGGTTGTTAATGGGTCCTTTGGGGCACTCAGGCACTGGCTGGGGAGGGTTGTTAATGGGTCCTTTGGGGCACTCATGCATTGGCTGGGGGGGTTGTTAATGGGTCCTTTGGGGCACTCATGCACTGGCTGGGGGGGATGTTAATGGGTCCTTTGGGGCACTCATGCACTGATTGGGGGGGGTGTTAATGGGTCCTTTGGGGCACTCATGCACTGGTAGGGGGGGTTGTTAATGTGTCCTTTGGGGCAATCATGCACTGGCTGGGGGGTTGTTAATGGGTCCTTCGGGGCACTCATGCACTGGCTTGGGGGGTTGTTAATGGGTCCTTTGGGGCACTCATGAACTGGCTGGGGGGTTGTTAATGGGTCCTTTGGGGCACTCATGCATTGGCTGGGGGGTGTTAATGGGTCCTTTGGGGCACTCATGCACTAGCTGGAGGGGGGTTGTTAATGGGTTCTTTGGGGCACTCATGCACTGGCTGGGGGGGTTGTTAATGGGTCCTTTGGGGCACTCATGCACTGGCTGGGGGGTTGTTAATGGGTCCTTTGGGGCACTCATGCATTGGCTGGGGGGGTTGTTAATGGATCCTTTGGGGCACTCGTGCACTGTCTGGAGGGGGTGAGGGGTTGTTAATGGGTCCTTTGGGGCACTCATGCACTGGCTGGGGGGGATGTTAATGGATCCTTTGGGGCTCTCATGCACTGGCTGGGGGGACGGGGGGTTGTTAATGGGTCCTTTGGGGCACTCAGGCACTGGCTGGGGAGGGTTGTTAATGGGTCTTTTGGGGCACTCATGCATTGGCTGGGGGGGTTGTTAATGGGTCCTTTGGGGCACTCATGCACTGGCTGGGGGGGATGTTAATGGGTCCTTTGGGGCACTCATGCACTGATTGGGGGGGTGTTAATGGGTCCTTTGGGGCACTCATGCACTGGCAGGGGGGGTTGTTAATGTGTCCTTTGGGGCAATCATGCACTGTCTGGGGGGTTGTTAATGGGTCCTTTGGGGCACTCATGCACTGGCTGGGGGGGTTGTTAATGGGTCCTTTGGGGCACTCATGAACTGGCTGGGGGGTTGTTAATGGGTCCTTTGGGGCACTCATGCATTGGCTGGGGGGTGTTAATGGGTCCTTTGGGGCACTCATGCACTAGCTGGAGGGGGGTTGTTAATGGGTCCTTTGGGGCACTCATGCACTGGCTGGGGGGGTTGTTAATGGGTCCTTTGGGGCACTCATGCACTGGCTGGGGGGTTGTTAATGGGTCCTTTGGGGCACTCATGCATTGGCTGGGGGGGTTGTTAATGGGTCCTTTGGGGCCTCATGCACTGGCTGGGGGGGTGTTGTTAATGGGTCCTTTGGGGCAACCATGCACTGGCTGGAGGGGGTGGGAGGTTGTTAATGGGTCCTTTGGGGCACTCATGCACTGGCTGGGGGGGGGGGTTGTTAATGGGTCCTTTGGGGCACTCATGCACTGGCTGGGGGGGTTGTAAATGGGTCCTTTGGGGCACTCATGCACTGTCTGGAGGGGGTGAGGGGTTGTTAATGGGTCCTTTGGGGCACTCATGCAATGGCTGGGGGGATGTTAATGGATCCTTTGGGGCACTCATGCACTGGCTGGGGGGGTGGGGTTGTTAATGGGTCCTTTGGGGCACTCAGGCACTGGCTGGGGAGGGTTGCTAATGGGTCCTTTGGGGCACTCATGCACTGGCTGGGGGGGTTGTTAATGGGTCCTTTGGGGCACTCATGCACTGGCTGGGGGGGATGTTAATGGGTCCTTTGGGGCATTCATGCACTGTCTGGGGGGGTTGTTAATGGGTCCTTTTGGGCACTCATGCACTGACAGGGGGGGTGGGGTTGTTAATGGGTCCTTTGGGGCAATCAGGCACTGGCTGGGGAGGGTTGTTAATGGGTCCTTTGGGGCACTCAGGCACTGGCTGGGGAGGGTTGTTAATGGGTCCTTTGGGGCACTCATGCACTGTCTGGGGGGGTTGTTAATGGGTCCTTTGGGGCACTCATGCACTGGCTGGGGGGTTGTTAATGGGTCCTTTGGGGCACTCATGCACTGGCTGGGGGGGTTGTTCATGGGTCCTTTGGGGCACTCATGCACCGGCTGGGGGGTTGTTAATGGGTCCTTTGGGGCACTCATGCATTGGCTGGGGGGGTTGTTAATGGGTCCTTTGGGGCCTCATGCACTGGCTGGGGGGGTGTTGTTAATGGGTCCTTTGGGGCAACCATGCACTGGCTGGAGGGGGTGGGAGGTTGTTAATGGGTCCTTTGGGGCACTCATGCACTGGCTGGGGGGGTTGTTAATGGGTCCTTTGGGGCACTCATGCACTGGCTGGGGGGGTTGTTAATGGGTCCTTTGGGGCACTCATGCACTGTCTGGAGGGGGTGAGGGGTTGTTAATGGGTACTTTGGGGCACTCATGCACTGGCTGGGGGGATGTTAATGGATCCTTTGGGGCACTCATGCACTGGCTGGGGGAGTGGGGTTGTTAATGGGTCCTTTGGGGCACTCAGGCACTGGTTGGGGAGGGTTGTTAATGGGTCCTTTGGGGCACTCATGCACTGGCTGGGGGGGTTGTTAATGGGTCCTTTGGGGCACTCATGCACTGGCTGGGGGGGATGTTAATGGGTCCTTTGGGGCATTCATGCACTGTCTGGGGGGTTGTTAATGAGTCCTTTGGGGCACTCATGCACTGGCAGGGGGGGCTGGGGTTGTTAATGGGTCCTTTGGGGCAATCAGGCACTGGCTGGGGAGGGTTGTTATTGGGTCCTTTGGGGCACTCAGGCACTGGCTGGGGAGGGTTGTTAATGGGTCCTTTGGGGCACTCATGCACTGTCTGGGGGGGTTGTTAATGGGTCCTTTGGGGCACTCATGCACTGGCTGGGGGGGATGTTAATGGGTCCTTTGGGGCATTCATGCACTGATTGGGGGGTGTTAATGGGTCCTTTGGGGCACTCATGCACTGGCAGGGGGGGTTGTTAATGGGTCATTTGGGGCACTCATGCACTGGCTGGGGGGTTGTTAATGGGTCCTTTGGGGCACTCATGCACTGGCTGGTGGGAGGGGGGGTTTAACGGGTCCTTTGGGGCACTCAGGCACTGGCTTCGGGGGTTGTTCATGGGTCCTTTGGGGCTCTCATGCACTGGCTGGGGGTTGTTAATGGGTCCTTTGGGGCACTCATGCACTGGCTGGGGGGGATGTTAATGGGCCCTTTGGGGCACTCATGCACTGGCTGGGGGGGTTGTTAATGGGTCCTTTGGGGCACTCATGCATTGGCTGGGGGCGTTGTTAATGGGTCCTTTGGGGCCTCATGCACTGGTTGGGGGGTGTTGTTAATGGGTCCTTTGGGGCAACCATGCACTGGCTGGAGGGGGTGGGAGGTTGTTAATGGGTCATTTGGGGCACTCATGCACTGGCTGGGGAGGGTTGTTAATGGGTCCTTTGGGGCACTCATGCACTGGCTGGGGGGTTGTTAATGGGTCCTTTGGGACACTCATGCACTGTCTGGAGGGGGTGAGGGTTTGTTAATGGGTCCTTTGGGGCACTCATGCACTGGCTGGGGGGGGGGGGTTGTTAATGGGTCCTTTGGGGCAATCAGGCACTGGCTGGGGGGGGTTGTTAAAGGGTCCTTTGGAGCACTCATGCACTGGCTGGTGGGGTTGTTAATGGGTCCTTTGGGGCACTCATGCACTGGCTGTGGAGGGTTGTTAATGGGTCCTTTAGGGCACTCATGCACTGGCTGGGAGGGGGTGTTAATGGGCCCTTTGGGGCACTCATGCACTGGCTGGAGGGGGGGTTGCTAATGGGTCCTTTGGGGCACTCATGCACTGGCTGGGGGGGTTGTTAATGGGTCCTTTGGGGCACTCATGCACTGGCTGGGGGGTTGTTAATGGGTACTTTGGGGCACTCATGGATTGGCTGGGGGGGGTTGTTAATGGGTCCTTTGGGGCCTCATGCACTGGCTGGGGAGGTGTTGTTAATGGGTCCTTTGGGGCAACCATGCACTAGCTGGAGGGGATGGGAGGTTGTTAATGGGTCCTTTGGGCCACTCATGCACTGGCCGGGGGGGGTTGTTAATGGGTCCTTTGGGGCACTCAGCACTGGCTGGGGGGGTTGTTAATGGATCCTTTGGGGCACTCATGCACTGTCTGGAGGGGGTGAGGGGTTGTTAATGGGTCCTTTGGGGCACTCATGCACTGGCTGGGGGGGATGTTAATGGATCCTTTGGGGCTCTCATGCACTGGCTGGGGGGACGGGGGGTTGTTAATGGGTCCTTTGGGGCACTCAGGCACTGGCTGGGGAGGGTTGTTAATGGGTCCTTTGGGGCACTCATGCATTGGCTGGGGGGGTTGTTAATGGGTCCTTTGGGGCACTCATGCACTGGCTGGGGGGGATGTTAATGGGTCCTTTGGGGCACTCATGCACTGATTGGGGGGGGTGTTAATGGGTCCTTTGGGGCACTCATGCACTGGTAGGGGGGGTTGTTAATGTGTCCTTTGGGGCAATCATGCACTGGCTGGGGGGTTGTTAATGGGTCCTTCGGGGCACTCATGCACTGGCTTGGGGGGTTGTTAATGGGTCCTTTGGGGCACTCATGAACTGGCTGGGGGGTTGTTAATGGGTCCTTTGGGGCACTCATGCATTGGCTGGGGGGTGTTAATGGGTCCTTTGGGGCACTCATGCACTAGCTGGAGGGGGGTTGTTAATGGGTTCTTTGGGGCACTCATGCACTGGCTGGGGGGGTTGTTAATGGGTCCTTTGGGGCACTCATGCACTGGCTGGGGGGTTGTTAATGGGTCCTTTGGGGCACTCATGCATTGGCTGGGGGGGTTGTTAATGGATCCTTTGGGGCACTCGTGCACTGTCTGGAGGGGGTGAGGGGTTGTTAATGGGTCCTTTGGGGCACTCATGCACTGGCTGGGGGGGATGTTAATGGATCCTTTGGGGCTCTCATGCACTGGCTGGGGGGACGGGGGGTTGTTAATGGGTCCTTTGGGGCACTCAGGCACTGGCTGGGGAGGGTTGTTAATGGGTCCTTTGGGGCACTCATGCATTGGCTGGGGGGGTTGTTAATGGGTCCTTTGGGGCACTCATGCACTGGCTGGGGGGGATGTTAATGGGTCCTTTGGGGCACTCATGCACTGATTGGGGGGGTGTTAATGGGTCCTTTGGGGCACTCATGCACTGGCAGGGGGGGTTGTTAATGTGTCCTTTGGGGCAATCATGCACTGTCTGGGGGGTTGTTAATGGGTCCTTTGGGGCACTCATGCACTGGCTGGGGGGGTTGTTAATGGGTCCTTTGGGGCACTCATGAACTGGCTGGGGGGTTGTTAATGGGTCCTTTGGGGCACTCATGCATTGGCTGGGGGGTGTTAATGGGTCCTTTGGGGCACTCATGCACTAGCTGGAGGGGGGTTGTTAATGGGTCCTTTGGGGCACTCATGCACTGGCTGGGGGGGTTGTTAATGGGTCCTTTGGGGCACTCATGCACTGGCTGGGGGGTTGTTAATGGGTCCTTTGGGGCACTCATGCATTGGCTGGGGGGGTTGTTAATGGGTCCTTTGGGGCCTCATGCACTGGCTGGGGGGGTGTTGTTAATGGGTCCTTTGGGGCAACCATGCACTGGCTGGAGGGGGTGGGAGGTTGTTAATGGGTCCTTTGGGGCACTCATGCACTGGCTGGGGGGGGGGTTGTTAATGGGTCCTTTGGGGCACTCATGCACTGGCTGGGGGGGTTGTAAATGGGTCCTTTGGGGCACTCATGCACTGTCTGGAGGGGGTGAGGGGTTGTTAATGGGTCCTTTGGGGCACTCATGCAATGGCTGGGGGGATGTTAATGGATCCTTTGGGGCACTCATGCACTGGCTGGGGGGGTGGGGTTGTTAATGGGTCCTTTGGGGCACTCAGGCACTGGCTGGGGAGGGTTGCTAATGGGTCCTTTGGGGCACTCATGCACTGGCTGGGGGGGTTGTTAATGGGTCCTTTGGGGCACTCATGCACTGGCTGGGGGGGATGTTAATGGGTCCTTTGGGGCATTCATGCACTGTCGGGGGGGGTTGTTAATGGGTCCTTTTGGGCACTCATGCACTGACAGGGGGGGTGGGGTTGTTAATGGGTCCTTTGGGGCAATCAGGCACTGGCTGGGGAGGGTTGTTAATGGGTCCTTTGGGGCACTCAGGCACTGGCTGGGGAGGGTTGTTAATGGGTCCTTTGGGGCACTCATGCACTGTCTGGGGGGGTTGTTAATGGGTCCTTTGGGGCACTCATGCACTGGCTGGGGGGGATGTTAATGGGTCCTTTGGGGCATTCATGCACTGATTGGGGGGTGTTAATGGGTCCTTTGGGACACTCATGCACTGGCAGGGGGGGTTGTTAATGGGTCATTTGGGGCCCTCATGCACTGGCTAGGGGGTTGTTAATGGGTCCTTTGGGGCCTCATGCACTGGTTGGGGGGGTGTTGTTAATGGGTCCTTTGGGGCACTCATGCACTGGCGTGGGGGGGAGGTTGTTAATGGGTCCTTTGGGGCACTCATGCACTGGCTTTGGGCGGGGGGGGTTGTTAATGGGCCCTTTGGGGCACTCATGCATTGGATGGGGAGGTTGTTAATGGGTCCTTTGGGGCCTCATGCACTGGCTGGGGGGTGTTGTTAATGGGTCCTTTGGGGCAACCATGCACTGGCAGGAGGGGATGGGGCTGATAATGGGTCCTTTGGGGCACTCATGCACTGGCTGGGGGGGTTGTTAATGGGTCCTTTGGGGCAACCATGCACTGGCTGGAGTGGGTGAGGGGTTGTTAATGGGTCCTTGGGGCACTCATGCACTGGCTGGCGGTTTGTTAATGGGTCATTTGGGGCACTCATGCACTGGCTGGGGGGGTGTTAATGGGTCCTTTGGGGCACTCATGCACTGGCAGGGGGGGGCTGTTAATGGGTCCTTTGGGGCACTCATGCACTGGCTGGGAGGGGGTGTTAATGGGGCCTTTGGGGCACTCATGCACTAGCTGGAGGGGGGTTGTTAATGGGTCCTTTGGGGCATTCATGCACTGCCTGGGGGGTTGTTAATGGGTCCTTTGGGGCACTCATGCACCGGCTGGGGGGTTGTTAATGGGTCCTTTGGGGCACTCATGCATTGGCTGGGGGGGTTGTTAATGGGTCCTTTGGGGCCTCATGCACTGGCCGGGGGGGTGTTGTTAATGGGTCCTTTGGGGCAACCATGCACTGGCTGGAGGGGGTGGGAGGTTGTTAATGGGTCCTTTGGGGCACTCATGCACTGGCTGGGGGGTTGTTAATGGGTCCTTTGGGGCACTCATGCACTGGCTGGGGGGGTTGTTAATGGGTCCTTTGGGGCACTCATGCACTGTCTGGAGGGGGTGAGGGGTTGTTAATGGGTACTTTGGGGCACTCATGCACTGGCTGGGGGGATGTTAATGGATCCTTTGGGGCACTCATGCACTGGCTGGGGGAGTGGGGTTGTTAATGGGTCCTTTGGGGCACTCAGGCACTGGCTGGGGAGGGTTGTTAATGGGTCCTTTGGGGCACTCATGCACTGGCTGGGGGGGTTGTTAATGGGTCCTTTGGGGCACTCATGCACTGGCTGGGGGGATGTTAATGGGTCCTTTGGGGCATTCATGCACTGTCTGGGGGGGTTGTTAATGAGTCCTTTGGGGCACTCATGCACTGGCAGGGGGGGGGGTGGGGTTGTTAATGGGTCCTTTGGGGCAATCAGGCACTGGCTGGGGAGGGTTGTTATTGGGTCCTTTGGGGCACTCAGGCACTGGCTGGGGAGGGTTGTTAATGGGTCCTTTGGGGCACTCATGCACTGTCTGGGGGGGTTGTTAATGGGTCCTTTGGGGCACTCATGCACTGGCTGGGGGGGATGTTAATGGGTCCTTTGGGGCATTCATGCACTGATTGGGGGGTGTTAATGGGTCCTTTGGGGCACTCATGCACTGGCAGGGGGGGTTGTTAATGGGTCATTTGGGGCACTCATGCACTGGCTGGGGGGTTGTTAATGGGTCCTTTGGGGCACTCATGCACTGGCTGGTGGGAGGGGGGGTTTAACGGGTCCTTTGGGGCACTCAGGCACTGGCTGGGGGGGTTGTTCATGGGTCCTTTGGGGCTCTCATGCACTGGCTGGGGGTTGTTAATTGGTCCTTTGGGGCACTCATGCACTGGCTGGGGGGGATGTTAATGGGCCCTTTGGGGCACTCATGCACTGGCTGGGGGGTTGTTAATGGGTCCTTTGGGGCACTCATGCATTGGCTGGGGGGGTTGTTAATGGGTCCTTTGGGGCCTCATGCACTGGTTGGGGGGTGTTGTTAATGGGTCCTTTGGGGCAACCATGCACTGGCTGGAGGGGGTGGGAGGTTGTTAATGGGTCATTTGGGGCACTCATGCACTGGCTGGGGAGGGTTGTTAATGGGTCCTTTGGGGCACTCATGCACTGGCTGGGGGGTTGTTAATGGGTCCTTTGGGACACTCATGCACTGTCTGGAGGGGGTGAGGGGTTGTTAATGGGTCCTTTGGGGCACTCATGCACTGGCTGGGGGGGGGGGTTGTTAATGGGTCCTTTGGGGCAATCAGGCACTGGCTGGAGGGGGTTGTTAAAGGGTCCTTTGGAGCACTCATGCACTGGCTGGTGGGGTTGTTAATGGGTCCTTTGGGGCACTCATGCACTGGCTGTGGAGGGTTGTTAATGGGTCCTTTAGGGCACTCATGCACTGGCTGGGAGGGGGTGTTAAAGGGCCCTTTGAGGCACTCATGCACTGGCTGGAGGGGGGTTGCTAATGGGTCCTTTGGGGCACTCATGCACTGGCTGGGAGGGTTGTTAATGGGTCCTTTGGGGCACTCATGCACTGGCTGGGGGGTTGTTAATGGGTACTTTGGGGCACTCATGGATTGGCTGGGGGGGGGTTGTTAATGGGTCCTTTGGGGCCTCATGCACTGGCTGGGGAGGTGTTGTTAATGGGTCCTTTGGGGCAACCATGCACTAGCTGGAGGGGGTGGGAGGTTGTTAATGGGTCCTTTGGGCCACTCATGCACTGGCCGGGGGGGGGTTGTTAATGGGTCCTTTGGGGCACTCAGCACTGGCTGGGGGGGTTGTTAATGGATCCTTTGGGGCACTCATGCACTGTCTGGAGGGGGTGAGGGGTTGTTAATGGGTCCTTTGGGGCACTCATGCACTGGCTGGGGGGGATGTTAATGGATCCTTTGGGGCTCTCATGCACTGGCTGGGGGGACGGGGGGTTGTTAATGGGTCCTTTGGGGCACTCAGGCACTGGCTGGGGAGGGTTGTTAATGGGTCCTTTGGGGCACTCATGCATTGGCTGGGGGGGTTGTTAATGGGTCCTTTGGGGCACTCATGCACTGGCTGGGGGGGATGTTAATGGGTCCTTTGGGGGCACTCATGCACTGATTGGGGGGGGGGTGTTAATGGGTCCTTTGTGGCACTCATGCACTGGCAGGGGGGGTTGTTAATGTGTCCTTTGGGGCAATCATGCACTGGCTGGGGGGTTGTTAATGGGTCCTTCGGGGCACTCATGCACTGGCTGGGGGGGTTGTTAATGGGTCCTTTGGGGCACTCATGCACTGGCTGGGGGGTTGTTAATGGGTCCTTTGGGGCACTCATGCATTGGCTGGGGGGTGTTAATGGGTCCTTTGGGGCACTCATGCACTAGCTGGAGGGGGGTTGTTAATGGGTCCTTTGGGGCACTCATGCACTGGCTGGGGGGGTTGTTAATGGGTCCTTTGGGGCACTCATGCACTGGCTGGGGGGTTGTTAATGGGTCCTTTGGGGCACTCATGCATTGGCTGGGGGGGTTGTTAATGGGTCCTTTGGGGCCTCATGCACTGGCTGGGGGGGTGTTGTTAATGGGTCCTTTGGGGCAACCATGCACTGGCTGGAGGGGGTGGGAGGTTGTTAATGGGTCCTTTGGGGCACTCATGCACTGGCTGGGGGGGGGTTGTTAATGGGTCCTTTGGGGCACTCATGCACTGGCTGGGGGGGTTGTAAATGGGTCCTTTGGGGCACTCATGCACTGTCTGGAGGGGGTGAGGGGTTGTTAATGGGTCCTTTGGGGCACTCATGCAATGGCTGGGGGGATGTTAATGGATCCTTTGGGGCACTCATGCACTGGCTGGGGGGGTGGGGTTGTTAATGGGTCCTTTGGGGCACTCAGGCACTGGCTGGGGAGGGTTGCTAATGGGCCCTTTGGGGCACTCATGCACTGGCTGGGGGGGTTGTTAATGGGTCCTTTGGGGCACTCATGCACTGGCTGGGGGGATGTTAATGGGTCCTTTGGGGCATTCATGCACTGTCTGGGGGGGTTGTTAATGGGTCCTTTGGGGCACTCATGCACTGACAGGGGGGTGGGGTTGTTAATGGGTCCTTTGGGGCAATCAGGCACTGGCTGGGGAGGGTTGTTAATGGGTCCTTTGGGGCACTCAGGCACTGGCTGGGGAGGGTTGATAATGGGTCCTTTGGGGCACTCATGCACTGTCTGGGGGGGGTTGTTAATGGGTCCTTTGGGGCACTCATGCACTGGCTGGGGGGGATGTTAATGGGTCCTTTGGGGCATTCATGCACTGATTGGGGGGTGTTAATGGGTCCTTTGGGACACTCATGCACTGGCAGGGGTTGTTGTTAATGGGTCATTTGGGGCCCTCATGCACTGGCTAGGGGGTTGTTAATGGGTCCTTTGGGGCCTCATGCACTGGTTGGGGGGGTGTTGTTAATGGGTCCTTTGGGGCAACCATGCACTGGCTGGAGGGGGTGGGAGGTTGTTAATGGGTCTTTTGGGGCACTCATGCACTGGCTGGGGGGGGTTGTTAATGGGTCCTTTGGGGCACTCATGCACTGGCTGGGGGGTTGTTAATGGGTCCTTTGGGACACTCATGTACTGTCTGGAGGGGGTGAGGGGTTGTTAATGGGTCCTTTGGGGCACTCATGCACTGGCTGGGGGGGGGGTTGTTAATGGGTCCTTTGGGGCAATCAGGCACTGGCTGGGGAGGGTTGTTAATGGGTCCTTTGGGGCACTCATGCACTGGCTGGTGGGGTTGTTAATGGGTCCTTTGGGGCACTCATGCACTGGCTGTGGAGGGTTGTTAATGGGTCCTTTGGGACACTCATGCACTGGCTGGGAGTGGGTGTTAATGGGCCCTTTGGGGCACTCATGCACTGGCTGGAGGGGGGGTTGCTAATGGGTCCTTTGGGGCACTCATGCACTGGCTGGGGGGGTTGTTCATGGGTCCTTTGGGGCACTCATGCACTGGCTGGGGGGTTGTTAATGGGTACTTTGGGGCACTCATGGATTGGCTGGGGGTTGTTAATGGGTCCTTTGGGGCCTCATGCACTGGCTGGGGAGGTGTTGTTAATGGGTCCTTTGGGGCAACCATGCACTAGCTGGAGGGGGTGGGAGGTTGTTAATGGGTCCTTTGCGGCACTCATGCACTGGCCGGGGAGGGTTGTTAATGGGTCCTTTGGGGCACTCATGCACTGGCTGGGGGGGTTGTTAATGGGTCCTTTGGTGCACTCATGCACTGGCTGGGGGGGGTTGTTAATGGGTCCTTTGGGGCACTCATGCACTGTCTGGAGGGGGTGAGGGGTTGTTAATGGGTCCTTTGGGGCTCTCATGCACTGGCTGTGGGGACGGGGGGTTGTTAATGGGTCCTTTGGGGCACTCAGGCACTGGCTGGGGAGGGTTGTTAATGGGTCCTTTGGGGCACTCATGCACTGATTGATGGGGTGTTAATGGGTCCTTTGGGGCACTCATGCACTGGCAGGGGGGGTTGTTAATGTGTCCTTTGGGGCACTCATGCACTGGCTGGGGGGTTGTTAATGGGTCCTTCGGGGCACTCATGCACTGGCTGGGGGGAGGGGGGGGTGTTAATGGGTCTTTTGGGGCACTCATGCACTGGCTGCGGGGGCTGTTAATGGGTCCTTTGGGGCACTCATGCACTGGCTGGGGGGTTGTTAATGGGTCCTTTGGGGCACTCATGAACTGGCTGGGGGGATGTTAATGGGTCCTTTGGGGGCACTCATGCACTGATTGGGGGGGTGTTAATGGGTCCTTTGGGGCAACCATGCACTGGCTGGAGGGGGTGGGGGTTTGTTAATGGGTGCTTTGGGGCACTCATGCACTGGCTGGGGGGGTTGTTAATGGGTCCTTTGAGGCAACCATGCACTGGCTGGAGGGGGTGGGGGTTTGTTAATGGGTCCTTTGGGGCACTCATGCACCGGCTGGGGGGGTTGTTAATGGGTCCTGTGGGGCACTCATGCACTGGCTGGGGGGTTGTTAATGGGTCCTTTGGGGCACTCATACAATGGCTGGGGTGGTTGTTAATGGGTCCTTTGGGGGCACTCATGCACTGGCTGGGGGGAGGGGGGGGGGTGTTAATGGGTCTTTTGGGGCACTCATGCACTGGCTGCGGGGGCTGTTAATGGGTCCTTTGGGGCACTCATGCACTGGCTGGGGGGTTGTTAATGGGTCCTTTGGGGCACTCATGAACTGGCTGGGGGGATGTTAATGGGTCCTTTGGGGGCACTCATGCACTGATTGGGGGGGTGTTAATGGGTCCTTTGGGGCAACCATGCACTGGCTGGAGGGGGTGGGGGTTTGTTAATGGGTGCTTTGGGGCACTCATGCACTGGCTGGGGGGGTTGTTAATGGGTCCTTTGAGGCAACCATGCACTGGCTGGAGGGGGTGGGGGTTTGTTAATGGGTCCTTTGGGGCACTCATGCACCGGCTGGGGGGGTTGTTAATGGGTCCTGTGGGGCACTCATGCACTGGCTGGGGGGTTGTTAATGGGTCCTTTGGGGCACTCATACAATGGCTGGGGTGGTTGTTAATGGGTCCTTTGGGGGCACTCATGCACTGGCTGGGGGGGATGTTAATGGGTCCTTTGGGACACTCATGCACTAGCTGGGGGGTGTTAATGGGTCCTTTTGGGCACTCATGCACTGGCAGCAGGGTTTGTTAATGGGTCCTTTGGGGCACTCATGCACTGGCTGGGGGGGGTTGTTAATGGGTCCTTTGGGGCACTCATGCACTGGCTGGGAGGGGTTGTTAATGGGTCCTTTGGGGCACTCATGCACTTGCTGGGGGAGTTGTTAATGGGTCCTTTGGGGCAGTCATTCACTGGCTGGAGAGGGGGATTGTTAATGGGTCCTTTGGGGCACTTATGCACTGGCGGGGGGGTTGTTAATGGGTCCTTTGGGGCACTCATGCACTGGCTGGGGGTGAGGGGGGTTGTTAATGGGCCCTTTGGTGCACTCATGCATTGGATGGGGAGGTTGTTAATGGGTCCTTTGGGGCCTCATGCACTGGCTGAGGGGGTGTTGTTAATGGGTCCTTTGGGGCAACCATGCACTGGCAGGAGGGGGTGGGGCTGATAATGGGTCCTTTGGGGCACTCATGCATTGGCTGGGGGGGTTGTTAATGGGTCCTTTGGGGCACTCATGCACTGGCTGGGGGGGATGTTAATGGGTCCTTTGGGGGCACTCATGCACTGATTGGGGGGGGGTGTTAATGGGTCCTTTGTGGCACTCATGCACTGGCAGGGGGGGTTGTTAATGTGTCCTTTGGGGCAATCATGCACTGGCTGGGGGGTTGTTAATGGGTCCTTCGGGGCACTCATGCACTGGCTGGGGGGGTTGTTAATGGGTCCTTTGGGGCACTCATGCACTGGCTGGGGGGTTGTTAATGGGTCCTTTGGGGCACTCATGCATTGGCTGGGGGGTGTTAATGGGTCCTTTGGGGCACTCATGCACTAGCTGGAGGGGGGTTGTTAATGGGTCCTTTGGGGCACTCATGCACTGGCTGGGGGGGTTGTTAATGGGTCCTTTGGGGCACTCATGCACTGGCTGGGGGGTTGTTAATGGGTCCTTTGGGGCACTCATGCATTGGCTGGGGGGGTTGTTAATGGGTCCTTTGGGGCCTCATGCACTGGCTGGGGGGGTGTTGTTAATGGGTCCTTTGGGGCAACCATGCACTGGCTGGAGGGGGTGGGAGGTTGTTAATGGGTCCTTTGGGGCACTCATGCACTGGCTGGGGGGGGTTGTTAATGGGTCCTTTGGGGCACTCATGCACTGGCTGGGGGGGTTGTAAATGGGTCCTTTGGGGCACTCATGCACTGTCTGGAGGGGGTGAGGTTTTGTTAATGGGTCCTTTGGGGCACTCATGCAATGGCTGGGGGGATGTTAATGGATCCTTTGGGGCACTCATGCACTGGCTGGGGGGGTGGGGTTGTTAATGGGTCCTTTGGGGCACTCAGGCACTGGCTGGGGAGGGTTGCTAATGGGTCCTTTGGGGCACTCATGCACTGGCTGGGGGGGTTGTTAATGGGTCCTTTGGGGCACTCATGCACTGGCTGGGGGGATGTTAATGGGTCCTTTGGGGCATTCATGCACTGTCTGGGGGGGTTGTTAATGGGTCCTTTGGGGCACTCATGCACTGACAGGGGGGTGGGGTTGTTAATGGGTCCTTTGGGGCAATCAGGCACTGGCTGGGGAGGGTTGTTAATGGGTCCTTTGGGGCACTCAGGCACTGGCTGGGGAGGGTTGATAATGGGTCCTTTGGGGCACTCATGCACTGTCTGGGGGGGGTTGTTAATGGGTCCTTTGGGGCACTCATGCACTGGCTGGGGGGGATGTTAATGGGTCCTTTGGGGCATTCATGCACTGATTGGGGGGTGTTAATGGGTCCTTTGGGACACTCATGCACTGGCAGGGGGGGTTGTTAATGGGTCATTTGGGGCCCTCATGCACTGGCTAGGGGGTTGTTAATGGGTCCTTTGGGGCCTCATGCACTGGTTGGGGGGGTGTTGTTAATGGGTCCTTTGGGGCAACCATGCACTGGCTGGAGGGGGTGGGAGGTTGTTAATGGGTCTTTTGGGGCACTCATGCACTGGCTGGGGGGGTTGTTAATGGGTCATTTGGGGCACTCATGCACTGGCTGGGGGGTTGTTAATGGGTCCTTTGGGACACTCATGTACTGTCTGGAGGGGGCGAGGGGTTGTTAATGGGTCCTTTGGGGCACTCATGCACTGGCTGGGGGGGGTTGTTAATGGGTCCTTTGGGGCAATCAGGCACTGGCTGGGGAGGGTTGTTAATGGGTCCTTTGGGGCACTCATGCACTGGCTGGTGGGGTTGTTAATGGGTCCTTTGGGGCACTCATGCACTGGCTGTGGAGGGTTGTTAATGGGTCCTTTGGGACACTCATGCACTGGCTGGGAGTGGGTGTTAATGGGCCCTTTGGGGCACTCATGCACTGGCTGGAGGGGGGGTTGCTAATGGGTCCTTTGGGGCACTCATGCACTGGCTGGGGGGGTTGTTCATGGGTCCTTTGGGGCACTCATGCACTGGCTGGGGGGTTGTTAATGGGTACTTTGGGGCACTCATGGATTGGCTGGGGGTTGTTAATGGGTCCTTTGGGGCCTCATGCACTGGCTGGGGAGGTGTTGTTAATGGGTCCTTTGGGGCAACCATGCACTAGCTGGAGGGGGTGGGAGGTTGTTAATGGGTCCTTTGCGGCACTCATGCACTGGCCGGGGAGGGTTGTTAATGGGTCCTTTGGGGCACTCATGCACTGGCTGGGGGGGTTGTTAATGGGTCCTTTGGTGCACTCATGCACTGGCTGGGGGGGGTTGTTAATGGGTCCTTTGGGGCACTCATGCACTGTCTGGAGGGGGTGAGGGGTTGTTAATGGGTCCTTTGGGGCTCTCATGCACTGGCTGTGGGGACGGGGGGTTGTTAATGGGTCCTTTGGGGCACTCAGGCACTGGCTGGGGAGGGTTGTTAATGGGTCCTTTGGGGCACTCATGCACTGATTGATGGGGTGTTAATGGGTCCTTTGGGGCACTCATGCACTGGCAGGGGGGGTTGTTAATGTTTCCTTTGGGGCACTCATGCACTGGCTGGGGGGTTGTTAATGGGTCCTTCGGGGCACTCATGCACTGGCTGGGGGGAGGGGGGGGTGTTAATGGGTCTTTTGGGGCACTCATGCACTGGCTGCGGGGGCTGTTAATGGGTCCTTTGGGGCACTCATGCACTGGCTGGGGGGTTGTTAATGGGTCCTTTGGGGCACTCATGAACTGGCTGGGGGGATGTTAATGGGTCCTTTGGGGGCACTCATGCACTGATTGGGGGGGTGTTAATGGGTCCTTTGGGGCAACCATGCACTGGCTGGAGGGGGTGGGGGTTTGTTAATGGGTGCTTTGGGGCACTCATGCACTGGCTGGGGGGGGTTGTTAATGGGTCCTTTGAGGCAACCATGCACTGGCTGGAGGGGGTGGGGGTTTGTTAATGGGTCCTTTGGGGCACTCATGCACCGGCTGGGGGGGTTGTTAATGGGTCCTGTGGGGCACTCATGCACTGGCTGGGGGGTTGTTAATGGGTCCTTTGGGGCACTCATACAATGGCTGGGGTGGTTGTTAATGGGTCCTTTGGGGGCACTCATGCACTGGCTGGGGGGGATGTTAATGGGTCCTTTGGGACACTCATGCACTAGCTGGGGGTGTTAATGGGTCCTTTTGGGCACTCATGCACTGGCAGCAGGGTTTGTTAATGGGTCCTTTGGGGCACTCATGCACTGGCTGGGGGGGTTGTTAATGGGTCCTTTGGGGCACTCATGCACTGGCTGGGAGGGGTTGTTAATGGGTCCTTTGGGGCACTCATGCACTTGCTGGGGGAGTTGTTAATGGGTCCTTTGGGGCAGTCATTCACTGGCTGGAGAGGGGGATTGTTAATGGGTCCTTTGGGGCACTTATGCACTGGCGGGGGGGTTGTTAATGGGTCCTTTGGGGCACTCATGCACTGGCTGGGGGCGAGGGGGGTTGTTAATGGGCCCTTTGGTGCACTCATGCATTGGATGGGGAGGTTGTTAATGGGTCCTTTGGGGCCTCATGCACTGGCTGAGGGGGTGTTGTTAATGGGTCCTTTGGGGCAACCATGCACTGGCAGGAGGGGGTGGGGCTGATAATGGGTCCTTTGGGGCACTCATGCACTGGCTGGGGGCGAGGGGGGTTGTTAATGGGCCCTTTGGGGCACTCATGCATTGGATGGGGAGGTTGTTAATGGGTCCTTTGTGGCCTCATGCACTGGCTGGGGGGTTGTTAATGGGTCCTTTGGGGCAACCATGCACTGGCTGGAGTGGGTGGGGGGTTGTTAATGGGTCCTTTGGGGCACTCATGCACTGGCTGGGGGTTTGTTAATGGGTCCTTTGGGGCACTCATGCACTGGCTGGGGGGGTGTTAATGGGTCCTTTGGGGCACTCATGCACTGGCAGGGGGGGCTGTTAATGGGTCCTTTGGGGCACTCATGCACTGGCTGGGAGGGGGTGTTAATGGGTCCTTTGGGGCACTCATGCACTAGCTGGAGGGGGGGTTGTTAATGGGTCCTTTGGGGCACTCATGCACTGGCTGGGGGGGTTGTTAATGGGTCCTTTGGGGCACTCATGCACTGGCTGGGGGGTTGTTAATGGGTCCTTTGGGGCACTCATGCATTGGCTGGGGGGGTTGTTAATGGGTCCTTTGGGGCCTCATGCACTGGCTGGGGGGGTGTTGTTAATGGGTCCTTTGGGGGCAACCATGCACTGGCTGGAGGGGGTGGGAGGTTGTTAATGGGTCCTTTGGGGCACTCATGCACTGGCTGGGGGGGGTTGTTAATGGGTCCTTTGGGGCACTCATGCACTGGCTAAGGGGTTGTTAATGGGTCCTTTGGGGCACTCATGCACTGTCTGGAGGGGGTGAGGGGTTGTTAATGGGTCCTTTGGGGCACTCATGCACTGGCTGGGGTGATGTTAATGGATCCTTTGGGGCACTCATGCACTGGCTGGGGGGGGTGGGGTTGTTAATGGGTCCTTTGGGGCACTCAGGCACTGGTTGGGGAGGGTTGTTAATGAGTCCTTTGGGGCACTCATGCACTGGCTGGGGGGGTTGTTAACGGGTCCTTTGGGGCACTTATGCACTGGCTGGGGGATGTTAATGGGTCCTTTGGGGCTTTCATGCACTGATTGGGGGGTGTTAATGGGTCCTTTGGGGCACTCATGCACTGGCTGGTGGGGTTGTTAATGGGTCCTTTGGGGCACTCATACACTGGCTGGGGGTGGTTGTTAATGGGTCCTTTGGGGGCACTCATGCACTGGCTGGGGGGGATGTTAATGGGTCCTTTGGGACACTCATGCACTAGCTGGGGGGTGTTAATGGGTCCTTTGGGGCACTCATGCACTGGCAGGGGGGTTGTTAATGTGTCCTTTGGGGCAATCATGCACTGACTGGGGGGTTGTTAATGGGTCCTTCGGGGCACTCATGCACTGGCCGGGGGGGTTGTTAATGGGTCCTTTGGGGCACTCATGAACTGGCTGGGGGGTTGTTAATGGGTCCTTTGGGGCACTCATGCATTGGCTGGGGGGTGTTAATGGGTCCTTTGGGGCACTCATGCACTAGCTGGAGGGGGGTTGTTAATGGGTCCTTTGGGGCACTCATGCACTGGCTGGGGGGGTTGTTAATGGGTCCTTTGGGGCACTCATGCACTGGCTGGGGGGTTGTTAATGGGTCCTTTGGGGCACTCATGCATTGGCTGGGGGGGTTGTTAATGGGTCCTTTGGGGCCTCATGCACTGGCTGGGGGGTGTTGTTAATGGGTCCTTTGGGGCAACCATGCACTGGCTGGAGGGGGTGGGAGGTTGTTAATGGGTCCTTTGGGGCACTCATGCACTGGCTGGGGGGGGGGGTTGTTAATGGGTCCTTTGGGGCACTCATGCACTGGCTGGGGGGGTTGTAAATGGGTCCTTTGGGGCACTCATGCACTGTCTGGAGGGGGTGAGGGGTTGTTAATGGGTCCTTTGGGGCACTCATGCAATGGCTGGGGGGATGTTAATGGATCCTTTGGGGCACTCATGCACTGGCTGGGGGGGTGGGGTTGTTAATGGGTCCTTTGGGGCACTCAGGCACTGGCTGGGGAGGGTTGCTAATGGGTCCTTTGGGGCACTCATGCACTGGCTGGAGGGGTTGTTAATGGGTCCTTTGGGGCACTCATGCACTGGCAGGGGGGGTTGTTAATGTGTCCTTTGGGGCAATCATGCACTGGCTGGGGGGTTGTTAATGGGTCCTTCGGGGCACTCATGCACTGGCTGGGGGGGTTGTTAATGGGTCCTTTGGGGCACTCATGCACTGGCTGGGGGGTTGTTAATGGGTCCTTTGGGGCACTCATGCATTGGCTGGGGGGTGTTAATGGGTCCTTTGGGGCACTCATGCACTAGCTGGAGGGGGGTTGTTAATGGGTCCTTTGGGGCACTCATGCACTGGCTGGGGGGGTTGTTAATGGGTCCTTTGGGGCACTCATGCACTGGCTGGGGGGTTGTTAATGGGTCCTTTGGGGCACTCATGCATTGGCTGGGGGGGTTGTTAATGGGTCCTTTGGGGCCTCATGCACTGGCTGGGGGGGTGTTGTTAATGGGTCCTTTGGGGCAACCATGCACTGGCTGGAGGGGGTGGGAGGTTGTTAATGGGTCCTTTGGGGCACTCATGCACTGGCTGGGGGGGGGTTGTTAATGGGTCCTTTGGGGCACTCATGCACTGGCTGGGGGGGTTGTAAATGGGTCCTTTGGGGCACTCATGCACTGTCTGGAGGGGGTGAGGGGTTGTTAATGGGTCCTTTGGGGCACTCATGCAATGGCTGGGGGGATGTTAATGGATCCTTTGTGGCACTCATGCACTGGCTGGGGGGGTGGGGTTGTTAATGGGTCCTTTGGGGCACTCAGGCACTGGCTGGGGAGGGTTGCTAATGGGTCCTTTGGGGCACTCATGCACTGGCTGGGGGGGTTGTTAATGGGTCCTTTGGGGCACTCATGCACTGGCTGGGGGGGATGTTAATGGGTCCTTTGGGGCATTCATGCACTGTCTGGGGGGGTTGTTAATGGGTCCTTTGGGGCACTCATGCACTGACAGGGGGGTGGGGTGGTTAATGGGTCCTTTGGGGCAATCAGGCACTGGCTGGGGAGGGTTGTTAATGGGTCCTTTGGGGCACTCAGGCACTGGCTGGGGAGGGTTGATAATGGGTCCTTTGGGGCACTCATGCACTGTCTGGGGGGGTTGTTAATGGGTCCTTTGGGGCACTCATGCACTGGCTGGGGGGGATGTTAATGGGTCCTTTGGGGCATTCATGCACTGATTGGGGGGTGTTAATGGGTCCTTTGGGACACTCATGCACTGGCAGGGGGGGTTGTTAATGGGTCATTTGGGGCCCTCATGCACTGGCTAGGGGGTTGTTAATGGGTCCTTTGGGGCCTCATGCACTGGTTGGGGGGGTGTTGTTAATGGGTCCTTTGGGGCAACCATGCACTGGCTGGAGGGGGTGGGAGGTTGTTAATGGGTCTTTTGGGGCACTCATGCACTGGCTGGGGGGGGTTGTTAATGGGTCCTTTGGGGCACTCATGCACTGGCTGGGGGGTTGTTAATGGGTCCTTTGGGACACTCATGTACTGTCTGGAGGGGGTGAGGGGTTGTTAATGGGTCCTTTGGGGCACTCATGCACTGGCTGGGGGGGGGGGGTTGGTAATGGGTCCTTTGGGGCAATCAGGCACTGGCTGGGGAGGGTTGTTAATGGGTCCTTTGGGGCACTCATGCACTGGCTGGTGGGGTTGTTAATGGGTCCTTTGGGGCACTCATGCACTGGCTGTGGAGGGTTGTTAATGGGTCCTTTGGGACACTCATGCACTGGCTGGGAGTGGGTGTTAATGGGCCCTTTAGGGCACTCATGCACTGGCTGGAGGGGGGGTTGCTAATGGGTCCTTTGGGGCACTCATGCACTGGCTGGGGGGGTTGTTCATGGGTCCTTTGGGGCACTCATGCACTGGCTGAGGGGTTGTTAATGGGTACTTTGGGGCACTCATGGATTGGCTGGGGGTTGTTAATGGGTCCTTTGGGGCCTCATGCACTGGCTGGGGAGGTGTTGTTAATGGGTCCTTTGGGGCAACCATGCACTAGCTGGAGGGGGTGGGAGGTTGTTAATGGGTCCTTTGTGGCACTCATGCACTGGCCGGGGAGGGTTGTTAATGGGTCCTTTGGGGCACTCATGCACTGGCTGGGGGGGTTGTTAATGGGTCCTTTGGTGCACTCATGCACTGGCTGGGGGGGTTGTTAATGGGTCCTTTGGGGCACTCATGCACTGTCTGGAGGGGGTGAGGGGTTGTTAATGGGTCCTTTGGGGCTCTCATGCACTGGCTGTGGGGACGGGGGGTTGTTAATGGGTCCTTTGGGGCACTCAGGCACTGGCTGGGGAGGGTTGTTAATGGGTCCTTTGGGGCACTCATGCACTGATTGATGGGGTGTTAATGGGTCCTTTGGGGCACTCATGCACTGGCAGGGGGGGTTGTTAATGTGTCCTTTGGGGCACTCATGCACTGGCTGGGGGGTTGTTAATGGGTCCTTCGGGGCACTCATGCACTGGCTGGGGGGAGGGGGGGGTGTTAATGGGTCTTTTGGGGCACTCATGCACTGGCTGCGGGGGCTGTTAATGGGTCCTTTGGGGCACTCATGCACTGGCTGGGGGGTTGTTAATGGGTCCTTTGGGGCACTCATGAACTGGCTGGGGGGATGTTAATGGGTCCTTTGGGGGCACTCATGCACTGATTGGGGGGGTGTTAATGGGTCCTTTGGGGCAACCATGCACTGGCTGGAGGGGGTGGGGGTTTGTTAATGGGTGCTTTGGGGCACTCATGCACTGGCTGGGGGTGGTTGTTAATGGGTCCTTTGAGGCAACCATGCACTGGCTGGAGGGGGTGGGGGTTTGTTAATGGGTCCTTTGGGGCACTCATGCACCGGCTGGGGGGGTTGTTAATGGGTCCTGTGGGGCACTCATGCACTGGCTGGGGGGTTGTTAATGGGTCCTTTGGGGCACTCATACAATGGCTGGGGTGGTTGTTAATGGGTCCTTTGGGGGCACTCATGCACTGGCTGGGGGGGATGTTAATGGGTCCTTTGGGACACTCATGCACTAGCTGGGGGGTGTTAATGGGTCCTTTTGGGCACTCATGCACTGGCAGCAGGGTTTGTTAATGGGTCCTTTGGGGCACTCATGCACTGGCTGGGGGGGTTGTTAATGGGTCCTTTGGGGCACTCATGCACTGGCTGGGAGGGGTTGTTAATGGGTCCTTTGGGGCACTCATGCACTTGCTGGGGGAGTTGTTAATGGGTCCTTTGGGGCAGTCATTCACTGGCTGGAGAGGGGGATTGTTAATGGGTCCTTTGGGGCACTTATGCACTGGCGGGGGGGTTGTTAATGGGTCCTTTGGGGCACTCATGCACTGGCTGGGGGCGAGGGGGGTTGTTAATGGGCCCTTTGGTGCACTCATGCATTGGATGGGGAGGTTGTTAATGGGTCCTTTGGGGCCTCATGCACTGGCTGAGGGGGTGTTGTTAATGGGTCCTTTGGGGCAACCATGCACTGGCAGGAGGGGGTGGGGCTGATAATGGGTCCTTTGGGGCACTCATGCACTGGCTGGGGGCGAGGGGGGTTGTTAATGGGCCCTTTGGGGCACTCATGCATTGGATGGGGAGGTTGTTAATGGGTCCTTTGTGGCCTCATGCACTGGCTGGGGGGTTGTTAATGGGTCCTTTGGGGCAACCATGCACTGGCTGGAGTGGGTGGGGGGTTGTTAATGGGTCCTTTGGGGCACTCATGCACTGGCTGGGGGTTTGTTAATGGGTCCTTTGGGGCACTCATGCACTGGCTGGGGGGGGTGTTAATGGGTCCTTTGGGGCACTCATGCACTGGCAGGGGGGGCTGTTAATGGGTCCTTTGGGGCACTCATGCACTGGCTGGGAGGGGGTGTTAATGGGTCCTTTGGGGCACTCATGCACTAGCTGGAGGGGGGGTTGTTAATGGGTCCTTTGGGGCACTCATGCACTGGCTGGGGGGTTGTTAATGGGTCCTTTGGGGCACTCATGCACTGGCTGGGGGGTTGTTAATGGGTCCTTTGGGGCACTCATGCATTGGCTGGGGGGGTTGTTAATGGGTCCTTTGGGGCCTCATGCACTGGCTGGGGGGGTGTTGTTAATGGGTCCTTTGGGGGCAACCATGCACTGGCTGGAGGGGGTGGGAGGTTGTTAATGGGTCCTTTGGGGCACTCATGCACTGGCTGGGGGGGGTTGTTAATGGGTCCTTTGGGGCACTCATGCACTGGCTAAGGGGTTGTTAATGGGTCCTTTGGGGCACTCATGCACTGTCTGGAGGGGGTGAGGGGTTGTTAATGGGTCCTTTGGGGCACTCATGCACTGGCTGGGGTGATGTTAATGGATCCTTTGGGGCACTCATGCACTGGCTGGGGGGGTGGGGTTGTTAATGGGTCCTTTGGGGCACTCAGGCACTGGTTGGGGAGGGTTGTTAATGAGTCCTTTGGGGCACTCATGCACTGGCTGGGGGGGTTGTTAACGGGTCCTTTGGGGCACTTATGCACTGGCTGGGGGATGTTAATGGGTCCTTTGGGGCATTCATGCACTGATTGGGGGGTGTTAATGGGTCCTTTGGGGCACTCATGCACTGGCTGGTGGGGTTGTTAATGGGTCCTTTGGGGCACTCATACACTGGCTGGGGGTGGTTGTTAATGGGTCCTTTGGGGGCACTCATGCACTGGCTGGGGGGGATGTTAATGGGTCCTTTGGGACACTCATGCACTAGCTGGGGGGTGTTAATGGGTCCTTTGGGGCACTCATGCACTGGCAGGGGGGTTGTTAATGTGTCCTTTGGGGCAATCATGCACTGGCTGGGGGGTTGTTAATGGGTCCTTCGGGGCACTCATGCACTGGCTGGGGGGGTTGTTAATGGGTCCTTTGGGGCACTCATGAACTGGCTGGGGGGTTGTTAATGGGTCCTTTGGGGCACTCATGCATTGGCTGGGGGGTGTTAATGGGTCCTTTGGGGCACTCATGCACTAGCTGGAGGGGGGTTGTTAATGGGTCCTTTGGGGCACTCATGCACTGGCTGGGGGGGTTGTTAATGGGTCCTTTGGGGCACTCATGCACTGGCTGGGGGGTTGTTAATGGGTCCTTTGGGGCACTCATGCATTGGCTGGGGGGGTTGTTAATGGGTCCTTTGGGGCCTCATGCACTGGCTGGGGGGTGTTGTTAATGGGTCCTTTGGGGCAACCATGCACTGGCTGGAGGGGGTGGGAGGTTGTTAATGGGTCCTTTGGGGCACTCATGCACTGGCTGGGGGGGGGGTTGTTAATGGGTCCTTTGGGGCACTCATGCACTGGCTGGGGGGGTTGTAAATGGGTCCTTTGGGGCACTCATGCACTGTCTGGAGGGGGTGAGGGGTGTTAATGGGTCCTTTGGGGCACTCATGCAATGGCTGGGGGGATGTTAATGGATCCTTTGGGGCACTCATGCACTGGCTGGGGGGGTGGGGTTGTTAATGGGTCCTTTGGGGCACTCAGGCACTGGCTGGGGAGGGTTGCTAATGGGTCCTTTGGGGCACTCATGCACTGGCTGGAGGGGTTGTTAATGGGTCCTTTGGGGCACTCATGCACTTGCTGGGGGGGATGTTAATGGGTCCTTTGGGGCATTCATGCACTGTCTGGGGGGGTTGTTAATGGGTCCTTTTGGGCACTCATGCACTGACAGGGGGGGTGGGGTTGTTAATGGGTCCTTTGGGGCAATCAGGCACTGGCTGGGGAGGGTTGTTAATGGGTCCTTTGGGGCACTCAGGCACTGGCTGGGGAGGGTTGTTAATGGGTCCTTTGGGGCACTCATGCACTGGCAGCAGGGTTTGTTAATGGGTCCTTTGGGGCACTCATGCACTGGCTGGGGGGGTTGTTAATGGGTCCTTTGGGGCACTCATGCACTGGCTGGGAGGGGTTGTTAATGGGTCCTTTGGGGCATTCATGCACTGTCTGGGGGGTTGTTAATGGGTCCTTTTGGGCACTCATGCACTGACAGGGGGGGGTGGGGTTGTTAATGGGTCCTTTGGGGCAATCAGGCACTGGCTGGGGAGGGTTGTTAATGGGTCCTTTGGGGCACTCAGGCACTGGCTGGGGAGGGTTGTTAATGGGTCCTTTGGGGCACTCATGCACTGTCTGGGGGGGTTGTTAATGGGTCCTTTGGGGCACTCATGCACTGGCTGGGGGGGATGTTAATGGGTCCTTTGGGGCATTCATGCACTGATTGGGGGTGTTAATGGGTCCTTTGGGACACTCATGCACTGGCAGGGGGGGTTGTTAATGGGTCATTTGGGGCCCTCATGCACTGGCTAGGGGGTTGTTAATGGGTCCTTTGGGGCCTCATGCACTGGTTGGGGGGGTGTTGTTAATGGGTCCTTTGGGGCACTCATGCACTGGTGTGGGGGGGGAGGTTGTTAATGGGTCCTTTGGGGCACTCATGCACTGGCTTTGGGCGGGGGGGGGGGTTGTTAATGGGCCCTTTGGGGCACTCATGCATTGGATGGGGAGGTTGTTAATGGGTCCTTTTTTTAGCCTCATGCACTGGCTGGGGGGTGTTGTTAATGGGTCCTTTGGGGCAACCATGCACTGGCAGGAGGGGATGGGGCTGATAATGGGTCCTTTGGGGCACTCATGCACTGGCTGGGGGGGTTGTTAATGGGTCCTTTGGGGCAACCATGCACTGGCTGGAGTGGGTGGGGGTTGTTAATGGGTCCTTTGGGGCACTCATGCACTGGCTGGCGGTTTGTTAATGGGTCCTTTGGGGCACTCATGCACTGGCTGGGGGGGTGTTAATGGGTCCTTTGGGGCACTAATGCACTGGCAGGGGGGGGCTGTTAATGGGTCCTTTGGGGCACTCATGCACTGGCTGGGAGGGGGTGTTAATGGGGCCTTTGGGGCACTCATGCACTAGCTGGAGGGGGGTTGTTAATGGGTCCTTTGGGGCACTCATGCACTGCCTGGGGGGTTGTTAATGGGTCCTTTGGGGCACTCATGCACTGCCTGGGGGGTTGTTAATGGGTCCTTTGGGGCACTCATGCACCGGCTGGGGGGTTGTTAATGGGTCCTTTGGGGCACTCATGCATTGGCTGGGGGGGTTGTTAATGGGTCCTTTGGGGCCTCATGCACTGGCTGGGGGGGTGTTGTTAATGGGTCCTTTGGGGCAACCATGCACTGGCTGGAGGGGGTGGGAGGTTGTTAATGGGTCCTTTGGGGCACTCATGCACTGGCTGGGGGGGTTGTTAATGGGTCCTTTGGGGCACTCATGCACTGGCTGGGGGGGTTGTTAATGGGTCCTTTGGGGCACTCATGCACTGTCTGGAGGGGGTGAGGGGTTGTTAATGGGTCCTTTGGGGCACTCATGCACTGGCTGGGGGGATGTTAATGGATCCTTTGGGGCACTCATGCACTGGCTGGGGGAGTGGGGTTGTTAATGGGTCCTTTGGGGCACTCAGGCACTGGCTGGGGAGGGTTGTTAATGGGTCCTTTGGGGCACTCATGCACTGGCTGGGGGGGTTGTTAATGGGTCCTTTGGGGCACTCATGCACTGGCTGGGGGGGGTGTTAATGGGTCCTTTGGGGCATTCATGCACTGTCTGGGGGGGTTGTTAATGAGTGTTTTGGGGCACTCATGCACTGGCAGGGGGGGTGGGGTTGTTAATGGGTCCTTTGGGGCAATCAGGCACTGGCTGGGGAGGGTTGTTATTGGGTCCTTTGGGGCACTCAGGCACTGGCTGGGGAGGGTTGTTAATGGGTCCTTTGGGGCACTCATGCACTGTCTGGGGGGGTTGTTAATGGGTCCTTTGGGGCACTCATGCACTGGCTGGGGGGATGTTAATGGGTCCTTTGGGGCATTCATGCACTGATTGGGGGGTGTTAATGGGTCCTTTGGGGCACTCATGCACTGGCAGGGGGGGTTGTTAATGGGTCATTTGGGGCACTCATGCACTGGCTGGGGGGTTGTTAATGGGTCCTTTGGGGCACTCATGCACTGGCTGGTGGGAGGGGGGGTTTAACGGGTCCTTTGGGGCACTCAGGCACTGGCTGGGGGGGGTGTTAATGGGTCCTTTGGGGCATTCATGCACTGTCTGGGGGGGTTGTTAATGAGTCCTTTGGGGCACTCATGCACTGGCAGGGGGGGTGGGGTTGTTAATGGGTCCTTTGGGGCAATCAGGCACTAGCTGGGGAGGGTTGTTATTGGGTCCTTTGGGGCACTCAGGCACTGGCTGGGGAGGGTTGTTAATGGGTCCTTTGGGGCACTCATGCACTGTCTGGGGGGGTTGTTAATGGGTCCTTTGGGGCACTCATGCACTGGCTTGGGGGGATGTTAATGGGTCCTTTGGGGCATTCATGCACTGATTGGGGGGTGTTAATGGGTCCTTTGGGGCACTCATGCACTGGCTGGGGGGGTTGTTCATGGGTCCTTTGGGGCTCTCATGCACTGGCTGGGGGTTGTTAATGGGTCCTTTGGGGCACTCATGCACTGGCTGGGGGGGATGTTAATGGGCCCTTTGGGGCACTCATGCACTGGCTGGGGGGTTGTTAATGGGTCCTTTGGGGCACTCATGCATTGGCTGGGGGGGTTGTTAATGGGTCCTTTGGGGCCTCATGCACTGGTTGGGGGGTGTTGTTAATGGGTCCTTTGGGGCAACCATGCACTGGCTGGAGGGGGTGGGAGGTTGTTAATGGGTCATTTGGGGCACTCATGCACTGGCTGGGGAGGGTTGTTAATGGGTCCTTTGGGGCACTCATGCACTGGCTGGGGGGTTGTTAATGGGTCCTTTGGGACACTCATGCACTGTCTGGAGGGGGTGAGGGGTTGTTAATGGGTCCTTTGGGGCACTCATGCACTGGCTGGGGGGGGGGCGGGTTGTTAATGGGTCCTTTGGGGCAATCAGGCACTGGCTGGGGGGGGGTTGTTAAAGGGTCCTTTGGAGCACTCATGCACTGGCTGGTGGGGTTGTTAATGGGTCCTTTGGGGCACTCATGCACTGGCTGTGGAGGGTTGTTAATGGGTCCTTTAGGGCACTCATGCACTGGCTGGGAGGGGGTGTTAATGGGCCCTTTGGGGCACTCATGCACTGGCTGGAGGGGGGGTTGCTAATGGGTCCTTTGGGGCACTCATGCACTGGCTGGGGGGGTTGTTAATGGGTCCTTTGGGGGCACTCATGCACTGGCTGGGGGGTTGTTAATGGGTACTTTGGGGCACTCATGGATTGGCTGGGGGGGGGTTGTTAATGGGTCCTTTGGGGCCTCATGCACTGGCTGGGGAGGTGTTGTTAATGGGTCCTTTGGGGCAACCATGCACTAGCTGGAGGGGGTGGGAGGTTGTTAATGGGTCCTTTGGGCCACTCACGCACTGGCCGGGGGGGGGTTGTTAATGGGTCCTTTGGGGCACTCAGCACTGGCTGGGGGGGGTTGTTAATGGATCCTTTGGGGCACTCATGCACTGTCTGGAGGGGGTGAGGGGTTGTTAATGGGTCCTTTGGGGCACTCATGCACTGGCTGGGGGGGATGTTAATGGATCCTTTGGGGCTCTCATGCACTGGCTGGGGGGACGGGGGGTTGTTAATGGGTCCTTTGGGGCACTCAGGCACTGGCTGGGGAGGGTTGTTAATGGGTCCTTTGGGGCACTCATGCATTGGCTGGGGGGGTTGTTAATGGGTCCTTTGGGGCACTCATGCACTGGCTGGGGGGGATGTTAATGGGTCCTTTGGGGGCACTCATGCACTGATTGGGGGGGGGGTGTTAATGGGTCCTTTGTGGCACTCATGCACTGGCAGGGGGGGTTGTTAATGTGTCCTTTGGGGCAATCATGCACTGGCTGGGGGGTTGTTAATGGGTCCTTCGGGGCACTCATGCACTGGCTGGGGGGGTTGTTAATGGGTCCTTTGGGGCACTCATGCACTGGCTGGGGGGTTGTTAATGGGTCCTTTGGGGCACTCATGCATTGGCTGGGGGGTGTTAATGGGTCCTTTGGGGCACTCATGCACTAGCTGGAGGGGGGTTGTTAATGGGTCCTTTGGGGCACTCATGCACTGGCTGGGGGGGGGTTGTTAATGGGTCCTTTGGGGCACTCATGCACTGGCTGGGGGGTTGTTAATGGGTCCTTTGGGGCACTCATGCATTGGCTGGGGGGGTTGTTAATGGGTCCTTGGGGGCCTCATGCACTGGCTTGGGGGGTGTTGTTAATGGGTCCTTTGGGGCAACCATGCACTGGCTGGAGGGGGTGGGAGGTTGTTAATGGGTCCTTTGGGGCACTCATGCACTGGCTGGGGGGGGGTTGTTAATGGGTCCTTTGGGGCACTCATGCACTGGCTGGGGGGGTTGTAAATGGGTCCTTTGGGGCACTCATGCACTGTCTGGAGGGGGTGAGGGGTTGTTAATGGGTCTTTTGGGGCACTCATGCAATGGCTGGGGGGATGTTAATGGATCCTTTGGGGCACTCATGCACTGGCTGGGGGGGTGGGGTTGTTAATGGGTCCTTTGGGGCACTCAGGCACTGGCTGGGGAGGGTTGCTAATGGGTCCTTTGGGGCACTCATGCACTGGCTGGGGGGGTTGTTAATGGGTCCTTTGGGGCACTCATGCACTGGCTGGGGGGGATGTTAATGGGTCCTTTGGGGCATTCATGCACTGTCTGGGGGGTTGTTAATGGGTCCTTTGGGGCACTCATGCACTGACAGGGGGGTGGGGTTGTTAATGGGTCCTTTGGGGCAATCAGGCACTGGCTGGGGAGGGTTGTTAATGGGTCCTTTGGGGCACTCAGGCACTGGCTGGGGAGGGTTGATAATGGGTCCTTTGGGGCACTCATGCACTGTCTGGGGGGGGTTGTTAATGGGTCCTTTGGGGCACTCATGCACTGGCTGGGGGGGATGTTAATGGGTCCTTTGGGGCATTCATGCACTGATTGGGGGGTGTTAATGGGTCCTTTGGGACACTCATGCACTGGCAGGGGGGGTTGTTAATGGGTCATTTGGGGCCCTCATGCACTGGCTAGGGGGTTGTTAATGGGTCCTTTGGGGCCTCATGCACTGGTTGGGGGGGTGTTGTTAATGGGTCCTTTGGGGCAACCATGCACTGGCTGGAGGGGGTGGGAGGTTGTTAATGGGTCTTTTGGGGCACTCATGCACTGGCTGGGGGGGTTGTTAATGGGTCCTTTGGGGCACTCATGCACTGGCTGGGGGGTTGTTAATGGGTCCTTTGGGACACTCATGTACTGTCTGGAGGGGGTGAGGGGTTGTTAATGGGTCCTTTGGGGCACTCATGCACTGGCTGGGGGGGGTTGTTAATGGGTCCTTTGGGGCAATCAGGCACTGGCTGGGGAGGGTTGTTAATGGGTCCTTTGGGGCACTCATGCACTGGCTGGTGGGGTTGTTAATGGGTCCTTTGGGGCACTCATGCACTGGCTGTGGAGGGTTGTTAATGGGTCCTTTGGGACACTCATGCACTGGCTGGGAGGGGGTGTTAATGGGCCCTTTGGGGCACTCATGCACTGGCTGGAGGGGGGGTTGCTAATGGGTCCTTTGGGGCACTCATGCACTGGCTGGGGGGGTTGTTCATGGGTCCTTTGGGGCACTCATGCACTGGCTGGGGGGTTGTTAATGGGTACTTTGGGGCACTCATGGATTGGCTGGGGGTTGTTAATGGGTCCTTTGGGGCCTCATGCACTGGCTGGGGAGGTGTTGTTAATGGGTCCTTTGGGGCAACCATGCACTAGCTGGAGGGGGTGGGAGGTTGTTAATGGGTCCTTTGGGGCACTCATGCACTGGCAGGGGGGGCTGTTAATGGGTCCTTTGGGGCACTCATGCACTGGCTGGGAGGGGGTGTTAATGGGTCCTTTGGGGCACTCATGCACTAGCTGGAGGGGGGGTTGTTAATGGGTCCTTTGGGGCACTCATGCACTGGCTGGGGGGTTGTTAATGGGTCCTTTGGGGCACTCATGCACTGGCTGGGGGGTTGTTAATGGGTCCTTTGGGGCACTCATGCATTGGCTGGGGGGGTTGTTAATGGGTCCTTTGGGGCCTCATGCACTGGCTGGGGGGGTGTTGTTAATGGGTCCTTTGGGGGCAACCATGCACTGGCTGGAGGGGGTGGGAGGTTGTTAATGGGTCCTTTGGGGCACTCATGCACTGGCTGGGGGGGGTTGTTAATGGGTCCTTTGGGGCACTCATGCACTGGCTAAGGGGTTGTTAATGGGTCCTTTGGGGCACTCATGCACTGTCTGGAGGGGGTGAGGGGTTGTTAATGGGTCCTTTGGGGCCCTCATGCACTGGCTGGGGTGATGTTAATGGATCCTTTGGGGCACTCATGCACTGGCTGGGGGGGTGGGGTTGTTAATGGGTCCTTTGGGGCACTCAGGCACTGGTTGGGGAGGGTTGTTAATGAGTCCTTTGGGGCACTCATGCACTGGCTGGGGGGGTTGTTAACGGGTCCTTTGGGGCACTTATGCACTGGCTGGGGGATGTTAATGGGTCCTTTGGGGCATTCATGCACTGATTGGGGGGTGTTAATGGGTCCTTTGGGGCACTCATGCACTGGCTGGTGGGGTTGTTAATGGGTCCTTTGGGGCACTCATACACTGGCTGGGGGTGGTTGTTAATGGGTCCTTTGGGGGCACTCATGCACTGGCTGGGGGGGATGTTAATGGGTCCTTTGGGACACTCATGCACTAGCTGGGGGGTGTTAATGGGTCCTTTGGGGCACTCATGCACTGGCAGGGGGGTTGTTAATGTGTCCTTTGGGGCAATCATGCACTGGCTGGGGGGTTGTTAATGGGTCCTTCGGGGCACTCATGCACTGGCTGGGGGGGTTGTTAATGGGTCCTTTGGGGCACTCATGAACTGGCTGGGGGGTTGTTAATGGGTCCTTTGGGGCACTCATGCATTGGCTGGGGGGTGTTAATGGGTCCTTTGGGGCACTCATGCACTAGCTGGAGGGGGGTTGTTAATGGGTCCTTTGGGGCACTCATGCACTGGCTGGGGGGGTTGTTAATGGGTCCTTTGGGGCACTCATGCACTGGCTGGGGGGTTGTTAATGGGTCCTTTGGGGCACTCATGCATTGGCTGGGGGGGTTGTTAATGGGTCCTTTGGGGCCTCATGCACTGGCTGGGGGGTGTTGTTAATGGGTCCTTTGGGGCAACCATGCACTGGCTGGAGGGGGTGGGAGGTTGTTAATGGGTCCTTTGGGGCACTCATGCACTGGCTGGGGGGGGGTTGTTAATGGGTCCTTTGGGGCACTCATGCACTGGCTGGGGGGGATGTAAATGGGTCCTTTGGGGCACTCATGCACTGTCTGGAGGGGGTGAGGGGTGTTAATGGGTCCTTTGGGGCACTCATGCAATGGCTGGGGAGATGTTAATGGATCCTTTGGGGCACTCATGCACTGGCTGGGGGGGTGGGGTTGTTAATGGGTCCTTTGGGGCACTCAGGCACTGGCTGGGGAGGGTTGCTAATGGGTCCTTTGGGGCACTCATGCACTGGCTGGAGGGGTTGTTAATGGGTCCTTTGGGGCACTCATGCACTTGCTGGGGGGGATGTTAATGGGTCCTTTGGGGCATTCATGCACTGTCTGGGGGGGTTGTTAATGGGTCCTTTTGGGCACTCATGCACTGACAGGGGGGGTGGGGTTGTTAATGGGTCCTTTGGGGCAATCAGGCACTGGCTGGGGAGGGTTGTTAATGGGTCCTTTGGGGCACTCAGGCACTGGCTGGGGAGGGTTGTTAATGGGTCCTTTGGGGCACTCATGCACTGGCAGCAGGGTTTGTTAATGGGTCCTTTGGGGCACTCATGCACTGGCTGGGGGGGTTGTTAATGGGTCCTTTGGGGCACTCATGCACTGGCTGGGAGGGGTTGTTAATGGGTCCTTTGGGGCATTCATGCACTGTCTGGGGGGGTTGTTAATGGGTCCTTTTGGGCACTCATGCACTGACAGGGGGGGGTGGGGTTGTTAATGGGTCCTTTGGGGCAATCAGGCACTGGCTGGGGAGGGTTGTTAATGGGTCCTTTGGGGCACTCAGGCACTGGCTGGGGAGGGTTGTTAATGGGTCCTTTGGGGCACTCATGCACTGTCTGGGGGGGTTGTTAATGGGTCCTTTGGGGCACTCATGCACTGGCTGGGGGGGATGTTAATGGGTCCTTTGGGGCATTCATGCACTGATTGGGGGGTGTTAATGGGTCCTTTGGGACACTCATGCACTGGCAGGGGGGGTTGTTAATGGGTCATTTGGGGCCCTCATGCACTGGCTAGGGGGTTGTTAATGGGTCCTTTGGGGCCTCATGCACTGGTTGGGGGGGTGTTGTTAATGGGTCCTTTGGGGCACTCATGCACTGGTGTGGGGGGGGAGGTTGTTAATGGGTCCTTTGGGGCACTCATGCACTGGCTTTGGGCGGGGGGGGGGGGGTTGTTAATGGGCCCTTTGGGGCACTCATGCATTGGATGGGGAGGTTGTTAATGGGTCCTTTTTTTAGCCTCATGCACTGGCTGGGGGGTGTTGTTAATGGGTCCTTTGGGGCAACCATGCACTGGCAGGAGGGGATGGGGCTGATAATGGGTCCTTTGGGGCACTCATGCACTGGCTGGGGGGGTTGTTAATGGGTCCTTTGGGGCAACCATGCACTGGCTGGAGTGGGTGGGGGGTTGTTAATGGGTCCTTTGGGGCACTCATGCACTGGCTGGCGGTTTGTTAATGGGTCCTTTGGGGCACTCATGCACTGGCTGGGGGGGTGTTAATGGGTCCTTTGGGGCACTCATGCACTGGCAGGGGGGGGCTGTTAATGGGTCCTTTGGGGCACTCATGCACTGGCTGGGAGGGGGTGTTAATGGGGCCTTTGGGGCACTCATGCACTAGCTGGAGGGGGGTTGTTAATGGGTCCTTTGGGGCACTCATGCACTGCCTGGGGGGTTGTTAATGGGTCCTTTGGGGCACTCATGCACTGCCTGGGGGGTTGTTAATGGGTCCTTTGGGGCACTCATGCACCGGCTGGGGGGTTGTTAATGGGTCCTTTGGGGCACTCATGCATTGGCTGGGGGGGTTGTTAATGGGTCCTTTGGGGCCTCATGCACTGGCTGGGGGGGTGTTGTTAATGGGTCCTTTGGGGCAACCATGCACTGGCTGGAGGGGGTGGGAGGTTGTTAATGGGTCCTTTGGGGCACTCATGCACTGGCTGGGGGGGTTGTTAATGGGTCCTTTGGGGCACTCATGCACTGGCTGGGGGGGTTGTTAATGGGTCCTTTGGGGCACTCATGCACTGTCTGGAGGGGGTGAGGGGTTGTTAATGGGTCCTTTGGGGCACTCATGCACTGGCTGGGGGGATGTTAATGGATCCTTTGGGGCACTCATGCACTGGCTGGGGGAGTGGGGTTGTTAATGGGTCCTTTGGGGCACTCAGGCACTGGCTGGGGAGGGTTGTTAATGGGTCCTTTGGGGCACTCATGCACTGGCTGGGGGGGTTGTAAATGGGTCCTTTGGGGCACTCATGCACTGGCTGGGGGGGGTGTTAATGGGTCCTTTGGGGCATTCATGCACTGTCTGGGGGGGTTGTTAATGAGTGTTTTGGGGCACTCATGCACTGGCAGGGGGGTGGGGTTGTTAATGGGTCCTTTGGGGCAATCAGGCACTGGCTGGGGAGGGTTGTTATTGGGTCCTTTGGGGCACTCAGGCACTGGCTGGGGAGGGTTGTTAATGGGTCCTTTGGGGCACTCATGCACTGTCTGGGGGGGTTGTTAATGGGTCCTTTGGGGCACTCATGCACTGGCTGGGGGGATGTTAATGGGTCCTTTGGGGCATTCATGCACTGATTGGGGGGTGTTAATGGGTCCTTTGGGGCACTCATGCACTGGCAGGGGGGGTTGTTAATGGGTCATTTGGGGCACTCATGCACTGGCTGGGGGGTTGTTAATGGGTCCTTTGGGGCACTCATGCACTGGCTGGTGGGAGGGGGGGTTTAACGGGTCCTTTGGGGCACTCAGGCACTGGCTGGGGGGGGTGTTAATGGGTCCTTTGGGGCATTCATGCACTGTCTGGGGGGGTTGTTAATGAGTCCTTTGGGGCACTCATGCACTGGCAGGGGGGGTGGGGTTGTTAATGGGTCCTTTGGGGCAATCAGGCACTGGCTGGGGAGGGTTGTTATTGGGTCCTTTGGGGCACTCAGGCACTGGCTGGGGAGGGTTGTTAATGGGTCCTTTGGGGCACTCATGCACTGTCTGGGGGGGTTGTTAATGGGTCCTTTGGGGCACTCATGCACTGGCTTGGGGGGATGTTAATGGGTCCTTTGGGGCATTCATGCACTGATTGGGGGGTGTTAATGGGTCCTTTGGGGCACTCATGCACTGGCAGGGGGGGTTGTTAATGGGTCATTTGGGGCACTCATGCACTGGCTGGGGGGTTGTTAATGGGTCCTTTGGGGCACTCATGCACTGGCTGGTGGGAGGGGGGGTTTAACGGGTCCTTTGGGGCACTAAGGCACTGGCTGGGGGGGTTGTTCATGGGTCCTTTGGGGCTCTCATGCACTGGCTGGGGGTTGTTAATGGGTCCTTTGGGGCACTCATGCACTGGCTGGGGGGGATGTTAATGGGCCCTTTGGGGCACTCATGCACTGGCTGGGGGGTTGTTAATGGGTCCTTTGGGGCACTCATGCATTGGCTGGGGGGGTTGTTAATGGGTCCTTTGGGGCCTCATGCACTGGTTGGGGGGTGTTGTTAATGGGTCCTTTGGGGCAACCATGCACTGGCTGGAGGGGGTGGGAGGTTGTTAATGGGTCATTTGGGGCACTCATGCACTGGCTGGGGAGGGTTGTTAATGGGTCCTTTGGGGCACTCATGCACTGGCTGGGGGGTTGTTAATGGGTCCTTTGGGACACTCATGCACTGTCTGGAGGGGGTGAGGGGTTGTTAATGGGTCCTTTGGGGCACTCATGCACTGGCTGGGGGGGGGGGCGGGTTGTTAATGGGTCCTTTGGGGCAATCAGGCACTGGCTGGGGGGGGTTGTTAAAGGGTCCTTTGGAGCACTCATGCACTGGCTGGTGGGGTTGTTAATGGGTCCTTTGGGGCACTCATGCACTGGCTGTGGAGGGTTGTTAATGGGTCCTTTAGGGCACTCATGCACTGGCTGGGAGGGGGTGTTAATGGGCCCTTTGGGGCACTCATGCACTGGCTGGAGGGGGGGTTGCTAATGGGTCCTTTGGGGCACTCATGCACTGGCTGGGGGGGTTGTTAATGGGTCCTTTGGGGGCACTCATGCACTGGCTGGGGGGTTGTTAATGGGTACTTTGGGGCACTCATGGATTGGCTGGGGGGGGTTGTTAATGGGTCCTTTGGGGCCTCATGCACTGGCTGGGGAGGTGTTGTTAATGGGTCCTTTGGGGCAACCATGCACTAGCTGGAGGGGGTGGGAGGTTGTTAATGGGTCCTTTGGGCCACTCATGCACTGGCCGGGGGGGGGGTTGTTAATGGGTCCTTTGGGGAACTCAGCACTGGCTGGGGGGGTTGTTAATGGATCCTTTGGGGCACTCATGCACTGTCTGGAGGGGGTGAGGGGTTGTTAATGGGTCCTTTGGGGCACTCATGCACTGGCTGGGGGGGATGTTAATGGATCCTTTGGGGCTCTCATGCACTGGCTGGGGGGACGGGGGGTTGTTAATGGGTCCTTTGGGGCACTCAGGCACTGGCTGGGGAGGGTTGTTAATGGGTCCTTTGGGGCACTCATGCATTGGCTGGGGGGGTTGTTAATGGGTCCTTTGGGGCACTCATGCACTGGCTGGGGGGATGTTAATGGGTCCTTTGGGGGCACTCATGCACTGATTGGGGGGGGGGTGTTAATGGGTCCTTTGTGGCACTCATGCACTGGCAGGGGGGGTTGTTAATGTGTCCTTTGGGGCAATCATGCACTGGCTGGGGGGTTGTTAATGGGTCCTTCGGGGCACTCATGCACTGGCTGGGGGGGTTGTTAATGGGTCCTTTGGGGCACTCATGCACTGGCTGGGGGGTTGTTAATGGGTCCTTTGGGGCACTCATGCATTGGCTGGGGGGTGTTAATGGGTCCTTTGGGGCACTCATGCACTAGCTGGAGGGGGGTTGTTAATGGGTCCTTTGGGGCACTCATGCACTGGCTGGGGGGGGGTTGTTAATGGGTCCTTTGGGGCACTCATGCACTGGCTGGGGGGTTGTTAATGGGTCCTTTGGGGCACTCATGCATTGGCTGGGGGGGTTGTTAATGGGTCCTTGGGGGCCTCATGCACTGGCTTGGGGGGTGTTGTTAATGGGTCCTTTGGGGCAACCATGCACTGGCTGGAGGGGGTGGGAGGTTGTTAATGGGTCCTTTGGGGCACTCATGCACTGGCTGGGGGGGTGTTGTTAATGGGTCCTTTGGGGCACTCATGCACTGGCTGGGGGGGTTGTAAATGGGTCCTTTGGGGCACTCATGCACTGTCTGGAGGGGGTGAGGGGTTGTTAATGGGTCTTTTGGGGCACTCATGCAATGGCTGGGGGGATGTTAATGGATCCTTTGGGGCACTCATGCACTGGCTGGGGGGGTGGGGTTGTTAATGGGTCCTTTGGGGCACTCAGGCACTGGCTGGGGAGGGTTGCTAATGGGTCCTTTGGGGCACTCATGCACTGGCTGGGGGGGTTGTTAATGGGTCCTTTGGGGCACTCATGCACTGGCTGGGGGGGATGTTAATGGGTCCTTTGGGGCATTCATGCACTGTCTGGGGGGGTTGTTAATGGGTCCTTTGGGGCACTCATGCACTGACAGGGGGGTGGGGTTGTTAATGGGTCCTTTGGGGCAATCAGGCACTGGCTGGGGAGGGTTGTTAATGGGTCCTTTGGGGCACTCAGGCACTGGCTGGGGAGGGTTGATAATGGGTCCTTTGGGGCACTCATGCACTGTCTGGGGGGGGTTGTTAATGGGTCCTTTGGGGCACTCATGCACTGGCTGGGGGGGATGTTAATGGGTCCTTTGGGGCATTCATGCACTGATTGGGGGGTGTTAATGGGTCCTTTGGGACACTCATGCACTGGCAGGGGGGGTTGTTAATGGGTCATTTGGGGCCCTCATGCACTGGCTAGGGGGTTGTTAATGGGTCCTTTGGGGCCTCATGCACTGGTTGGGGGGGTGTTGTTAATGGGTCCTTTGGGGCAACCATGCACTGGCTGGAGGGGGTGGGAGGTTGTTAATGGGTCTTTTGGGGCACTCATGCACTGGCTGGGGGGGTTGTTAATGGGTCCTTTGGGGCACTCATGCACTGGCTGGGGGGTTGTTAATGGGTCCTTTGGGACACTCATGTACTGTCTGGAGGGGGTGAGGGGTTGTTAATGGGTCCTTTGGGGCACTCATGCACTGGCTGGGGGGGGTTGTTAATGGGTCCTTTGGGGCAATCAGGCACTGGCTGGGGAGGGTTGTTAATGGGTCCTTTGGGGCACTCATGCACTGGCTGGTGGGGTTGTTAATGGGTCCTTTGGGGCACTCATGCACTGGCTGTGGAGGGTTGTTAATGGGTCCTTTGGGACACTCATGCACTGGCTGGGAGGGGGTGTTAATGGGCCCTTTGGGGCACTCATGCACTGGCTGGAGGGGGGGTTGCTAATGGGTCCTTTGGGGCACTCATGCACTGGCTGGGGGGGTTGTTCATGGGTCCTTTGGGGCACTCATGCACTGGCTGGGGGGTTGTTAATGGGTACTTTGGGGCACTCATGGATTGGCTGGGGGTTGTTAATGGGTCCTTTGGGGCCTCATGCACTGGCTGGGGAGGTGTTGTTAATGGGTCCTTTGGGGCAACCATGCACTAGCTGGAGGGGGTGGGAGGTTGTTAATGGGTCCTTTGCGGCACTCATGCACTGGCCGGGGAGGGTTGTTAATGGGTCCTTTGGGGCACTCATGCACTGGCTGGGGGGGTTGTTAATGGGTCCTTTGGGGCACTCATGCACTGGCTGGGGGGGGTTGTTAATGGGTCCTTTGGGGCACTCATGCACTGTCTGGAGGGGGTGAGGGGTTGTTAATGGGTCCTTTGGGGCTCTCATGCACTGGCTGTGGGGACGGGGGGTTGTTAATGGGTCCTTTGGGGCACTCAGGCACTGGCTGGGGAGGGTTGTTAATGGGTCCTTTGGGGCACTCATGCACTGATTGATGGGGTGTTAATGGGTCCTTTGGGGCACTCATGCACTGGCAGGGGGGGTTGTTAATGTGTCCTTTGGGGCACTCATGCACTGGCTGGGGGGTTGTTAATGGGTCCTTCGGGGCACTCATGCACTGGCTGGGGGGAGGGGGGGTGTTAATGGGTCTTTTGGGGCACTCATGCACTGGCTGCGGGGGCTGTTAATGGGTCCTTTGGGGCACTCATGCACTGGCTGGGGGTTGTTAATGGGTCCTTTGGGGCACTCATGAACTGGCTGGGGGGATGTTAATGGGTCCTTTGGGGCACTCATGCACTGATTGGGGGGGTGTTAATGGGTCCTTTGGGGCAACCATGCACTGGCTGGAGGGGGTGGGGGTTTGTTAATGGGTGCTTTGGGGCACTCATGCACTGGCTGGGGGGGGTTGTTAATGGGTCCTTTGAGGCACTCATGCACCGGCTGGGGGGGTTGTTAATGGGTCCTGTGGGGCACTCATGCACTGGCTGGGGGGTTGTTAATGGGTCCTTTGGGGCACTCATACAATGGCTGGGGTGGTTGTTAATGGGTCCTTTGGGGGCACTCATGCACTGGCTGGGGGGGATGTTAATGGGTCCTTTGGGACACTCATGCACTAGCTGGGGGGTGTTAATGGGTCCTTTTGGGCACTCATGCACTGGCAGCAGGGTTTGTTAATGGGTCCTTTGGGGCACTCATGCACTGGCTGGGGGGGGTTGTTAATGGGTCCTTTGCGGCACTCATGCACTGGCTGGGAGGGGTTGTTAATGGGTCCTTTGGGGCACTCATGCACTGGCTGGGGGGGGTTTGTTAATGGGTCCTTTGGGGCACTCATGCACCGGCTGGGGGGGTTGTTAATGGGTCCTGTGGGGCACTCATGCACTGGCTGGGGGGTTGTTAATGGGTCCTTTGGGGCACTCATACAATGGCTGGGGTGGTTGTTAATGGGTCCTTTGGGGGCACTCATGCACTGGCTGGGGGGGATGTTAATGGGTCCTTTGGGACACTCATGCACTAGCTGGGGGGTGTTAATGGGTCCTTTTGGGCACTCATGCACTGGCAGCAGGGTTTGTTAATGGGTCCTTTGGGGCACTCATGCACTGGCTGGGGGGGTTGTTAATGGGTCCTTTGGGGCACTCATGCACTGGCTGGGAGGGGTTGTTAATGGGTCCTTTGGGGCACTCATGCACTTGCTGGGGGAGTTGTTAATGGGTCCTTTGGGGCAGTCATTCACTGGCTGGAGAGGGGGATTGTTAATGGGTCCTTTGGGGCACTTATGCACTGGCGGGGGGGTTGTTAATGGGTCCTTTGGGGCACTCATGCACTGGCTGGGGGCGAGGGGGGTTGTTAATGGGCCCTTTGGTGCACTCATGCATTGGATGGGGAGGTTGTTAATGGGTCCTTTGGGGCCTCATGCACTGGCTGAGGGGGTGTTGTTAATGGGTCCTTTGGGGCAACCATGCACTGGCAGGAGGGGGTGGGGCTGATAATGGGTCCTTTGGGGCACTCATGCACTGGCTGGGGGCGAGGGGGGTTGTTAATGGGCCCTTTGGGGCACTCATGCATTGGATGGGGAGGTTGTTAATGGGTCCTTTGGGGCCTCATGCACTGGCTGGGGGGTTGTTAATGGGTCCTTTGGGGCAACCATGCACTGGCTGGAGTGGGTGGGGGGTTGTTAATGGGTCCTTTGGGGCACTCATGCACTGGCTGGGGGTTTGTTAATGGGTCCTTTGGGGCACTCATGCACTGGCTGGGGGGGTGTTAATGGGTCCTTTGGGGCACTCATGCACTGGCAGGGGGGGCTGTTAATGGGTCCTTTGGGGCACTCATGCACTGGCTGGGAGGGGGTGTTAATGGGTCCTTTGGGGCACTCATGCACTAGCTGGAGGGGGGGTTGTTAATGGGTCCTTTGGGGCACTCATGCACTGGCTGGGGGGGTTGTTAATGGGTCCTTTGGGGCACTCATGCACTGGCTGGGGGGTTGTTAATGGGTCCTTTGGGGCACTCATGCATTGGCTGGGGGGGTTGTTAATGGGTCCTTTGGGGCCTCATGCACTGGCTGGGGGGGTGTTGTTAATGGGTCCTTTGGGGGCAACCATGCACTGGCTGGAGGGGGTGGGAGGTTGTTAATGGGTCCTTTGGGGCACTCATGCACTGGCTGGGGGGGGGGGGTTGTTAATGGGTCCTTTGGGGCACTCATGCACTGGCTAAGGGGTTGTTAATGGGTCCTTTGGGGCACTCATGCACTGTCTGGAGGGGGTGAGGGGTTGTTAATGGGTCCTTTGGGGCACTCATGCACTGGCTGGGGTGATGTTAATGGATCCTTTGGGGCACTCATGCACTGGCTGGGGGGGGGGTGGGGTTGTTAATGGGTCCTTTGGGGCACTCAGGCACTGGCTGGGGAGGGTTGTTAATGAGTCCTTTGGGGCACTCATGCACTGGCTGGGGGGGTTGTTAACGGGTCCTTTGGGGCACTTATGCACTGGCTGGGGGATGTTAATGGGTCCTTTGGGGCATTCATGCACTGATTGGGGGGTGTTAATGGGTCCTTTGGGGCACTCATGCACTGGCTGGTGGGGTTGTTAATGGGTCCTTTGGGGCACTCATACACTGGCTGGGGGTGGTTGTTAATGGGTCCTTTGGGGGCACTCATGCACTGGCTGGGGGGGATGTTAATGGGTCCTTTGGGACACTCATGCACTAGCTGGGGGGTGTTAATGGGTCCTTTGGGGCACTCATGCACTGGCAGCGGGGTTTGTTAATGGGTCCTTTGGGGCACTCATGCACTGGCTGGGGGGGTTGTTAATGGGTCCTTTGGGGCACTCATGCACTGGCTGGGGAGGGGTTGTTAATGGGTCCTTTGGGGCACTCATGCACTTGCTGGGGGAGTTGTTAATGGGTCCTTTGGGGCAGTCATTCACTGGCTGGAGAGGGGGATTGTTAATGGGTCCTTTGGGGCACTCATGAACTGACAGGGGGGGTGGGGTTGTTAATGGGTCCTTTGGGGCAATCAGGCACTGGCTGGGGAGGGTTGTTAATGGGTCCTTTGGGGCACTCAGGCACTGGCTGGGGAGGGTTGTTAATGGGTCCTTTGGGGCACTCATGCACTGTCTGGGGGGGTTGTTAATGGGTCTTTTGGGGCACTCATGCACTGGCTGGGGGGGATGTTAATGGGTCCTTTGGGGCATTCATGCACTGATTGGGGGGTGTTAATGGGTCCTTTGGGAAACTCATGCACTGGCAGGGGGGGTTGTTAATGGGTCATTTGGGGCCCTCATGCACTGGCTAGGGGGTTGTTAATGGGTCCTTTGGGGCCTCATGCACTGGTTGGGGGGTGTTGTTAATGGGTCCTTTGGGGCAACCATGCACTGGCTGGAGGGGGTGGGAGGTTGTTAATGGGTCTTTTGGGGCACTCATGCACTGGCTGGGGGGGTTGTTAATGGGTCCTTTGGGGCACTCATGCACTGGCTGGGGGGTTGTTAATGGGTCCTTTGGGACACTCATGTACTGTCTGGAGGGGGTGAGGGGTTGTTAATGGGTCCTTTGGGGCACTCATGCACTGGCTGGGGGTGGTTGTTAATGGGTCCTTTGGGGCAATCAGGCACTGGCTGGGGAGGGTTGTTAATGGGTCCTTTGGGGCACTCATGCACTGGCTGGTGGGGTTGTTAATGGGTCCTTTGGGGCACTCATGCACTGGCTGTGGAGGGTTGTTAATGGGTCCTTTGGGACACTCATGCACTGGCTGGGAGGGGGTGTTAATGGGCCCTTTGGGGCACTCATGCACTGGCTGGAGGGGGGGTTGCTAATGGGTCCTTTGGGGCACTCATGCACTGGCTGGGGGGGTTGTTCATGGGTCCTTTGGGGCACTCATGCACTGGCTGGGGGGTTGTTAATGGGTACTTTGGGGCACTCATGGATTGGCTGGGGGTTGTTAATGGGTCCTTTGGGGCCTCATGCACTGGCTGGGGAGGTGTTGTTAATGGGTCCTTTGGGGCAACCATGCACTAGCTGGAGGGGGTGGGAGGTTGTTAATGGGTCCTTTGCGGCACTCATGCACTGGCCGGGGAGGGTTGTTAATGGGTCCTTTGGGGCACTCATGCACTGGCTGGGGGGGCTGTTAATGGGTCCTTTGGGGCACTCATGCACTGGCTGGGGGGGTTGTTAATGGGTCCTTTGGGGCACTCATGCACTGTCTGGAGGGGGTGAGGGGTTGTTAATGGGTCCTTTGGGGCTCTCATGCACTGGCTGTGGGGACGGGGGGTTGTTAATGGGTCCTTTGGGGCACTCAGGCACTGGCTGGGGAGGGTTGTTAATGGGTCCTTTGGGGCACTCATGCACTGATTGATGGGGTGTTAATGGGTCCTTTGGGGCACTCATGCACTGGCAGGGGGGTTGTTAATGTGTCCTTTGGGGCACTCATGCACTGGCTGGGGGGTTGTTAATGGGTCCTTCGGGGCACTCATGCACTGGCTGGGGGGAAGGGGGGTGTTAATGGGTCTTTTGGGGCACTCATGCACTGGCTGCGGGGGCTGTTAATGGGTCCTTTGCGGCACTATTGCACTGGCTGGGGGGTTGTTAATGGGTCCTTTGGGGCACTCATGAACTGGCTGGGGGGATGTTAATGGGTCCTTTGGGGCACTCATGCACTGATTGGGGGGGTGTTAATGGGTCCTTTGGGGCAACCATGCACTGGCTGGAGGGGGTGGGGGTTTGTTAATGGGTGCTTTGGGGCACTCATGCACTGGCTGGGGGGGGGTTGTTAATGGGTCCTTTGAGGCAACCATGCACTGGCTGGAGGGGGTGGGGGTTTGTTAATGGGTCCTTTGGGGCATTCATGCACCGGCTGGGGGGGTTGTTAATGGGTCCTGTGGGGCACTCATGCACTGGCTGGGGGGTTGTTAATGGGTCCTTTGGGGCACTCATACAATGGCTGGGGTGGTTGTTAATGGGTCCTTTGGGGGCACTCATGCACTGGCTGGGGGGGGTGTTAATGGGTCCTTTGGGACACTCATGCACTAGCTGGGGGGTGTTAATGGGTCCTTTTGGGCACTCATGCACTGGCAGCAGGGTTTGTTAATGGGTCCTTTGGGGCACTCATGCACTGGCTGGGGGGGTTGTTAATGGGTCCTTTGGGGCACTCATGCACTGGCTGGGAGGGGTTGTTAATGGGTCCTTTGGGGCACTCATGCACTTGCTGGGGGAGTTGTTAATGGGTCCTTTGGGGCAGTCATTCACTGGCTGGAGAGGGGGATTGTTAATGGGTCCTTTGGGGCACTTATGCACTGGCGGGGGGGTTGTTAATGGGTCCTTTGGGGCACTCATGCACTGGCTGGGGGCGAGGGGGGTTGTTAATGGGCCCTTTGGTGCACTCATGCATTGGATGGGGAGGTTGTTAATGGGTCCTTTGGGGCCTCATGCACTGGCTGAGGGGGTGTTGTTAATGGGTCCTTTGGGGCAACCATGCACTGGCAGGAGGGGGGTGGGGCTGATAATGGGTCCTTTGGGGCACTCATGCACTGGCTGGGGGCGAGGGGGGTTGTTAATGGGCCCTTTGGGGCACTCATGCATTGGATGGGGAGGTTGTTAATGGGTCCTTTGGGGCCTCATGCACTGGCTGGGGGGTTGTTAATGGGTCCTTTGGGGCAACCATGCACTGGCTGGAGTGGGTGGGGGGTTGTTAATGGGTCCTTTGGGGCACTCATGCACTGGCTGGGGGTTTGTTAATGGGTCCTTTGGGGCACTCATGCACTGGCTGGGGGGGTGTTAATGGGTCCTTTGGGGCACTCATGCACTGGCAGGGGGGGCTGTTAATGGGTCCTTTGGGGCACTCATGCACTGGCTGGGAGGGGGTGTTAATGGGTCCTTTGGGGCACTCATGCACTAGCTGGAGGGGGGGTTGTTAATGGGTCCTTTGGGGCACTCATGCACTGGCTGGGGGGTTGTTAATGGGTCCTTTGGGGCACTCATGCACTGGCTGGGGGGTTGTTAATGGGTCCTTTGGGGCACTCATGCATTGGCTGGGGGGGTTGTTAATGGGTCCTTTGGGGCCTCATGCACTGGCTGGGGGGGTGTTGTTAATGGGTCCTTTGGGGGCAACCATGCACTGGCTGGAGGGGGTGGGAGGTTGTTAATGGGTCCTCTGGGGCACTCATGCACTGGCTGGGGGGGGGTTGTTAATGGGTACTTTGGGGCACTCATGCACTGGCTAAGGGGTTGTTAATGGGTCCTTTGGGGCACTCATGCACTGTCTGGAGGGGGTGAGGGGTTGTTAATGGGTCCTTTGGGGCACTCATGCACTGGCTGGGATGATGTTAATGGATCCTTTGGGGCACTCATGCACTGGCTGGGGGGGGGGGGGGGTGGGGTTGTTAATGGGTCCTTTGGGGCACTCAGGCACTGGCTGGGGAGGGTTGTTAATGAGTCCTTTGGGGCACTCATGCACTGGCTGGGGGGGTTGTTAACGGGTCCTTTGGGGCACTTATGCACTGGCTGGGGGATGTTAATGGGTCCTTTGGGGCATTCATGCACTGATTGCGGGGTGTTAATGGGTCCTTTGGGGCACTCATGCACTGGATGGTGGGGTTGTTAATGGGTCCTTTGGGGCACTCATACACTGGCTGGGGGTGGTTGTTAATGGGTCCTTTGGGGGCACTCATGCACTGGCTGGGGGGGATGTTAATGGGTCCTTTGGGACACTCGTGCACTAGCTGGGGGGTGTTAATGGGTCCTTTGGGGCACTCATGCACTGGCAGCGGGGTTTGTTAATGGGTCCTTTGGGGCACTCATGCACTGGCTGGGGGGGTTGTTAATGGGTCCTTTGGGGCACTCATGCACTGGCTGGGGAGGGGTTGTTAATGGGTCCTTTGGGGCACTCATGCACTTGCTGGGGGAGTTGTTAATGGGTCCTTTGGGGCAGTCATTCACTGGCTGGAGAGGGGGATTGTTAATGGGTCCTTTGGGGCACTCATGCACTGACGTGGGGGGGGGAGGTTGTTAATGGGTCCTTTGGGACACTCAGGCATTGGCTAGGGAGGGTTGTTAAAGGGTCCTTTGGGGCACTCATGCACTGGCCAGGGGGGGGTTGTTAATGGGTCCTTTGGGGCACTCATGCACTGGTCAGGGGGGGGTTGTTAATGGGTCCTTTGGGGCACTCATGCACTGGCTGGGGGGAGGGGGGGTTGTTAATGGGTCCTTTGTGACACTCAGGCACTGGCTAGGGAGGGTTGTTAAAGGGTCCTTTGGGGCACTCATGCACTGGCTGGGGGGTTTGGGGTACTCATGCACTGGCTGGGGGGTTGTTAATGGGTCCTTAGGGGCACTCATGCACTGTCTGGGGGGGGTTGTTAATGGGTCCTTTGGGGCACTCATGCACTGGCTCGGGGGGTGTTGTTAATGGGTCCTTTGGGGCACTCATGCACTTGCTGGGGGGTTGTTAATGGGTCCTTTGGGGCACTCATGCAATGGCTGGGGGCAGGGGGTTGTTAATGGGTCCTTTGGGGTACTCATGCACTGGCTGGGGGGTTGTTAATGGGTCCTTTGGGGCACTCATGCACTGTCTGGGGGGGTTGTTAATGGGTCCTTTGGGGAACTCATGCAGTGGCTGTGGGGGTTGTTAATGGGTCCTTTGGGGCACTCATGCACTGGCTGGGGGGGTGTTGTTAATGGGTCCTTTGGGCCACTCATGCACTGGCTGGAGGGGTTGTTAATGGGTCCTTTGGGGCACTCATGCACTGGCTGGGGGGGTGTTGTTAATGGGTCCTTTGAGGCACTCATGCACTGGCTGGGGGGGTGTTAATGTGTCCTTTGGGGCACTAATGCACTGACTGGAGGGGGTGGGGGGTTGTTAATGGGTCCTTTGGGGCACTCATGCACTTGCTGGGGGGGGGGTTGTTAATGGGTCCTTTGGGCCACTCATGCACCGGCTGGAGGGGTTGTTAATGGGTCCTTTGGGGCACTCATGCACTGGCTGGGGGGGTGTTAATGGGTCCTTTGGGGCACTCATGCACTGGCTGGGCGGGTGTTGTTAATGGGTCCTTTGGGGCACTCATGCACTTGCTGGGGGGGGTTGTTAATGGGTCCTTTGGGCCACTCATGCACTGGCTGGAGGGGTTGTTAATGGGTCCTTTGGGGCACTCATGCACTGGCTGGGGGGGTGTTGTTAATGGGTCCTTTGAGGCACTCATGCACTGGCTGGGGGGGTGTTAATGTGTCCTTTGGGGCACTAATGCACTGACTGGAGGGGGTGGGGGGTTGTTAATGGGTCCTTTGGGGCACTCATGCACTTGCTGGGGGGGTTGTTAATGGGTCCTTTGGGCCACTCATGCACTGGCTGGAGGGGTTGTTAATGGGTCCTTTGGGGCACTCATGCACTGGCTGGGGGGTTGTTAATGGGTCCTTTGGGGCACTCATGCACTGGCTGGGGGGGTTGTTAATGGGTCCTTTGGGGCACTCAGGCACTGGCTGGGGGTGTTGTTAATGCGTCCTTTGGGGCACTCATGCACTGGCGGGGGGGGGTTGTTAATGGGTCCTTTGGGGAACTCACACACTGGCTGGGGGGGTTGTTAATGGGTCCTTTGGGGCACTCATGCACTGGCAGGGGGGGTTGTTAATGGGTCCTTTGGGGCACTCATGCACTGGCTGGGGGGGTTGTTAATGGGTCCTTTGGGGCACTCATGCACTGGCCGGGGGGGGGTTGTTAATGGGTTCTTTGGGGCACTCATGCACTGACTGGGGGGTTGTTAATGGGTCCTTTGGGGCACTCATGCACTGGCTGGGGGGGTTGTTAATGGGTCCTTTGGGGCACTCATGCACCGGCTGGGGGGGTTGTTAATGGGTCCTGTGGGGCACTCATGCACTGGCTGGGGGGTTGTTAATGGGTCCTTTGGGGCACTCATACAATGGCTGGTGTGGTTGTTAATGGGTCCTTTGGGGGCACTCATGCACTGGCTGGGGGGGATGTTAATGGGTCCTTTGGGACACTCATGCACTAGCTGGGGGGTGTTAATGGGTCCTTTTGGGCACTCATGCACTGGCAGCAGGGTTTGTTAATGGGTCCTTTGGGGCACTCATGCACTGGCTGGGGGGGTTGTTAATGGGTCCTTTGGGGCACTCATGCACTGGCTGGGAGGGGTTGTTAATGGGTCCTTTGGGGCACTCATGCACTTGCTGGGGGAGTTGTTAATGGGTCCTTTGGGGCAGTCATTCACTGGCTGGAGAGGGGGATTGTTAATGGGTCCTTTGGGGCACTTATGCACTGGCGGGGGGTTGTTAATGGGTCCTTTGGGGCACTCATGCACTGGCTGGGGGCGAGGGGGGTTGTTAATGGGCCCTTTGGTGCACTCATGCATTGGATGGGGAGGTTGTTAATGGGTCCTTTGGGGCCTCATGCACTGGCTGAGGGGGTGTTGTTAATGGGTCCTTTGGGGCAACCATGCACTGGCAGGAGGGGGTGGGGCTGATAATGGGTCCTTTGGGGCACTCATGCACTGGCTGGGGGCGAGGGGGGTTGTTAATGGGCCCTTTGGGGCACTCATGCATTGGATGGGGAGGTTGTTAATGGGTCCTTTGGGGCCTCATGCACTGGCTGGGGGGTTGTTAATGGGTCCTTTGGGGCAACCATGCACTGGCTGGAGTGGGTGGGGGGTTGTTAATGGGTCCTTTGGGGCACTCATGCACTGGCTGGGGGTTTGTTAATGGGTCCTTTGGGGCACTCATGCACTGGCTGGGGGGGTGTTAATGGGTCCTTTGGGGCACTCATGCACTGGCAGGGGGGGCTGTTAATGGGTCCTTTGGGGCACTCATGCACTGGCTGGGAGGGGGTGTTAATGGGTCCTTTGGGGCACTCATGCACTAGCTGGAGGGGGGGTTGTTAATGGGTCCTTTGGGGCACTCATGCACTGGCTGGGGGGGTTGTTAATGGGTCCTTTGGGGCACTCATGCACTGGCTGGGGGGTTGTTAATGGGTCCTTTGGGGCACTCATGCATTGGCTGGGGGGGTTGTTAATGGGTCCTTTGGGGCCTCATGCACTGGCTGGGGGGGTGTTGTTAATGGGTCCTTTGGGGGCAACCATGCACTGGCTGGAGGGGGTGGGAGGTTGTTAATGGGTCCTTTGGGGCACTCATGCACTGGCTGGGGGGGGGTTGTTAATGGGTCCTTTGGGGCACTCATGCACTGGCTAAGGGGTTGTTAATGGGTCCTTTGGGGCACTCATGCACTGTCTGGAGGGGGTGAGGGGTTGTTAATGGGTCCTTTGGGGCACTCATGCACTGGCTGGGGTGATGTTAATGGATCCTTTGGGGCACTCATGCACTGGCTGGGGGGGGGTGGGGTTGTTAATGGGTCCTTTGGGGCACTCAGGCACTGGCTGGGGAGGGTTGTTAATGAGTCCTTTGGGGCACTCATGCACTGGCTGGGGGGGTTGTTAACGGGTCCTTTGGGGCACTTATGCACTGGCTGGGGGATGTTAATGGGTCCTTTGGGGCATTCATGCACTGATTGGGGGGTGTTAATGGGTCCTTTGGGGCACTCATGCACTGGCTGGTGGGGTTGTTAATGGGTCCTTTGGGGCACTCATACACTGGCTGGGGGTGGTTGTTAATGGGTCCTTTGGGGGCACTCATGCACTGGCTGGGGGGGATGTTAATGGGTCCTTTGGGACACTCATGCACTAGCTGGGGGGTGTTAATGGGTCCTTTGGGGCACTCATGCACTGGCAGCGGGGTTTGTTAATGGGTCCTTTGGGGCACTCATGCACTGGCTGGGGGGGTTGTTAATGGGTCCTTTGGGGCACTCATGCACTGGCTGGGGAGGGGTTGTTAATGGGTCCTTTGGGGCACTCATGCACTTGCTGGGGGAGTTGTTAATGGGTCCTTTGGGGCAGTCATTCACTGGCTGGAGAGGGGGATTGTTAATGGGTCCTTTGGGGCACTCATGAACTGACAGGGGGGGTGGGGTTGTTAATGGGTCCTTTGGGGCAATCAGGCACTGGCTGGGGAGGGTTGTTAATGGGTCCTTTGGGGCACTCAGGCACTGGCTGGGGAGGGTTGTTAATGGGTCCTTTGGGGCACTCATGCACTGTCTGGGGGGGTTGTTAATGGGTCTTTTGGGGCACTCATGCACTGGCTGGGGGGGATGTTAATGGGTCCTTTGGGGCATTCATGCACTGATTGGGGGGTGTTAATGGGTCCTTTGGGGCACTCATGCACTGGCAGGGGGGGTTGTTAATGGGTCATTTGGGGCCCTCATGCACTGGCTAGGGGGTTGTTAATGGGTCCTTTGGGGCCTCATGCACTGGTTGGGGGGTGTTGTTAATGGGTCCTTTGGGGCAACCATGCACTGGCTGGAGGGGGTGGGAGGTTGTTAATGGGTCTTTTGGGGCACTCATGCACTGGCTGGGGGGGTTGTTAATGGGTCCTTTGGGGCACTCATGCACTGGCTGGGGGGTTGTTAATGGGTCCTTTGGGACACTCATGTACTGTCTGGAGGGGGTGAGGGGTTGTTAATGGGTCCTTTGGGGCACTCATGCACTGGCTGGGGGGGGTTGTTAATGGGTCCTTTGGGGCAATCAGGCACTGGCTGGGGAGGGTTGTTAATGGGTCCTTTGGGGCACTCATGCACTGGCTGGTGGGGTTGTTAATGGGTCCTTTGGGGCACTCATGCACTGGCTGTGGAGGGTTGTTAATGGGTCCTTTGGGACACTCATGCACTGGCTGGGAGGGGGTGTTAATGGGCCCTTTGGGGCACTCATGCACTGGCTGGAGGGGGGGTTGCTAATGGGTCCTTTGGGGCACTCATGCACTGGCTGGGGGGGTTGTTCATGGGTCCTTTGGGGCACTCATGCACTGGCTGGGGGGTTGTTAATGGGTACTTTGGGGCACTCATGGATTGGCTGGGGGTTGTTAATGGGTCCTTTGGGGCCTCATGCACTGGCTGGGGAGGTGTTGTTAATGGGTCCTTTGGGGCAACCATGCACTAGCTGGAGGGGGTGGGAGGTTGTTAATGGGTCCTTTGCGGCACTCATGCACTGGCCGGGGAGGGTTGTTAATGGGTCCTTTGGGGCACTCATGCACTGGCTGGGGGGTTGTTAATGGGTCCTTTGGGACACTCATGTACTGTCTGGAGGGGGTGAGGGGTTGTTAATGGGTCCTTTGGGGCACTCATGCACTGGCTGGGGGGGGTTGTTAATGGGTCCTTTGGGGCAATCAGGCACTGGCTGGGGAGGGTTGTTAATGGGTCCTTTGGGGCACTCATGCACTGGCTGGTGGGGTTGTTAATGGGTCCTTTGGGGCACTCATGCACTGGCTGTGGAGGGTTGTTAATGGGTCCTTTGGGACACTCATGCACTGGCTGGGAGGGGGTGTTAATGGGCCCTTTGGGGCACTCATGCACTGGCTGGAGGGGGGGTTGCTAATGGGTCCTTTGGGGCACTCATGCACTGGCTGGGGGGGTTGTTCATGGGTCCTTTGGGGCACTCATGCACTGGCTGGGGGGTTGTTAATGGGTACTTTGGGGCACTCATGGATTGGCTGGGGGTTGTTAATGGGTCCTTTGGGGCCTCATGCACTGGCTGGGGAGGTGTTGTTAATGGGTCCTTTGGGGCAACCATGCACTAGCTGGAGGGGGTGGGAGGTTGTTAATGGGTCCTTTGCGGCACTCATGCACTGGCCGGGGAGGGTTGTTAATGGGTCCTTTGGGGCACTCATGCACTGGCTGGGGGGGTTGTTAATGGGTCCTTTGGGGCACTCATGCACTGGCTGGGGGGGGTTGTTAATGGGTCCTTTGGGGCACTCATGCACTGTCTGGAGGGGGTGAGGGGTTGTTAATGGGTCCTTTGGGGCTCTCATGCACTGGCTGTGGGGACGGGGGGTTGTTAATGGGTCCTTTGGGGCACTCAGGCACTGGCTGGGGAGGGTTGTTAATGGGTCCTTTGGGGCACTCATGCACTGATTGATGGGGTGTTAATGGGTCCTTTGGGGCACTCATGCACTGGCAGGGGGGTTGTTAATGTGTCCTTTGGGGCACTCATGCACTGGCTGGGGGGTTGTTAATGGGTCCTTCGGGGCACTCATGCACTGGCTGGGGGGAAGGGGGGGTGTTAATGGGTCTTTTGGGGCACTCATGCACTGGCTGCGGGGGCTGTTAATGGGTCCTTTGCGGCACTCATGCACTGGCTGGGGGGTTGTTAATGGGTCCTTTGGGGCACTCATGAACTGGCTGGGGGGATGTTAATGGGTCCTTTGGGGCACTCATGCACTGATTGGGGGGGTGTTAATGGGTCCTTTGGGGCAACCATGCACTGGCTGGAGGGGGTGGGGGTTTGTTAATGGGTGCTTTGGGGCACTCATGCACTGGCTGGGGGGGGGGTTGTTAATGGGTCCTTTGAGGCAACCATGCACTGGCTGGAGGGGGTGGGGGTTTGTTAATGGGTCCTTTGGGGCATTCATGCACCGGCTGGGGGGGTTGTTAATGGGTCCTGTGGGGCACTCATGCACTGGCTGGGGGGTTGTTAATGGGTCCTTTGGGGCACTCATACAATGGCTGGGGTGGTTGTTAATGGGTCCTTTGGGGGCACTCATGCACTGGCTGGGGGGGATGTTAATGGGTCCTTTGGGACACTCATGCACTAGCTGGGGGGTGTTAATGGGTCCTTTTGGGCACTCATGCACTGGCAGCAGGGTTTGTTAATGGGTCCTTTGGGGCACTCATGCACTGGCTGGGGGGGTTGTTAATGGGTCCTTTGGGGCACTCATGCACTGGCTGGGAGGGGTTGTTAATGGGTCCTTTGGGGCACTCATGCACTTGCTGGGGGAGTTGTTAATGGGTCCTTTGGGGCAGTCATTCACTGGCTGGAGAGGGGGATTGTTAATGGGTCCTTTGGGGCACTTATGCACTGGCGGGGGGGTTGTTAATGGGTCCTTTGGGGCACTCATGCACTGGCTGGGGGCGAGGGGGGTTGTTAATGGGCCCTTTGGTGCACTCATGCATTGGATGGGGAGGTTGTTAATGGGTCCTTTGGGGCCTCATGCACTGGCTGAGGGGGTGTTGTTAATGGGTCCTTTGGGGCAACCATGCACTGGCAGGAGGGGGGTGGGGCTGATAATGGGTCCTTTGGGGCACTCATGCACTGGCTGGGGGCGAGGGGGGTTGTTAATGGGCATTTTGGGGCACTCATGCATTGGATGGGGAGGTTGTTAATGGGTCCTTTGGGGCCTCATGCACTGGCTGGGGGGTTGTTAATGGGTCCTTTGGGGCAACCATGCACTGGCTGGAGTGGGTGGGGGGTTGTTAATGGGTCCTTTGGGGCACTCATGCACTGGCTGGGGGTTTGTTAATGGGTCCTTTGGGGCACTCATGCACTGGCTGGGGGGGTGTTAATGGGTCCTTTGGGGCACTCATGCACTGGCAGGGGGGGCTGTTAATGGGTCCTTTGGGGCACTCATGCACTGGCTGGGAGGGGGTGTTAATGGGTCCTTTGGGGCACTCATGCACTAGCTGGAGGGGGGGTTGTTAATGGGTCCTTTGGGGCACTCATGCACTGGCTGGGGGGTTGTTAATGGGTCCTTTGGGGCACTCATGCACTGGCTGGGGGGTTGTTAATGGGTCCTTTGGGGCACTCATGCATTGGCTGGGGGGGTTGTTAATGGGTCCTTTGGGGCCTCATGCACTGGCTGGGGGGGTGTTGTTAATGGGTCCTTTGGGGGCAACCATGCACTGGCTGGAGGGGGTGGGAGGTTGTTAATGGGTCCTTTGGGGCACTCATGCACTGGCTGGGGGGGGTTGTTAATGGGTCCTTTGGGGCACTCATGCACTGGCTAAGGGGTTGTTAATGGGTCCTTTGGGGCACTCATGCACTGTCTGGAGGGGGTGAGGGGTTGTTAATGGGTCCTTTGGGGCACTCATGCACTGGCTGGGATGATGTTAATGGATCCTTTGGGGCACTCATGCACTGGCTGGGGGGGGGGGGTTGTTAATGGGTCCTTTGGGGCACTCAGGCACTGGCTGGGGAGGGTTGTTAATGAGTCCTTTGGGGCACTCATGCACTGGCTGGGGGGGTTGTTAACGGGTCCTTTGGGGCACTTATGCACTGGCTGGGGGATGTTAATGGGTCCTTTGGGGCATTCATGCACTGATTGCGGGGTGTTAATGGGTCCTTTGGAGCACTCATGCACTGGATGGTGGGGTTGTTAATGGGTCCTTTGGGGCACTCATACACTGGCTGGGGGTGGTTGTTAATGGGTCCTTTGGGGGCACTCATGCACTGGCTGGGGGGGATGTTAATGGGTCCTTTGGGACACTCGTGCACTAGCTGGGGGGTGTTAATGGGTCCTTTGGGGCACTCATGCACTGGCAGCGGGGTTTGTTAATGGGTCCTTTGGGGCACTCATGCACTGGCTGGGGGGGTTGTTAATGGGTCCTTTGGGGCACTCATGCACTGGCTGGGGAGGGGTTGTTAATGGGTCCTTTGGGGCACTCATGCACTTGCTGGGGGAGTTGTTAATGGGTCCTTTGGGGCAGTCATTCACTGGCTGGAGAGGGGGATTGTTAATGGGTCCTTTGGGGCACTCATGCACTGACGTGGGGGGGGGAGGTTGTTAATGGGTCCTTTGGGACACTCAGGCATTGGCTAGGGAGGGTTGTTAAAGGGTCCTTTGGGGCACTCATGCACTGGCCAGGGGGGGGGGGTTGTTAATGGGTCCTTTGGGGCACTCATGCACTGGCCAGGGGGGGGTTGTTAATGGGTCCTTTGGGGCACTCATGCACTGGCTGGGGGGAGGGGGGGTTGTTAATGGGTCCTTTGTGACACTCAGGCACTGGCTAGGGAGGGTTGTTAAAGGGTCCTTTGGGGCACTCATGCACTGGCTGGGGGGTTTGGGGTACTCATGCACTGGCTGGGGGGTTGTTAATGGGTCCTTAGGGGCACTCATGCACTGTCTGGGGGGGTTGTTAATGGGTCCTTTGGGGCACTCATGCACTGGCTCGGGGGGTGTTGTTAATGGGTCCTTTGGGGCACTCATGCACTGGCTGGGGGGTTGTTAATGGGTCCTTTGGGGCACTCATGCAATGGCTGGGGGCAGGGGGTTGTTAATGGGTCCTTTGGGGTACTCATGCACTGGCTGGGGGGTTGTTAATGGGTCCTTTGGGGCACTCATGCACTGTCTGGGGGGGTTGTTAATGGGTCCTTTGGGGAACTCATGCAGTGGCTGTGGGGGTTGTTAATGGGTCCTTTGGGGCACTCATGCACTGGCTGGGGGGGTGTTGTTAATGGGTCCTTTGGGCCACTCATGCACTGGCTGGAGGGGTTGTTAATGGGTCCTTTGGGGCACTCATGCACTGGCTGGGGGGGTGTTGTTAATGGGTCCTTTGAGGCACTCATGCACTGGCTGGGGGGGTGTTAATGTGTCCTTTGGGGCACTAATGCACTGACTGGAGGGGGTGGGGGGTTGTTAATGGGTCCTTTGGGGCACTCATGCACTTGCTGGGGGGGGGGTTGTTAATGGGTCCTTTGGGCCACTCATGCACTGGCTGGAGGGGTTGTTAATGGGTCCTTTGGGGCACTCATGCACTGGCTGGGGGGGTGTTAATGGGTCCTTTGGGGCACTCATGCACTGGCTGGGCGGGTGTTGTTAATGGGTCCTTTGGGGCACTCATGCACTTGCTGGGGGGGGTTGTTAATGGGTCCTTTGGGCCACTCATGCACTGGCTGGAGGGGTTGTTAATGGGTCCTTTGGGGCACTCATGCACTGGCTGGGGGGGTGTTGTTAATGGGTCCTTTGAGGCACTCATGCACTGGCTGGGGGGGTGTTAATGTGTCCTTTGGGGCACTAATGCACTGACTGGAGGGGGTGGGGGGTTGTTAATGGGTCCTTTGGGGCACTCATGCACTTGCTGGGGGGTTGTTAATGGGTCCTTTGGGCCACTCATGCACTGGCTGGAGGGGTTGTTAATGGGTCCTTTGGGGCACTCATGCACTGGCTGGGGGGTTGTTAATGGGTCCTTTGGGGCACTCATGCACTGGCTGGGGGGGTTGTTAATGGGTCCTTTGGGGCACTCAGGCACTGGCTGGGGGTGTTGTTAATGCGTCCTTTGGGGCACTCATGCACTGGCGGGGGGGGGGTTGTTAATGGGTTCTTTGGGGAACTCACACACTGGCTGGGGGGGTTGTTAATGGGTCCTTTGGGGCACTCATGCACTGGCAGGGGGGGTTGTTAATGGGTCCTTTGGGGCACTCATGCACTGGCTGGGGGGGTTGTTAATGGGTCCTTTGGGGCACTCATGCACTGGCCGGGGGGGGGTTGTTAATGGGTTCTTTGGGGCACTCATGCACTGACTGGGGGGTTGTTAATGGGTCCTTTGGGGCACTCATGCACTGGCTGGGGGGGTTGTTAATGGGTCCTTTGGGGCACTCCGGCACTGGCAGGGGGGTTGTTAATGGATCCTTTGGGGGCACTCATGCACTGGCTGGGGGGAGGGGTTGTTAATGGTTCCTTTGGGGCACTCATGAACTGGCTGGGGGGGTTGTTAATGGGTCTTTTGGGGCACTCATGCACTGGCTGGGGGGTTGTTGTTAATGGGTCCTTTGGGGCACTCATGCACTGGCTGGGGGGGTTGGTAATGGGTTCTTTGGGGCACTCATGCACTGGCTGGGGTGGTTGTTAATGGGTCCTTTGGGGCACTCATGCACTGGCTGGGGGGGTTGTTAATGGTTCCTTTGGGGCACTCATGAACTGGCTGGGGGGGTTGTTAATGGGTCCGTTGTGGCACTCATGCACTGGCTGGGGGGTGTTGTTAATGGGTCCTTTGGGACAACCATGCACTGGCTGGAGGGGGGGGGGTTGTTAATGGGTCCTTTGGGGCACTCATGCACTGGCTGGAGGGGGTGCTGGGTTGTTAAATTGGTCCGTTGGGGCACTCATGCACTGGCTGGGGGGGGGGGTTTAATGGGTCCTTTGGGGCACTCATGCACTGGCTGGGGGGGGGTTGTTAATGGGTCCTTTGGGGCACTCATGCACTGGCTGGTGGGGTTGTTAATGGGTCTTTTGGGGCACTCATGCACTGGCTGGGGGGGTTGCTAATGGGTCAGTTGGGGCACTCATGAACTGGCTGGGGGGGTTGTTAATGGGTCCTTTGGGGCACTCATGCACTGGCTGGGGGGTTGTTAATGGGTCCTTTGGGCACTCATGCACAGGCTGGGGGGATTGTTAATGCGTCCTTTGGGGTACTCATGCACTGGCTGCGGGGGGTTGATAATGGGTCCTTTGGGGTACTCATGCACTGGCTTGAGGGGGATGTTAATGGGTCTTTTGGGGCACTCATGCACTGGCTGGGGGGTTTGTAAATGGGTCCTTTGGGGCACTCATGAACTGGCTCGGGGGGGGGGGTGTTGTTAATGGGTCCTTTGGGGCACTCATGCACTGGCTGGGGGGGTGTTAATGGGTCCTTTGGGGCACTCATGCACTGGCTGGGGGGTGTTAATGGGTCCTTTGGGGCACTCATGAACTGGCTGGGGGGGTTGTTAATGGGTCTTTTGCGGCACTCACGCACTGGCTGGGGGGTTGTTGTTAATGGGTCCTTTGGGGCACTCATGCACTGGCTAGGGGGGGGTTGGTAATGGGTTCTTTGGGGCACTCATGCACTGGCTGGGGTGGTTGTTAATGGGTCCTTTGGGGCACTCATGCACTGGCTGGGGGGGTTGTTAATGGGTCCTTTGGGGCACTCATGCACTGGCTGTGGGGGTTGTTAATGGGTCCTTTGGGGCACTCATGAACTGGCTGGGGGGGGGGTTGTTAATGGGTCCGTTGTGGCACTCATGCACTGGCTGGGGGGTGTTGTTAATGGGTCCTTTGGGACAACCATGCACTGGCTGGAGGGTGGGGTTGTTAATGGGTCCTTTGGGGCACTCATGCACTGGCTGGAGGGGGTGCTGGGTTGTTAAATTGGTCCGTTGGGGCACTCATGCACTGGCTGGGGGGGAGGTTTTTAATGGGTCCTTTGGGGCTCTCATGCACTGGCTGTGGGGGGGGGGGTTGTTAATGGGTCCTTTGGTGCACTCATGCACTGGCTGGGGGGGTTGTTAATGGGTCCTTTGGGGCACTCATGCACTGGCTGGGGGGGTTGTTAATGGGTCAGTTGGGGCACTCATGAACTGGCTGGGGGGATTGTTAATGGGTCCTTTGGGGCACTCATGCACTGGCTGGGGGGGTTGTTAATGGGTCCTTTGGGCACTCATGCACAGGCTGGGGGGATTGTTAATGCGTCCTTTGGGGTACTCATGCACTGGCTGTGGGGGGTTGATAATGTGTCCTTTGGGGTACTCATGCACTGGCTTGGGGGGGATGTTAATGGGTCTTTTGGGGCACTCATGAACTGGCTCGGGGGGGGGGTGTTGTTAATGGGTCCTTTGGGGCACTCATGCACTGGCTGGGGGGGTGTTAATGGATCCTTTGGGGCACTCATGCACTGGCTGGGGGGATTGTTAATGCGTCCTTTGGGGTACTCATGCACTGGCTGTGGGGGGTTGATAATGTGTCCTTTGGGGTACTCATGCACTGGCTTGGGGGGTTTGTAAATGGGTCCTTTGGGGCACTCATGAACTGGCTCGGGGGGGGGGGTGTTGTTAATGGGTCCTTTGGGGCACTCATGCACTGGCTGGGGGGGTGGTAATGGATCCTTTGGGGCACTCATGCACTGGCTGGGGGGTGTTAATGGGTCCTTTGGGGCACTCATGCACTGGCTCGAGGGGGTGGGGGGTTGTTAATGGGTCCTTTGGGGCACTCATGCACAGGCTGGGGGGGTGTTAATGGGTCCTTTGGGGCACTCAGGCACTGGCTGGCGGGTTGTTAATGGGTCCTTTGGGCCACTCATGCACTGGCAGGGGGGTTGTTAATGGGTCCTTTGGTGCACTCATGCACTGGCTGGGGGGATTGTTAATGGGTCCTTTGGGGCATTCATGCACTGGCTGGGTGGGTTGTTAATGGGTCCTTTGGGGCACTCATGCACTGGCTGGGGGCGGGTGGGGGTTGTTAATGGGTCCTTTGGGGCACTCATGCACTGGCTCGAGAGGGTGGGGGGTTGTTAATGGGTCCTTTGGGGCACTCATGCACTGGCTGGGGGGGTGTTAATGGGTCCTTTGGGGCACTCAGGCACTGGCTGGCGGGTTGTTAATGGGTCCTTTGGGCCACTCATGCACTGGCAGGGGGGTTGTTAATGGGTCCTTTGGTGCACTCATGCACTGGCTGGGGGGATTGTTAATGGGTCCTTTGGGGCATTCATGCACTGGCTGGGTGGGTTGTTAATGGGTCCTTTGGGGCACTCATGCACTGGCTGGGGGTGGGTGGGGGGGTGTTAATGGGTCCTTTCGGGTACTCATGCACTGGCTGGGGGCTTGTTAATGGGTCCTTAGGGGCACTCATGCACTGTCTGGGGGGGTTGTTAATGGGTCCTTTGGGGCACTCATGCACTGGCTCGGGGGGTGTTGTTAATGGGTCCTTTGGGGCACTCATGCACTGGCTGGGGGGTTGTTAATGGGTCCTTTGGGGCACTCATGCAATGGCTGGGGGCAGGGGGTTGTTAATGGGTCCTTTGGGGTACTCATGCACTGGCTGGGGGGTTGTTAATGGGTCCTTTGGGGCACTCATGCACTGTCTGGGGGGGGTTGTTAATGGGTCCTTTATGGCACTCATGCAGTGGCTGTGGGGGTTGTTAATGGGTTCTTTGGGGCACTCATGCACTGGCTGGGGGGGTGTTGTTAATGGGTCCTTTGGGCCACTCATGCACTGGCTGGAGGGGTTGTTAATGGGTCCTTTGGGGCACTCATGCACTGGCTGGGGGGTGTTGTTAATGGGTCCTTTGAGGCACTCATGCACTGGCTGGGGGGGTGTTAATGTGTCCTTTGGGGCACTAATGCACTGACTGGAGGGGGTGGGGGGTTGTTAATGGGTCCTTTGGGGCACTCATGCACTTGCTGGGGGGGGGGGGTTGTTAATGGGTCCTTTGGGCCACTCATGCACTGGCTGGAGGGGTTGTTAATGGGTCCTTTTGGGCACTCATGCACTGGCTGGGGGGGTGTTAATGGGTCCTTTGGGGCACTCATGCACTGGCTGGGGGGGTGTTGTTAATGGGTCCTTTGGGGCACTCATGCACTTGCTGGAGGGGGTTGTTAATGGGTCCTTTGGGCCACTCATGCACTGGCTGGAGGGGTTGTTAATGGGTCCTTTGGGGCACTCATGCACTGGCTGGGGGGTGTTGTTAATGGGTCCTTTGAGGCACTCATGCACTTGCTGGGGGGGGGGGTTGTTAATGGGTCCTTTGGGCCACTCATGCACTGGCTGGAGGGGTTGTTAATGGGTCCTTTGGGGCACTCATGCACTGGCTGGGGGGGTGTTAATGTGTCCTTTGGGGCACTAATGCACTGACTGGAGGGGGTGGGGGGTTGTTAATGGGTCCTTTGGGGCACTCATGAACTGGCTGGGGGGATGTTAATGGGTCCTTTGGGGCACTCATGCACTGATTGGGGGGGTGTTAATGGGTCCTTTGGGGCAACCATGCACTGGCTGGAGGGGGTGGGGGTTTGTTAATGGGTGCTTTGGGGCACTCATGCACTGGCTGGGGGGGGGGGGTTGTTAATGGGTCCTTTGAGGCAACCATGCACTGGCTGGAGGGGGTGGGGGTTTGTTAATGGGTCCTTTGGGGCATTCATGCACCGGCTGGGGGGGTTGTTAATGGGTCCTGTGGGGCACTCATGCACTGGCTGGGGGGTTGTTAATGGGTCCTTTGGGGCACTCATACAATGGCTGGGGTGGTTGTTAATGGGTCCTTTGGGGGCACTCATGCACTGGCTGGGGGGGATGTTAATGGGTCCTTTGGGACACTCATGCACTAGCTGGGGGGTGTTAATGGGTCCTTTTGGGCACTCATGCACTGGCAGCAGGGTTTGTTAATGGGTCCTTTGGGGCACTCATGCACTGGCTGGGGGGGTTGTTAATGGGTCCTTTGGGGCACTCATGCACTGGCTGGGAGGGGTTGTTAATGGGTCCTTTGGGGCACTCATGCACTTGCTGGGGGAGTTGTTAATGGGTCCTTTGGGGCAGTCATTCACTGGCTGGAGAGGGGGATTGTTAATGGGTCCTTTGGGGCACTTATGCACTGGCGGGGGGGTTGTTAATGGGTCCTTTGGGGCACTCATGCACTGGCTGGGGGCGAGGGGGGTTGTTAATGGGCCCTTTGGTGCACTCATGCATTGGATGGGGAGGTTGTTAATGGGTCCTTTGGGGCCTCATGCACTGGCTGAGGGGGTGTTGTTAATGGGTCCTTTGGGGCAACCATGCACTGGCAGGAGGGGGGTGGGGCTGATAATGGGTCCTTTGGGGCACTCATGCACTGGCTGGGGGCGAGGGGGGTTGTTAATGGGCATTTTGGGGCACTCATGCATTGGATGGGGAGGTTGTTAATGGGTCCTTTGGGGCCTCATGCACTGGCTGGGGGGTTGTTAATGGGTCCTTTGGGGCAACCATGCACTGGCTGGAGTGGGTGGGGGGTTGTTAATGGGTCCTTTGGGGCACTCATGCACTGGCTGGGGGTTTGTTAATGGGTCCTTTGGGGCACTCATGCACTGGCTGGGGGGGTGTTAATGGGTCCTTTGGGGCACTCATGCACTGGCAGGGGGGGCTGTTAATGGGTCCTTTGGGGCACTCATGCACTGGCTGGGAGGGGGTGTTAATGGGTCCTTTGGGGCACTCATGCACTAGCTGGAGGGGGGGTTGTTAATGGGTCCTTTGGGGCACTCATGCACTGGCTGGGGGGTTGTTAATGGGTCCTTTGGGGCACTCATGCACTGGCTGGGGGGTTGTTAATGGGTCCTTTGGGGCACTCATGCATTGGCTGGGGGGGTTGTTAATGGGTCCTTTGGGGCCTCATGCACTGGCTGGGGGGGTGTTGTTAATGGGTCCTTTGGGGGCAACCATGCACTGGCTGGAGGGGGTGGGAGGTTGTTAATGGGTCCTTTGGGGCACTCATGCACTGGCTGGGGGGGGTTGTTAATGGGTCCTTTGGGGCACTCATGCACTGGCTAAGGGGTTGTTAATGGGTCCTTTGGGGCACTCATGCACTGTCTGGAGGGGGTGAGGGGTTGTTAATGGGTCCTTTGGGGCACTCATGCACTGGCTGGGATGATGTTAATGGATCCTTTGGGGCACTCATGCACTGGCTGGGGGGGGGGGGGGTTGTTAATGGGTCCTTTGGGGCACTCAGGCACTGGCTGGGGAGGGTTGTTAATGAGTCCTTTGGGGCACTCATGCACTGGCTGGGGGGGTTGTTAACGGGTCCTTTGGGGCACTTATGCACTGGCTGGGGGATGTTAATGGGTCCTTTGGGGCATTCATGCACTGATTGCGGGGTGTTAATGGGTCCTTTAGAGCACTCATGCACTGGATGGTGGGGTTGTTAATGGGTCCTTTGGGGCACTCATACACTGGCTGGGGGTGGTTGTTAATGGGTCCTTTGGGGGCACTCATGCACTGGCTGGGGGGGATGTTAATGGGTCCTTTGGGACACTCGTGCACTAGCTGGGGGGTGTTAATGGGTCCTTTGGGGCACTCATGCACTGGCAGCGGGGTTTGTTAATGGGTCCTTTGGGGCACTCATGCACTGGCTGGGGGGGTTGTTAATGGGTCCTTTGGGGCACTCATGCACTGGCTGGGGAGGGGTTGTTAATGGGTCCTTTGGGGCACTCATGCACTTGCTGGGGGAGTTGTTAATGGGTCCTTTGGGGCAGTCATTCACTGGCTGGAGAGGGGGATTGTTAATGGGTCCTTTGGGGCACTCATGCACTGACGTGGGGGGGGGAGGTTGTTAATGGGTCCTTTGGGACACTCAGGCATTGGCTAGGGAGGGTTGTTAAAGGGTCCTTTGGGGCACTCATGCACTGGCCAGGGGGGGGGTTGTTAATGGGTCCTTTGGGGCACTCATGCACTGGCCAGGGGGGGGTTGTTAATGGGTCCTTTGGGGCACTCATGCACTGGCTGGGGGGAGGGGGGGTTGTTAATGGGTCCTTTGTGACACTCAGGCACTGGCTAGGGAGGGTTGTTAAAGGGTCCTTTGGGGCACTCATGCACTGGCTGGGGGGTTTGGGGTACTCATGCACTGGCTGGGGGGTTGTTAATGGGTCCTTAGGGGCACTCATGCACTGTCTGGGGGGGTTGTTAATGGGTCCTTTGGGGCACTCATGCACTGGCTCGGGGGGTGTTGTTAATGGGTCCTTTGGGGCACTCATGCACTGGCTGGGGGGTTGTTAATGGGTCCTTTGGGGCACTCATGCAATGGCTGGGGGCAGGGGGTTGTTAATGGGTCCTTTGGGGTACTCATGCACTGGCTGGGGGGTTGTTAATGGGTCCTTTGGGGCACTCATGCACTGTCTGGGGGGGTTGTTAATGGGTCCTTTGGGGAACTCATGCAGTGGCTGTGGGGGTTGTTAATGGGTCCTTTGGGGCACTCATGCACTGGCTGGGGGGGTGTTGTTAATGGGTCCTTTGGGCCACTCATGCACTGGCTGGAGGGGTTGTTAATGGGTCCTTTGGGGCACTCATGCACTGGCTGGGGGGGTGTTGTTAATGGGTCCTTTGAGGCACTCATGCACTGGCTGGGGGGGTGTTAATGTGTCCTTTGGGGCACTAATGCACTGACTGGAGGGGGTGGGGGGTTGTTAATGGGTCCTTTGGGGCACTCATGCACTTGCTGGGGGGGGGGTTGTTAATGGGTCCTTTGGGCCACTCATGCACTGGCTGGAGGGGTTGTTAATGGGTCCTTTGGGGCACTCATGCACTGGCTGGGGGGGTGTTAATGGGTCCTTTGGGGCACTCATGCACTGGCTGGGCGGGTGTTGTTAATGGGTCCTTTGGGGCACTCATGCACTTGCTGGGGGGGGTTGTTAATGGGTCCTTTGGGCCACTCATGCACTGGCTGGAGGGGTTGTTAATGGGTCCTTTGGGGCACTCATGCACTGGCTGGGGGGGTGTTGTTAATGGGTCCTTTGAGGCACTCATGCACTGGCTGGGGGGGTGTTAATGTGTCCTTTGGGGCACTAATGCACTGACTGGAGGGGGTGGGGGGTTGTTAATGGGTCCTTTGGGGCACTCATGCACTTGCTGGGGGGTTGTTAATGGGTCCTTTGGGCCACTCATGCACTGGCTGGAGGGGTTGTTAATGGGTCCTTTGGGGCACTCATGCACTGGCTGGGGGGTTGTTAATGGGTCCTTTGGGGCACTCATGCACTGGCTGGGGGGGTTGTTAATGGGTCCTTTGGGGCACTCAGGCACTGGCTGGGGGTGTTGTTAATGCGTCCTTTGGGGCACTCATGCACTGGCGGGGGGGGGGTTGTTAATGGGTCCTTTGGGGAACTCACACACTGGCTGGGGGGGTTGTTAATGGGTCCTTTGGGGCACTCATGCACTGGCAGGGGGGGTTGTTAATGGGTCCTTTGGGGCACTCATGCACTGGCTGGGGGGGTTGTTAATGGGTCCTTTGGGGCACTCATGCACTGGCCGGGGGGGGGTTGTTAATGGGTTCTTTGGGGCACTCATGCACTGACTGGGGGGTTGTTAATGGGTCCTTTGGGGCACTCATGCACTGGCTGGGGGGGTTGTTAATGGGTCCTTTGGGGCACTCCGGCACTGGCAGGGGGGTTGTTAATGGATCCTTTGGGGGCACTCATGCACTGGCTGGGGGGAGGGGTTGTTAATGGTTCCTTTGGGGCACTCATGAACTGGCTGGGGGGGTTGTTAATGGGTCTTTTGGGGCACTCATGCACTGGCTGGGGGGTTGTTGTTAATGGGTCCTTTGGGGCACTCATGCACTGGCTGGGGGGGTTGGTAATGGGTTCTTTGGGGCACTCATGCACTGGCTGGGGTGGTTGTTAATGGGTCCTTTGGGGCACTCATGCACTGGCTGGGGGGGTTGTTAATGGTTCCTTTGGGGCACTCATGAACTGGCTGGGGGGGTTGTTAATGGGTCCGTTGTGGCACTCATGCACTGGCTGGGGGGTGTTGTTAATGGGTCCTTTGGGACAACCATGCACTGGCTGGAGGGGGGGGGGTTGTTAATGGGTCCTTTGGGGCACTCATGCACTGGCTGGAGGGGGTGCTGGGTTGTTAAATTGGTCCGTTGGGGCACTCATGCACTGGCTGGGGGGGGGGGTTTAATGGGTCCTTTGGGGCACTCATGCACTGGCTGGGGGGGGGTTGTTAATGGGTCCTTTGGGGCACTCATGCACTGGCTGGTGGGGTTGTTAATGGGTCTTTTGGGGCACTCATGCACTGGCTGGGGGGGTTGCTAATGGGTCAGTTGGGGCACTCATGAACTGGCTGGGGGGGTTGTTAATGGGTCCTTTGGGGCACTCATGCACTGGCTGGGGGGTTGTTAATGGGTCCTTTGGGCACTCATGCACAGGCTGGGGGGATTGTTAATGCGTCCTTTGGGGTACTCATGCACTGGCTGCGGGGGGTTGATAATGGGTCCTTTGGGGTACTCATGCACTGGCTTGAGGGGGATGTTAATGGGTCTTTTGGGGCACTCATGCACTGGCTGGGGGGTTTGTAAATGGGTCCTTTGGGGCACTCATGAACTGGCTCGGGGGGGGGTGTTGTTAATGGGTCCTTTGGGGCACTCATGCACTGGCTGGGGGGGTGTTAATGGGTCCTTTGGGGCACTCATGCACTGGCTGGGGGGTGTTAATGGGTCCTTTGGGGCACTCATGAACTGGCTGGGGGGGTTGTTAATGGGTCTTTTGCGGCACTCACGCACTGGCTGGGGGGTTGTTGTTAATGGGTCCTTTGGGGCACTCATGCACTGGCTAGGGGGGGGTTGGTAATGGGTTCTTTGGGGCACTCATGCACTGGCTGGGGTGGTTGTTAATGGGTCCTTTGGGGCACTCATGCACTGGCTGGGGGGGTTGTTAATGGGTCCTTTGGGGCACTCATGCACTGGCTGTGGGGGTTGTTAATGGGTCCTTTGGGGCACTCATGAACTGGCTGGGGGGGGGTTGTTAATGGGTCCGTTGTGGCACTCATGCACTGGCTGGGGGGTGTTGTTAATGGGTCCTTTGGGACAACCATGCACTGGCTGGAGGGTGGGGTTGTTAATGGGTCCTTTGGGGCACTCATGCACTGGCTGGAGGGGGTGCTGGGTTGTTAAATTGGTCCGTTGGGGCACTCATGCACTGGCTGGGGGGGAGGTTTTTAATGGGTCCTTTGGGGCTCTCATGCACTGGCTGTGGGGGGGGGGTTGTTAATGGGTCCTTTGGTGCACTCATGCACTGGCTGGGGGGGTTGTTAATGGGTCCTTTGGGGCACTCATGCACTGGCTGGGGGGGTTGTTAATGGGTCAGTTGGGGCACTCATGAACTGGCTGGGGGGATTGTTAATGGGTCCTTTGGGGCACTCATGCACTGGCTGGGGGGGTTGTTAATGGGTCCTTTGGGCACTCATGCACAGGCTGGGGGGATTGTTAATGCGTCCTTTGGGGTACTCATGCACTGGCTGTGGGGGGTTGATAATGTGTCCTTTGGGGTACTCATGCACTGGCTTGGGGGGGATGTTAATGGGTCTTTTGGGGCACTCATGAACTGGCTCGGGGGGGGGGGGTGTTGTTAATGGGTCCTTTGGGGCACTCATGCACTGGCTGGGGGGGTGTTAATGGATCCTTTGGGGCACTCATGCACTGGCTGGGGGGATTGTTAATGCGTCCTTTGGGGTACTCATGCACTGGCTGTGGGGGGTTGATAATGTGTCCTTTGGGGTACTCATGCACTGGCTTGGGGGGTTTGTAAATGGGTCCTTTGGGGCACTCATGAACTGGCTCGGGGGGGGGGGTGTTGTTAATGGGTCCTTTGGGGCACTCATGCACTGGCTGGGGGGGTGGTAATGGATCCTTTGGGGCACTCATGCACTGGCTGGGGGGTGTTAATGGGTCCTTTGGGGCACTCATGCACTGGCTCGAGGGGGTGGGGGGTTGTTAATGGGTCCTTTGGGGCACTCATGCACAGGCTGGGGGGGTGTTAATGGGTCCTTTGGGGCACTCAGGCACTGGCTGGCGGGTTGTTAATGGGTCCTTTGGGCCACTCATGCACTGGCAGGGGGGTTGTTAATGGGTCCTTTGGTGCACTCATGCACTGGCTGGGGGGATTGTTAATGGGTCCTTTGGGGCATTCATGCACTGGCTGGGTGGGTTGTTAATGGGTCCTTTGGGGCACTCATGCACTGGCTGGGGGCGGGTGGGGGTTGTTAATGGGTCCTTTGGGGCACTCATGCACTGGCTCGAGAGGGTGGGGGGTTGTTAATGGGTCCTTTGGGGCACTCATGCACTGGCTGGGGGGGTGTTAATGGGTCCTTTGGGGCACTCAGGCACTGGCTGGCGGGTTGTTAATGGGTCCTTTGGGCCACTCATGCACTGGCAGGGGGGTTGTTAATGGGTCCTTTGGTGCACTCATGCACTGGCTGGGGGGATTGTTAATGGGTCCTTTGGGGCATTCATGCACTGGCTGGGTGGGTTGTTAATGGGTCCTTTGGGGCACTCATGCACTGGCTGGGGGTGGGTGGGGGGGTGTTAATGGGTCCTTTCGGGTACTCATGCACTGGCTGGGGGCTTGTTAATGGGTCCTTAGGGGCACTCATGCACTGTCTGGGGGGGTTGTTAATGGGTCCTTTGGGGCACTCATGCACTGGCTCGGGGGGTGTTGTTAATGGGTCCTTTGGGGCACTTATGCACTGGCTGGGGGGTTGTTAATGGGTCCTTTGGGGCACTCATGCAATGGCTGGGGGCAGGGGGTTGTTAATGGGTCCTTTGGGGTACTCATGCACTGGCTGGGGGGTTGTTAATGGGTCCTTTGGGGCACTCATGCACTGTCTGGGGGGGGTTGTTAATGGGTCCTTTATGGCACTCATGCAGTGGCTGTGGGGGTTGTTAATGGGTTCTTTGGGGCACTCATGCACTGGCTGGGGGGGTGTTGTTAATGGGTCCTTTGGGCCACTCATGCACTGGCTGGAGGGGTTGTTAATGGGTCCTTTGGGGCACTCATGCACTGGCTGGGGGGGTGTTGTTAATGGGTCCTTTGAGGCACTCATGCACTGGCTGGGGGGGTGTTAATGTGTCCTTTGGGGCACTAATGCACTGACTGGAGGGGGTGGGGGGTTGTTAATGGGTCCTTTGGGGCACTCATGCACTTGCTGGGGGGGGGGGGGTTGTTAATGGGTCCTTTGGGCCACTCATGCACTGGCTGGAGGGGTTGTTAATGGGTCCTTTTGGGCACTCATGCACTGGCTGGGGGGGTGTTAATGGGTCCTTTGGGGCACTCATGCACTGGCTGGGGGGGTGTTGTTAATGGGTCCTTTGGGGCACTCATGCACTTGCTGGGGGGGGTTGTTAATGGGTCCTTTGGGCCACTCATGCACTGGCTGGAGGGGTTGTTAATGGGTCCTTTGGGGCACTCATGCACTGGCTGGGGGGTGTTGTTAATGGGTCCTTTGAGGCACTCATGCACTTGCTGGGGGGGGGGGTTGTTAATGGGTCCTTTGGGCCACTCATGCACTGGCTGGAGGGGTTGTTAATGGGTCCTTTGGGGCACTCATGCACTGGCTGGGGGGGTGTTAATGTGTCCTTTGGGGCACTAATGCACTGACTGGAGGGGGTGGGGGGTTGTTAATGGGTCCTTTAGGGCACTCATGCACTTGCTGGGGGGGGTTGTTAATGGGTCCTTTGGGCCACTCATGCACTGGCTGGAGGGGTTGTTAATGGGTCCTTTGGGGCACTCATGCACTGGCTGGGGGGTTGTTAATGGGTCCTTTGGGGAACTCATGCACTGGCTGGGGGGGTTGTTAATGGGTCCTTTGGGGCACTCAGGCACTGGCTGGGGGTGTTGTTAATGCGTCCTTTGGGGCACTCATGCACTGGCTGGGGGGGGGGGGTTTAATGGGTCCTTTGGGGCACTCATGCACTGGCTGGGGGGGGTTGTTAATGGGTCCTTTGGGGCACTCATGCACTGGCTGGTGGGGTTGTTAATGGGTCTTTTGGGGCACTCATGCACTGGCTGGGGGGGTTGCTAATGGGTCAGTTGGGGCACTCATGAACTGGCTGGGGGGGTTGTTAATGGGTCCTTTGGGGCACTCATGCACTGGCTGGGGGGGTTGTTAATGGGTCCTTTGGGCACTCATGCACAGGCTGGGGGGATTGTTAATGTGTCCTTTGGGGTACTCATGCACTGGCTGCGGGGGGTTGATAATGGGTCCTTTGGGGTACTCATGCACTGGCTTGAGGGGGATGTTAATGGGTCTTTTGGGGCACTCATGCACTGGCTGGGGGGTTTGTAAATGGGTCCTTTGGGGCACTCATGAACTGGCTCGGGGGGGGTGTTGTTAATGGGTCCTTTGGGGCACTCATGCACTGGCTGGGGGGGTGTTAATGGGTCCTTTGGGGCACTCATGCACTGGCTGGGGGGTGTTAATGGGTCCTTTGGGGCACTCATGAACTGGCTGGGGGGGTTGTTAATGGGTCTTTTGCGGCACTCATGCACTGGCTGGGGGGTTGTTGTTAATGGGTCCTTTGGAGCACTCATGCACTGGCTAGGGGGGGTTGGTAATGGGTTCTTTGGGGCACTCATGCACTGGCTGGGGTGGTTGTTAATGGGTCCTTTGGGGCACTCATGCACTGGCTGGGGGGGTTGTTAATGGGTCCTTTGGGGCACTCATGCACTGGCTGTGGGGGTTGTTAATGGGTCCTTTGGGGCACTCATGAACTGGCTGGGGGGGGGGGTTGTTAATGGGTCCGTTGTGGCACTCATGCACTGGCTGGGGGGTGTTGTTAATGGGTCCTTTGGGACAACCATGCACTGGCTGGAGGGGGGGTTGTTAATGGGTCCTTTGGGGCACTCATGCACTGGCTGGAGGGGGTGCTGGGTTGTTAAATTGGTCCGTTGGGGCACTCATGCACTGGCTGGGGGGGAGGTTTTTAATGGGTCCTTTGGGGCTCTCATGCACTGGCTGTGGGGGGGGTTGTTAATGGGTCCTTTGGTGCACTCATGCACTGGCTGGGGGGATTGTTAATGGGTCCTTTGGGGCACTCATGCACTGGCTGGGGGGGTTGTTAATGGGTCAGTTGGGGCACTCATGAACTGGCTGGGGGGATTGTTAATGGGTCCTTTGGGGCACTCATGCACTGGCTGGGGGGGTTGTTAATGGGTCCTTTGGGCACTCATGCACAGGCTGGGGGGATTGTTAATGCGTCCTTTGGGGTACTCATGCACTGGCTGTGGGGGGTTGATAATGTGTCCTTTGGGGTACTCATGCACTGGCTTGGGGGGGGATGTTAATGGGTCTTTTGGGGCACTCATGCACTGGCTGGGGGGTTTGTAAATGGGTCCTTTGGGGCACTCATGAACTGGCTCGGGGGGGGGGGGTGTTGTTAATGGGTCCTTTGGGGCACTCATGCACTGGCTGGGGGGGTGTTAATGGAACCTTTGGGGCACTCATGCACTGGCTGGGGGGTGTTAATGGGTCCTTTGGGGCACTCATGCACTGGCTCGAGGGGGTGGGGGGTTGTTAATGGGTCCTTTGGGGCACTCATGCACTGGCTGGGGGGGTGTTAATGGGTCCTTTGGGGCACTCAGGCACTGGCTGGCGGGTTGTTAATGGGTCCTTTGGGCCACTCATGCACTGGCAGGGGGGTTGTTAATGGGTCCTTTGGTGCACTCATGCACTGGCTGGGGGGATTGTTAATGGGTCCTTTGGGGCATTCATGCACTGGCTGGGTGGGTTGTTAATGGGTCCTTTGGGGCACTCATGCACTGGCTGGGGGCGGGTGGGGGGTGTTAATGGGTCCTTTGGGGCACTCATGCACTGGCTCGAGAGGGTGGGGGGTTGTTAATGGGTCCTTTGGGGCACTCATGCACTGGCTGGGGGGGTGTTAATGGGTCCTTTGGGGCACTCAGGCACTGGCTGGCGGGTTGTTAATGGGTCCTTTGGGCCACTCATGCACTGGCAGGGGGGTTGTTAATGGGTCCTTTGGTGCACTCATGCACTGGCTGGGGGGATTGTTAATGGGTCCTTTGGGGCATTCATGCACTGGCTGGGTGGGTTGTTAATGGGTCCTTTGGGGCACTCATGCACTGGCTGGGGGCGGGTGGGGGGGTGTTAATGGGTCCTTTCGGGTACTCATGCACTGGCTGGGGGGTTGTTAATGGGTCCTTAGGGGCACTCATGCACTGTCTGGGGGGTTTGTTAATGGGTCCTTTGGGGCACTCATGCACTGGCTCGGGGGGTGTTGTTAATGGGTCCTTTGGGGCACTCATGCACTGGCTGGGGGGTTGTTAATGGGTCCTTTGGGGCACTCATGCAATGGCTGGGGGCAGGGGGTTGTTAATGGGTCCTTTGGGGTACTCATGCACTGGCTGGGGGGTTGTTAATGGGTCCTTTGGGGCACTCATGCACTGTCTGGGGGGGGGTTGTTAATGGGTCCTTTATGGCACTCATGCAGTGGCTGTGGGGGTTGTTAATGGGTTCTTTGGGGCACTCATGCACTGGCTGGGGGGGTGTTGTTAATGGGTCCTTTGGGCCACTCATGCACTGGCTGGAGGGGTTGTTAATGGGTCCTTTGGGGCACTCATGCACTGGCTGGGGGGGGTGTTGTTAATGGGTCCTTTGAGGCACTCATGCGTTGGCTGGGGGGGTGTTAATGTGTCCTTTGGGGCACTAATGCACTGACTGGAGGGGGTGGGGGGTTGTTAATGGGTCCTTTGGGGCACTCATGCACTTGCTGGGGGAGGGGTTGTTAATGGGTCCTTTGGGCCACTCATGCACTGGCTGGAGGGGTTGTTAATGGGTCCTTTTGGGCACTCATGCACTGGCTGGGGGGGTGTTAATGGGTCCTTTGGGGCACTCATGCACTGGCTGGGGGGGTGTTGTTAATGGGTCCTTTGGGGCACTCATGCACTTGCTGGGGGGGGGGTTGTTAATGGGTCCTTTGGGCCACTCATGCACTGGCTGGAGGGGTTGTTAATGGGTCCTTTGGGGCACTCATGCACTGGCTGGGGGGGTGTTGTTAATGGGTCCTTTGAGGCACTCATGCACTTGCTGGGGGGGGTTGTTAATGGGTCCTTTGGGCCACTCATGCACTGGCTAGAGGGGTTGTTAATGGGTCCTTTGGGGCACTCATGCACTGGCTGGGGGGGTGTTAATGTGTCCTTTGGGGCACTAATGCACTGACTGGAGGGGGTGGGGGGTTGTTAATGGGTCCTTTAGGGAACTCATGCACTTGCTGGGGGGGTTGTTAATGGGTCCTTTGGGCCACTCATGCACTGGCTGGAGGGGTTGTTAATGGGTCCTTTGGGGCACTCATGCACTGGCTGGGGGGTTGTTAATGGGTCCTTTGGGGAACTCATGCACTGGCTGGGGGGGTTGTTAATGGGTCCTTTGGGGCACTCAGGCACTGGCTGGGGGTGTTGTTAATGCGTCCTTTGGGGCACTCATGCACTGGCAGGGGGGGGGGGTTGTTAATGGGTCCTTTGGGGAACTCACACACTGGCTGGGGGGGTTGTTAATGGGTCCTTTGGGGCACTCATGCACTGGCAGGGGGGGTTGTTAATGGGTCCTTTGGGGCACTCATGCACTGGCTGGGGGGGTTGTTAATGGGTCCTTTGGGGCACTCATGCACTGGCCGGGGGGGGGGGTTGTTAATGGGTCCTTTGGGGCACTCATGCACTGATTGGGGGGTTGTTAATGGGTCCTTTGGGGCACTCATGCACTGGCTGGGGGGGTTGTTAATGGGTCCTTTGGGGCACTCCGGCACTGGCAGGGGGGTTGTTAATGGATCCTTTGGGGCACTCATGCACTGGCTGGGGGGTGGGGTTGTTAATGGTTCCTTTGGGGCACTCATGCACTGGCTGGGGGCTTGTTAATGGGTCCTTTGGGGCACTCATGCACTTGCTGGGGGGGTTGTTAATGGGTCCTTTGGGGCACTCATGCACTGGCTGGGGGGGTGTTAATTGGTCCTTTGGGGCACTCATGAACTGGCTGGGGGGGTTGTTAATGGGTCTTTTGGGGCACTCATGCACTGGCTGGGGGGTTGTTGTTAATGGGTCCTTTGGGGCACTCATGCACTGGCTGGGGGGGTTGGTAATGGGTTCTTTGGGGCACTCATGCACTGGCTGGGGTGGTTGTTAATGGGTCCTTTGGGGCACTCATGCACTGGCTGCGGGGGTTGTTAATGGGTCCTTTGGGGCACTCATGCACTGGCTGGGGGGGTTGTTAATGGTTCCTTTGGGGCACTCATGAACTGGCTGGGGGGGTTGTTAATGGGTCCGTTGTGGCACTCATGCACTGGCTGGGGGGTGTTGTTAATGGGTCCTTTGGGACAACCATGCACTGGCTGGAGGGGGGGGGGTTGTTAATGGGTCCTTTGGGGCACTCATGCACTGGCTGGAGGGGGTGCTGGGTTGTTAAATTGGTCCGTTGGGGCACTCATGCACTGGCTGGGGGGGGGGGGGGTTTAATGGGTCCTTTGGGGCACTCATGCACTGGCTGGGGGGGGTTGTTAATGGGTCCTTTGGGGCACTCATGCACTGGCTGGGGGGGTTGTTAATGGGTCTTTTGGGGCACTCATGCACTGGCTGGGGGGGTTGCTAATGGGTCAGTTGGGGCACTCATGAACTGGCTAGGGGGGTTGTTAATGGGTCCTTTGGGGCACTCATGCACTGGCTGGGGGGGTTGTTAATGGGTCCTTTGGGCACTCATGCACAGGCTGGGGGGATTGTTAATGCGTCCTTTGGGGTTCTCATGCACTGGCTGCGGGGGGTTGATAATGGGTCCTTTGGGGTACTCATGCACTGGCTTGAGGGGGATGTTAATGGGTCTTTTGGGGCACTCATGCACTGGCTGGGGGGTTTGTAAATGGGTCCTTTGGGGCACTCATGAACTGGCTCGGGGGGGGTGTTGTTAATGGGTCCTTTGGGGCACTCATGCACTGGCTGGGGGGGTGTTAATGGGTCCTTTTGGGCACTCATGCACTGGCTGGGGGGTGTTAATCGGTCCTTTGGGGCACTCATGCACAGGCTCGAGGGGGTGGGGGGTTGTTAATGGTTCCTTTGGGGAACTCATGCACTGGCTGGGGGGGTGTTAATGGGTCTTTTGGGGCACTCATGCACTGGCTGGGGGCGGTTGTTAATGGGTCCTTTGGGGCACTCAAGCACTGGCTGGCGGGTTGTTAATGGGTCCTTTGGGCCACTCATGCACTGGCAGGGGGGGTTGTTAATGGGTCCTTTGGTGCACTCATGCACTGGCTGGGGGGATTGTTAATGGGTCCTTTGGGGCATTCATGCACTGGCTGGGTGGGTTGTTAATGGGTCCTTTGGGGCACTCATGCACTGGCTGGGGGCGGGTGGGAGGGTTGTTAATGGGTCCTTTGGGGCACTCAAGCACTGGCTGGCGGGTTGTTAATGGGTCCTTTGGGCCACTCATGCACTGGCAGGGGGGGTTGTTAATGGGTCCTTTGGTGCACTCATGCACTGGCTGGGGGGGTGTTGTTAATGGGTCCTTTGAGGCACTCATGCACTGGCTGGGGGGGTGTTAATGTGTCCTTTGGGGCACTAATGCACTGACTGGAGGGGGTGGGGGGTTGTTAATGGGTCCTTTGGGGCACTCATGCACTTGCTGGGGGGGGGGTTGTTAATGGGTCCTTTGGGCCACTCATGCACTGGCTGGAGGGGTTGTTAATGGGTCCTTTTGGGCACTCATGCACTGGCTGGGGGGGTGTTAATGGGTCCTTTGGGGCACTCATGCACTGGCTGGGGGGGTGTTGTTAATGGGTCCTTTGGGGCACTCATGCACTTGCTGGGGGGGGGTTGTTAATGGGTCCTTTGGGCCACTCATGCACTGGCTGGAGGGGTTGTTAATGGGTCCTTTGGGGCACTCATGCACTGGCTGGGGGGGTGTTGTTAATGGGTCCTTTGAGGCACTCATGCACTTGCTGGGGGGGGGTTGTTAATGGGTCCTTTGGGCCACTCATGCACTGGCTGGAGGGGTTGTTAATGGGTCCTTTGGGGCACTCATGCACTGGCTGGGGGGGTGTTAATGTGTCCTTTGGGGCACTAATGCACTGACTGGAGGGGGTGGGGGGTTGTTAATGGGTCCTTTAGGGCACTCATGCACTTGCTGGGGGGGGTTGTTAATGGGTCCTTTGGGCCACTCATGCACTGGCTGGAGGGGTTGTTAATGGGTCCTTTGGGGCACTCATGCACTGGCTGGGGGGTTGTTAATGGGTCCTTTGGGGAACTCAGGCACTGGCTGGGGGTGTTGTTAATGCGTCCTTTGGGGCACTCATGCACTGGCAGGGGGGGGGGGTTGTTAATGGGTCCTTTGGGGAACTCACACACTGGCTGGGGGGGTTGTTAATGGGTCCTTTGGGGCACTCATGCACTGGCAGGGGGGGTTGTTAATGGGTCCTTTGGGGCACTCATGCACTGGCTGGGGGGGTTGTTAATGGGTCCTTTGGGGCACTCATGCACTGGCCGGGGGGGGGGGGGTTGTTAATGGGTCCTTTGGGGCACTCATGCACTGGCTGGGGGGGTTGTTAATGGGTCCTTTGGGGCACTCATGCACTGGCAGGGGGGGTTGTTAATGGGTCCTTTGGGGCACTCATGCACTGGCTGGGGGGGTTGTTAATGGGTCCTTTGGGGCACTCATGCACTGGCCGGGGGGGGGGGGGGTTGTTAATGGGTCCTTTGGGGCACTCATGCACTGATTGGGGGGTTGTTAATGGGTCCTTTGGGGCACTCATGCACTGGCTGGGGGGGTTGTTAATGGGTCCTTTGGGGCACTCCGGCACTGGCAGGGGGGTTGTTAATGGATCCTTTGGGGCACTCATGCACTGGCTGGGGGGTGGGGTTGTTAATGGTTCCTTTGGGGCACTCATGCACTGGCTGGGGGGGGTTAATGGGTCCTTTGGGGCACTCATGCACTTGCTGGGGGGGTTGTTAATGGGTCCTTTGGGGCACTCATGCACTGGCTGGGGGGGTGTTAATTGGTCCTTTGGGGCACTCATGAACTGGCTGGGGGGGTTGTTAATGGGTCTTTTGGGGCACTCATGCACTGGCTGGGGGGTTGTTGTTAATGGGTCCTTTGGGGCACTCATGCACTGGCTGGGGGGGTTGGTAATGGGTTCTTTGGGGCACTCATGCACTGGCTGGGGTGGTTGTTAATGGGTCCTTTGGGGCACTCATGCACTGGCTGCGGGGGTTGTTAATGGGTCCTTTGGGGCACTCATGCACTGGCTGGGGGGGTTGTTAATGGTTCCTTTGGGGCACTCATGAACTGGCTGGGGGGGTTGTTAATGGGTCCGTTGTGGCACTCATGCACTGGCTGGGGGGTGTTGTTAATGGGTCCTTTGGGACAACCATGCACTGGCTGGAGGGGGGGGGTTGTTAATGGGTCCTTTGGGGCACTCATGCACTGGCTGGAGGGGGTGCTGGGTTGTTAAATTGGTCCGTTGGGGCACTCATGCACTGGCTGGGGGGGGGGGGGGTTTAATGGGTCCTTTGGGGCACTCATGCACTGGCTGGGGGGGGTTGTTAATGGGTCCTTTGGGGCACTCATGCACTGGCTGGGGGGGTTGTTAATGGGTCTTTTGGGGCACTCATGCACTGGCTGGGGGGGTTGCTAATGGGTCAGTTGGGGCACTCATGAACTGGCTAGGGGGGTTGTTAATGGGTCCTTTGGGGCACTCATGCACTGGCTGGGGGGGTTGTTAATGGGTCCTTTGGGCACTCATGCACAGGCTGGGGGGATTGTTAATGCGTCCTTTGGGGTTCTCATGCACTGGCTGCGGGGGGTTGATAATGGGTCCTTTGGGGTACTCATGCACTGGCTTGAGGGGGATGTTAATGGGTCTTTTGGGGCACTCATGCACTGGCTGGGGGGTTTGTAAATGGGTCCTTTGGGGCACTCATGAACTGGCTCGGGGGGGGTGTTGTTAATGGGTCCTTTGGGGCACTCATGCACTGGCTGGGGGGGTGTTAATGGGTCCTTTGGGGCACTCATGCACTGGCTGGGGGGTGTTAATGGGTCCTTTGGGGCACTCATGCACAGGCTCGAGGGGGTGGGGGGTTGTTAATGGTTCCTTTGGGGAACTCATGCACTGGCTGGGGGGGTGTTAATGGGTCTTTTGGGGCACTCATGCACTGGCTGGGGGCGGTTGTTAATGGGTCCTTTGGGGCACTCAAGCACTGGCTGGCGGGTTGTTAATGGGTCCTTTGGGCCACTCATGCACTGGCAGGGGGGGTTGTTAATGGGTCCTTTGGTGCACTCATGCACTGGCTGGGGGGATTGTTAATGGGTCTTTTGGGGCATTCATGCACTGGCTGGGTGGGTTGTTAATGGGTCCTTTGGGGCACTCATGCACTGGCTGGGGGCGGGTGGGAGGGTTGTTAATGGGTGCTTTGGGGTACTCATGCACTGGCTAGGGGGTTGTTAATGGGTCCTTTGGGGCACTCATGCACTGTCTGGGGGGGTTGTTAATGGGTCCTTTGGGGCACTCATGCACTGGCTGGGGGGGTGTTGTTAATGGGTCCTTTGGGGCACTCATGCACTGGCTGGGGGGTTGTTAATGGGTCCTTTGGGGCACTCATGCACTGGCTGGGGGCAGGGGGTTGTTAATGGGTCCTTTGGGGTACTCATGCACTGGCTGGGGGGTTGTTAATGGGTCCTTTGGGGCACTCATGCACTTTCTGGGGGGTTGTTAATGGGTCCTTTGGGGCACTCATGCACTGGCTGTGGGGGTTGTTATCGTGTCCTTTGGGGCACTCATGCACTGGCTGGGGGTTTGTTGTTAATGGGTCCTTTGGGGCACTCATGCACTTGCTGGGGGGGTTGTTAATGGGTCATTTGGGCCACTCATGCACTGGCTGGAGGGTGTGGGGGGGTGTTAATCGGTCCTTTGGGGGCACTCATGCACTGGCTGGGGGTGGGGGTTGTTAATGGGTCCTTTGGGGCACTCATGCACTGGCTTGGGGGTTGTTAATGGGTCCTTTGGGGCACGCATGCACTGGCTGGAGGGGGTGGGGGTTATTAATGGGTCCTTTGGGGCACTCATGCACTTGCTGGGGGGGTTGTTAATGGGTCCTTTGGGCCACCCATGCACTGGCTGGAGGGTGGTGGGGGGTGTTAATGGGTCCTTTGGGGCACTCATGCACTGGCTGGGGGTGGGGGTTGTTAATGGGTCCTTTAGGGCACTCATGCACTAGCTGGGGGGGGGGTGTTAATGGGTCCTTTGGGGCACTCATGCACTGGCTGGGGGGGTTGTTAATGGGTCCTTTGGGGCACTCATGCACTGGCTGGGGGGGTTTGTTAATGGTTCCTTTGGGGCACTCATGCACTGGCTGGCAGGGTTTTTAATGGGTCCTTTGGGGCACTCGTGCACTGGCTGGGGGGGTGTTGTTAATGGGTCCTTTGAGGCACTCATGCACTGGCGGGGGGTGTTTATGTGTCCTTTGGGGCACTCATGCACTGACTGGAGGGGGTGGGGGGTTGTTAATGGGGCCTTTGGGGCACTCATGCACTGGCTGGGAGGGTGTTAATGGGTCCTTTGGGGCACTCATGCACTGGCTGGGAGGTGTTGTTAATGGGTCCTTTGGGGCACTCATGCACTGGCTGGGGGGGTGTTGTTAATGGGTCCTTTGAGGCACTCATGCACTGGCTGGGGGGGTTGTTAATGGGTCCTTTGGGGCACTCATGCACTGGCTGGGGGGGGTTGTTAATGGGTTCTTTAGGGCATTCATGCACTGTATGGAGGGGGTGAGGGGTTGTTAATGGGTCCTTTGGGGCACTCATGCACTGGCTGTGGGGGATGTTAATGGATCCTTTGGGGCACTCATGCACTGGCTGGGGTTGTTAATGGGTCCTTTGGGGCACTCAGGCACTGGCTGGGGAGGGTTGTTAATGGGTCCTTTGGGGCACTCATGCACTGGCTGGGGGCGTAGTTAATGGGTCCTTTGGGGCACTCATGCACTGGCTTGGGGGGTTGTTAATGGGTCCTTTGGGGCACTCCTGCACTGTCTGGAGGGGGTCAGGGAACGTTCAGAAGCGTTCAGAAGCGTTCTGGAGCTGAGTCTCCACTCTAAGAGTAACTGGAACTGCTGATCCTCGACGTCCAGCTGGAAGAAGAAGACTTGCTGTTGCATTTGCTTCGACCGATCCGAAGGCTGCCGAAATTGTCGAAGACTGACCAGAGAGAGGACCAGGTAAGGCGCCCTCTTCCCGTGCTCCGAGGGACCATCGAGCACCGCTCCATCTTCGCCGAAGCACCCTAGAAGACAGACCCTCGAAAGGCTGCCGACCCGAGACGGGACCGCAGAGGAGATCGAAGTGAAGCACCCGGACATCGCCGCCGTCGAAGTCCATTGCCGTCGACCAGGGTTCGCAGGTTTGTATAACCGCTGGAGGCCCATCGAAGTTGTGCTGCCCAGCCGTGGGAACCACTTGACGCCGTGCCGCCGACGACCGGAGCCGTCCGCTCCTTTGCCTAAGAACATTCGAATCGAAGGACTCCCTCGTCCGCACCGTCGACCGCTTTATCCTGCCGGAGAAAGTCGAGACCACCAACGCGCTGAGGAGAAACCTGCCGGTGGGGTTCCCGCCACCCGAAGACCACATAGACTCGAACGACTCGACGCCCTTGCTGGGCCTCTGTCTCCACAATCTTTGCAGTCCAGAACTATTGTCACCGAGGTGCCCCGCACGCCTCTGCCTTGCAGGACGCCGACGCTCCGACGCCGACGAGCACCGCTCGGACGAAGCTGCCGCCTCATCGACGCCGTTCTACCCTGTTTGTCGACGGACGTTCGACGCCCCGTGTCTCCCGCTTGAAAGGAAGGCATTCAAGAAGGGCCGTCGATTCCCCGTCGCCGAACACCGAATTCCTCGACGCTTCTCGACGCCTCTCGACGAACCGTGACTCCCGCTTGAAAGGGGGTCGCTCCAGAAGGATCTGTCGACGCCTCTTCGAAGAACTCGACTCCACCAGGTACATTGGGGGGGTAAAAACATTATAGGAGGGAATAAGACTTGCAGAACAATATATGGACTGGGCTTGTGCTATATCTTTATTTTACAGGTTGCCCAGGTGGGGGGATCTCCACACAGAACTGTGTCTAGTGGTAGGGGCCAGTATTCTGCCTATTGCTCAACCATCTTATTTTCTCTCCTCTCTCTATTGTTGGTTTCACTCTATTGATCTGTGTGGCATTGTTACAGTATTGTTGATGCACTTTAATGAGATCTAATACAAAGGGTGGTACCACTTTAGAATTGTATATATTTGCCATTGTTGATTTTCCTAAGTACAAAGTGAGTTATTATGATAAGTGTACATAACCTTGAATATTGATTATATAAAGACTGTGTTCTAACCAATACACTGTGTGGACATTCCTTTGTGGGGGCTTGGGGACTACACTGTACTTAAGAACCAGCCTGCATCACCTCTTGAGAAGCTAGGCCTTGATTGCTCATCCATTGCTACCGTAATAGAGAATCTTGGCTGGGGTCTTCTGTGCCTCTCTTCTACCATATAGAGAGCAGAAGTACAGACACAGTACAGACACCCCCTACCGGTCTTCTTTACACCCACCAAGTAAATTACCTCCCTCTCCACTTTACCATTGCTGTTCAGTACAGAATAGTGTGTCACAGTAAAGTATAAACCACACACTTCTGGCAATGTCTGTCGCTCCCGATGTCTTTCTCCCATTGCCTTCCCCCTCCCTTTCTCTCTTCCCCTTGCCCTTTCCACTGACACTTTTATTCTTCTAAGCATATATGTGATTGTGTGCCCAAATATTCTAACATCATTCTTTCCCTACCACAGCCCCCCCCCAGAGTTGGCGACCACACGCCTGCAGAAACAGGACCTCAACTTCTTCATCCAACTGGAAAGTACGCAACAGCATGTCTGTTGCAACGTGCCTCATGCCTCAACAAGCTATAGGGGCATCTGGCTATTCCCTGATCTCTCCAGGTGAAAACTAAATGCACATGTCAAAAAAACGATCAGGGCGAGTCCGGATATGGAGTGACCCACTATTTTATTACACTTGCTATCTTGACCAACAACAAATTGAATAGATTAAAGCACTACGCGATACAGATTAATAAACAACATACATTCCATATGAACAAAAAACTATCAACAATACTGAAAAGACTAATAAAATAATAAAAGATGAAATCCTAGCTATACAGCCCCTAAAAATTATCTGGGGCAGTGTATGACTACATATGCCACATTGATCCGCCTGTGCAACAGTATTAAGGCCCTGATTCATGGAATTATTTGCGTGTAAAACGGGGATTTGCGTGCCATTCTGTCCGCAAATCCCCATTCGTCAAACATGGATTGGCGAGCATGTTGGCATGCGAATCAGGGCCTACGAATTGAAGACTGTGTGCAGGTGCGATTGCCAACCCCAACACCACACAGAGTTCAATTCTTAAGGTGTTGCGATCTGCCCGAATATTCGAACATCACTTTTTACGAACATCATTTTTTTGCTCTAAAATGGCCCCCGAAGAGGTGACCACTCGCTTGTTGAAACAGGACCTCGACTCCAGCATCCCACACAGAGGCACTGCCAATGATGCCGTATATTCTGCCTTCATCAGGTTGGATCTCTGTGGAATATGACACTACAGTTTGAATCATACATGTCTCTCTCGCTTCCTTTCTCTACATGATTTCCCTACGCCCCTCTCTCTCTACAGTGATGTCTCTGTCTCTCTCTCTCTCTCTCGCTGTATCTCTCTCTCTCTCACCCTGCCACACAAAAGCATCTGTTACAATGAGTTTCTAAAATGAAGCTCATAATCCAGTAACAAAAATTACCCAGTGTTTTCCCACTACCACATCTTATCAAGGTCTAAGGGAGGAATATTATTCGATCAGACTCGTTTCTTTTGCACTTTCCAGTGGTCCAGGCAAAGTCTGAGCGTCTATGGTAGAGCTGCATTATAGTGTTAATGGCACATGGGGCCTCATTACGAGAAGTGCGGTAAAAATGGGGTCATTACCGGCATGGAGGAACTTGCGGGTCCATGCTCGTATGACGCCGCTAATAGCAGGTGATTACGAGTGCGCGAGCACGCGCAAAACCCCATGCCAGTAATGGCCATACCGCCTTCCTATTTTCATTACCTCCATTCTCGTAATGAGGCCCATGATCTTATGACCCAACTACATGACACTCATTGGCGTAAGAAGGACTTTTTTTAACTATGTTTATCATTTTATTTTAAAGTAACACACACCACAGACAATGGGGGCTTGTTCAAGGCTTGTTCAAGGTACAATTTGTGCAATCTTTGCAAACAACGTAAACTCAGAAACATACCACGCCGCGATACCCCAGGGTCTGGGCATGTAACAAATGAAAAAATAAAATAAATAAAATCAAAATACAATAGAAACAGCACAAGAAAAGCCAAAAAAAACAAAAGGGTGCCGACCACAGAATCGGGTCCGGAATAAATTGAGTATATAGCCAAGCTCAACAAAGAACCAAAACAAACACACCATAAGACCTGCGTGTGCCACCTCGGTCCACAGTCCAAGTGATCCATGCCAGGGCCAAGACCTGCTTGTGCCCCCTCGGTCCAGAGTCACAGTGATCCATGCCAGTGCCTGCCCCCTACATCTCATAGGCCCGTGGATGGGGGAGGGTTCCACATGTGTATGCCATCCCAGTGTAACCTTCTACGGGGGCATGTCATCTGAAAACACAAACATCTCCTGCCAGACGGCCACATAATCACTAATTCCTTTCATGTCTCTGTGTACCGCTCTGTACCAGACAGAAGTCTCCGCCATTGCCCATCTATACAAATCACTCTACCACGCTGCATCCACATTGGGACTCTCCTGCGCCTTCCAGGCCATGGTAATCCTGCGTTTGGTCAACAGACAAAGTCTTTAATTCTGATAATATGTGTGGTGTGTTCCTTCCCCGTTGGAAACAGCCTCAGGTGTCCAGGAATGCACCTCGATACCCCCATGGACCACTTTTTCTGCAATTGCCCCACAGTACCTCGCAACCACCAGACAGCTCCAGAACATGTGCAGCCTATCTGCCGCATAGGCCGCACATCTAGGGCAGACCTGCTGCGCCGCCCCCGTTATTTGGGGAATTCTGCGTGGGGTCATGTACGCCTTATATGTAACAAATAGTTGCAATAATTTGAAGCAGGCGTTCATGGAGCCTGTCCTGGTCTAAATCAAAACCCGGGCCAATTTTACGATGTTAAAGTTCCTGCCCAGTTCCGCCTCCTATTGCAAACACACCCTTAGAGCAGGCTCCAGCATCTTACTGGAAACCAGTTAATATATTCTTGAGACAACAAGGCCTCTCCCAGAAATATCACACATGGCTTGCAATGTTGGGTCAGACGCCATCCCCTCACCGAGTTCAGGCCACCTTTTCCTGCTCGCTCTCACCAGGCCTGAATGCAACAGGAACTGCCTTTGTGTAGGTCTGTGGCCTGGGTTAAACTGCTAAAATAAACCAACTCCCCATCCTGTAACAAGTCTCCCACCGTGGTCAACCCCTCAGTCTCTAAATGTCTTCTGATTCCACGTGCCTTGTTGGATCCTGTCATCACTTAGCCCACCAGGGGAATGATAGGGGAGTCCGGGTCCACCACCCCCAGCAGCTTCCATAACTTACGCCATAGGGTCCTCCTCAACTGCAAAAGGTGAGGCCAGCATGAAAATGTTCCCTTATGTAGCCCGAGCGAACGTCTGAAGAAGGCTTATCCCATGACGAACTGCAGCTGTCCTGCCAAATACTTTAAGCTCAAAGTGAGGCAAACAAGCCCCACCATCCCTACAGTCCCCCTGCAGGGTCCCCAACACAATCCTGCACCTCTGTCCCCCCAGACAACAATAATGTAACAGACGCAGGAGTACCACCATTTTCAGGAGTGCCACTCTGCCGATCATCGCCAATGGGAGCTTCTGCCAGAAATCCACAGACGTAACAATCCCATCCAAAGCCTTCTGTGTGTTATGTGTGTGCAAGGCAGGAAAGTCATGTCGTACTGTCGAACGGAAAATTATATCGTGCCTCCTATTGTGATGAATATATGTATATTGGCCTACGTCAAGCTGCTTGTAAGCCACTTGCGAGGAAACCCGCGTTGCCAGGTCTTGACCTTAGAATCAATGTAAACCACCATTTTAGAAACATCCGCCATTTTAGGTTCTCGCTCTTAAAGTCACCCTGTGTTCTAAGATGGTGGACAATGTCATTCCGAATGCAACATGGCCGTCTTGACCTCTGTGTATAAACTAATGTATAACTTGCCTGCAGGCTACATGTTGGGGTCATGAACTGAGACCTTGTCCTTCGCTGACCTGTGTGTAGAGGATTACTTGCGCTAACAAAGCTAATCCACAAGCACATGTTAAACACAATGTATTCAAATACTGAAATGTGAACACTTGTTTGACTATATTGTATAAAACTGTTTAAGAAGGCTTAACATGAAATCCTAAGATACATTGTCGCCATTGTGTGGTGTTAAGTGAATACATTAAAGGTAAACCCTAAGTGCACAGATGCGTGAACTCGGCACGAACCCTAGATCCGTAATGTATGAACAAATATTAACTGTGAAATGGGTTGAACATCGTGTTTTCAAGGGTATAAAGGGAGCGACTATTCTAATGTACAGTCCCACTCACTGAGCACACCGAACCATGCTGGAGTTCGCTGTGTTGTACTGAGGGCCGATAGCTATCTGTTGCTTTGTCCCTTGAAACTGTTCAGTATAAAATAAAGCTCTTTGTATGTTCCTTTGTAACCCGTGCTCCGTGTATTTCCTTTTGGGGTACTCAGCCTCGATATCTTCTTTTTGTTTTCACAGTACATTCACCCCAAGGGATCTGAAAGTACCATCACCCAGGGAAAACCTAGCTTGACAGCGAGCCGCTACATTGGCCCTGCAGCCCGGGCAGTAGGAACAGCCAGGACTTTGATCAACCGATATATATACCTGAAACCTCAGAAAATTGGTCTTTCACATTGAGTTGGTGTTGTAAGTCGTCTTCTGGATTTGTAATATAGAGGAGCATATTATATGCGTATTACGAAATTACATGTCCAACCCCATCCACCGCGATTCCCGCCTCCAGATATTCAGACCTAAGGAAGACTGCAAGTCTCTCCAATGCTAGGATCAACAGCATCGGGGACAACGGGCATCCCTGCATAGTGGTTTTACCGTGCACCCACTCCTGGGAAATCTGTCTGCCCGTACACACCCTGGCATCGTATGGAGTACATGGGTCCCAATACATGTACATGGGACTCCATGCGAACCCACCGCAGAAAACCATCCCCAATGCCAAAATAGTGCAATGACTTATACAGCCAGTCCCATCGGACCGAGTCAAAGGCCTTAACAGGCCACTGCACCCTCCAAATCCAAATTCCTAGTACTATCTATAATATGATGTAGCCTCCGGAGATTCATGTGGTTCTCCTGCCGGGCACATATCCCCTCGGATCCACCTGTATCAGAATGCCTATCACCCTCTTCAGCCTGGCTGCCAAAAGGGCCGTAAGAATCTTGCAATCTTTATTGACCATAGAAAGGGTCTGTACGAGCTGCATTCTAGCAGAGGCTTATGGGGTGTGAGCACAGGGACAATTATTGATTCCCTCAGGCTGCTGGGTAACTTCCCCATCTCATATGCCTCCACAAGTGTCTCCAAAAGCCGAGGAGCCAGCCTCTCTGCACATTCTTTCTACAATTCCCTGGGCAGGCCATCCGCTCCTGGGGTTTTGCCCGGTGGTAGTTCCTGTATCACCGCCAGTAGCTCTTCAACTGAGAGCGGGGCATTTAACATCGCCTTCTGATATGGCTGGAACTGAGATAGTTCTATGTATGACAGGACCTCAGCAATGTCAGTGCTGCAGGCCTCTGCTCCAGATGAATATGATATGATAGGTTATTTATAACGAGCTTAATACTCAGAAGGTTCTGAGTGCAGACCCGGGGATCGAACTTGTGTTGCTCTGTGTCGTCTTGCCTCCAAGGTGAGAGCGTTGCTCCTGAGCTATCCTCCCTAGACAGCGGGCAGAGGCTCTGCTAGATGACACTTTTCAAGACCATCTGGTTGAGAAAATTGAATGCAGGGTCTCAAAGTATTTAGCGATGACCATATTGATCTCCTCGTGGTCATGCCGAACTCCCCCATGTTCATCTCTGACAGTCACGTCCCCAGCTTTCCATCCCATCCACGCAGCCCTATCTGTCCATTTTAGTCTCCCTTCCATATCTGTGAGCGAATCCAGCATCTCCCTCTGGAGCCCCACCCATTTTGCTTATCGCCTCACCCAGCACCACCATCTTAAAAGCTTCCCATAGAGTGCCCGTCCCCTCCACACTATCGTGATTAATGTCAAAACATGAGTCAATCGCCTCAACCAGATGGTCTGGAAAAGTGTCATCTAGCAGAGCCTCTGCCCGCAGCCTCCAGGCAGGGATTGGTGGTCTGCAAGATCGTCTTGACAATGTGGCCATCAATGGTGCGTGATCAGAAAGGATCCTGGCCTAATAGGTTACTTTCGTGAATTCCCCTAAGGAGACCCATCCTATGAAGATAAAATCTATTGGAGTGTACCCCCTATGCAGGGCCAAAAATTACGATTGGGCCCTTTCCACTACATGCATCGCCCTCCATGTATCTATCAACTCCAGGTCCTCCAGCAATCTCTTTAAGGCTTTCGCAGGTGAGGCGTGCCTCTTATATTTATCATCCAACCTATCAATTAGCAGAAAAAAGAGGGGGCGAGGTGCGCACGCTAGTTCCCAGCTTTGTGTACCTTCTACAGTTCAGTTGGTCTTCTCCTCCAAGCTCTTTCATGCCTCTTGCAATCTTCAGGGAGGCAGTCTGTTCAGGTGTTGCAGATTAGTACCAATTTTGGCCTCAGGGAATTCTGGTAGCTGTAGTCAATGCTGGTAGCCAGGAACCAACTCCCCTCCAATTGCACAATATAAATCCCACGGTGGGGGGAGGGAGGAAAACCAGCATTGTGGCTCTCCTAAGTGGGGCATGGGTCACACTGGTGCTGCGCCTCTGGTGCCCGGGACTCCTGAATCAATATTTTAAAAAAAGAGGGGGTGAGGCACGCATTCTAGTTCCCAGCTTTGTGTACCTTCTGCAGTTCAGTTGCTCTTCTCCTCCAAGTGCTTTCATGCCTCTTGCAATCTATCAATTGGCGGGTCCAGCATGCATCGTCTCTTTTGATTTGTAGGACCCTAATGGGGACAGTGGGTGCAATCCACACCAGTACCCCTTTAGCATACAACTGCCTGCCCCTCTTCCCAGCAAGCTTACTCTGCCTGTCTCTGGTGAGAGGTTCTCCTGTAATGGAGCTATCCCCAGTCTCATTCTATGCAAATATGCAAACACCCTGAGTCTCTTGATATAGCCATGCAAACCACAGACATTCCACTTAACCACACTCACACTACCAGTCATACTCGCACATCCTCGAGTCTAGATTGTTCCCATTGACCCCACATACCCCCTCACTGGTACCACCTCCAAGCTGCCCACACCATGCCCCCGTCTTCTCACCCCATCACCCTATCCATTCTCAATCGCAGCCTCAGCCACATGACAAACTCTAGGCACCAGCAGAAATAACAAACAAAAAACAATCTCCCTAACTTCAGAATACCCGAACCCACCACCAACTATTTAATACTGGCCCAATAGCTACAATGATATTCTGGCCTATCTGCATTCCACGCACCGCCACCCTGCCACCAGGTGACGCGCTGCAGCTGATACCTTCAAACTCGTATCCACATAGAAAGTGTTCAACGAATGTGGGAAGGCGCCAGCCGCAGCCACGGCAGGAAGCTGACCCCTCCCGCCCTAAAGGGAAAAGAAGGGAGCTAGTCACCAGTCTCCCGCCATTAGCCAATCTAAAATTCCCTTACGTGATAGTCCGTTACACCCCCACACAGAGCAGCGACCACAGTCAGCATTCATTGTTCTGCAGTGCCGGTAGCTGTGCTATGTCCACCGCATCCATCCAGTTATGTACCACTGTAGTGTCCTCAAAGAAGATCAGCCATCATGGAGCACTTTCCGCTTCGCGGGGTAGATAAGCGTATAGTAGAGGTTGGCCCTCCGCAGCCATTCTTTGGTGGCGTCAAATGCTGCCCTCTTCTGCTACACCAGCTGTGTATAATCCGGATAGTCAGCTTCAAAGACTCTCTTTCTATCACTCCCCATTCCCTTGAAAAAGCCAGTATCTGCTCGCTACCTTTAAAGTTCAGGATCCTAGCAATCAGCGGCCTCGGAGGCACACCAGGCAGCAGTCTTTTAGCTAAGGATCTGAGGGCCCTGCTCCACCATGAAGCCTTGTGTCAGCGTTCCAGGGCCCACCTCCTGCAACAACAAGTTCTCCAAGTAGGAGGTTGCGTCCCCCCTCTGCTCCCCTTCCGGCAAACCTAGAATCCGGACATTATTCCTCCTAGCTCTGCCTTCAGCATCTTCTGCACGATGCTCCAGAGCCGGCACTCTCTCCACCAGCGAGGCCACACCTCTGTTTGTTTACTGGCAATGTTGGTCCTGTTCTCCTGCACCAAGCTGATCTGCCAGGGACTGCACATCTTGCCGTAATAGAACATCGTCAACCGTGACCATTTCTATCTTATGTTCAAGGGAGGCCTGTAATACTGTGATCGCTGCCAGTATTCACTCTCCTCCCTGCTGGCTCATGCAAGCGGACAGGGATTTCCCCCCCTGAGGCAAGGGTGTTTGCGCCCATCCTTATGATTGAAGGCCTCCATGCTTGTCTGCTTTACCCCACTCCTACTGTGATTGGCCGGCATTTGTAGTACGTGTTAAGCAGTGGACTGAAGGATTCCTCCAAGGTTGGTGCTCTCCACACTGGTCTCCCTCTCCTACCACAGCTCAGCAATGCTTGTGACTCCCTGCACCAGCGTCCAGAGCCAATGCCCCCTCCTGAGCAGGAAAGCGATTCACCATGATCTAAGGAACACCGCCATAGAAGCCGCAATGCCGTTGCCTGCTGTGCCTGCTCTGCGTTCTGTACAAGCACCCTTGTTGCGCCGCTGACAGTGAAGCCCTCCAGATGCAACTCAGAAATGGTTCCAATGTCAGGAAACTGACATGTTTATAGGCCTATCGTTAAGGAACCGGCGCAAGCTCACTTGAAGTGCTGCTCACCGCATGGCTGCTGGCCACGCCCCCCCTCTGGAGAGCTACATGTATGTGTGCCTGGCCACATGTGATGAACCCACTTAAGGGACAGAGGTGCAAGCTTTCTCTTCTGCTGCACAACAGCAAATTGCATGCAGAACAATTGGCAAGTGTCAGTATTTTAGGGCCAGTAATGAGGAAAGAACAATGCACTCTTTTCTCACATAACTACTTTATTTATGCTCTAGTTTCTTAAACATATGCTGCAACACAGCTCTCTAATTATGTCCTATAAGTCATGGGTGTCGAGTGCATGCCGTTTTGCATGTCCGTACATATTATAAAACAAGACTACAAGTACCAGAATGCAATCTGATGTGAGCCAAAAAGTTGGGACTGGTTGATTATTCTACCCTGAAAGGGGACAACTTGGGAACTGTGGGTTATCCTGCTTTCAAGGGTCTATAGCACCCCAGACTACATCTGTGATGGGAGGATGGTAAGGTGGATGGGTGCCACTTCTAGGCACAGTAGATATCATCTCTGTCCATGCAGAGAATGGTATGTATTGAGGCCTCTGTGTTGTCAATAAGTTGCAGGATGCGAGTGCGAGGTTCAATGCACTATGAAGGAAGTGGAGAGTGCAATCAAGATATTGCTTGCTCAAGACATTGTTGCCTTCCTATCTCCTACTTTACTATGGCACTGTTGCTTCTTGTGCTGCTCTGGAAGTAGTGCAATTGTGGCTATGCCAGGCTCGACTGATCATTCTGCCCAATGGGTAGCTGATCTTACTGACAACTGTTGTTGCGTTGTATTTTTCGTCTTATACTCAAAGTTCCAGTTATTCAAGGACTAGCAAGAACTGCCTGGCTACTTATCCTGCCTCTTGTCCTGAGCACTGTTTGCTGAAACAGTGACTAGTTAGCTAAAAATCTATGCTATTTATCCTACTGATGATATGTTTTGCACCAGCTGTTTCCTTCCACGCGCCTGTCATGTTTTGAGGATGTCCTCTTTACATTGTTAGTGGAAGCGACATGTTCTGCAGAAATACCTTAGTTCAACCGAAGATGCAATGGAAGCGATAAGTTGTTCTCCTAATTATATTTTGTAAATTGCACATTTTGGATGGCCATGTGTTGCCAGGGATGGCATGGATGTCAAGGGAGCCTCACCCTATACAAGGGAACTGGTATATTCTAGTTATACTCGATTAGTCCTTCCGACACCCTGAGGCCTTTCCCATGAGAAGTAACAGCGCTCACCGCTTTATCAAGCGTCTGATTCCACATTCCCAAAAAGCTCCTCACTCACCAGAGACCTCCTTACATGTCCTGAGCTATGGGGAAATAAACAAACTCCCCCAAGTAGACACCCATCGAACCTCTATCAATCACCTGCACAGCAGTGGCTTAGGGGAGTGCTTCAACCAGACTTTAAACTACTTCCTTCAGTAGCTAGTGTCCGAAGACACCAGAACCTGGGATGAGGTATTATCCTGGGCCCTGTTCATCACCAGGAAACAGCCCAGGCCTCAACTAGCTTCTCACCCTACACGTTGGTCTATGGCCAGGTTGCAGTAATGCCCTAGAAATCCTGAAGAAAGGCTGGGAAGGAGTCAAGGAACACAAAAGCAAGACTGGAGTGTTTATCCAAGCCCCTCAAGTGTGGCTAAACCCTATGGAAAACTTGGCCCAGCAAAAGTCACAATCAGCCAAGAGAATCAGAAACACCAAAAGAGTCGAGGGGCACAACTGAGCTGCTTAAATGTGGGAGGCCTAGTGCTTGCCCTTCTTCCCAGCCTGGAGAAGAAACTCATGGCAAAGGCTGTGTAGCATCACACAAGTACTCAGTGATCATACCAACAGATTGTGGCAAGGAGACCGCCAAAATACCAGTCCTTCATACCCTGTCAACTGGTTAAAAGACTGATGGGAACCAGAAGTGCTTGATCTGAACCCCACCAGCCCCTGTTCGAGGCCATCCCACTAGGGCCAATAGCCACATCAGAACCGATTGCACAAAATCTCTCAGCAATGCAAAAAGCCATATGGTGGGGCTCTAATAGGAACTTCTCAGATGTTTTCTGTAACAGGCCATGGGGGGCTCTTGGGTTTCTCCATCGAATGGAACTGTCCCACGGACGTCTGTTTATTTCCGACCATACCGCTGTACGGCAAGATCTCCAGACAAGAACAAACAATCCTCTAAGGAAAAAAGCTTGGTGCACCTGTTTGCAAGAAAAACAAGATGTATTTATATGCAAAAGGAAAAAGGCGACAGATGGTCCTGTAGAACCAAACTAACGCTGAGCTCTCGGTTAGTTCAAAGAAAACATGGCATTATAAGGAGAGACATTGTCACTGATGACGCACACAGTATACAGTGCTCATCCCCCACCCTCATTGGCTACCTCCTATATACATACTACCAGCCCCCTATAGTCTCTCGACAAATTGCCCGCATTCAAATCTACCCCAGCCCTCTAACACATGGTCCACTACTCCATCACCTTGGTTCTAACGGCCTGATTGGCAGACCTCCACGAAATCTGCTCCCCCCATTGGCCTAGTCACATGGTGTGCACCTAGTCATTAATATGAGCTCAGTGGATAACTCTGAGGTCAAATTGGTGCTTTAGAATAACGGAGTGCTTCTCTTGATATCAGACATGCAGCGGCCTCACCATGCCTCCTCGTTGTGGGACTGTATTTGTTGTCATCCCCTCTTGCTCCTCATATTACAAATTCCAGAATGCTTCACTCCTTGCTCCCCCTCATCAGCTGCTCCTCCCCGGAGCTTCTCCTGGGCCTCTCGAGGACCACACTAATTAGTCAAATTCTGATGGAATTAGGTGCTCTGTTTTATGTGCATCTGGCAGTTCAAATAGGATGGCCACTATTCTGGGGGGCGCTAATGCTCATAATCTAGGCCATGCCTTTTGCCAGCTCCGGATCTTTCACTTGCTCCCATGAGTTTATCCTTCGGGACGGGAGCAACCCAGACCGTGCTCGGCCATTGATATTCCTTTCTGGCTCTGCAGGCCCATAGCTCGATGCAATTACATTTTTGAAGGCGTCTGTGCCAATTTCACAGCTGGGATTGGGATGGGAAGGTGATTGAAAACTTGTTACCACACTATGTTACTACCTTCATCAGCGCCTGCAACTGTTACGCTCACCTGGTATCCACATGGATGCCACCCAGCCCTGGTTGGATGATTTGCACTCTCGAACCCTCTCCCGGTCCCTTGGTAAGGCCTCTGGTTAAAGATGGGTCTACAAGATAGGAGAGCTGGATTCAATACCAGATTGTCTTTATGTTTTCCCACCTCCCTTGGCCTCAACTCCTTCCTCCCCCTTGGGCCTTCTCCTCACCTTAATATTGTAAGAGGTGGATTCCCCGTCCTGCTCCTCATGGCAGGGGTGAGTAGATGTGGGGGGCGAGCAGCGACCAAGTTACTTCACTGGTGCAAGCCCCCCTGTGGGAATCCAGGCCTGCTGCAACTCCGTAGGTCTGCTGATTTACAGTCTTTATATGCAGTTCTTATGTTGCTCTTAGTTCAAATAATAATGTCTTGCTTCTTTCCTTTTAGGTATGTAAAGGTATTTTGATGTTATCATGCAGTTTGAAGATGAGCATGGGCCGGTAGGCGAAAGTGTGGTGTGCGCGATGCTGTCCGGTGAGTAATGCGCGATGCGCGGCGCTGTTTCGCCTTTTATATTGCTAACCTGTGTCTTTTCTCTCCTTGCAGGTTGCGATGTTCCTCGCCGAGCGCCGTAATGTTCCAGCAGTGATACTGACCAGGAGATGACTACCCAGGTAAGAATTGTGTGGCTTTCTTCATTCGGGAAGAAACGTGAGTAAACGCTTACTAATGCTGTCTTTCGTTCTCCTCTTTCCAGATTATGGTATTCCAGGATGCATGCGGTGCCGGATGATGGAGTTCGTACCTTCAGGTGAGTGGAACTGAAGTCGGCGATGGTTTGAAGACAGGATACTGTTCCAGGTAAGTTTCGTAGTGTTCTTTCTCTCTCTGCAGGTCCTTAGTTTCAGGTAAGCTGGCATCAAAGAACTGGACACGGTGAGCATTACCCTGCCCACAGGAGAATAACGCAAAGCATATTCTGCTGTTTGGGTGTGGTTTAAATAGTCTCAGGTAAACTAGTCCAGGTAAAATAGTCCCAGGCCTGCCACACCCAAAGTAGTCCAGGTAAAGTAGTCCCAGGCCTGCCACACCCAAAAGACTAGACCGCATAGCTCAGTTCCTTGTAACTGAGCTATGTGTGTGCCTCCATGTTAGCTGAACCCCCCCAAGTTAAATAGTCCCAAGTAAATAGTCCCATTCTAATGTTGGTCTTCATGATGTTTATGAGCCTGGTGCTAGGACTGACTCCAAGAGAGTCTTGGATGAGGTTTTAATGCCTTTGACCTGGCCATAACTGGAAGGCTGACTTGCCAGTGAGGGCCAGGGGCAAGGGTCATGACAGCAACATACTAGGCCTCACTTCAAATATGGCAGTGCTTCAGTTTTTCTCACATAAGGGACCAGCACCTAAGATTAATCTTTTTACATTATATTTCAACTACTGTACTTCAGTGGCACTCATGCCCCCTACCAGGGCCTACGTATGTTTGTTTGTTTGTTTTATTACTTGTATTGCGCACCAGACCCAGGGGTAACCAGGCACATTGCATTTGACAAATTACAGCTTAGTTACAGAAACACAAGGGCAAATATGGAGACAGAAATATATACGAAGGCAAAAATAATGGTACACGTATTTACAGTCCTACTCAGACAGGCAGTAAATGCTGAGATAAGTGTGTGCAAAAATACAAACAGTGGAAGGACATGCGGAATAGGGGCAGTTAGTGGTCTATTGTTTGTCCGCGTCTTTGATCCACCTTGTAAGGTTATGTCGGAAAGTGGGGTATGGTTGATCTGTCCGCAAGGTGGATTGGAGGGAGTTCCATAGTTGGGCTGCTTTGACCTGGAAGCTACAGCCACCAACTCTGGACAATTTAAATCTGGGTGTTGAAATGTTGTTGGAGTTAGAGGATCTGGTGAGTCTTGTTGGATTTATTCTTGTGAATCTCGTAGAAAGGTAACGTGGTGCGGCATTGTTTAGACATTTGTAAACAAGTGAGGCCACTTTTAGCTGGATTTTCTCATGAGTTGAGAGCCAGTTATTGGCTCTTCTAAATTCAGTGATGTGGACTCTTCTGGGAATACCTAATGCTGCTCTAAGTGCGTTGTTCTGCAAGATTTGAATTCTTTTGATAACTTCCTTACTGGCCCCAATGTAGAGCAAGTTGCAATAGTCCAACTTTGATAACACGAGCGCTCTTGCCAGTGTGATGCGGCTATTGTTGGATAGGAAGGGTTTGCCTGCTCTCATCAATTTACAGGTGTAAGCGGTGGCAGAAGCCATCGCGTTGACCTGCTTGTTGAGAGAGAGGGTAGAGTCCAAACAGAAACCCAGAGTTTTTACCACGTGAATGGAGTTGATTTGATTGTTATCAATGTTAAAAGAGGAATAGTTAGGACTGAGTGTAGAGGGTGTGCCAAGGATAATGATTTCAGTTTTGTTGTCATTCAGGCATAGTCCATGAGTAGCCATCCATGCCTGGATGATGAGATACACTCTGTTCACCAAGGCCAAATCCTTATCATAATCACCAGTAAGTGGGAGGAGAATCTGAGTGTCATCTGCATAGTTAGTGTAGGTGATACTAAGAAGGTCCAGATCATCGAAAAGGGGCTTCGTGAAGATGTTGTAGAGTGTGGGTGAAACACAAAATCCCTGGGGCACACCACATGTGATGGGGATAGAATCTGCTGCCGCTGTGGCGGAGAAGACTCACATGGTCCTATTATTGGGGAAGGATTGGATCCATGCTGTGGCTTCTTCAGAGAAGTGCAACGCCATGTCCAGATGCCTACAAAGGACCTTGTGGTCGACGAGGTCGAATGCAGCTGATAGGTCCAGAATGAGGAGTAAGGCTGGTTTCCTTTGATCCCTCAGCTCGTTGATTTGTGCCTTTAGGTCTAAGAGGGCTGTTTCGGTCTCGTGCTGAGGATGGAAGCCAGACTGCCGTACTCCTAGCAGGTGGTTAGTTTCTAGGTGTTTCTGTATTTGTGAATACGCCACTTTATCTATGATTTTTAGGAGGAATGGCACGGTAGTGATTGGGCGGTAATTCGCGGGTATGGCTGGGTCTAAGGTCTGTTTTTTTAAACAGTGGAAGTACACAGGATTCTTTTAGATTACTTGGGATAGACCCTGTTTCGAATGAGGCATTGATCATTTTTGATATGTAGGGAGCCAGGACTCTGGCTGCGTCCTTTATCAGTTGGGCTGGACATTGGTCTCCCTGGCAATTTGATGGTTTGAGTGACAGTATAATTTTTTCAGTCTCAATAATGGATACTTTGGAGAACTTGAAACGAGGAGTGTCAATGCTATTTTTAGGAGGGGTGATAGTTATTTTGGGCATGGTATCCAGACTAAGTGAGGATTTTGTCTTGGCAATTTTGGATTGGAGAGTTGTCACTTTGTTAGCCAAGGTTTGCTGGATATTGGTGCACCATAGTTTGTCTTTGACACAGTTGTCTGGTGCCGGGATGAGAGATTCTATTTCCTTTAAGATGATGAAGAGTTCCTTCATACTAGAGTTGGCTTGGGCTATTCTAGCGTTGTAGGTTTCCCGTTTAGCCGACAGTATTTCCTTTTTGTAGAGGGTAGATATATCCCTCAGAATGCTTTTATTTTCTTCAGAGGGTTGTAGTTTCCATGCGACCTCGCATTGCCTTTTTTTGGTACGAAGTGTTTTCAGGTGGTGGTGTATATATTCATGACTGCTACAAAGCAACTATGTTTGTTATTCCCAATTCACGTGTTCTACCCCCCTGAAGCCACACACGTTCGATTTCTCATGCAGTAATATATTTTCCACAGCCTAAATCATTTGGTTGGGCATGGGAGCTTGACGTGCATAACAACATTCCCCCTTTTAGTTAATCCTTCATTAACTAACCCAGCTGCTTCTCTTTTTGTATCTTAATCATCTTTGGGAACCCATGCCCAACATATGTGACGTAGGCCCAACCCCCCGGGCATACTGTTCAGTGGTACATGGGAGAAAAATGCAGCCCCCATCCCCCGCTAAGTCAATACAATATTCTATATCATTTTCAGGATCCGGTGGGGGTTATATTATGGTCCCAGGGGGATTCAGAGGCCAATCAATTGCTACCATACATAATGCCTGTCTTTTATGATAGGAGGTGCCCTTATCAAGACCATCATCCTTGGCACTGTTCGTGAGAGTCTCTGTGCAGATTTGGAGTATCATTTGGCACGTGCAGAACATCACCCGCAGGAGCGCCACGATAGGGACCAGTATTTTCACTGCTGCTCCTAGCCATGTTGGTGCCCACGAGAATATTGTATCAAACCAATCTTCAGCCTCCACTGCTTTAGTCCCCATGTCTGTCTTTAGCTTCTGTAGAACCCCTATGATGTGTGACAGGGACCCATTGTCAGCATCATTTGGAGGAATGTATTTGCAACACAACAATGCAATATCCTTGATTAATTCTCTAATGGAGTGGGTACCACATTTACTCAAATAATACTTATTTTGTAAAAACTTGGTAATATGTTATGTGGTTCTGTAGCCAAAGAATCCCTTTTGCACTGAGGGCTACAGATACAATTTTCTAAATGCTCTTGGGTGGTTCTAACCCAACATATTGGAAGGATCTCTTGTGTGGATTATAAACACAATCATTTTTCTAAGGAAATCTTCGGATTATTCAATGTACTTTTCCAACAGTTGTTAAACTCTCCTAGATATATACGACAGGTAAAATTACACTCTTTGCTGAGACCGGTGGTACCCATTTTAGAGTATAAAAAAGTGGACACTCGAACAGATCGTTTTCACCCACAGATCGGAGCAGAGGGGCTCCAGACGTAGGTTAAGGAATAACAACAACTAGAACCACAGTATTTGTATGTACAGAATCACCCATAGTTGAATATATTTTTAACATATCCTAGGACCTTTATAGTAAAGCCTCTAGGAGTACAGAGACCACCCTTTGAGTATCATTCAGAAGCATATGATACCACAGGTGGGACTACCTACCTCACTTGCTTTCATTAATCTGATTGTTTACATTTTCTCTACCATTTGCAAAGAAACAACCAAATAAGTAACTTACGCTTATTGGTTCATAAATATCAGCACAGGGCATGTAGGCACCCACACTTGATCATGTTTGTTATCATAATTTTGATCGCATTAACAACCATATTTTCGCTGGAGATAAGAATTGATCAGATAAATTATCATTATATTTATCTATTTTTATAGATCAGAATCCCTGAAGATGGTAAAAATGCCCGAAATGCATTGGATTAATATTTGCCTGTGCCATATTTGGTTAAATAATCATTTATATGAAAATGAAAGTGTATTAAAAGTCTAATATTAATAGTTGAATGTGAATACTATGGTCTCAAATGTATTTTCTATAAATTCAAAAGTATATTTAATAATCAGAGGATTTCCTTAGAAAAATGATTGTGTGTATAATCCACACAAGAGATCCTTCCAATATGTTAGGCTAGCACAACCGAGAGCATTTTGAAAAATCCAGTCTTCTTGCACACGCCCCCCCTTCATAGCCATCAGTAAGCCCAGAATTTATCGGTTTTGAGGGTCATCAACCATATCAGGCTCATCTCACTTTTGATCTGAGTCATCCGTGTTCTGTGCCATTTGTTAACTGGATCAAATCCCACTGCATGAATTGAAGCCATTTGGCATTTGCTGCAGCCTGGACCCCTGGTAATAGAAGAGAGTCAAATGTGAGGGGTCAGAAATGAGAGGCAAACACAAAGTTGTACTGTTTTCATTATCAGACATCTTTATTAAACCAAAAGGGTTGGATGAAGGCCTCTCTGTCCCTATTCTGAAGAGGGTTTCCCTACCAAAGAAACTAAAACTAAAGACCAGTCTGTGTCCAGTCAGCATACTTGTAAACTGTCCTTGAGTACCTATCTGACCCTCACATTGAAAACAAACAACAAGGGTGAAAGGAAAGGTGTTTGAGTTATGTTTGGCAAAAAGTGTTCACAACTAAAGCAATTAAATGACTTCAACAAAAAAAGTATTTTCCAAAGAGAAATGCTTGGATTTAGAAGGTGGTTCCCTTCCCATGGATATTTAGGTCGGATGGCAAAAGTGTCTTTTTCAAACCACAATTCCTTAAGGATGGCAAAAATGTTTGCTTCATACAACAATTCCTCTAGGATGGTAAAATGTGTTTCCTTCAAACAACAGTTTTTTAAGGATGGCAAAAAGGTTTGTCTTTCAAACAACAGTTCCTTAAGGATAGCAAAAGTGTATTTTCCAAACAACAGTTCCTTGAGGATTTGTATGCTCAGTTCAGAGAGGTTCTTATGCAAACGATATGTTCCAGCTTTGGACTGAGTTCACGAACAGAAAATATCTTATTCAAACAAAAAACAACTTTCATGGATCTCCTCGTATACTCTCCTGCCAGGAATCTCCTTATGGGCTCTTCAGATCCCTGCTGTACTTTCCTGCTAGGCATCTTTCCCACATTGTCCAGTCTTTTCCAGAATACTGCGGTAAAGGTGCAAATTCAGCGCTGCCAAGGTGGTGTGCACCTTCCAGTTGAGGGAATGATGGACAATGGGGTTATCTCTAGAGGGGGGCATCAGTGACAGTTGCACCATATACCTTATGTACTGCATGCGCAGGTGCGGCTAGAGAAGTTTGTAGGGTAGAATAGAGTGTGGGAACCCAGGAGGGATAGAGACCCCAGGACAGGGGCAATGGGAAGCAGGGGCAGTACAGCATAATATGACCTATACAAGTGCCATCCTGATATATAGGCCACAGGTTAGTAAGCCACTAGGGATTTCACACAGACGGGTCCTGTGATTCGGGGCAGAAATAAATTTCTCGAGCGCTCAGCCACAGCAGCACACTAGAGAAATGTTGCAAATCAGCAGTTCTGATACTATACTATAGCCACTGGGAGATGGGACCAGCTTATACATTTGAGGCCAGTGGGACAGGCTCCTGGGCACTCGCTGGGAAAGGACAACAGACAATTAATAAATACTGGTAAATAGAAGGAATATTACAGTGGGCTAAGCAGTTTCAAATCGCCCCTTGGCAGATGGGACTGGGAAGAGGGCTGTGGGCAGAGGGGGTGAGCCGGAAGGGGACCAAACAGGTGGAGAGTTTTGGTGTCCCAAGGGTGCAACAGTGTTTTGTGCCCTTGCCGATGTCAGAAGGGCACCTCATTGGTTAGATGCCGTGTGAATGTACTTTCATTGCCAAACCCAGGTTGGTTGATGTGTCTCATGGGAACTGGCCACTGGCAGGAGAATCCAGTTCTGATCGTCAGCAAAATGAGGTCATAAATTCTGTGTAATTGTGGGGTGGTGTGAGAAGGTTTGTGACATCATGTAGTGAAGCCGTAGGCACAAAGGGGTCAAGAGGGATTGCTTCAATTATGCTTCAGTAACATATGTCTAGCTAATGGGGACTGACATAGTCCCACCAATCAGCTTAATAGGATGTCTTGATATTTGCAACAGTTTCTGTTTATGCAAATAATGGGAGAACATATAAAATGTTTGGTCGCACTCTGCGTCTGGACCTACAATAAATTACTTGTTGTACGTTCCTTTTTGGAATACTTTGGTGTTTTTGACATTGCTTGCCTTTGGAGGAACCCTGATATATTTGGAGGCCCCAGGGAGATGCTCCGTTCCCTTGGCCAGCTGAGGGTATTCTGGCCACTCTCCGGGAGGGCACGGGTCAGGCGGGTGCAGACCAGTCTCATGTCCACCACCAAGGAGGTCCAGAAGATGCTTAGTTCACGAAGGTCTGCCTGGTCCTGAGCACCGCCCGCACTCAGGTGGAGGTGCGAGCCACAAGGAAGGCTTGGTGTGAGGCCTCTGTGCTTGATTTCACTGCTGTGGCTTAGGATGGGAAGGGGATTAAAACTTGTTGCCACAATATCATTCTTCTTTCACCAGGGTCTGCAACGTACTAGGCCTCACTTCAAATATGGTGGTGCTTTAGTATTTCTGCCGTCAGGGACCATGGCCTACGTTTATATCTGGGTACACTATATTTCAACTAATGTACTTTAGTGGCATTCGGCCCTCTACCTGGGCCTACGTATATATTCATGACTGCTACAAAGCAACTATGGTGGTTATTCACACTTGACGTGTTCCACCTACCTGCAGCCACACATGTTTGCTTTCTCGTGCAGTACTATATTTTTCGCTGCTCAAATCATTCGGGTGGACATGAAAGCATCCCAAAACTGCCTAACAGAAGCCAGCAGGAAGGTCATAGAGGAAGTTAAAAAGATGCATTATTTAGGAGTCACCAAACTGTCTGAAAACCAGTGGTCGTCATCAATGGTGTAAATTGACACTGCTGGTGAATCGCCTCCGGTATGGCCAATCAGAAATCCAAGTCTTACGCCTACCCTGTGCGGCGAATAAATTAAATGATTGTACAGGACCCACCGTGCCCCTGTGACTGAACTTAAGCATACATACATATATACATACATGCATATGAATGAACGTGTGTTGGTGATTTCTTAGAAGCAGGGTTGGGACCGAGTCAGTCACGAGGCAGGCTCACCTCAGAAGAACCTGCAAAGGTGTCGCAGATTCGTTCAAATGTCTGTCAGAGAACTCTGCAGCAGCACTCCCAGTCTCTGGGGCCCGCCTGCCTCTCATTTCCAATGGGGTTTTGCCATTATAAAACGCTTCTGTGAATTAGGCCCTTTGTGTTTGGAATTAGCTCATTTTCAGAGGCCAGTAGTGAAGCCATTACAGACTCATCTCTAGAAAGGCAGCCTCTTACCTTCATCCAGTTCCTTCCGTAGACCTGGAGGAACCGGTCCAAGCAGAAGTGGCACCAGACCTCCAGGCCAATTCCATTCCTTCATTTTAGAAATAAATCTCCATTACTTACCCGATGAGAGCCTAATAAACAGAAATGCAGTCATTATCTTTAAATGGCAATAATTAGAGCACTGTGTTATTTATGAAAGGGAGGGGCTAGAAATGAAAGGTCAGGCGCCTAGGCTTCTCAGAGGGCGGCAGTGCTGAGTTGTTGCTCTGTTTGGACCATTTCTGGCGGTTCAGGTCCATGGCAGGAAGTCATGTGACCATGGTGAGACAGTGGTGGTAGGATCCAGAGCTGTGCCGCGCAGGAGAACCCGGTATTCCTGCTGCACCCAGAAGTTGAATCCTGAAGTCCTCCCAGAAAGGGAATGTGGGTGTCCCAGGAACTTATGTATTTAGATGGATTTATCAAAAAGCCAGGTACTCCCAGTGGCGTCGCCAGGAATCAAATTTAGGAGGGGCACAGAGGGGGCCAAAGACAAAAGTAGGGGGGCACAGACAAAAGTAGTGGGAGAATATGGTCACTGCTCGTTTTAGGTATGGAAGTACAAGGGGGGCCACAGGGTTTTACAAGGGGGGCCTGGCCCCCCTAAGCTTCCCCTAGCGACACCACTGGGTACTCCCCGAGAGCGACTGTGCCCTGACACACGTCCGCGCTAGTGTTCAATGGTTTGACTAAAGGAAGGAGTGTATCTCAATGGAGCTGGGATAGTGACTGCTGGACTGGGCCCCCCCAACTATTAGAGGGTCCCCTGTCATGATACCACCATTGTGAGCAGAGGCGTGACTTACAATGGTGGCGCCCTGGTGGGGAACTAGCCTCCTGAGGCATGAATTCTTGCTTTGCCCTTAACATTGCGTTAATGCCCAGCGGCTGCGAATGCCTGGCCCATAATGGCCCGCTCCCCTGACTTTATAGACTGGCCTTACTATAAATTTGAGAAAGTGTAAGCCCATCCCAGCCATTAATGCTATTTGCAACCTAGCTCAAAATGGCAGTCTAATTTCCCTTAAAACAAGCATTGGCAATGCCAACAGTTTGGGCACTTTATGATACGGGAAGGGAACAGAGGGAAGACGATCCTACTAGGCCAGGTGACATTTGATATCAAGCAAGTGCATGGAGAGGGGAAAGGGAAAGTGCCAGGGGAAAGAGAAGGGGCAGTGCAGTATGAAGGATAACAATAAAATAAATAAAAGCCAATAAATGAGAAGTGCAGCCAAGTGGTGGCAAGTGCATGGGTAAGTGCAGACATCAGATGGCAGGTGCTGGGGTAAGTGCAGACATCAGATGTCAGGTGCATGGGTAAGTGCAGACATCAGATGTCAGGTGCTGGGGTAAGTGCAGACACCAGATGTCAGGTGCATGGGTAAGTGCAGACATCAGATGTCAGGTGCTGGGGTAAGTGCAGACATCAGATGTCAGGTGCATGGGTAAGTGCAGACATCAGATGGCAGGTGCTGGGGTAAGTGCAGACATCAGATGTCAGGTGCTGGTAGGGGCGGTAGGGATACAGAGAACATCCTCCGGGTGCTGGGGGCAGTGCAGGTGTGTAACTGGCGTGGAGTAGAACTGGCCCAGAGATCAGAGTGTAGCCAGGTGACCAGTGCAGGCATGGAGAAGTTACTTGCCAGACACAGCCCTAGTGGTAATAACTGGCCTTTGGTGGTAGCTGGTGCAAAATGGTGCAAGTACCTGGGCATCTGATAGCATTGCCTGGTGAAGGTTTAATAGTTACACACAAGCCAAAATGGATGGCTTTGCCAATGCTCGTTTTTAACCGGACTTTAGGGAAGGACACACATGATGCTTATAAATGGAGTGGCTGAAGGCAGACTTGGTTGACATAGTTATTACACCTGTAGTGTTTTTACAATTACAATTAAGTCATTATTGGGCCTCATTACAGGTTTGTCGGTGCAGAAAAATATTTCCATATGCCGCCATGTTTCCTCACCGACAAACTACAAGCCGGTGGAGGGACTAATTTACCTCTAGCCAAGAGCAGGAGGTAAGTCGGGCCCCCCACCGGCAAAGAACAGCCGGTATTACACTGGTATTACCGGTGTCAGTAATACCGGCATTCCCCCTGTGGGAATCCATTGAATGTGGATTAACCACCCTTGCCCCCACTTGGAATCTGCTAGTAATTCCTGCCATCCAAGTGCTGGTAATGGTCATTCCGTCAGGTGGTATCCCCGCCAGGTTTCCCCACAGGATGCCACTAGACTTGTAATGAGACCCATTAACTCTCAGAAGACTGCTTTGAAAAATACTACCATGCACTTTGAGTGCAGCGTTTGATGGTGAGGCTTGAAAAAGTGAGCTCAAAGAGTTCCCATGAGGCAGTGTTTTGGGTGGAGAAGGGCAGGAACTGGGTGGCAATGCGCAGCTGCATTCCTGGTTATCTTATTGGCTGGCACCTGTCACATGGCGGCTAAATGCACCCTTCAAGCTCACGCCCTACCTAGACCCTGACTGTGGAATAGGGATGGGGGAGTCTGGCCCCATTCTTGCGCCCTTCTCAGCACCCGCAATATATCCCTATGAGGATATTGGTGGTAAAACCCATCCTAATCCCACGCGTTGGACTGCGTGAAGAACTGCCATGGGAATAGTCTGCTATGCCAGCACCTCCCTGGGGTACATATTGTACACATCCGACACTTAGAAGAATCAATGGCCAGTGACCTCTCATTTCCTCGGCTGAGTGATGACACCGGGGCCGCTGATAGTCCAGTATTTCCAAGGCTGTGGCTGAAAGCTGGAGTCTGGAGCTGGCCACTACGGTTGAGAGATCACACCGGGGCCCCTGATAGTCCAGTATTTCCAAGGCTGTGGCTGAAAGCTGGAGTCTGGAGCTGGCCACTACGGTTGAGAGATCACACCGGGGCCCCTGATAGTCCAGTATTTCCAAGGCTGTGGCTGAAAGCTGGAGTCTAAAGCTGGTCACTACGGTTGAGAGATCACAACGGGGCCGCTGATAGACCAGTATTTCGAAGGCTGTGGCTGAAAGCTGGAGTCTGGAGCTGGTCACTACGGTTGAGAGATCACACCGGGGCCCCTGATAGTCCAGTATTTCCAAGGCTGTGGCTGAAAGCTGGAGTCTGGAGCTGGTCACTACGGTTGAGAGATCACACCGGGGCCGCTGATAGTCCAGTATTTCCAAGGCTGTGGCTGAAAGCTGGAGTCTGGAGCTGGTCACTACGGTCGAGAAATCACACCGTGGCCGCTGATAGTCCAGTATTTCCAAGGCTGTGGCTGAAAGCTGGAGTCCGGAGCTGGTCACTACGGTTGAGAGATCACACCGGGGCCGCAGATAGTCCAGTATTTCCAAGGCTGTGGCTGAAAGCTGGAGTCTGGAGCTGGTCACTACGGTTGAGTGATCACACCGGGGCCGCTGACAGTCCAGTATTTCCAAGGCTGTGGCTGAAAGCTGGAGTCTGGAGCTGGTCACTACAGTTGAGTGATCACACCGGAGCCGCAGATACTCCAGTATTTGCAAGGCTGTGGCTGAAAGCTGGCGTCTGGAGCTGGTCATTACACTTGAGTTTCTTCACTGGAACACCTGTTGCCCAATTCGAGCTGAAGGCCTTATTTCACATTTGTGGCTCCAACACCTGGGTGTTTAGTGTCCACCAGCTGACTGTTCCGTTCACATCCCATCCAAACAAGACCCCCCTTCACCTTCAGGAGATTGTGGAGACCCCTGGCCACTCTCTGCCCCTATGTGCCCCAGACTTCCCACCAATAGAGAAGGAGCTTGTAGGCGATACACACCACTCAGCACGTCTAGTGCTTCTCAGAGGTTGGGCGCCTTGAGTAGGCATGGTTACCAGACATTTGGTCGAAAAAAATTGGTCAACCAGACAAATGGTCGAACCAATTTGGTCGAAAACCAAATGGTCGAATTTTTTTATTTTTATTTTTTTTTGGGGGGGGGCACCCCCAACCACATTTTTTTTTCTAAAAAAACCTTTTTTTAAAAAACGAAAACCCAAAAAATAAATATATAATTAAAAAAAAATCGACCATTTGGTTTTCGACCAAATTGCGTCAACCAAATGTCATTCGACCAGTTTTAATTCGACCAAATGACTGGACATCAGTAGGCATGTCTATAAGTCAGGCCTGGGCAGGCTTCCCTACCTTCCTTAGTGTTAGTGTGAGTTTGCACACACATTGTGTTGACCTGGGAGACAGTGGGTTGGATTGTGCGACTTGGATTTGTATGGATTCTGTGAACGTTGTCAGATTGTGTGGGTGATGTGTGTTGATTTAGCTTGGTCTGACATCGTGATGTTGTGAGTGTGAAATTCAGATGGTCTGTCAGGTTGTAAGCAGATTATGCCATACAAGGCATGTTCATTCTAGTTGACAGTGTTTGCGTTTAACAGCACATGTTGTAGACCCTTTGCTGGGACCCCATGGAGCAGTGCTTTAAAGGTTCGAGAGGGACTAGGGTCTCAGATTGAAACAATCCTTCTATTTGTTACAAAACATGTCTTGCGAGGTGAAATTCACAGTACTCGTGTGCCAACCCTTCTCACACCTTTACTTTACTTTGCACTACTTTATTTATAATGCGCAGCCATAAACCCGCAGGGGTGCGGGCGCAGACAGGACAAACTAGATACGAAACATTCACGGACCGATAGAAAAAAGGCAGGCGATAGTAGAAGACCCCACCAAAGCCTGAGGGATACAAAGAAGCGCCTAACGGAACATGCACAAGGACAGGGAACTTCTCAAAGACACAGGCAAGGCGTTCCATAGTGACGGTCCCATACAAAAGAACGCCCCTACCTGGACTTTCTTTGTTTTACATCTGGGCAACAATAGGAGATTTTGGTTGCTGGATCTCAAGTTTCTGTAGCTGGGTTTTTCCATTATATGCTTTTGTAAGTAGGACGACATGGTCCCCATTCGACACTTAAAGGTAATAACGAGCAACCTGAAGGTAATACGCGCCTCCACTGGAAGCCAGTATAGAGCCCGACGTGATTCTGTTACATGAGAGCGAGACGAAAGTCCTGTAACCACTCTCACTGCACCAATTTGAGTCACTTGGAGTCCGTTAATAGTTCCTTCACTGGCCCCCGCCAGGAGGCTGCAACAGTAATCTATTTTAGAGCCTATTATTGCACACGCAATTCCCTCCGCATTCTCTTGAGATATATATGTAGTCTCAAATGGGCTAGTAACTTAATATAATATGTTGCCTAGGTGACAGTGCAGCCTACATAGGCTTGCATGTTCAGTGTCTGATCCAGCACAGCCCCTAGGATTTTCACTTTGGGGAGTGTGGAAATTTCCACATCACCCAACTGAAACCGTTTATATGCTGGGTCTAATTTAGCAAGAATGCCTACTGGACCGACCACCATAACTTCTGTTTTGCCACGATTGAGTGCCAGGTTGTTCTGCATCATCCAGCACTCAATTAGGGCAAACATTCTGTTCAGTTCTATTTCATCCTGTCCATGATGCCCTGTGGGCGGGATGACACATTTCCTGTCATCCGCATAGTTGGAGAAAAGAACCCCCTCCTGTTCAAGGTGTGTAAAAAATGGAGGCATGAAGATATTATACGTGGCGAAGAACAAGACCTCTGTGGGACACCGAAGAGCACAGGGATAGGCAGTGACTTAGCGTTGTCTACGCTGACCCTACTGACTCTATTAGAAAGAAAAGGTAGCATCCATTGGATGGCTGCCGGTGAAAGGTTAGCAACAGTCTTCAACCTCTCAGCCAGAATAGTGTGATCAACGAGGTCGAAGGCCACGGACTGATCCAACGAGATAAGTAGTGAGGCCAACTGATTATCCAGTCTCTTCAAAAGTTTTGACTTAAGATCCAGTAGTGAGGTTTCCATCCCAAAACCCTGTCTAAAGCCTGATTGTAACGGGTTCAAAATAGGGTAAAGATTCAAATGTTGGGCCATCTGGGAGTAGGCCAGTATTTTGAGAAGAAACAGAGTATTTGTTATCGACCTATAATTGGCAGGTACACTCTGATCCAGGCCAGTTTTTTTCAACAGAGATGTAACCCAAGCTTGTTTCAGTTCATCCGGAACCACGCCCGTGGTAAGAGAAGAAATTTACAGATGGAATGAACTAGTGTGGACGGACAGGTCTTATTTATGATGGAGCAGCATGGATCACCTTTGAATTTCATGGCCTTTAGTTTGCCAATAATTGAGGCTAATTCCTCATCTGTGATGTATCTAAAGTTGAATATGGGAATCTCCTTATCTCTAGTAAATGTTTTACCATCAATAAGATCCCCCTTAATGTCTAGTGAGGCTTTTTTAATTGCAATGCCTTCTCGAATCCCCTCCAACTTCAAAGCCATGGCGTTCTGGATATCCAGACACCATTTATCATCTTTGATAATTGTCGAGGCCTTGGGTTGGGGAATTACCTCCTGCTCTTTATGAATCTTGAACAATTCCCTTGAGTTAGAGGAGGCTTGAGAGATTCTCAAATTGTGACGCAACTTTTTCGCAACTACTATGGCTGCTTTGTATTTTTTAGAGGCATTTCTAAAATTTTGGAGTGTTGATGGAATTTGATTAGCCTTGCAGATATAGAATATTTTAAGGGAGGAAGCTTTCAGCTTCTGTAGCTCAATTGTAAACCAAGGGTTGCTTCTTTTAGTCGCCGCAGATTTCTTCTTCTGTTTAGATGGAGTTTCAGGGCCATAGAGTCTGTTTCTTCCATGTCCAGAATCAACGGTGCCTGTGCTGACACCAGTTCAATTTTGTTCCAATGGCAAGTGCTTGACGTTACGTTCTGATACTGGTTGAATAAATGTAGGTTTGATTTTAGTAGAGAAAGGTACTGTAACGGAAAAATGCACGAAGGCATGACCTGACAAGGGGCAGGATGATACCCACACATGACAGGAAGTCTTAATAACTGATACCCAGTCAAGGGTATGACCTAAGGTATGGGTCGGGACTTGAATAAGTTCACTAAAGCCTAAATCTATAAGAGACTGTGAGAACTCTAGGGATATTGGGTCATCCACATGACCTAGCCAGTAGTTAAAATCCCCATGCAGACAGAGAGTTTTTTAAAATAAGTGCCCTCCCCCTCCCCTCCCTGCAACTCTATCCTCTCTGAGCATCTTGTAACCTGCTGGAATAGATAGGTGCAATGAGGGGGGCCGCGGCACTAGAACCCCAGGTTTCTGTGAGAGCGCAAACATCTAGTTGATGTTGTTCTATGTAATCAGCGACCTCATGCGCATGTTATATTAACTACCTTGTATTAAGAAGCATACAGCGCAAAGATACCACAGGACATAGTGTATAACAACTACGTTCTTTTCCTCCAAGGATGTTGCCGGTAGATGCCTGAGATGGCTCCACAACTGCCTACAGTAGCAACTGTCCTCTCTTGCAAACGAACGCCTCCATCCCTCTGCTGCAAGCCTGGCTCCTGAAGATGCCTGAGATAGCTCCACAACTGCCTACAGTAGTGACTGTCCTCTCCGGAAAACAAATGCCTCCATCCCTCTGCTGCAAGCCTGGCACCTGAAGATGCCTGAGATGGCTCCACAACTGCCTACAGTAGCGACTGTCCTCTCCTGCAAAGGAACGCCTCCATCCCTCTGCTGCAAGCCTGGCACCTGAAGATGCCTGAGATGGCTCCACAACTGCCTACAGTAGCGACTGTCCTCTCCTGCAAAGGAACACCTCCATCCCTCTGCTGCAAGCCTGGCTCCTGAAGATGCCTGAGATAGCTCCACAACTGCCTACAGTAGTGACTGTCCTCTCCGGAAAACAAACGCCTCCATCCCTCTGCTGCAAGCCTGGCTCCTGAAGATGCCTGAGATGGCTCCACAACTGCCTACAGTAGCGACTGTCCTCTCCTGCAAAGGAACACCTCCATCCCTCTGCTGCAAGCCTGGCTCCTGAAGATGCCTGAGATGACTCCACAACTGCCTACAGTAGCGACTGTCCTCTCCTGCAAACAAACGCCTCCATCCTTCTGCTGCAAGCCTGGCTCCTGAAGCTACCACCTCTTGGGAGGACCCTAATCATTTCTTCTTCCTGTGAAATATGAGCCTCTGTGATTGACGAGAATAACAAGCTGGGAAACCTGCTAAGGAAGTCAACTGTCAGCTTCTCCTCCATGGGAAACCAAAACCCTCATCCCACTGGAAAATTTCAAGAAAGGGGTCGAGCCTTTGCTCTTTCCCGGTCATCAGTAGCAGGAAATTCAGACCTCCCAAGTCATCTCCAGCCACTATGAAGGGGTTCCTGAGGCTAAAACATCAGCTCCTCTCACCCGTTACTCATCAATTGACACCAGCCCCAGTAGAATATCCCTATTGCATTTAAGGGACGTTGCATCACCTATAAATCTGGTCTCCTTGACAATCTCAAGAATTTGAATTAATCTGAAACAGTGGCATTGCTCTGGGCAACCTTCCACATCACCGCTTTTTAGCCTTCTGCGACATTGCAAAAGGAGTTCAGCCATATGCAAATCAGTCAGGTACTGCCACCAATTGGAGCAGGCCTGCCCAAACTGCTAGGCCAGGTCCCCTCTGCACAGAAACACAAGCAACCCCAGACATGTTTCGGCCTTGTTGGACCTCCTCAGTGAGGTGCAGCCTGGTTCCCTATGGCACAGCGAGCAAGGGACCCACGTCTGGGCATACCCTCTCTCACATAGTGAGACAAACTACAACCAAAAGTGATGGGTGGAAGATTTGGAATTAATCTGAACCTCTGGCATTGATCCGGGCAACCTTCCACACCACCGTTTTTAGCCCGTCTGCGCCATTGCAGAAGGGGTTGAGCCATATGCAAATCAGTCAGGTACCGCCACCAATCAGAGCGGCCCTGCCCAAACTGCTAGGCCAGGTTCACTCTGCGCGGAAACACATGCAACCCCAGATATGTTTCGGCCTTGTTGGGCCTCCTCAGTGAGGTGCAGCTTGTTTCCCTATGGGGCAGCGAGCAAGCGACCCATGTGTGGGCATACCCTCTCTCACATAGGGAGACAAATTGAAGCCAAAAAAGTGATGGATGGAAGATTTTGAATTAATCTTTACCACTTTCTTTGCTCTGGGCAACCTTCCACACCACCGTTTTGGAGCCTGCTGTGCCATGGGAAAAGGGGTCCAGCCATATGCCAATCAGTCAGGTAATGCCACCCATTGACAATCTCTATATCGCAGGAGCAGCTCATGATACCCGGAACAAAAGCAAACTCTTTATCAAAATTCTGCGGGTCAAGAAATCGAACAACTGAAAACCAAGTCTGCTTCTGCCATGATGTAAACTTTTGAAGGTCTCTCTCTTGAGAAATAAGGTCTGCCCAGACCTTCTCCCCTTTCCCATTACTTTAGAAGCAGAATTCTCATAAACTTACCTACTCTTACCTTGCCCACCTGTCAGAGAAAAAACAGGCTCACCCTTTCATCAGGATTGATGGCAAACAGAGGCGATGTATTTGGTGGCTTTCAAGTCAAGGAGAACGGTAACATAGCCTAACCAACTTGTCTAATTAACCTAACCCCACGTGCATTACCTTGATAGACCACCGATCAGCAGTGTGAGGGATTCGACCATCGGCACAGGGAGTGTGCATCTGGCCTGGTTTTTTTAAAAGTTTTATTATGAAAATGAATGATGGGAGATCAACCTGAGAAAATGTGTGGGGCTAATACGCACACATATTCCTCTGTTCACCACAGAGCAAACACATAGGGCCTCATTACACAGACGGAGGTAAGGGTTTACCGGTAAGGGTACCGGTACTGGTAAACCCTTACTGCCTTAGTACGAGTTCCCTTTGCGGGTTGGTACTTTAACGCCTGCTGTTTAGCAAAGGGACCAGGGTGCGGCACCGTAATTAGCGCCTTCCCCATTCCCATAGAGCCCTATGGGGCGAAAATGGGAATGGGGAAGGGCAATGGGGGAAGGGGGAATTACCGCCCGCCAACCTTGGAATAGGGCGGTAATTCCCCTTTCCTCCAAGGCAGTGCCGGTATTTTACCGGCATGGACCAAGGTGCTAATAGCACCTTGGTCCTCCGCCTACCGTGTAATGAGGCCCATAGTCATGTATATTCTGGGGGACACAGCCAACAGGCGCAGTCCTCCGTGTCACATTTAGCTGGAATGTGACAGCCACCGGTACATCAAAGGATCTCAAGAAGATGGAAGACAACACCTTCCTCAGGCCATGGTCAGCCTTATTAAAATATCAAAGGCTCCATAGCTCCGCCCTCTCTATTGCTTAAATTCTGCTGGCAGCGCATACTGATGAGAGTGAATTGAAACAGGCCTGTGATAGGCCTGATTACAGAACTGACAAAAGGGGACAGGAAACCCCAACACCTCTTTCATATGCAATGTGTCAACTTGAAGCTACCTCCCACCCCTCTGTATGAAGGGCATGTCTGTCCGGGACAACTGTTTACAGTAGACAACCCGTGCAGGGAGACCCCTTTTAGATCGAAGAAGTATGTGAATTGATGGAGGCAGAAAGTCTGTTCTCGCCACAAACTTCAAGGGAGACCTGCGCTTTGATCAGGAGTCACAGAGCTCAGTTAACCAGAGAGACACTTTGATCCACTACAGACAGGAAGAAGGGTGGGTCTTAGTAGTAAATGTTGTTACCCCTTATCTTTTCTGTTGCAAAGCACTATGATTATGACCTTACACATAACAGAAGATTGTTGGTGGGGACTCAGGATTAGATCATTAAGGTAGGTTTAGCTTGCACCAATCACTGGGCCCATATAGCTTTTAAAGAGGGTTGAGCACATCTTTTTGTAGATCATCTGAAGACTACGCAAGGAGTAAGAAAAACAACTCATTTGGACCCTTGCTGAAGGTACAGTCTGCGTTACAGCTTCTGCTAGTGAAGGAAGGCCAGAATTCGCAAGAGGTAAGCAAGATCACTCCCCTAACCATTTCCCAGGGAACAGAGGGAGATACGACCTCAGAGGACCCGTCCAGCAGCTGCAGAATTGGTACCCAGCCAACACACAGCGTGTCCTGCTAGGTTCTGTCAGCAAGCTTCCTAGGTGGGAAGTACCAGAGAGTCTGTGAACAAAGGACAAGGCTGTTTCCTGCAAACACTCACCTCAGTTTTTGGCTGTCCGCCTTAAAAGACGACACAAGCCCAACGAAGGAGCTAGGAGGAGTGCCACAACAATCATCAACCAACATTCATCTTTTAAGGACATTATCGAGACAGTCGAGTCCTCGAACCGCGACTGGCTTCACTACTGACTGTTGTCACGCTGCAGTTACTAAAGCCTTCCGAGATGCCTCGACCAGCATTCCAGATCCACCAACCAGCACAGAGACAATGATTCTTAACCCTTAGCCACCATGTAGGCCAGCCTTCATCCCACACTTATGAGCTGCACTGCCAGAAACCCCAACACAGCCATCCCCAAAGAAATGTGGCACTAAACCTTCTTTCCTTCATCCCACAAGACAAACTGAGTTCTCTCTACGCATTCAAACAAGTCTTAATATTAATTACTCAGTGACCCGATCCAGCCATCGTGTCTTCATTCAAATATTAATTCATGTATCATCATTATTATCATAGCGCCAACCTAGCCACTAATAACAGATGAATAACATCGATAATGCGCAATGAACACCCACTAGGGCAAATGAGGTGGGAGCAGGGAAGGGCGAGGAGAGGGGGTCACAAGGACCCCCCATACGTCTATTGTACTGCAATAATTATTACTAATGTTTTCTTGATGACGTGTTAAAATGCTAAGACTTGAATGGTGCTACATTGTTCCTGAGGCAGGTTGGTGCTATAAAAATTCAGTATGATAACACATGAAAAGGGGGGGGTTGTAAGTTGCGGGTGCATGTTATGAATAAATAAATAAATAAATAAATATGTGAGGGGCAAATGATGAAGGAGGGGGTATTTCCGCTGCAGGACCGATTGGGATTGTCCCATATGAGCTATTGCAGTGAATATGACCCCCACCCTCTGGAATCATGCCCCTCACCCCCCCTGACTCAGTTTCTCTTTTGGCTGGCATTCATTAGGTCTCCCTTTCCGTCACTGACTGAAGTTAATGCTTGTTGCTGGGCATGCACCATTATGAAAGGTAGACCTGCTCCACCCCTTCCGGAGTAAGTGGAGGGAGGCTGTGGACCGGCGTCCAATGGACCTGTCCAGCCCAACTGCCCAGAACAATGGGCAATCATCCTGGAGGTAGAGGGCCTGTTATGGAGAATTCTCCAGAATGGCTAATTTCCCTTACCTACTGAATCTCTCAGCAGCTTTGCTGGATTTCTAGGATTTATTTTTTTCACCTGGTAAGAGTCTGAGCCTTTTTTCACACTCTTACATGTGTTTTGCTGTGTGGTTAACATTTTTGTGTTCATAGACTGTGGAGCCTCACCTACTCCATAGGCATCATATTTTTACTGTGTGTCACAGAGCACCTTTAGAGCAGTGACAAAGAATTGTCTTTTTCAGACGTCCCACTTTAAACTCCATTTTCTGGGACTGCCTACTGTCTCCCAGAACATAAAAAATTGCCTTTGACTTCATTAGTCTTTTTAAATTCACAGACCCAGTACAAACTATCTTCCATAGAGTACTGGAAAGCGTTAATAGTTATCCCTTTTTGTCTGTCTCTCATGGAACATTATTTCATTCCCCTTTCTTTAAGAATTGGCTAGTGGCAGTGGTATCTACCATATTTTTCCTACTGCGGTCTATGAAAATTGCCTTGGTACTGTTTTAGGCTATGTTAGTAGACTCGAACTTTAATCCATTGGAGCCCATTTACTTTTATTTGGTACCGGCTGGGTTTATTCACCATTTCTTTTTGTAAAGGTCTTTCTCGCGTTTTACTCTGTGCGCCAAACCAGGTTTAGTTCCTTTGTTCGCCATCCTTTGCAGAAGCCCTTCTGCACAGAAGCCATCCTAGGTGCCTGAGAGTCTAGGTAGACAGGATGTGATGTAGGGGTTTGGAGGACTGGACCCTGTTTGGGTTTTAAGGAGCACACCTTTTATTCGTTGCTTTGCTCTGCTGCTAGTTTCGTCGCTGGGCAGTGTAGGACCCTCCAGCCTTCCTCCTTCGTGTCAGTCCGACGGTCACTTCAGGAACCGTGAGCCTGCAGGAACTGCTAGGAACTTCTGCCTCAACTACAGCATTCTTCTTCTATTAAGGTACTGTTAAAATCCAGTCGTTCCTTCCGTCCGACAGCGGTGAAAGTGTTTTAAATCTTTCACTAATCCGAGGGCTTGTCCTTCTCTACTCCTTCGAATAACTTTTCTTCCGACCAACTTCGTTTCAAACTCTTGGCAAAGACTTAACCGCGAACTACTCTGAGCTGTGTGATCCTCTGCAAAGACTCTGAACCATTAACATTGGTCCAGGCCTATTGATTTGAATCCTCATTGTAGTAAACCTTTTCTAGATTGCCCTGCCTACTTACTTGTTGGTGCTGCTTGATTTGGAATAACCTTGTCTTTCCCTACCTTTTTAAATTGCTCGAGTGCCATTTTGCTCACACTTCATTTTGAGCTTAACTTGTCCAGAATTGATTGGGTGTTGTGTAGTATATTAAGATTGTGATTTTTCTGCTGCTTTACTTAGTGAACTGTTTTACAAATGATTGTGTAAATAAATGTATATTCTTTTACTCAGAAACCTTGAGTCAGTGTTTATTTGAACCATAGTAATTGCTGTACTTTGTGTAACTTCTGATACGGCTCACTTTACTCTTGAGATAAGTCTGGCTGCTCAGTCATTGATACCACTTTACTGTGTAATACAGGCTTGTATTAAAGGTGAATTTGTACTGTCACTTGTAGTCTTAATTGTGTGTGCTGTTCCCGAAGGGTACTGCATATGATTCTGCCTAACATGACCTGCACACCTCGGCTGATGAGGTGAAACTTGAAGGACTCCCCCTGAAAGGTCACGCCCTTTCAGAAGTACGACTGGTTATGAACAGTGCAAAAGGACCTCGTATTTATGGTTGAACTCATTTTTTGGGGGGAGGTGTGATAAACGTGCCAGAAGACTTTGGTAGAGGTTTTCTCAAATTTTAGGGGTCTGCTTGTGACAAATCAACTTCCATGGCACCAGTGGCCCAGGGATGAATACTGGATTCTAAACCATCAATCAGCCCCACAACCCTAGAACACCAAAAGGGATCCCAACAGATTGGAACCACAAGTTAATTATAAACCTCCTTGTCCACTTTTGGTAACGTGGACAGAATGGAAGGCTTATCTCTGCATGGTCGTGGATCGTGACCTTTCAGGGGGAGTCCTTCAAGTTTCACCTCATCAGCTGAGGTGTGCAGGCCCTGTTAGGCAGAATCATATGCAGTACCCTTTGGGAAGACCACACACGATTAAGACTACAAGTGCAAGTACAAATTCACCTTTGGTACAGCCTGTTAAGCTCAAAATGAAGTGTGAGCAAAAAGGCACTCCAGCAATTTAAAAAGGGAGGGAAAGACAAGGTTATATAAAATTAAGCAGCACCAACAAGTAAGTAGGCAGGGTAATCTAGAAAAAAGGCTTGCTACAATAAGGATTCAAATCAATAGGCCTGGGCCAATGTTAATGGTTCAGAGTCTTTGCAGAGGATCACACAGCTCAGAGTAGTTTGCGGTTAAGTCTTCGCCAAGAGTTCAAACGAAGTTGGTCGGAAGAAAAGTTATTCGAAGGAGTAGAGAAGGACAAGCCCTCGGATTGGCGAAAGATTTAAAACACTTTCACCGCTGTCGGACGGAACAAACGACTGGGTTTGAACAGTACCTTAGAAGAAGAAGAATGCTGTAGCTGAGGCAGAGGTTCCTGGCAGATCCTGCAGGCTCACGGTTCCTGAAGTGACCGTCAGACTGACACGAAGGAGGAAGGCTGGAGGGTCCTACACTGCCCAGAGAAGAAACCAGCAGCAGAGCAAAGCAAGAAATAAAAGGTGCGCTCCTTAAAACCCAAACAGGGTCCAGTCCTCCTGGCTATCCGGTTCACTGCAGTGAGGCACAGCAAATTCTACCAGGGGAGGGAGGCCTTGCTTGGTGTTTGGTGAACTGGTTGGTCCCACCAACTCAAGGAAATAAGATTCCTTGCAGATCTTCTCTGTCTTCGAAGTTTGGAGATTCGGACCCGCAGCAGGGCTTCACCGGGAGGTTCAGTAGTTGCAGCAGTCCTCTTCCTTCAGCTTCTCTTCGGTTCTCGTGATCCAGTGTTGACTCTGCCTTCCAAGTCACAGAGACCTGCCTTTTATGCATTTTCCCCCATTCACACAGCCTGGCTGTCAATCACACAGCAGGGTGGCTGTCCTGGCAGGACAGTCACCTAGCCAATCAAACAAGAGTGTGACTTGGGTCGTCAAGGAGACCCGGTGCAGGGTGCCAAAAACCCCTACATCACATCCTGTCTACCTAGACTCACAGGCACCTAAGGATGGCTTCTATGCAGAAGCCCGCCAAAGGACGGCGGACAAAGGAACCAAACCTGGTTTGGCGCGCAGAGTAAAACACGAGAAAGACCTTTACAAAAAGAAATGGTGAATAAACCCAGCAGGTACCAAATAAAAGTAAATGGGGTCCAATGGATTAAAGTTCGAGGCTACTAACATAGCCTAAAACAGTACAAAGGCAATTTTCATAGACTGCGGTAGGAAAAATATGGTACATACCACTGCCCCCAGCCAAATCTTAAAGAAACGGGAATGAAATAATGTTCCATGAGAGAAAGACAAAAAGGGATAACTATTAACCCTTTCCAATACTCTATGGAAGATAGTTTGTACTGGGTCTGCGAATTTAAAAAGACTAATAAAGTCAATGTCAACTTTACATGTTCTGGGAGACAGTAGGCAGTCCCAGAAAACGGAGTTTAAAGTGGGAAGTCTGAAAAAGACAATGCTTTGTCACTGCACTAAAGGTGCTCTGTGACACACAGTAAAAATATGATGCCTATGGAGTTGGTGAGGCTCCACAGTCTATGAACACAAAAATGTTAACCACACAGCAAAACACATGTAAGAGTGTGAAAAAAGGCTCACACTCTTACCAGGTGAAACAAATAAATTCTAGAAATCCAGCAAAGCTGCTGAGAGACTCAGTAGGTAAGGGAAATTAGCCATTCTGGAGAATTCTCCATAACAGGCCCTCTACCTCCAGGATGATTGCCCATTGTTCCGGGCAGTTGGGGCTGGACAGGTTCATTGGACGCTGGTCACGACCTCCCTCCACTTACTCCGGAGGGGGTGGAGCAGGTCTGCCTTTCATAATGGTGCATGTCCAGCAACAAGCATTAACTTCAGTCAGTGACAGACAGGGAGACCTAATGAAAGCCAGCCAAAAGAGAAACTGAGCCAGGGGGGTGAGTGGCATGATTCCAGAGGGTGGGGGTCATATTCACTGCAATAGCTCATATGGGACAATCCCAATCGGTCCTGCAGCGGAAATACCCCCTCCTTCATCATTTTCCCCACACATATTTATTTATTTATGTATAACATGCATCCGCAACTTAGAACCTCCCACCCCCTTTTCATATGTTATCATACTGCATTTCTATAGCACCAACCTAGCTCAGGAACAATGTAGAGCCATTCAGGTCTTAGCATTTTAACACGTCATCAAGAAAACATTAGTAATAATTATTGCAGTACAATAGACGTATGGGGGAGGTAAGAAGGTTTAGTGCCACATTTCTTTGGGGATGGCTGTGTTGGGGTTTCTGGCAGTGCAGTACATATGTGTGGGATGAAGGTAAGAAGGTTTAGTGCCACATTTCTTTGGGGATGGGTGGGTTGGGGTTTCTGGCAGTGCAGCACATAAGTGTGGGATGAAGGAAAGGTTTAGTGCCACATTTCTTTGGGGATGGGTGTGTTGGGGTTTCTGGCAGTGCAGAACGTATGTGTGGGATGAAGGAGAGAAGGTTTAGTGCTTAGTGCTTATCTCTTTGTGGATGGATGTGTTGGGGTTTCTGGCAGTGCAGCACATATGTGTGGGATGAAGGTAAGAAGGTTTAGTGCCATAACCTTTTGGGGATGGGCGTGTTGGGGTTTCTTGCAGTGCAGCACATATGTTTGGGATGAAGGTAAAAAAGTTTAGTGCCACATTTCTTCGGGGATGGGTGTGTTGGGGTTTCTAGCAGTGCAGCACATATGTATGGGATGAAGGCAAGAAGGTTTAGTGCCACATTTCTTCGGGGATGGCTGTGTAGGGGTTTCTGGTAGTGCAGCACATATGTGTGGGATGGAGGTAAGAAGATTTAGTGCCACATCCCCTTGGGCATGGATGTGCTGGGGTTTCTGGCAGTGCTGTACATATGTGTGGGATGAAGGTAAGAAGGTTTAGTGCCATGTTTCTTTGGGGATGGGTGCGTTGGGATTTCTGGCAGTGCACACATATGTTTGGGATGAAGGTAAAAAGGTTTAGTGCCACATTTCTTTGGGGATGGATGTGCTGGGGTTTCTGGCAGTGCAGAAAATATGTTTGGGATGAAGGTAAGAAGGTTTTGTGCCACATTTCTTTGGGGATGGATGTGCTGGGGTTTCTGGCAGTGCAGCACATATGTGTGGGATGAAGGCAAGAAGGTTTAGTGCCACATTTCTTTGGGGATGGGTGTGTTGGGTTTTCTGGCAGTGCATCACATATGTATGGGATGAAGATAAGAAGGTTTAGTGCCACATTTCTTTGGGGATGGGTGTGTTGGTGTTTCTGGCAGTGCAGCACATATGTTTGGGATGAAGGTAAGAAGGTTTAGTGCCACGTTTCTTTGGGGATGGGTGTGTTGGGGTTTCTGGCAGTGCAACACATATGTGTGGGATGAAGGTAAGAAGGTTTAATGCCACATTTCTTTGGGGATGGATGTGTTGGGGTTTCTGGCAGTGCAGTACATTTGTGTGGGATGAAAGTGAGAGGTCTAGTGCCACATTTCATGGGGGATGGATGTGTTGGGGGTTTCTGGCAGTGCAGCACATATGCGTGGGATGAAGGTAAGAAGGTTTAGTGCCACATTTCTTTGGGGATGGCTGTGTGGGGGTTTCTGGCAGTGCAGCAAATATGCGTGGGATGAAGGTAAGATGGTTTAGTGCCACATATTTTTGGGGATGGATGTGTTGGGGTTTCTGGCAGTGCAACACATATGTGTGGGTTGAAGGCAAGAGGTTTTAGTGCCACATTTCTATGTGGATGGCTGTGTTGGGGTTTCTGGCAGTGCAACACATATGTGTGGGATTAAGGTAAGAAGGTTTAGTGCCACGTAATGGATGCGCTGGGGTTTCTGGCAGTGCAGCACATATTTGTGGGATGAAGGTAAGAAGGTTTAGTGCCACATTATTTTTGGGATGGATGTGTTGGGGTTTCTGGCAGTGCAGCACACATGTGTGGGATGAAGGTAAGAAGGTTTAGTGTCACATTTCTTTGTGGATGATGTGTTGGGGTTTCTGACAGTGCAGCACATATGTGTGGGATGAAGGTAAGAAGGTTTAGTGCCACATTTCTTTGGGGATGGGTGTGTTGGGGTTTCTGGCAGTGCAGCACATATGTTTGGGATGAAGGTAAGAAGGTTTAGTGTCACATTTCTTTGGGGATGGGTGTGTTGGGGCTTCTGGCAGAGCAGCACATAAGTGTGGGATGAAGGAAAGAAGGTTTAGTGCCACATTTCTTTGGGGATGGTTGTGTTGGGGTTTCTGACAGTGCAGCACTTATGTGTGGGATGAAGGTGAGAAGGTTTAGTGCTTATCTCTTTGTGGATGGATGTGTGGGGGTTTCTGGCAGTGCAGACAATATGTGTGGGATGAAGATAAGACGGTTTAGTGCCATAACCTTTTGGGGATGGGTGTGTTGGGGTTTCTTGAGTGCAGCACATATGTTTGGGATGAATGTAAAAAGGTTTAGTGCCACATTTCTTCGGGGATGGGTGTATTGGGGTTTCAGGCAGTGCAGCACATATGTATGGGATGAAGGTAAGAAGGTTTAGTGCAACATTTCTTTGGGGATGGCTGTGTAGGGGTTTCTGGCAGTGCAGCACATATGTGTTGGATGAAGGTAAGAAGATTTAGTGCCACATCCCTTTGGGCATGGATGTGCTGGGGTTTCTGGCAGTGCTGTACATATGTGTGGGATGAATTAAAGAAGGTTTAGTGCCATGTTTCTTAGGGGATGGCTGTGTTGGGGTTTCTGGCAGTGCAGCACATAAGTGTGGGATGAATGTAAGAAGGTTTAGTGCCACATCGTTTGGGCATGGATGTGCTGGGGTTTCGGGCAGTGCTGTACATATGTGTGGGATGAAGTTAAGAAGGTTTAGTGCCATGTTTCTTTGGGGATGGGTGCGTTGGGATTTCTGGCAGTGCAGCACATATGTTTGAGATGAAGGTAAGAAGGTTTAGTGCCACATTTCTTTGGGGATGGATGTGCTGGGGTTTCTGGCAGTGCAGCACATATGTTTGGGATGAAGGTAAGAAGGGTCTGTGCCACATTTCTTTGGGGATGGATGTGCTGAGGTTTCTGGCAGTGCAGCACATATGTGTGGGATGAAGGCAAGAAGGTTTAGTGCCACATTTCTTTGGGGATGGGTGTTTTGGGTTTTCTGGCAGTGCATCACATATGTATGGGATGAAGATAAGAAGGTTTAGTGCCACATTTCTTTGGGGATGGGTGTGTTGGGGTTTCTGGCAGTGCAGCACATATGTTTGGGATGAAGGTAAGAAGGTTTAGTGCCACGTTTCTTTGGGGATGGGTGTGTTGGGGTTTCTGGCAGTGCAGCACATATGCGTGGGATGTAGGTAAGAAGGTTTAGTGCCACATTTCTTTGGGGATGGCTGTGTGTGGGTTTCTGGCAGTGCAGCAAATATGCGTGGGATGAAGGTAAGAAGGTTTAGTGCCACATTCTTTTGGGGATGGATGTGTTGGGGTTTCTGGATGTGCAGCACATATGTTTAGGATGAAGGTAAGAAGGTTTAGTGCCACATTTCTTTAGGGATGGCTGTGTTGGGGTTTCTTGCAGTGCAGCACATATGTGTGGGATGAAGGCAAGAAGGTTTAGTTCCACATTTCTTTGGGGATGGCTGTGTTGGGGTTTCTGGCAGTGCAACACACATGTGTGGGATGAAGGTAAGAAGGTTTAGTGCCACATTCCTTTGGGGATGGCTGTGTTGGGGTTTCTGGCAGTGCAACACATATGTTTGGGTTGAAGGCAAGAAGTTTTAGTGCCACATTTCTTTGTGGATGGCTGTGTTGGGGTTTCTGGCAGTGCAGCACATATTTGTGGGATGAAGGTAAGAAGGTTTAGTGCCACGTTATTTTGGGGATGGATGTGTTGGGGTTTCTGGCGGTGCAGCACACATGTGTGGGATGAAGGTAAGAAGGTTTAGTGCCACATTTCTTTGGGGATGATGTGTTGGGGTTTCTGACAGTGCAGCACATATGTGTGGGATGAAGGTAAGAAGGTTTAGTGCCACATTTCTTTGGGAATGGATGTGTTGGGGTTTCTGACAGTGCAGCACATATGTGTGGGATGAAGGTAAGAAAGTGTAGTGCCACATTTCTTTGAGGATGGATGTTTTGGGGTTTCTGGCAGTGCAGCACAGATGTGTGGGATGAAGGTAAGAAGGTTTAGTGCCATGTTTCTTTGGGCATGTATGTGTTGGGGTTCCTGAAAGTGCCGCACATATGTGTGGGATGAAGGTAAGAAGGTTTAGTTCCACATTTCTTTGGGAATAGCTGTGTGGGGGTTTCTGGCAGTGCAGCACATATGTGTGGGGTGAAGGTAAGAGGGTTTAGTGCCCCATTTCTTTGGGGATGGATGTGTTGGCGTTTCTGGCAGTGCAGCACACATTTCATGCCCTCCTCATCGGGCCCAGGATGAGGTTCTCACTGAACCTGCATTCCTGACATGTTTCAGTTGCATCACCGGGTCTGGAGCAGAATTCCAACTGAAGTGATAAACCTCAATTATACCCCATGACAAATACTTAATTAGCCGCAAATTCAATGTGGAGTGTTTGCAGTGCAGTCATCAATCACCCAGGAGGTGACTGGAGGCAAGTGAGCTGGAGTGCCTCACCCTGATATCGGAGGCAGTGCCTGCGCAATTAGCAAGAAGGGCACTTGGAGTGGCACGCCCATTCCTTTTCATGTTCGTAGATAGACCGGCATCAGTCCTCTTCTAGAAAATGACATCGCTCTCGCTTCATGGAAAGCAGTGATTCCCCTCAAAAAAGGGGCGCAGAGTGCAGAAGCTTACTGGGAAATCTCCAGAGTTCCCTAAAGGCCAGTCTGGCCCTGCCCAGGGTGCAGAAGCCTACTGGGAAATCTCCAGAGTTCCCTAAAGGCCAGTCTGGCCCTGCCCAGGGTGCAGAAGCCTACCGGGAAATCTCCAGAGTTCCCTAAAGGCCAGTCTGGCCCTGCCCAGGGTGCAAAGGCCTACCGGGAAATCTCCAGAGTTCCCTAAAGGCCAGTCTGGCCCTGCCCAGGGTGCAGAAGCCTACCGGGAAATCTCCAGAGTTCCCTAAAGGCCAGTCTGGCCCTGCCCAGGGTGCAAAGGCCTACCGGGAAATCTCCAGAGTTCCCTAAAGGCCAGTCTGGCCCTGCCCAGGGTGCAAAGGCCTACCGGGAAATCTCCAGAGTTCCCTAAAGGCCAGTCTGGCCCTGCCCAGGGAGCAAAGGCCTAGCAGGAAATCTCCAGATCTGCCCAGGGTGCAAAGGCCTACCAGGAAATCTCCAGAGTTCCCTAAAGGCCAGTCTGGCCCTGCCCAGGGTACAAAGGCCTACCGGGAAATCTCCAGCGTTCCCTAAAGGCCAGTCTGGCCCTGCCCAGGGTGCAAAGGCCTAGCAGGAAATCTCCAGAGTTCCCCATATGCAAGCCCCCCCCTCCGGTCCAGGGCCAGCAACCTTGGGTCATACGAGGCCAAATTTGCATCTGAGTTACAAGCCAACATATTATCTTCTCTGGCAATTTCTTTGGCCCCTTTTATGAAGTTATATGAGAATGACTAATCCCCCACACTAACGTGAGATGGGGGTTTGGATTCTATTAAAGACAACGAGGCGATTATTATGCATTCTAATCTTTACTCTGAAACCACAGCAACAAAGAAAAAACTTTACAAACAAAAAAGTTTAAAACAGAACTAAACAGAGTTCAATGTCAATGCAAGGGGGGACTCCCCAATCCATCATGGAGGACAGGTCATGCCCTGCAGGAGGCCAATGAGCAGGGACCCTTCCTTATAAAAGTCCATTACTCGAAACCCAACCCCTCTTTCTGTAGCTGTCTTGAACCAGACGTCCACTGCACAGGTCAGATGAGAAACGATGAAGGCAAATCCGGCGAAGCTCTCGTACCACGCCCTCCATAACTTGAAGCTATGAGCCACCCTCCTGCTCAAAATCTCAACTCGTAGCCGAAATCACGCACTCCAGAACTTGTAACTGCGATCCACACTCCTGAGCAGAACCTCAACTCGTACCTGTAAGAACAACAAGCAAGAAGGGTGGGTGGTTGGGAAGAACAACAAACCAAAGAATGTTCTCACTTGAACCACCTGGGTACATGCGTATCACAATTGTCATATCATATCATATCCAGGGTGGGTGGGAGGGATAATAATCGCCTCCTTGTCTTTAATAGAATCCAAACCCCCATCTCATGTTAGTGTGGGGGATTAGTAATTCTATGACAAGACAGGAGGCTCATATTATGCAAGTTCAAAGCCCTTGCATCTCATTAGTACGTACAAAATGATCCAATATAATAGATAATATAATAAAATAATAGGAAAGGAAACATTTTTTAAATGCTTTCATTAAATCAATCTGTTGACCAATCAGAGAATTGCCCAAGACTAGGTTGCCCGAAAAGCTGTCTTATAAGGCAAAGTCAAATCCACTGCAAGAAAAACAGGAATGTGCCAATTCCAGCGTTCCTTACAGGCCACCAAAACCAACTGGTTAAAAGAGGGGAAAACATTGAACAAAGTTTTCCTATACTAATAGGTTAGGACAAAACCATCTGAAATAAACACCTTTGTTGTTCAATCAAATATTCAAAACACTTAAATTCGTACCATTTTGGGGACCTAGAAAGCAAACCAATGAAAACAAACACCTAGCTCTCCTGGAGATAAAGAAAAGTACCCCATAGGGGTGAAAGTCTTATAGGTTCCATCCCATGCATTAAAGGAAGATATCGCATTAGAAACAGGGCATGTCACAGAACTACACTGGGGAACCAAGAGGGAAAGACAAATCTTCAAAAGGGTAAAATGAGAGTAAAAAATCATTTTTATACATTTTGTAATAGGACAATCCATCCTGAGCGGAGCTGAAAAGCAATAGAATTAATCTACAATTGTCTTCAGACATATGTGTATACTAAGGAGGGAAGTCTTCTGGAGGCAGAAGCAGAATGGAAGAGAGGGCCCCACCTGAGAAGCTAAACCCGTCAAACCGCCAACACGGAGACCCTCAGACCTCCCGAACTCTTGAAGAAGGACTCTGCTACCATGACAAAAGGCAGATATTATAAACCTGATCCTTAAGAGGCCAAACTTGGCAAGAAGAAAAAATGTATCCGACATCCAATCACTACCATTATAGTGATATCTAAACTCCTTTGTAGGTATGCCCGGTGCTTGAACCTTGATCCCTCCTCCCTGGTGATAAATCCCCTAGCGGATCAAAAGTAACCGAAGGAGGACACCAAATTTCCAAAATCTTAGCAAGACTCTAAACTGCAAAGAACTGATCACTAAATGGTTAAACTGAAGGTGTACACCAGAAGAGGTCCAACCTATATTTCAGCCAATTTGCAGATCTTTGAAGCTCACAGCACCCTGAGCTGGCACCTTACTGCAAACAAACTCTTGTGAAAACCCCAAAGGTCCACCTGCCATGGAGGTGACTATGATAATCAAGTCATCAACCAAATATATATCCCAGCACTCTGGTAATTGTAGCGGCAGACACCGTCTGAAAGTTAATGTATAGACTCTGGAACGCATCGTGATAGAGGGTCATAACGTGGATGGGGGATAGTATCACTCTCAGACCCCTCTATCCCACCAAGGGATATTGAGCCTTCCCAAAAGAGGAGAAACCTCCCCCACTTATCCAAAGGAAAAACCTTGCAATCCAGAAAGAAAACTACCCTGAGGACCACATTAAAGCCCCGCTTTACACCGTTAAGAGAAATAAATACCCACTAGCGCCTCTAACCAATCCCCTGACTGGACAGACTCCAGTTAACTTATTGAAATACCAGAGATTAGCACAAAGGAAAGTAACAGACGGGAGGGAAATGCTCAGTGCGAGTCTGCACTGGTCACCCGCCAGAACTCCTGTAAAAAGGAAAAAACTGAAACCATTGGATACTCCCAGAGGTGTAATAATATGATGCAATCTCCCCCAAGGATGGCAGGAAGGGGAATGAGGGGGAAAGAACTCTGGATAATTATCAATGCCCCGTAAATGCAAGGTTGAGAAGAAATCTGGGACCACTGTCCCCTCAAACCCTGAGGTCTGAGTCATTGTATTCATGTGAGGCTGACTGGCCACTAAGGGAATCAGGGGAAGGAAAAACTAAGCACATTGTCCATAGCAAAACAGTACTTATACAGTACTACGAACCCTCAGGTATATGAGTGGTGCTTATCACTACTACGAACGTTGTGTGGTGTGAGGTGTTCACTTATCGATCTCAGCAGGATAAAAGACTGATGTAGACCTTTCCAAAATTAGGAACCTGTATCAGAACGGTCAGCACAGATATGAAAACAGCACTCTAAAGAGGTTAAGCAACGCTCATGAGGGTACAGAAGCCTGCGTGTACTCCTCGAGCAGAGGAGAAGTTGCAACACACTGTTAGACGGTTAGCTGAACCATAGGCCAAGCTTTGGGAGGAAAAACATGAGGCAGGCGCCAGCAAGTTATTATTTGGCAACTCGTCTAACTGATACCATCAAGTGTTTCCAAACACTCCATCCAAGTAAAACATGGTTTCTCAACTTGTCATGTAAAAAACTGAACGGTTACCCTCGAGCTGACCCTGTCTCCACCAGAAACCAAAAGAATAAGGAATGTCCAATGGGACAAATGTAGGGGAGAACAAACGTCCCCACTAAAGAGAGCCTTAAGCCCTACAGACCTCAATAGAGGCATAACGCATCATCTTTATTCTTCCTCATGTTGAGAGAAAATACTGTAGCTTAATCAGCACTGGCATTGGGTGGAGCAATTGAGGTCGGGAATCAAAACCTAAGGAAAGGACTGAGTTGTCCTGAAACTAACTAAGGTAAAGGGTGACAGAATTCTTAACTAAAAGATGAATGATAACACCAGAGAGATGGTTAGAGAGGAAGGTACAACCCCATATGGGTCTGTTTACAACCACTTCCACACTCTTTTCTTTAAAGCACTTAATAAATAAAGAATATATAATATATGAAATATATATTAAATATCCAAAGAAGAGGGGTTACGCCCTCACAGGGGACCGAATCCCCGGCCCTTATATAAGCTGATACTCACTGAGCTTTCTGGGCCACTGACAATTCTGAAAAAACGCAAATGTGTTCCAGTCAACACTTAAACATATTGTTTATCAAAGCGTACACTGAGCAAGTGCACCTCAACTGCTCACCCCAGCAGGGTGAGGCAACCAATAGTACACGAGGGAGCACCTCGCAGTAGGAACAAGGCGAAGCCTGAAACCGAGCAGGTTACTGCACGCCTACAAGACCAAACAATGGCGTCAGCCATATGCAGTACCTAAACAAAGCTGCCGACCTTAAGGAAGGAATACACTGAGCAAGTGCACCTCCAACTGCTCGCCCGAGCAGGGCGTGATAATCAGCAGTACACAAGGGGGTAACCTCGCATTAGAACTCAGGCAGAGCCTGAAACCGAGCAGGTTATGGTGCATGCCAGTTAAGGTAATTACCCAAGTTGCCGACTTTAAGGGAGGAAACACTGAGCAAGTGTACCTCAACTGCTCACCCTAGCAGGGTGTGGACACAGCCGTATACAAGGGGACCCCTCGCAGAAACCCCAGGCAACCTTGCCACCGAGCAGGTGACTGCACCTTTCCAGGGAAGATAACCCAAACAAAAGAAAACTGTCAAGTTGAAGGTAGGATACACTGAGCAAGTGCACCTCCAACTGCTCGCCCGAGCAGGGTGTGATAATCAGCAGTACACGAGGGGGTAACCTCGCAATAGAATCAGGCTGAACCTGAAACCGAACAGGTTATGGCACCTACAGTGAAGGCAAAGCACATAACTTAAGAAATAAGTAAATGAATAAATAAACAAAGAAAATAAAATAAAACTGCAGACTGGCAGTGCATCGGGCTCTTGCGCTGGATGGTCAGACTTTGACTTAACAAACCCACAGTCTATCAGTATACATTCTTTCTTTCTAGCACTAAAGGTAAGGAAATGTATTGTGTCACCAGGGATACGAAATTACAAACATTTAACAAAACCACATTTTTACTATTAAAATGTTTGTGCTATAATCTTTCTGAAGAAGTCATGAACCAACCAAATGCCCATTAGGAAATACCTGCTCAACTGAGCAAAAAAGGTGACAATCAAATACCTCCACTGTAAAATACAATTATTTAAAATATAACAATTAAAATATCTAATCTTAAAATATACAAATAAACATGCGCTGGTCGGCCGCGAACCCGGGTCTTCCTGCAGCTCTATATTTGAGCTAACTTGGCTCAGTACTGAAACAGAGTCTTTTGTTACAAACATAAGCCACAGGGGCAGGCCGAACCCAAAGCCTGCAGCACCTGGAATCCCCAGGTGACCATAAATCTGTCAAGGGGCACGAATTCAAACAGGCGAAATGAAGAGGGAACAGTGTAAACAACACTGCTCTCGCGCACGCGTGAGAAATTTTTAAAGAAGAAATAAATTAGAGAGCTCCCTCGAACTCACAACCTCATGGACTGTAGTCCGAAATTCAACCATTGCACCACTGCTTCAGCTGAAACAGGAAGTATGAGCATAATACATATTTTCGTTTTGAAAGACACCAAAATGAAACCAACAGCCGCACGCGGCTATCCAGATACATTGTATCAAATACACAAATTCCTTTATAATAAAAGGTAATTAACACATATTTACCATATATGCCATATTCAAACTAATAAAGCCTACTACTGACAAACAATGTAAGACACAACTGAAAGGGGTGACTTAGCTCTGTGGTGTCAGCAGCAAAGAAAGAGGGTTTGGGTTTCGAGTAATGGACTTTTATAAGGAAGGGTCCCTGCTCATTGGCCTCCTGCAGGGCATGACCTGTCCTCCATGATGGATTGGGGAGTCCCCCCTTGCATTGACATTGAACTCTGTTTAGTTCTGTTTTAAACTTTTTTGTTTGTAAAGTTTTTTCTTTGCTGCTGTGGTTTCAGAGTAAAGATTAGAATGCATAATATGAGCCTCCTGTCTTGTCATAGAATTTGAATGACTCCACTAAGGATCTTACAACATTAATGGCTTTAATGAACACTAAGGTAGGTCATCTCGAACAAATTTGTAGTCAGTCTTCTACCAATTACAACGAAGGGATGAAAAGCTTAGATGAGTCCTATAAAACATTGAGCGATCAAAGAAGAAATGACTGTATCGATAAAAAGCTTTTGGCTGAAGTGGCAAGAGAAGCACTCTCTTTAAATATGAGCGGAGTGGAGAACTGGGACTCCCCCAACGCAAAGTATCGAATACCATGTGTGCATCAAGAAATGCTTCAAATTTGCCATCAACTGAATGCCCCGGGTTGACATCACAGTTGCCTTTTGATGCCCCCGTTGGTCCACATAGAGTAGCGGAGGGCTCTTTCCGAGGTTCTGCAACGTCTGTGATAATTCCACAATGTAGTGAAATAGCACTCAAGGCCCCCGAGTACGTAGCGCCTGTCGCTACGCCATGTCCAAGTCTGGATAAATTACATACAAACACCACAGGATGGTCCATCAGTGCCTCATCGGAGTGCGAGGAAATTGCTGATATATCATTTAACACTGCCTTCGAGCAAGCCAGAGCCTGTAAAAGACAAATGGGTATGGATGAGCAAACAGCAACTGCATCCAATATGGCACCCATTATAGCTGAGGAGCAATGTGAGCCTACTGGGAGTCAGGCTGACGGAAAACTCAATGTATTTTCTATCTTTGGAGGCGGAGACCAGATTCCGATGAAATCAACAGAAACTAAATCTAAACCCACGAATCCTAATAAAAAATCGAAAAACTTGCTGGATAGAAAAAACAACAAAAATATAGGGGCAAGGAAGTTCCTGAGAATATTAAACTAGTGCAAAGGGTGTCTAGGGATACCAATAAATCTGCACATTTAGAAACCACACATCAACTGGAGACGACAAAGGAAGTGGCTCCTCATCGAGTCGTGGTGTATGTAGAAAAATCAAGTAATGACGTATCTGCTGAGCTTTTAAACATGTCCACATACGATGACGTGGAGCAGGCTGAGGTTACGGATTCTACACTACAGTCGTCTAGTGTAAAAGTTATGCATGAACAATCGAAGTCTGTAACGGCTTCAGAGTATAGTGGTACCAAACACCCTGTCTATAAGAAAGCATGTCTTCCAGTTGTTGAAGACTTATCTACACGTCTAGCAGATAGGACCTTTCCACAACCAGCCGCCTGGACCAAAAGAGTTAGAACCTGTTGCTTCGTAAATGTACCAGTGAACTCGGAGAGGGAGGTGAGTGTTCCAGCAAGTCCACCATTCATGAGAATGCATGAAAAGAGGATGAAGTTATGTGCTATGCAAACTAACTCTAAGCTGGATGAATGTAAGGTCGACAGCTCCGACACAAAGGAGAGAGCTGAAGTGAATGTTCTGGGTGCACAGAATTTAATAAAGGCGATAGATGGAGCCATCGAGAGAATCCTGAAAAAAGACCAAATAGGCGCCCAATGCCACACATGCACGAATTTGCAAACAACTAAAGGAAGTCATGCAAGAAAGCAGCTTGACAAGACGCCGGTCATTAAGGTAATGATCGAGCAACTCGATTCCAAGGATAAACTGATCCTCAGTCGGGAAAATATCATCAGGCTATTTGACCTTATCCCAAGCTTATGTGCAATAACATCTAATGATTTAAAGATTGTTGAATTCCCCAACGAAAAGCGAAATGATAAGGTAATTCTCCATGTGTCATCGTCACTGATAGCCACCACAATTGTCGATGCCAACGTAGCACTGTTCTCGCTGGGGTTCGAAGTATATAAATTGGAAGCACCTAGCATAGGTCATCATACTCTGGGTTCTGGGAGTAACCCTGATATGTTAAGGTGCCAGCAACAGAGTACGGTGTTACGTGCTCTCAACAAAGAGGAGAATGTTTGTACCCAGAACATTGCCTTAAGGAAAACTGGAACTGGACAGTCGGCAAGAGCCGACTGCGAAAGCGCAGAGAGTGCCGGAACAAATCTTGCCTCAAGAATAAACGAAAAGGGGAGTGTACCCGATGCCAATACAAAAGACATAAGAATAACTATATGCGGAGGCCAAGGATTGGGAGTGGCGCGAGATAGTGGTTCTAGTCCGAATTAAAGGAAGTGCAATGGGGATTGGGGATGGTAAGCCGGAACGCTCAATAAAAATGTGCGACCATAATACCAGGATCTGTTCACCTCAGGAGTATGCCTAGTGGCCTCTTGGAACACGCGAGGCTTCATGCATTTGTTTAACTGGTTGAGTGGTCTGACGATTGTTTGTTTGCAAGAAACGTGGCTAACTGAAATTCCGATTTCTTGTGATTATGACATGGCCTTGAACCCTGCAATAAAATTGAGCAAAGGGCATCCGATGGCGGGCCTATAGACATTGGTCAGCAAAGATTCTGGCTTTAGGATTGTAAAGTCCATTAATAACTCCCCTTTCATTCAAGAAACTACAATTGCAAGGCAGTCTCTATGTGCTGAGGACATTGAAGAACTGATACTCTTAAATGTGTACTGGAACCACCAGAGGGCAGGCATAACAGAATTCATAGAACAGATTTCTGCAATTTTGGATCATTTGTCTAAGGCTAGGGTGAATATCACAATTTGTGGAGATTTAAATATCGACCTACTTAAACCAATGGTTGGGCCTAAAAAGATACTAGCTAAGGATTGGTTAGAAGAAATGGAATCACGCCAAATGCCAATGTTGAATGGAAACACAAGTGGCGACATGCCATCGGCAACAACAGCGTGACGGCTCATCGTCCACAATTGACTAGGCATTTGTGTCTCCATCACTGCAAGCGCAAATGAAATCTTTTAAGATCATGAAGAAAACTAGCAGTGACCATAATAATTGAAATGATAACGTCACTGAAGGAGTCAACTACAAGGTGGCAATTTAAGATCTTGGTTGAGGCAAACAGGGTGAGATTACGTCTAGAAGAGCATGAGGCAGTCCGGATGCTAACTGCCTACTGCCCGAACAATACTCAAATGGAATATGACCAGTTACTGGTACAATTAAAAGTAAAAATGTGGGACTGAAAAACCTGAATTTTGTTTGCAAACATTGGTTCGACCAAGACATCCAAAAACAGAAGAGACTGATGAGACGTGCTATTCGCCACGCGCAACCTTTGGACGCTGTGGTTCGAACAGTGGAAATCAGAAAAATAAAACAGAGGTATAAGAACTGGCTTAAGTCCCATTTACATTTGACAATTCAAAAAGATGCCGAAATAATGTTATCAGCATTAAAGAATAAAAATAAACAGGACTTTTGGGGTCTAATTAACAACATGCAGGCCCCTCAAAATTCTCTGAAAACGTTTCTGGTGACTGAATTAGAGTGGATTTCCCATTTTGAGGCGCTCTACAATAGACAAACAAATGCAGAAAGCACGAATGTTATGCTTTTTCCACCACAAACACTTACTTTCTGTAAAAATGATATCATGGATATAATCATCAAGGCAAAAAATTGAGAGCGCTTGGCCCGGATGGTCTCACCAATTACACCATCAAACAGCACCCTGAAATATGGGCGGAGATTTGTGTGACCTTGTTCGAGAGAATAAATAATCTGGGCCATTCTCCCAAATCGTGGAAGTCAGCAATCATCGTGCCGATATTTAAAAAAGGGGATAGATCGAACCCAAAAAATTATCGGCCAGTGGCATTACTAGACGTGTTGTGTAAAATCAACGCAACCATTCTGCAGCAACAACTTGTCGAGTGGGCTGTGAAAACTGCGCACGTAGATAACCGACAGACTGGCTTTGTTAAACAAGTAGGTTGTTCCCTAAATCTCTTGTTATTAAATTTGACCAAAATGGAGGCTTTGAAATCACATACTCCTGTATATCTGGCGTTTAACGACTTTTCAAGTGCCTTTGATACTATTGACCGGGACCTGTTGTGGTCTAAATTGCAACTGTGGGGTTGTCCATCAGATCTAATAGCGGCGGTACGGGAGCTTCATACAGACAAATCAATTAAGATCCGGTTAGATCAATCTGGGACCTTGTCAACCGCAATTAAAACACACAATGGCGTAAAACAAGGATGCCCTCTTGCTGCAGCTATATTCAGTGTGTTCATATCTGATATAGGTCAATCAATAGATGCAGGAAATTCATTTCCGCCTAAAATAAATAAATTGCATGTTAGCTGGCTCTTGTACGTCGATGATTTGGTCCTGATGGATGCAACTCCAGTCGGTCTGCAAAGGAAACTCGATGCCATTCAGTGTTATGTAACTGTGACTGAAGGGGTACCTTTGACTGTGTTCCCTCCGTACCCACGTTCTCCTCACCTGGGCTTTCCGAGTCGATGGTATCTTGCAGGCCTCGACGTGCCAGGTAGTCTCTCTCTTTCCTCTGGTGCGAGGGCTTGTCACGGAGAGAAGCCACTGTGGCCGCTGGGTGTGAACAGCGGCACAGCGACCCCCTCTCCGGAATCAAACCAGAAAAAGCAGGGAAAAACCCACTAGGGGAAAAAACCCTGATAGGAGGTGCCAAGACTGTTCTCAGAAGGCCAGCAGTCCACCGATGAAGAGGAGGAAGCGAAGGATCACCAAACGCTGAAAACGTCCACTGTAGCGGTCGACCTGGAGAGAGGCGAGGGAAACAGCAGCTGGGAGGTCCGGACTGAAGGTAGAAGTCTTCCGAGAGGCACTGCGGAGGAACACGGGAGCACGGGAGAGAAAACCCCGCGATGACCAGACTCAAGAGCTAGGTGAGAGGACGAGAGGAGAGAGAGAGAGAGAGAGAGAGAGAGAGAGAGAGAGAGAGAGAGAGAGAGAGAGAGAGAGAGAGAGAGAGAGAGAGAGAGAGAGAGAGAGAGAGAGAGCACGGCAGACGCCGCCTAAAGGGGGTCGGCGGATGGCAAAGGGAAACAAAGTATGGAGGTTACTGGTGACTGGACACCTATGAGAAGTAACCGCGTGGGGGTAAATATTAACCCCTAGTAGAATCCAAAGCGAGGTGCAGAGGAAGAGCGAAGGACCCAGAAACGAAGTAAACAACGGAGAGGGGTTGCAACGCAATGACCTGCCGGGAGGCAGGGATTTTATACTCCCGGCAGCGTTGCGTCTCGCGTTAGGAGCTGCGGCCATAAACACAAAAAAGGGACTAAAGCAACCTTCCCCCATGACCTCTCAAACTCCAACGCGGAAGTAAACGCCAGTCACGGCGATGGCCGCGACTGCGAGTGACAGTATGCCCCCCCCTAGAGTGCAACCGCCCAGGCCTACCTGGGTGCAAGCGATGGAACTTTGCCAACAGTTGAGGGGCATGTACATGGGAAGCTGGCTCCCAGGAATCCTCCGACCTTGGGAAACCCTTCCATGACAGGAGGTATTCCAACCGACCATGAAGGAATCTGGAATCACGAATGGCGGAAACTTCGTATTCCTCCTGGTCGGTTGTAGTGACAGGTAGTTTCCGGCGGAGAGACCGGTGATTGGGATCTGAATAGTAAGGTTTAAGAAGAGAGGCGTGAAAAACAGGGTGTATGCGTCTGAGAGACGGAGAGAGTTGTAGGCGATAGGCAACTGGATTGACCTTGGAGAGGATGGGAAAAGGTCCCAAGAAACGAGGAGATAGTTTAGAAGGCCTTGTCCATCTGGGAAGGAATCTGGTGGACAACCACACTTTGTCCCCCGGTTTCCATGAAGGTGTATCCCTGCGGTGTTTATCGGCCTCGGTCTTATTCCGCCGTCTGCAATCCGCCAAACTCGTTAATGCACTGTCCCTGGCCTCCTTGAGATTACTTAACACCTCTTCTGCAGTGGGAGAGTTGGAGTAACTGGGTACCTCGGGCATTAGATAACGCGGGTGAACGCCATAGGTACAATAAAAAGGTGATAGGCCAGTGGCACTGTGCTTGGAGTTGTTGTACACGAATTCCGCCGTAGGGAGTAGAGAAACCCAATTATCTTGGCACTGGGAAATAAAACATCGCAAGTACTGCTCCAAAGTTGCGTTGAGTCGCTCCGTTTGGCCGTTTGTCTGGGGGTGAAACCCTGAGGATAGGGCCCTTTCCATCCCCAATCGAGTACATAAAGCCGTCCAGAATTTGGATATGTACTGGCTTCCTCGATCGGATATCATCTTGTCGGGGAGGCCATGATGCTTAAAGATATCTCGGGCAAAGGTTTCTGCCATTTTGGTGGCCGAAGGGAGTCCTGGAAGAGGAGAGAAATGGGCTAGCTTGCTTAGAGAGTCCACTGTCACCATGATACATGTGCATGACTCGGAGTCGGGAAGCTCCACTATGAAGTCCGTGGAGATGAGACCCCACGGGCGAGTCGGCATCTCTGCTTGGGTAAGAAGTCCTAGGGGCTTCCCGGAAGCATATTTGACACTGGCACAAGTAGGGCAGGTCTTTACGTAGTTAAACACGTCTCTCCTGATGTTGGGCCACTGGAACGATCTCGAGATGAGTTCCAACGTACCATTCCCGCTTCGGTGTCCACCTAGACGTGAGTCGTGACACCATTTAAGGATTTTCCGGCGCAGTGACCCCTCAGGAATATACCACTTCTTCTTGTAGAAGACCCAGCCGTCTTTGATTTGGAAAGGAGAATCAACGGAAAAAGAGAACTGGGGAGCCTCTTGCGCAACGGCAGCCTTGACCTCCTGAAGGAAAGAACTCACTGTGGCTAAGATCCGATTTCTGTGGAATAACGGCTCAGACTTGACCGCTACTGTTTCCAAGTGGGAATCTTTGCGAGACAAAGCGTCAGCCAGACGGTTGAGAGACCCAGGGATGTACGTGATCTGGAAGTCGTACTGCGAAAACAGGTAGGCCCATCTAGCTTGTCTGGAGTTAGAACATTCCATGTCCTGTAAAGCCTTGAGGTTTTTGTGGTCAGTGCGAATGAGAAACCGATGACGGGCACCCATGAGAAGGTGCCTCCATTCCTCACAAGCCAATTTCATCGCCAACAATTCTTTCTCCAAAACCGAGTAGTTGAGCTGGCTGGGAGAAAGAGTCTTAGAGAGATAGGCGACCGGATGCTCCACCTTGTTGAAAGACTGAAGCAACACTGCTCCTACAGCGATAGCGGAGGCGTCCGTCTCCAGAATAAATGGAAGAGTTTGGTTTGGATGCTGCAGAATCGGGGCAGAGCAGAAGAGGGTTTTTAGATGACAGAAACTTCTTTCTGCTTCAGTAGACCAGGAAAAAGGATAGGCCGTCTTCTTGAGTAGGCGGGTGATGGGAAACACCACCTCTGAAAAGTTCGGAATGAATCTTCGGTAGTAATTTGAAAGACCCAAGAACCTCTGAACCTCCCGGACAGAGGTCGGGGCCGGCCAGCCAAGAATCACTTGCATCTTGTCAGGATCCATGGCGATCCCTTCTTCTGATAGCACGTATCCCAGATAATGTACCGAAGGTACCGCGAAGCTGCACTTCTCCTCTTTGACCAGAAGATGGTTTTCCTTAAGACGCTCCAAAACTCGTCGTACTTGTGCTATGTGTTCTCTCATATTAGGGGAAAAAACCAAGATATCATCTAAATAGATGATGACCGAGATGGAAAGCATGTCGGAGAACATCCGGTCCATGAACCTCTGAAATACCGCAGGGGCGTTCACCAAGCCAAACGGCATTACCTTGTATTCATATAGGCCCAGAGGAGTACGAAACGCAGTTTTCCATTCGTCACCCTTGGCTATCCGCAACAAATGGTAAGCGTTTCGTAGGTCCAGTTTGGTAAAGATTCGAGCACCTTGCACTGCCTCAATAATATCCGTGATTAGGGGCATCGGATACCTGTCACGGACTGTCACTGTATTTAGACCCCTGTAGTCGATGCAAGGTCTAAGATCGGTGGAATCTCTTTTCTTTATAAAAAACAAAGGGGCTCCTGCTGGGGACTTGGAAGGTTGTATGAGACCATTCTCCATGTTGGTATCCAAGTATTTCTGAAGCACTTGTCTCTCGGTCTGAGTGAGGGCGAACATCCTTCCGAATGGCACCAAGGCATGGGGCTCCAGGTCGATAGTGCAGTCCTCTGGCCGATGGGGTGGAAGTCTGGCATGGAGGCACTCCTGAAAAACGTCTGAAAAATCTGAGCAGAAATAGGGTAAAGCATGGATACCTACATGATTATTGGGAAACACCTTGACTGGCTGAAGATCAGCCCGACCTTCCAGAGAACAACAGTTAGTAGCGCAATATGGGGAACTGAAGCTTATTTGGTTCTCGGTCCAATTAATCAGAGGATTGTGTCGTCGGAGCCAGGTAATGCCCAAGATGATGGGAAAATGAGCCGCTCTGATAATATCAAAACTCAGGACTTCCTTATGTTGGTTGATCGTCAAAGTGAGTTCCTCAGTGGTATGGGTGATAGGACCTGAGGACAAAGGCGAGCCGTCTACTCCTTCCACCTTCTGACCTTCTGCCCGGGGAATTCGACGGAGGCCCACCTTGTCAGCCCACACGGTGTCAACAAAGTTCCCTGCCGCGCCACAGTCCAACAGAGCCAGTGTCTCCTCCTGATGGTTTCCGAGGTTGAGTTGTACTGGAATGACCATTAGCCTGGAATCTTCCTTAGACTCGGAAGAGGTCACTGACAGAGAAACATAGGGACGATGGAGATTTCTTAAAGACCCTCGGTCGTTTGTCCCTACTAACGCCGAGGGTAGTCGTTTCCCGACCTCTTGTTTGACAGTTCTGTGCAGTCTCTGAGAAAATGCTGCTCTGATCCGCAGTAGGCACACAGTCCTTTCTCTCTTCTGCGACGTCTTTCAGCAGCGGACAAGGGCGCCCTGGTAGCACCGATCTGCATAGGTTCTTCCGTAATGATGTTAGTAGAGCGACCAGGGAGAACGGGTACAGAGGGGTCTGAGTTATGGCCAGGAGTCCTTTGCTTACGACGTTCAACTCGTCTCTCCTGAAGGCGATACTCGATGTGAAGAGCAGCAGAAAGTAGATCTGTGAAAGTAGGAGAACGAGGAGACCTGGCTAGCTCGTCTTTAATTTCTTCCTTCAGTCCTCTTCTGAAAATGGCATACTGGGCTGTCTCGGGCCATCCGGCCCCGGCTGCTAATGTCTTGAAAGAGGAGATGTATGATAACACGTCTAGCGAGCCTTGCCTGACATCCAACAGGTCTTCGCAGGCTGTAAAGGAGAGCTCTGGTCGTTCGAAGGTGTGCTTGAGAAGATTCTGAAACCCCGGATAGTCCTGCAGAATGGCGTTTCCGCTAGTCACCAGAGGGGTGGCCCAGGAAAGAGCGTTTCCCGTCATGTTGGTTATTAGGAAACCCACCCGGGCCTGATCTGTAGCAAAGGTACGGGGTCTGAACGTAAAGTGAACCAGGCATGCTTCGAGAAACTCCTTTACCTTCTTTGGGGAGCCATCAAATTTCCCCGAGGACAGTGCCATGGGTGGCAATTCCGAGGGAGTAGGTTCCCTAGCCGCAACCATCTGTTTAAGCAAAGCGTTCTCAGTCTTGACCCCTTGTAGCTCTTGGGACATCGCTTGGAATGCCTTCCAGAGCTCTTGGACTTGTTCGTCAGCTGACATCGTGATACTCTTTGGCGTTGCAATCTGTGACTGAAGGGGTACCTTTGACTGTGTTCCCTCCGTACCCACGTTCTCCTCACCTGGGCTTTCCGAGTCGATGGTATCTTGCAGGCCTCGACGTGCCAGGTAGTCTCTCTCTTTCCTCTGGTGCGAGGGCTTGTCACGGAGAGAAGCCACTGTGGCCGCTGGGTGTGAACAGCGGCACAGCGACCCCCTCTCCGGAATCAAACCAGAAAAAGCAGGGAAAAACCCACTAGGGGAAAAAACCCTGATAGGAGGTGCCAAGACTGTTCTCAGAAGGCCAGCAGTCCACCGATGAAGAGGAGGAAGCGAAGGATCACCAAACGCTGAAAACGTCCACTGTAGCGGTCGACCTGGAGAGAGGCGAGGGAAACAGCAGCTGGGAGGTCCGGACTGAAGGTAGAAGTCTTCCGAGAGGCACTGCGGAGGAACACGGGAGCACGGGAGAGAAAACCCCGCGATGACCAGACTCAAGAGCTAGGTGAGAGGACGAGAGGGAGAGAGAGAGAGAGAGAGAGAGAGAGAGAGAGAGAGAGAGAGAGAGAGAGAGAGAGAGAGAGAGAGAGAGAGAGAGAGAGAGAGAGAGAGAGAGAGAGAGAGCACGGCAGACGCCGCCTAAAGGGGGTCGGCGGATGGCAAAGGGAAACAAAGTATGGAGGTTACTGGTGACTGGACACCTATGAGAAGTAACCGCGTGGGGGTAAATATTAACCCCTAGTAGAATCCAAAGCGAGGTGCAGAGGAAGAGCGAAGGACCCAGAAACGAAGTAAACAACGGAGAGGGGTTGCAACGCAATGACCTGCCGGGAGGCAGGGATTTTATACTCCCGGCAGCGTTGCGTCTCGCGTTAGGAGCTGCGGCCATAAACACAAAAAAGGGACTAAAGCAACCTTCCCCCATGACCTCTCAAACTCCAACGCGGAAGTAAACGCCAGTCACGGCGATGGCCGCGACTGCGAGTGACAGTAACAGAGAATTGGCTGTCGATCAACACAAAAAAATGTGAGATCTTAGTACTGAAGAACTTGAGAGGGGGAGCTTCGAAAGGTGCAAAAAAGTTAAATTGGTTCCTAGGAGGAGAAGCAATGACGATATCACGAAATGGATGCATTTTACTAATGTAATTTACACATCTAAAGTGAGCATAAATGCTTCTGCTTGGGATCAAGCTTTCCCCTTGGGAATTAATCCAATTTACTAATATCAATGACCTATATCAAGTGAGCGTAAGAACATTTGCTTGGGGTCAAGCTTTCCTCTAATGAATGCATGTGATTTACTCATGTAAATTACATCTCTAAATTGGGTGTAAGGGCATATGCTTGGAGTCAAGCTTTCCTCTGATGAAGGCATGTGATTTACTCATATAAATTACACCTGTAAATTGGGTGTAAGGGCATATGCTTGGAGTCAAGCTTTCCTCTGATGAAGGCATGTGATTTACTCATATAAATTACACCTCTAAATTGGGTGTAAGGGCATATGCTTGGAGTCAAGCTTTCCTCTGATGAAGGCATGTGATTTACTCATATAAATTACACCTCTAAATTGGGTGTAAGGGCATATGCTTGGAGTCAAGCTTTCCTCTAATGAATGCATATAATTTACTCATGTAAATTACACCTGTAAATTGGGTGTAAGGGCATATGCTTGGAGTCAAGCTTTCCTCTGATGAAGGCATGTGATTTACTCATATAAATTACACCTCTAAATTGGGTGTAAGGGCATATGCTTGGAGTCAAGCTTTCCTCTGATGAATGCATGTGATTTACTCATATAAATTACATCTCTAAATTGGGTGTAAGGCTTTTCTCTTGTGAATAGGCCTCCAGGTTGCAGTCACTATTCCCACCTGGGTGTTTTTCATAGTGTGACAGTGAGCCTTATCTTTGCTATTTATGCTGATTGTGCCCACGTGCCTATGCGGGTGACACACAAACACAGTTAACAAACTCATCCATTATGTATGTTTAATATTAATCCGCTTTTCTAGGTGGTGCATATGACAAGTGCGTCTTGTTTTGGTGCTTGGTGATAGCGAGGACAGCCGGGCGCACACCGCGCTATCATCCTCTGGAAGAAATTATAAGCGAAGTAGACACCTCACTCAAATTACAGAGGTTATATTTATTTGAGCTTTAATCATTCATTTCTTTAGATATTTTGGGGCCACGCAGGCACGCCGTTTGTGGGTCACTAGGAGAACCAGTGGCTGGCTTCCCCTGGCAAATCCCTGGCTACCCCTGGCACTGTTCACGCAGCTCCTGGCGCATCACCGCAACATCACTTCCTGTCCTGGCATAAGGGGCAAAGGCCATGTGAAGTCACTTCCTCTAATGTATCCAGGGTTAACGGCCATGTGAAGTCACTTCCGCTAATGTATCTGGGGTTTAACGGCAATGTGAAGTCACTTCCTCTAATGTATCCGGGGTTAACGGCCATGTGATGTCACTTCCTCTAATGTATCTGTGGTTAACAGCCATGTGAAGTCACTTCCTCTAATGTAGCCAGGGTTAACGGCCATGTGATGTCACTTCCTCTAATGTATCTGTGGTTAACAGCCATGTGAAGTCACTTCCTCTAATGTATCCGTGGTTAACGGCCATATGAAGTCACTTCCTCTAATGTATCCGGGGTTAATGGCCATGTGATGTCACTTCCTATGATGTCTTAGGGGCGGGTGATAGCCTTGTGCTACCCCTGGCATTTCGGTGAAATGACGTCTCAGAGTGCTTGAGAGAGCACCAACATCTGTCCTTTTGGCAATTAATAGCCACTTTTAAATTCTGGTGAAAACTGAAGGTTGCAAGTGGAGGTGAATAAAGGAGGGATTGAGGGGGGATACAAGCAAGTCAACATGAAGGGAATGAGAGCACAGGGGAGACGCGTGAAACACATATCATGGAATATAGGCCTCTGTTAAGTCCATAGAACAATGATCAACCAGTAGAGCAGGGGTCTGCAACCTGTGGCTCTCCTGATGTTTTCGGACTACAACTCCCATGATCTCTTGGCATTGACTATGATGTATAGGCCTGATGGGAATGGAAATCCAACACATCTGGCCAGCCAAATGTTGCAGACCCCTGCAACAGAGAGACACCCATCAGCAGGACGAGGCCTTCCCCTCAAGTGGTCGTTGCTGGGGGAGTACCGGCAGACCGGTGGCCAATACCTCCAGTACATATCCTCCGGGGGAGCAGGAGAGCGGTGTTCTTTCAGGATGCCTGACTTTTGCAAACTGTGTCAAAGGCCCATCTGGATTTCTGGGAGATGCCCCTTATCAAGCTCTTGTTGGAAGAGGACTCCCCTCATGGAGGGAGGGGGACGCACTCACATGGAATGGGGCCACTGAGACAGTATAGGTGCGCACTAGGGGTTCCAAGGCAATATATAGGGAAGGCACAATAAGGAGTTTGTGAACCTCAGTGAACTCAGTGGGTGGGGTCTATACTGGCACTCCAAGGGGGAAGCCATCCATCTGGCCTGGGATATTTCGAGAGATGGGGGCTGGTATTGTGGACCTCAGAGACTCCCTGGGCCGCTGCTGGCATACGTGGCCCAGCTTACATGGACTATGCACCCCCCAAACTCCCACCCCCCACAGACTGGTACTGCCTTGCCTGCCAGCTAAATACACAGTAGCAGAAAAAACAGGACCTACAGCAGAACTGGCCTTGAGCATCCCTGGCCAGGCTGTCTCCCAAACAAGGTTTTCTGTTTTAAAGTGCACTTGATAAGAACTCTTCATATTTTTATGGACTCGTTTTGTACATTTTTGGAAAGACTTTGGGGGTCATTAGGAGTTTAGCGGTGCGTGACAAGTGCCAGTAAAAGTGGTGTTAAATCCGTTACCGCCACTTTTCCGCCCCGCAAACTACAGTTCTGTCGGTGGGGGTTGGCTGATGTACCACCAGCCAAGAGCTGGAGGTAAAGCAAACCCCCACCAGCAACAACATGCCGGTATTACGGTGCCGGTAATAGAAGCACTCCTCTCCATGGAGTCCTATTGGACTCCATGGAATGGGGAAAGACCACCTTTGCAGGCAGCTGGAATATCCTGGTAATACCGGGATTTCAGGCGCTGGAAACGGTGGGTCCGCTTGCCGATATCCCACAGGAATTACTGGCAGGATAACGACAAACGGCTAATGACCTTATTTATTTATTTATTTATTTATATAGCGCACCATTTTTATGAAATATTTTAAAATAATGCTTCATATATTTTAAGGACTCTTTTTAGCTTCTAGGAACTCTCTGTTTCACACAGCTGCTTAGGGATAATTACAGAGTTTGTATATAGTGTCTGTTGCGGGTCCCCCTTTTTATAAAAAAAAGCTCAGAAACTGCAGGTGCACTGGCTCAACAGGAAGTAGATGACAGACAGCAACTAAAGATACCGGAAGTACATGACAAAGAGCAACTAAAGGAACCGGAATTATATGACAAAGAGCAACTAAAGGAACCGCTCACCATCCTGTTCTTGCCTTTCCTTGTGTGTATTTCACATTTATTATAATCTTTTGTTTCTATCCTAAGGGATTTGGTGGAGCCTAACCTTTGCCTTTCCTGCCTCCCGTTTGTTCCCCCAGAGGTGCACCCGGCTGATCTTGAACTCAGGTAATCAGGGGTTGCTGAAAACAGGTGAGAGGTGGGTTAAGTATTCAACAGTAAGAAAAAGTGTAAGGAACAGCCTATTGCTACCCCCCCTTATATCTGACTGCCACCAAGTGTGGTAGGGCCATCACCCACTACATTTTTTGTGTCACCCACTTCAGAAGTGCACAGTGTTTTAGGACACAGCCCTAGCACGCATCTGGTGTACTATAATGCACATTTCATAAGTGCATGAGCGTTTCAGCGGCCAGGGCCTCTGCGCGCTGCTGTACCTGCCAACAGGTTTATTCATCTGCTGTAATTGGAGTCACATTAAACAGGCTTGAGCAGATATATGCTTCACAGCCCCTCACTCTACTATCTTGCGGCCAATTTCTGAATTAATTTGGAAGCCAGGCAAATGCAAACCCTCAACCCCACCTCCCTCTTTTTTAATTTTTCACTGACGAAAGCTCCCGCAGGGAGCACACTTTCAGGGTAATTCATGGAATAAATATGCACCGAAAAGGAGAGCGCAAGCGTGAAAATTGCAGCGCACGCTTGCTAAAGCCGCGCACGCAGCCGTTCATCGATTCATGGAATGCGCTGTGCTTATAAAACCTGGGATGTGCACCAAATCCGTGGTTGACGCACGCGGGCGCACACGTCACTAAACGGCGTGCGCGACGTGCACATGGAAAGCGCACATCATGTAGCGCACACAAGAAAAGTGGGTGGAACAAGGGGCGTAATACACAGAATGGGGAACAACGTGTGAAAATCTGGGCGTTACGGGGGAAGTACAGGAGGTAAATGCTTGCAACGCCCACACGCTCGCTAACAACACGTATTCATGTAATCAAACAGGGGAAAACCATGCGCCAAAAGACATGCGCTAATCCGGAAACACGTAGGCCAGCAGGAAGCAGGCGTAAACGGCCCACGCAGCATAAAAGTCCGTGCAAACAGCAAACAAGCTCATACACTACGATGAATATACCGTTCCTCGCAGCAGTGGTTGTGGGACACTGCAGGAGCAGGAGTATAGCCAGGCCCCGCATTTATTTACCCAAGGCCAGCCTTTTTGGGATGCCTGATGACCAGGTGTATGGGAGGTACAGATTTCCACCACTAATAATCCTAGAATGACCTCACATCACCCACCCTGTGCTCCCAAGCACTGAGCCCCTTGGAAAAGGTGCTCAATGTACTGCACTTCTTGGCTACTGGGTCATTTCAGTGGACAAGTGCCATAGTTGGGGGTGTCTCACAGGCCACGCAGTCACGCTGCCTACACCAGGTGTTGGCCATCATGACTGCATGCCCCTCAGTCCGCAGGAACATATACATGCCCAGAAAGGCAGGCTGTCATCCAAGTGCTAGTGTCAGTCCAGAAAAAGTAGATACCTCTCAGTAATGGAGGCAATGTATTTTGTTGGCCGAAGACCAACCGCCTCATGTGTTTGGTATTAGAAATACAGATCCATAAGCTTGACTAAAGTGCGGCCATTTTGATGTGATTGAAATCGCCATTTTGATTTTAACTTTCGCCTTTTGCCTTCTGTTGAAATTGCTTTGCTGAAAGCTTATTCTGTTCCACTATTACATTATTGTCCATTCATAGAGCAAGGCCACGAGGTACTTGTTGAAACATAACGCTGGCGACCCAGACAGCAATGCCCGGTCTCCTCCCTCATAAGTCCTTGGAAGTAAGCAACAAGGCATTTAATCATTACACAGGTGCCAGCTAATCTCACCCATGCGGTAGAAATAAACAAACAATTAATGGCTTGAATTATGTTCTTCTTTGCGGCCCCCCTTCCCTGAGGCCCGTAGAGCCCTGGAGAGCGAGTCGACCCCTAGCACACGAATAGAAACTAGGAGATAGTGAGGCCTGGAATGTGTCTCTCCCCTGCATGCAGCTTGCTTGCAAGAACAGGAGCAATGTGTTCTCTAAAACAAAGAATTGTGTCTACAGGCTCACGAAATGGCAAACTGTTGCTAAAATGAATGTCTGAAGGTGTCATACTTGTCACAATTGTTAATAGTCGAACCCAATTCAAAGGAAATACATTATGGGCGGGATTGAACATGTCACCGCTGATTGTCAGATGCTCATTTTGTATATATGTAACTGTTGTACAATGCTCTCTCTCTTGTGTCCCTCAGGGTCTGGAGACACACTTCGCGGGGCGTGAGACCAAGTTGGCCAACAGAGACTATTTGCTTTGCAATAAACCCTAGCTTTTGGCAATACAACCTCGTGTCTGGCGTATCAGTTCGTTTGTGGTGATTGTGCCTTGTTTCCATACGCGAGGGTCCCCTAGGGGCCACTTCAAAATGGCACCCGAATAGGGACCCTCCCCCACTTGTTCCATTGTGTACATTGTAATATAAGGAAGGCGAGTGAAATGGCGAGGACGAGACGGTCGAGTCGGGATCAAGAGGTGTTCGGGGCACCCCTGTGAAAGTGATGAGAGACTCCTTTGCAGATCTGTACACAGCTGATCCCTGATCGATGTGTTCGGCCAGAGAACAAGGAGGCGTGGGGCCCAAAACGAGGCAGAGTGAGCCAAGATACGCAGACACGACGATTATTGGTTGCGTCAGAATACGGACGACTTGCGCCTTGAAAAGGCAAATTGATTGATCAGGTGAGTCATGCCCTGATTCAAAGTAACCCTGATATTGGTTGAGAGTTGATTTTGCAAAATCAAATGTCCAGCGTAAGGTTGATTAGCCAAGGGTAAGGTTAAAACATGCCTGGGATATTGTCCACCTTAGTGGGATTTTTCCACTGCGGTAGAACAATCTTTGGAAACTGGCCAGGTCGTGCCACCCGTGGGGTAGCCGGCATATGAGATGTATGTGAAGCATGGTGTGGGGGCGATAATGTTTTGTGAAATTTGGCATAGGCAAACCAGAAAAGAAGAGGATTTACAATGGCCGAATCACAGGAGTTTTGAGATTTTGAGGATAAATTATTTAGAAAAAATGCTGTTGAAAAAGAAACACGTCCTGTGGCATTTGATGTCCTTAGAGATTGGAGGAAGGAAGCTATGCTTCATTGGAAAAGCAGAGAGAAAAATGCGCGCAAGCATAAGTCGAAAACAGAAAGAGTGAAAGAAAGGCAGGAGGAGGAGTGGGATGAGAATTTGAGAAAATCAGACAGATGTGGTCAGTTGAGTATAGACAAGATATATCCACAACAAGAGTTGCATTCATCAGATGAATTGATAAGCAAAATACTAACTGAAACAAGGCGAGAGTGCCCAACAAAAGAGATTAAAAAGACTGCACCAGTGTCTATTGCTCAGCCCCCTTCAGTTGCTCAGCCCCTGCCTATTGTTCAGATCACAGCACAGCCACAGATCATACCATCAGCACCTCCCACTAGCCAGCCAGCAGCGCTGCGGCCCGCAACTCCAGCGCTGCAGCAGTCACTTCCCGTTCCCATTGTCCCATCCGCACCTCCGGCCATTGAACTTGAACTCACAGAAAAAAGAGAAGATAATGCAAGGGGAGAGTGGACGGGACAGAGTGGGTGCACTAGAGTTACCCGTAGTGCGATCAGTAGGGAGAGAAAACAGGAATTGCAAGAACAGGCAGTGATGTATATAGACAGGAATGATGAAACGTTGACGCTGGACTCGATGTATGATTTCAGGAGGAGCAATGAAAGACAGGTACTGTTGGAATGCATGGGGGAATATTTAATAAGGAGATGGAAACAGTTAATTGGGATGGTACCACCGCAAAAGTTGCTGGATTTGAATGCTTTGCCACGTTGTAGAGAGAGAGATGAAGAAATAAAGGAACATGTAGACAGGCTTTTTGAATTTAAGAATGAACTCGATGATGCATATGCTGAAATGTTTACCATGCCAGGGTATAGGAATAGAGATATAAGAAGGGATAGAAAGGAGGCGGTCCCATATGTGCAGCGGCGATTTCTTTTGCCGTCAAGACAGGCGAGTGAAAAATTAAAAATATGTATACGAGAGGCGTTAAGATGGATTACAGATCCTAGTATTCTCACAATGAAAATACATGAAATAGTTGATGAATACCCCTTGTCAATGAAAAGAAAAGCACTGCAGACAATGGTTGAGTATTTACAGGACAAAGATATAGATGATGAGAAAGCTAGCCCCCAAGAATTGATGGTGATATCCAAAAGAGCATTAGAACATGGAACAGGGGAAACAGCCTTATCACTTGATTTGGGAATAGTACTGCATATGAGAGAGGGGGAGGAAAAGTAAGTGCAGTATTTCCCATGAGAGAAGTCCCACCTACTTTTGGGCCGAAAGTAGAGATCCCCGCAGTGGGCAATCAACCAGCGCAGGTAACGGAAGCACATTATACAGCACAATGTGTGCACGTCCCCTTCTCCAGACAGGAAGTGAATAATATAAAACAGACGGTTCCCGATTTAAGGAAGAATCCAGTGGGATTCTATAAGGAAATAGAGTCCTATTTGAGATCGTCCATGTTCACTATGAATGATATAGACTTAATATTCCCAGTAGTTGTTCCAGCAGATATATGGAAGCAAATAAGAAAAGTAAATGATAAGGTGGTCTATGGTGCCACTTGGGAAGATTTAGTAGCAGAGGATAAGAGTAGACAAGCAGGCGAAAAACCATCGCCAAATATGGCAGCGTTACCAGCACTGATAATACAAAAATTGAAGGAAATAGTTCTCGAAAAAAGAATTGTATGGGACAAATTAACTGCATGTGTTCAGGGCAAGGATGAGTTATCTACAGATTATTTTAATAGATTTGAGGAAGTATTTATGGATTTTAGTGGACAGGATGTAAGCACAGAAGCAGGCAAAAGACTATTTGTTGATAAGTATGTGAGAGGGTTAATGGTTTATAGTCATAATACCGAAGTTATAAATCTCGAAAAAAAAAATCTCGAAAAAAAAGGCCGAAAAAAAAAAAATCGAATTTTTTTTATGACGTTTTTTTTTCGAAATGGGGGGGTTCCGGGGGGGCTCCCCCCCGAACCCCTGTTTTTTCTATTTTTTTTATTTTAACCCTTTTTTTTACTTACCTGACCCAAAAAATACATATATATATAAAAAAAAAAAATTCGATATTTTTTTTTCGGCCTTTTTTTTTCGAGATTTTTGTTATTCGCGATTTTTTTTTTCGGCCTTTTGACCGACCACCAGGGTTAATACCTCCAATTCAAAACTTAATAATGACATCAGAAAGTGCATGGCAAGAAAAGCAAAAACGTTGAGCGAAGTATTGCATATGGCCCAATATAATGAGAACAGAGTGAATACAGAGAAAGAGAAAGAGGTAAAGGATAGGGTGACTTTGAAAACAAGGGTGCTACTTCAGCAAGTGACGGGACACAATAGAGGGAGAGGAAACACGCAAGGGAGAAGTAATTCGAACATGCATGGAGGGCCTCTGGGACTAAATCAGTGTGCGTACTGCAGAGAGGAGGGTCACTGGCGAGCGCAATGCCCATATTTACAAAATAGAAATGGGTTTGGTCAGAGAAGACAGCATAGGGGACACCCAGGACCAAATGGACAGAATAGAAACAATATGCAGCAGCACCAAAATAGTCAAGGAAATGGTACCCAGAATCAAAACCAAATTCAAGCTCAAAATCAGACTGCTTTTAGCCAAAATCAGGGCCAGCAGAACCCACAGTATGGAAATCAGAGTGAGCGGAATAGAGGAAAGGGTGGATACATTTTTGATACACAACCAAATACGTATTATAGTAGTGACTACACATCGGATGATGTGTTGTTCCCTCAATAGGACAGCCCAAAACAGGGATCGGAGCCAATGTCTATTCCCGTGAATCAAAAAGGACCCTACATAGAAATGAAAGTCGGGAATAGAGAGCATAGCTTTCTCGTAGATACAGGGGTGCAAACGTGCTCGATAGACCATCATTTGGTTCCGGAGATACCACTGTCAGGGCAAAGGAATATTTCGGTAGGGTTCGCAGGTACCCCAGTAATCAATCCAGTGTCCCAATCAGTACCAGTAACATTAGGTCCATTCACTGAATATTGTCCATTCCTCTTAACAGAAAATTGTGGGGAAAATCTTTTGGGATTACATTTATTGAAAAAACTGAGTGCAGTTATCCATTGCACTCCTGATGGAGTGTTCTTGACAATTTTGCCACAGAATGTACCAGTGTCAGAGTTTTTGTCCAAACCTTTGCCGGGGGAGTTGAGTGAAGTACCAGCTTGCATATGGGCAGTGAATGACAATGATGTGGGATTCTTGAAAATAGAGCCAGTAAAAATTGTTCTAAAAGAAGGAGTAACGCTGCCGCGTATTCCATAGTATAACATTTCAGCAGAGGTAGAGAAAGGATTGAAAAGTATTGTTTCAGATTTGGTAAAACTAGTAATGATTGAAGAGATTACAGGCAGCACATGTAACAGCCCCATTCTCCCAGTATATAAGAAAGGAGGTAATGAGATACCGTATCGTTTCATAATTGATCTGTGCATATTAAACACAGTGGTTGACTCTCAATTTCCATTGGTCCCAGATGTCACCACGATTTTGACAATGATTCCCGCCTCGGCAGAATATTTTAGTATTATAGACTTGAAGAATGCATTCTTCAGCATTCCAGTACATAAGGAAAGTAGATACTTGTTTGCCTTTACGTTAGGAGGACCATCATTCACATTCACGCGCATTCCACAGGGCTACACAGAGAGTCTGAGTATTTACAGCAGGGCATTGAAAGAACAGCTAGATATTCTAGAATTACCGGCAGGTTGTGTATTGTTACAATATATAGATGGGCTATTGATAGCTGCTGATACAGAGGAGATTTGTAAAAAAAAGTACTGTTTTATTATTGTCACACTTAGCAGCACATGGCCATAAAGCAAGCTTAAAGAAATTCTAATATTGTCGAAAGGAGGTAGCTTATTTGGGCTACCTACTTTCGAGAGAAGGGAGAAGACTGACACCAGAAAGGATAGAGAGTATCTCTGGTATGCCTATTCCAAAAACACAGAAAGGAGTCAGAGCTATAATAGGCATGGCTTCCTATTGTAGGCAGTGGATTTTGAATTTTGCGTTGATTGTGAAACCGATGGTGGCATTGACAAAAAAGGATGCTGTGATGCCTTTGCAATGGAATGAAGAATGCAAAAGAGCATTTGATCTGCTCAAAACTGCATTGTGTTCCGCTCCAGTTTTGGGCACACCAAACTATGAAAACATTTTCAGATTGTTTGTACGTGAGAGGGAAGGCTGCGCGTTGGCTGTTTTGACACAGGAACAAGGTGGAAGAAATAGGCCATGCGGCTATTTTTCTTCCGCGCTGGACCCTGTAGCACGCGCACTAACATGTTGTTTGCGAGCTGTTGCAGCGGCTGCTGCATCAGTGAAACAAACAGAAGAAATGGTGTTGGGGCACACCTTCATTTTGATGGTGTCACATGCCATAGACGTTCTATTAAATAGAACACAGAGGCAACACCTCACTTCTGCTAGACTGACTAGATATGAAATTGTCCTATTCGCGCCACACATCCAAATTATGAGGTGTAGCGCTTTGAATCCTGCAGAATTAATGCCACTGCCCACGGAAGAATTAGGGGAGAATGAATCACCTCCCCATGATTGTTTAATGGACACTGAGGAAGAAACGAAAGGAAGCATTGATTTAACAGATACCCCACAAAAAGAGCCAGGTGGAGAACTGCTGTGTGACGGCTCCTGTTTTAAATTACCTGATGGCACATCAACTGCTGCCTACGCTATCACTACACTGAAAAGTATTGTAGAAAGCAAAATAATCCCCTACAACTCTGCACAAGCCGCTGAGATAATAGCGTTAACCAGAGCTTGTGAAATATCTGAAAATCTGAGTGTAAACATATATACTGACAGCCAATACGCCTTTGGCATGGTTCATAACTTTGGCCGACTCTGGGCTAAGAGGGGTTTCTTGACATCACATGGAGTCAGAATTCAACATGGCCCTTTGATTGTACGATTGCTGTCTGCGCTTACGTGTCCAAAGCGCCTAGCAATAGTGAAATGCGAGGCGCATAAAAAAGTAACATGTAAAGTGGGAGAAGGGAACGCATTTACAGACAGGATTGCGAAGCAAACTGCCACTGATTTGAATACCAAAATGTTGACAGTACAGTCAGAGGAAGTGCCCTGCATGATAGAAAATGGAATTGCTACTGTCAAAGAGATGCAGGCAGAAGCAACTGCTGACGAAATACAAAAATGGGCTGAGGGCTCTGCAGAATTAGATCTAGAAGGGTGCTGGGTGGACAAAAGAAGTAGAAATTGGATGCTGCCCAACTTCTATGTAACCACGATGGTCACAATGGCCCACAGTCCTGCACACATTAGAAAGATTGGTACAAAATTGTATTACGTGCTTGCAGCACAATGTGGGGAAGGGAACGGTGACTCCAACAGGCAGTTTCGGCCCTCCCTCTATGCCTTTTGAGGTAATCCATTTTGATTTCATAGAGATGGAGAGGAGCCAAAACTTGAAGTACGTTTTAGTGGTTGTGTGTGCGTTCAGTAAATGGGTGGAAGCATATCCATTAAAAGACTTCACCGCCATGAGCACTGCAAAAGTAATGCTGAAGGAATATGTTTCACGGTTTGGCCTGCCCCGGGTCATATGGTCAGATAATGGCCCGCATTTTGTGGGCACAGTGGTATTACAGATTTGCGCAGGTCTCCAGATTGACAAGAGATTCCATTGCGCCAGACACCCCATGTGTGCCGGTCTTATTGTGCGTCAGAACGGCATATTAAAGGCCAAAATAAGTAAAATATGTGCAGGAAACAAGTTGCGTTGGGTAGACGCATTACCGCTAGCGCTACTGTGCATGCGCACATCTGTGCAGGCAAGAACTGGGCTCTCCCCTTACGAGATAGTGATGGGGAGGCCGGTGAATGTTTGGTGTGCACCACAGCCAAAGCGGCTAAAAGAAGCAGAATATCCTGTGCTCAGTACTTATTGCAACCTTTTTATGCAGAAATTGCGCTTGATTCATCAAAAGGTGCAGGAGGCTCTTCCCGTCAAATACACTGGTCCGGGGCATTCACTGGAACCCAGAGAGTGGGTTCTAGTGAAGAATTTCGAAAGAAAGTCATCGCTTGCACCCAGATGGTGTGGACCCTACCAGATACTTTTGGCAACACAAACTGCAATCCGTGTGGACGGGAGGAAGGCGTGGATACATGCAACGCATGCTAAGAAGGTCCCATTGCCGTTGAAAAAACTGCCTGATCGAGACGACCAAAAAGAGACAGCGGCCCCAGAAACGAAAGAAATTGTTGCCAGTTCTTTGCCACAAAATCTGTCTGATCCTGAAGTAAAGCATGAAATGAAACCTGGAAAGATTGCTATAAAGGAGAAAGGGCAAAGAGTGCCCCAACGTTGTCCAGCAGAACCTGCATCACTGCTGGCTGACACAAAGCCTGTACCATCACTTTGGTGCCCATCATCTGTCATTGCGCTGCAGGCTGACTCCGAGCCTGAGCCTGGAAGTCCACCCGCACTATTCATTGATCACACGATACGAGGAGCAAGGTGGTATAATTTATGGCCTCGGAAGAAGGAGTGATCAAATCTGCATTTCTTTTTGATCTTTCTTGCCTCTGCTTCCCGTCACGGATGAAGTGGGAACCGGAGGCCTAGGGGAGGGCGGCGTGAGGGTTGTGAAAATTGGACAGCTCAAGAACGCGGCCCCCGGTGCTAAAAAAATCCATGTGTAGATCACCCCTCACGGACAAGAGGGGCTCATATGGTACGAAGGCAATTGATAACTGCTCTGGAGTTCTTTGAGCAATGTGCAGATGCACAGAGATCTTGCCCAACGTATAGCAATGCAGGCTGCTGAGAACTGGCAGAACAAACTGTTGACAATTCCGAACTTATTGACATTCGAATGAGTGCAACGATAAGAGATATTCACGACGAACATTGTTGGAGAAGAAGGACAGCGAGAGAAAGATGCCGGAATCAACTTTTACCCTCTCCTGCACCACCGCTGATAATGAGTTAAATATAGAGACTGAAAGGTTACAAAAAAAAGATTGCAGAAAAAAATTGTATGCTGATCTTAACAATAGTCATGTGTGTGATGAGTATATTAGCCTCAATAATGACAGTACAGGTATTATGGTACTCAGAAGAGATACACCCATTAGAAGTGCTCTTGCCTTTTAGAAACATCTCCACTACTGAAAGCCCGGTTCATGTGATTACTTACACTTTGTCCCCAATGGAAGAAAGACACAGGGAAGGTTAAGGAAATAACACATTATTGTTAATCATGAATATGACTCACTCAATATTGAGAAAAAACAATTGTTGGGTGTGTGCTCACTTGCCACAGCATGGTGGCAAGGGAATAGGTTGGTATGTGCAGCCATTGCTATTGAGTTCTGCATGCTATGCGTCCTTGAGTGCACTATATTATAGGAATGGAACAAAAGTGAAACGGGTCAATTAGACAGAACAAACATGAATGAATTTGAGCAGATCATTATGAAACCTGTAGGTTGTTCTATATTTCATAAAGCATGGCTGATCACACCAGTAGTGATGCCACAAGATAGATTATTTGTGCCATATAAATCATCTGTAATCACATTTCATATGAACCCAGAAGGAAATAAGGATACAGTGACCCCCTCCTATACAGTAAACTACAGTCCACGCTCTTTTCCCTTTTGCCTGAGGAAAAAGGGCTCCTAGTCAGTGGGGACATTCACTAGATATATGAATATTACATTTCTTGATAGAGAGGTAGAACCAGTTTATGTAGGTGACCCTGTTTATTTCATATGTGTAGAACAAGAGTATCCCTGGTTACCTAGAAATTGGGGAGGTACTTGTTACTTGGGACTTCTGTTCCCGGGAGTATTCCTTTCAAGAACAGCAGATATAGCCAAATTGTCCAGGTCAAGACCACGGCGAAACGAGGAAGGAGGGCTTATTGCAGAAGACATAGCAAAATCATTTATACCATTTTGGGGCCAAGCAATAAACTCCTATAATATAAGACAGCTGTCCAGAATATTAGAGAAAAGAATAAATGAAACAACTGACATATTATACAATATGACATTAGAAGAAAAAGGAATTAGATTAATGACACTCCAAAATAGGATGGCTCTTGACGTAATTCTGGTTGATCGTGGGGGAGTTTGTAAAATCGTGGGATCAGCGTGTTGCGTGTTTGTAAGCGATTCCTCCCCTACGATTTTCGAAGCGATAAGAAAGTTGCACGTTTTGAGCTCTGACCTCCACCCCCCAGAAGGAAGTTGGGAATTGAGCATAAACTCCTGGATCTGGGAAGTATTACGCTCATGGGGATGGAAATTAGTTGCGATCCTAGTAGCAGTGCTAGGCATATTTATGACATGCTGTTGTTGTATGCACTGCTTAGCTATAATTTGCACTGAAATAAGTGAGGAGTGCACACAAATAGTAACAAGAAAGAACACCACCAAATCAGATACTCAAATGAATCATGAAATGAAGACAGTAAAGGAATTCATGTCAATCAATATTGATGATAACGAGGAGGAAACTAGTAGTATGCAAGATTCAGAATCAGACACTTGGTCGGAAGAGGATGCAGTGTATGGATAAGGCGTTTGGCATAGGGCCAAAAGAAGGGTTTGTCAGTCCAGAAAAAGTAGATACCCCTCAATAATAGAGGCAATGCATTTTGTTGGCTGAAGACCAACCGCCTCATGTGTTTGGTATTAGAAATACAAATCCATAAGCTTGACTAAAGTGCAGCCATTTTGATGTGATTGAAATCGCCATTTTGTTTTTAACTTTTAACTTTCGCCTTTTGCCTTCTGTTGAAACTGCTTTGCTGAAAACGTATTCTGTTCCGCTATTACATTATTGTTCATGCATAGAGCAAGACCACGAGATACTTGTTGAAACATAACGCTGGTGACCCAGACAGCAATGCCCGGTCTCCTCCCTCATAAGTCCTTGGAAGTAAGCAACAATGCATTTAATCATTACACAGGTGCCAGCTAGTCTCGGCCATGCGGTAGAAATGGTAGAAACAAACAGTGAATGGCTTGAATTATGTTCTTCTTTGCGGCCCCCCTTCCCTGAGCCTTGTAGAGCCCTGGAGAGCGAGTCGGCCCTTAGCACTCAAATAGAAACTAGGAGATAGCGAGGCCTGGAATGTGTCTCTCCCCTGCACGCAGCTTGCTTACAAGAACAGGAGCAATGTGTTCTCTAAAACAAAGAATTGTGTCTACAGGCCAACTGTTGCTAAAATGAATGTCTGAAGGTGTCATACTTGTCGCAATTGTCAATCGTCAAACCCAATTAAAAGGAAATACATTATAGGAGGGATTGAACATGTCACTGCTGATTGTAAGAGGCTTGTTTTGTATATATGTAACTGTTGTACAATGCTCGCTCTCTTGCATCCCTCGGGGTCTGGAGACACACGTCGTGGGGCGTGAGACCCAGTTGGCCAACTGAGACTATTTGCTTTGCAATAAACCCTAGCTTTTGGGAATACAACCTTGTGTCTGGCGTATCAGTTTGTGTGTGGTGATTGTGCCTTGTTTCCATACGCGAGGGTCCCCTAGGGGCCACTTCACTAGGTGCCATTGATTGCACCCATGTGGCTCTACGTCCTCCCAGGCCACTGAGTACATCTATCGAAACCACAAGCACTGGCATTCCATCAATGTGCAGGTTGTATGTGATGCCAAGGGAATCATCACCTCAGTATATGCCAACTATCCAGGGTCCAGCCATGATAGTTTCATATTCAGAATGTCACCCCTAAACCGGGACCTGGAAGCTGGGCGGCATGGCGACACATGGCTAATTGGCGAGTATAAATGCCTCTGCACATGCATGCATGTCAGACACTGAGAAATGTGAAAACCCCACTAATGATAACCATTATCACCTCCCCAGGGGACAGTGCCTACCCTCTGAGCACCTACATGATGACGCCAATTCAGAACCCCACCACGCCACCCGAGGTAAGATACAACACAGCTCATATTGCAACCCGGGGCATAGTGGAGCGCACATTCGGAGTACTCAAGTCACGCTTTCGCTCCGTTGACCGCTCTGGTGGGCAGCTGCTATATATACCCCCAGTAGTGTGCAGGATCATAGTGGCAGCATCTGTCTTGCACAACGTTGCAACCCGGCGGGCGTGGCGGTGGACATTGTGGTGGCCTCACATCCCCAACCACATGCACAGCCGCTGCGCATGGGAGGTGAAAGGGCATGTGGTGAGGCAGCCCGTACCCAGCTTGTGGCAAATTACTTCACCTAAAATCCCACCCCTGTGGAGTGCACACAGGCCTGGCACATACCAGTTGGTAATCAATGATGATGACAAAAGGGACAGTCAACTGTCACAACCATACCACCCTGAGATTGTTCACCTGGAAGTGCTACATTGTGTGCATCCCTAGCTACTTAAAGACACCCAATGCTGTGGCAGTAAAAGGCACACATTCATGCAGCATGAAGGACTACCCCCTGCAAAATATCACTTCCAAATAGTGGCGTGTCACCCAACCCCTCCCCATCTCAACTACCCAACACACCACGACATGGCATGCAATGTGAAAGCAACCAAATGAATGCACAACACATGACAAAAGTGTCACAAAGTGCACTGTCCCAAATGAAAACAGGCCAGAGACAATTTCCTCTCAGTAATGAATAAAAAACAACACACATGACCAAATACTTACCAGCAAGACAAAACAGCAGTACAGGATCCAACAGTGGCAACATATGACTGTAAAAAATGAAAGTAGTGCAAGTGTCACAACCTGATTAAGGCAGCACATCGTCCCCTTCCAAGTGCAGAGTGTTGCTGGTAGGCAAATGTGGCAGTGTACTGCATACAAAGGAGATGGGCTTGTAAAGACATGAACAAGCTACAAGCACATAAGGAAAAAGTCTTGGATGTAAAACCATATATAAATCCACCATGCAGTGGAGAAATGAACAACAATCCCCACTAGGGATGTATACACAGTTTGGATTACAGACTGCCCACACAATTTATGGGAGCCCAATGCCTCTGTGTAAATTACTGTCACTTGGTCACACTCTTTGCGAGCCCATGGAAAAGGGATGCAGGAGGAGTGTTTGTGTCAGGAACCCAAGTTTCTAACCAAAACACAGGACAAGCCTGCATGTGCCCAGCTGGAATACACAGTGGATGCCTGCAGGAGCCACACAAAGCAACACACTGTAACATTAATTCACAATCTTAAAGGAAATGGTTATGAAAATAAATGTAAATGCAAATGAAATATAGAAAAAGCAAAAGTAAATGTAAAGTAAAACAAACCAATTAAAATAATAAAGTAAAAATCAGAAGAATAACCAAATAAAAATAAATGTATGGAAATGAAAATAAGAAATCAAGATTGAAAATAAAATGAAAATAAAAAATTTAAAAAACAAGAAGAAATAAAGATAACAAATGAATCGAATACTATTTCCATTTTGCAAATTGGAATGAAATGTGAAAAAAAATTACAAAAAAAAAATCAAAAGTGGCCATGTGTGGACCAGTGGGGAGGGAGGCCACCCATGAGGGACGAGGTACAGGGTGCACCCCAACACCCACATGCGTGGATGTTGAGAAAAAAAACCCCTCCATGGGCTCATGACCTGCACGGCTACGCTACAGTGGGAGAACTGCCGTTTCTGTCACCACCCTCTGGTGCTACATCAGGGGGTGGGCGTGATATGGGAGGCAGACCACGCGAAGCCCTGGCATGCTTCTCCATGGCAGCAAGCATGCGGGTGTGGTTCTGCAGGATGATGGTACGGAGATCCCCATGCAGCACCTCATGGGTAGCATGCATTTCTGCCTGCATGGCCTCGCGTGATGCCTGGATCTCCTGACGGGTTGCCTGGAGCTCAGCTGAGAGTGTGCATGTCAGCTGCTCCAGCTGCTGTTCTGACCTTGTACTCCGGGACACCTCAAGTACACACAGAGTATCTCTGAGGGACCTGTGTTCTAACCTCAGGGCATCCCTGTGAGCCTGTGACTCTGCAGATATGGCTGTGCGCAGAGTCTCCAGTCCAGCCCGTCGGTCCTGTCGGACGCCAACATGTCCTCCCTGTGTGAGTGGACTCTGTTGCCTGATGCTGGAGCTCCACCTGCCTTTCAGGGGGGGAATGGAAGTGGGCACCCTATCCATGGCCTGAGCCATCATCTCACACGATTCCCCCTGTTGTGCTGCTATAGTGTAGATGGATTTCTCCCACACAGTATTGACTGGTGGCGCACGGCCACCGCGTTGGCGGGCACCACACCTATTTGGAGCAAGGTGATGTGCACCTTGCTGTGTTGGCACTGCCTGAGGCTGCAGGACTGCATTCCTCCTTTGATCTGCTGGCCCAGGAACAGGAGCAAATATTGTGAAGTGTGACCCTGCATCCGTAACCGCCACAGGCGGACTTTCCAACACTGAATGCCCCATAGAGGGGTCTACCCCCAGTGCAGGTGGGTTGGACAGAACAGCATCCCTGCCAGAAACACTCACCTGCGACGGGACATATGTCTCAATGTCTGTTTCAGCACCTGATTCATAGAGGCTCCGGTGGTGTACCTAGTGTCACCCGTGGACAGTATGGTCTGTAGGAGTAATGGGTTTTCACCCACCACCACCCCACGTCCTCCACTGGTGCCCGGTTGTGGCTGTGAGTACTCCTGGCTCTGGGCATCTCCTCCTCCTCAACAGCATCAAGTGCCTCATCACCTGCAAAAACATAAAAAGAAAAGTAATGAAAACGGGCATGAGCACCCTAGCCCACACACATAGGCATGATGAGCAGACATCCAGTACATAAATGACACATGTCACACATGACAATAACTCTGGCATGCATGCACTGTCAATAAGTTGGAAGGGGAGGCAAAAAGCAGACACTGAGGACTCCAAGATGGAAAAGCAACACATGTGCTGCATGGTTGATAGCACTGGCATCACACATTAGCCTGTGAGTGGCATGGACAATCCACATTCATGTCACATGCCAGCACACAGATGGCACATAGCATAGCCATGGCAGATTTGACAAGGACACCCAGATGGTAGCAAATCAGTACTGTCACCCATCCATGTGAGATGGACATCATGAAATTGAACATGCAAAATAGTGTGAGAAAACATGCATGTGCCACACGCTGCAACAAAGCCAGTGTTCCCTGATGCAGTGATGGCATGCACATGGATACATCAATGGTCGGTCACTTGACATAACAGAAGACAATTGTCATGTTGAACATTCAAACAGGGACCCGAAATGATTGTGTGCAGGCCATGTGTAGGTGCACATTACTCAGTCAGCCTGATTGGTGAAATCATTCCCATAATAAGGTAACAAATTTTGGCCATTGTGGGGTGTAATCTATGACTGAAGTATGTTACATTTGGGGCAGTACGGCACATAAATGTGTGGTAAAAATGCTAAGGATTTCATCAATCAGGAAGAATGAACAGGAAAACAGTATGAATAATGTTGTGGCAAGATGACAAATGAAGGGCAAGTGCAGTAATGTGGTGCAAATTGTCTACTGTGGTCAGAAGGGATACTTGACAACCCTAACCAAAGGCCGGGGGATGGTTTGGAGGCACCACATGGGTGACCCATAGCAGTCATGACTACACAGCCTCACCTGGCACTCAATCACAACACATCACCCAAGCAATATACACATGGTTTGCACACACATGTATGGCCACTCACCGGACATTGCCTCAAGATCTGGTAGGTCTCCCGCGCCTTGGTTCTAATCCTCTGCGATGAACTCTCCAGCGATTGCCTCATGTTCTGTTAGTTCATCCTCCTTTGGTGGAGACCCACTGCCAGTCACCAGAGTAGAGGCATGATTGGAAGCCAGCTTGTTCTTTGCTCTGCGTTTGAGGTCATTCCACTGCTTAGAGCAATCATCAGCTGTGCGCCTCACAAATCCAAGGGAACTAATGTGGTCTGCGATGTACTGCCAGTGGGCCCTACATTGAGCAGTCGTAGTCTTGCACCCTGCAGTCACCAGCATTTCGCGGCCATGGGCCGACACGTAGCCCACAAGTGCGTCTAGTTCTGCATCATTGAAACTACGCTTCCTTGACGTGCCGGAGTGGGTAGCCGTGTCTGGGGTCCCAGCCTGTACCGCAAGAGCACCCTTCTTCCTCTTGGAAGGTGGTGCAGACCGTGAGTGGCTTACGCTGCTCTGGTTGGTGTCCAGACATTTGGTCAACTGAAAACTGGTCGAATGACATTTGGTCGACGCAATTTGAAAACCAAATGGTCGATTTGTTTTTTTTTAAATTATATATTTATTTTTCAGGTTTTCGTTTTTAAAAAAAAGGGGGTGAAAAAAAAAAGAAAAAAAATTCGACCATTTTTTTTTTGACCAAATTGGTTCGACCATTTGTCCAGTCAACCAATTTATTTCGACCAAATGACTGGTAACCCTCTGGTTGGTAGGGGCTGAAGCGCAGGTGGACTGGGCACTGGAAGTAGCCAAAGGCACAATGACCAAAGGTCTCACTGCAGGCATTGGTTGCTGGGTGATGTTTGCAGGACCAACCTCGGTGTGATGGACTTGGACCGACACTGTCCAGGCTGGGAGACTCAGAGCTGGGGTGGTTTGAGCTGCAGCTGCCCCTGCAGCCTCCTCACCCTGGCTACTTGGGGAATCAGATGACATTGCTGCCCCAGATCCACGTGGCCTGGTGACAGCAATTTTCACCGGCACACATGGCTTTGACTTGGTGACACGGAAGTCAGCCTGGGAGTCATCCTGTGCCGGTTCGGTTGACAATATGGGCCTGAGCAGGGATGGTGTCAGCTACATCTCCCCGACCCATTGGGGGGGGGGACATAGGTGTCCTTGATTGCTCCTCCACACACTGGCCTCTTGGGCCACCCTGCACATCCTGACCACCTCCCCTACCGCGCCCACCTCTTTGAGGTCGGCCACCTTTGCCTCTCTTACTGCTTGGTCACCTCCCAACCATGGCACTGATGTTGTTGTGCGAATGGGAGGTGCAGTAAACAATTGTCCTGGGAAATTTGGGTGAAAGGGGTAGGGTACTAGATGGAATACGTACACTAGTGCTCTAGCAAGGCTGTCTGTGACCCCGGGGGGAAGATGACGGGTCACGCAATGCTCAGGCACCCCAAAAACAAAATTTAACGTGCATGCGACCCCTGGTAGACCATGTGCGTGCAATAAAGAACACGCACTAAGCTGTGGCACCCAGAAACACAAAAATAAGCGTACGCGTGGTACACGCAGGCTACAATGACCTCTGAATGGGTACGTGACACACGGGGGCAACCACAGTTGAAAAATATGTGCGCGACTCACCGTCTGCCTGGAAAAAGAATGTGAAAAAGACGTGCATGTGCGTGTTGGAAGCGTTGTGAAGTAATCGCGTGTGAACCGACAAGAAGTACAAGAATCACCCGCTCGCTCTCCACAAAAAGCACGTACAAGAAAATGCTGTCCTACGCATACCTTTTAAGCCAGCCCACATATGTGACTCACTTACACGCGTACGCGCTCAGGGCCTTTCCTCCAATTACACTCAGTGACACCCGGACATGCAGTTTGTGCATGTGTACAATCAACATGCACCCGTGTTGAGGGAAACACCCGTGCGCGTTACATCACAGACATGATTACGTGCTAAGGGCCTTTCCCTCGAATTACACGCTGGTGTGCAGTTTTTCACGTGCCAAATCACTCCGTATCAAGCTGGCCACGTGACAACACACGGAAGACCACGCTCCTTCTACAGAAGGCCATTTTCCTGCCCCCAAGAGCCCCGAGCATGCTCCCGCCTGCCATCTGCGGCTGCCTGCCTGCCTGCTGGCCACGTGCCCTGCTATTTGGTGCCTGCACGTCAGCCATCTGCAGGGGTCCAGTAGCTGTGACCACCCCTGCTGGAACAGAAGCCTCCTGACTGGTATACCATTGCTCCACAGCCCAGCCCCAGGACCCAGTTGCCCACCTACACCTGCCTCGGGGGTTGCCATGTCGGGGCAAACACAATCGGACACAACTGACAACCCCCAGCCAGAGAGGCAGAGGGCTGCCTGCTTCAGTACCAATTAAGTTGGCATCCTCGTGGAGCAAGTCCTGGGGCATTATGATGTCCTCGCTGGAAGTTCACGCGCCGACAATGAAGGACGGAAGGGGATCTGGAAGGACATCGTGGCTGCCATCTACATGGAGAGGGTGGCAGCCCGCGACATGCAACACGCCCGGAAGCGCTGGGAGGACTTCAGGTCCAGGACCCTCAGCAAGGCCCGGCACCTCTTGAAGGCAAAGCATGCAGAGGGGTGCCGGGTCCGCCTTACCAACATCCAGATGAGGGTCCTGGAATGCGTACACCCAGCGCTCCACCTCCACATCCTTCGGAGGCAGACCCGTCCGGAGTCAAACAGTAAGTGTCCATGCGTACTGATTGGACGCTGTGCATGTTGAGGTGTGGCAGGAGTGTGCAGGTTGTACATATGTCTTGGAAGGACCATGCATGGATGTGTATGTACAGGGACATGAGCATGCCGCATGGGAGTCCTGTCATGTGTGAGGCACATCAATGGTGTATGTGTTCAAATGCATGGTGCACAACTGCATGTGTCGGTGCACACATGTTTAAATTCATGTGTATGTACTGTGGCGTGGTTGTGGTGTGACACATGGATGCTGGTTCCACCTTCATGTATGTGCACAATGTACATGTGCGTGTGTATGTATTTCACTTATGTGCTACACCATGGATGCATGTGACAGCAGGTGTCTGGTCAAAGGATCGACTCCAAAGGACCGAAAACCAAAGGATCACATTTTTTTTTTTTTAAATGATATTTTTTTTTTTTGGTTTTCGTATAGGTAAAAAAAATGTTTTTTAGCAAAAAAACGGGGGAGTTAAAAAATAAAAAATAAAAATTCGATCCTTTGGTTTTCAGTCCTTTGGTGTCGACCCTTGGACCATTCGTTCCTTTTACCATCGATCCTTTGACCCGTAACCGTGACAGCAACATGCAGGAGGTTGATTGGCAGATGTGACATGGATGCCGATGATTTCACTGCGACAGGTGGTGGAGTTGTACAGATGCATGTATGTCTGCTGGCGTGTGTGCATGTGTTCTGCACTCCCCGTGTTGCATGTGACGTCAGGCTAACCTTCGGATGCTCATGCTGTTGTATGTGTATGGATGGTGCTGCCTGCTGCAACATTCCTGTTGATTTGTGCATGTGTGTGGGTTCAAATGATATGTGTGTTGGGGAGTGTGATGCCATGTGTGAAGTTATAGACTGCCACTCATGCACAACTGTCATGTGTGTATCAGACCATTGTACAGTGCCCTGATGCCTGTTTTCTGTCTCTCCCTATATGCAGCGTTAACTGATGAAGAGGGCGGAGACGGTGCTGTGGTGCACAGCGGTAGGGATCCCACCGCCAGCCAGAGATGCAAGGCCCAGCTCCCATCCCATGTTGTGATCTCGTTGGGGAGTGAGGAGCCTGGTGCCGCGTCCGCAGCTGCCGAGGGTAGGTCCAAGAGGCGGAGGTCAGAGGTGGACTCCTCGGCAGCAGAAGGGGCAGCTGAGACCCCACAGGGTCCGATGGAGGAAGATGGCACAGAGTCATCCAGGTTGGTGGGGGTTTGGTGGAGGAGGAGGCCGTGCAAGGGACAGAGACGGGGTCTGGAGGTGGGGATTCCTGTGGTGCTAGTGGTGCAGTGCAGGGGCAGGGACAGGAGGCAGCACAGGCCGCCACGGAGTTACCTGTGTGTAGTCCTGTCCCCAATCCTGTGACTGCATCATCCCGCACCAGCAGGGATGCCTTCGTCCAGACCCGTTCGCAGGAAGGTGATCCGCGAACAACTGGCCTTCCTCTCCCAGCGGACGTGGCAATCCGGGAGCGTGTTGAGCCTGTCCTGGTTGGGATGGCGTTGCGTCAACGGGGCATCCGGGATGACGTGCAGGGTTTTCGTGAGGACTCTGCACGTTATTTGGGATGCCTCTTTGACCGTGTCGACATACTAGGATGGGTCACCAGTGCTGGGTTCCTCTGTCTGCTGGACCTTGTACCGACCCCCTCCTCAACTGAACCCCCTATGCGCCAGTTGTCCTCCATGCCATCTTCCGGCCCAAGTATCACCTGGGTACACTGTGGAGCTGCCTCTGACCCAGCGGCCAGCTTGGTGGAGATCCCATCCCTGCCACAGTCGGGAGTCGGCGGTCCAGCAGGGGTGGACACCACAACAACTGGAGACCAGCAGATGGAGGATGTGCAGGCACCATCAGACAGGGCACATGGACAGCAGGAGCAGGCTGTAGGTGGGAGCAATGATGGCTCGGGGCCATCAACATCGGAGGGGCAGGCATCAGCCAGAGGGCAGGAGGACCCAGGAATGGGAGTGTCTTCCGTGTGGCAGCAGTTGGGCCAGCAAATAGATGCGGAGCGGCGGCGGGCGAAAGAGGCATGGCTCACGATGGTCAAGGCAGAGAACTCCATGCGCAGGGCACTGAGGCGGGCTGAGTGCCTCGAGGAAATTTGCAGGGAGTTGGGACTGGACATGGCATTATCCCTGTGAGACCTCGGGGCCAGGGAACAGGCCCTCCTCCAGAACTTAGAACAGGAGTTCGATGATGCCATGGCCCGGGAAATCAACAAGTGAGCCCTAGGACTTGCCCGCTGCCATTGTATATAGTTAATTAGTGTTAGGTTCCTTTGTATTTTCATTTCATTTGGGGAGCATGGACTATGCCCCACCTTTTTGTATATAGTTGTTTATTAGGTAAGGTTTTTGGTAGGTTTCATTTGGATTGTTGGGCTCATGGACCCTGGACTTGGAAATTGTATATAGTTGAAGACTGGACTGGACTTCATTTTTTTCATTTTTTTTCCATGGAGCAATGGATTTATTTTTTCATTTGGATTTTGTTTGATGGACGAACCCTTTGGAGACATTTTCATTTGGATTTATTTGGATGCAGCATTCATATATTGTATTTCATTTATATTGGACATGCAGCCTTTTGTTCATTATTTCTATTATTGTGTGATTTTCTTTCATTCCCTTGCTTTTGTATTTAATACATTTTGGTTTCATACTTCATTTGTGTGGTATTCTGTCATTGGTTTCATGCATGTCACGATGTGGGTTTTCTCGTTCACTTGCACCCATTGTGTGTGTGTGTGTGAGACGGACATGTATTGATATGCATACTTCCCATTTGGGATCTATCATGACATGGGGATTTCAATGTGGGGTGGATGGAATACTTGTTTGGGTGTTTGGACTGGGGTGGCGTGGGGTGGGATTTGGGTGGCCATAAGGGCCATGAGTGTGGTCGTGATGACGTGTTGGGGTGGGGACATGAGTCGGGGCCTGCTGGCAGGTGCCCGTCACTGCTGGATGGGTGAGTGAGTGGGGGGACATGAGTCAGGGCCTGCTGGCAGGTACCCGTCACTGCTGGGTGCTTGAGTGGGTGGGGGAACATGAGTCGGGCCTGCTGGCAGGTGCCCATCACTGCTGGGTGGGTGGGGGTTCAGGGGGACATGAGTCGGGGCCTGCTGGCAGGTGCCCCTCACTGCTGGGTGGGTGAGTGGGTGGGGGGACATGAGTCGGGGTCTGCTGGCAGGTGCCCGTCACTGCTGGGTGGGTTGGAGTGCCGGGGGACATGAGTCAGGGCCTGCTGGTAGGTGCCCGTCACTGCTGGGTGGGTGGGGGTTCAGGGGGACATGGGTTGGGCCTGCTGGCAGGTGCCTGTCACTGCTGGGTGGGTGAGTGGGTGGGGGGACATGAGTCGGGGCCTGCTGGCAGGTGCCCGTCACTGCTGGGTGGGTGGGGGTGCAGGGGAACATGAGTCAGGGCTCACAAGTGTGCTTACAAGTGCATGGTGCCATGTGGGTTGCCTGCAGGGCATGGTGAGGGTTGTAGGGTAGTCCCCTGTGGTGTGGGCTGCCTGCAGGGCATGGGGAGGGTTGTAGGGTAGTCCCCTGTGGTGTGGGCTGCCTGCAGGGCATGGGGAGGGTTCTAGGGTAGTCCCCTGTGGTGTGGGCTGCCTGCAGGGCATGAGGAGGGGGGAACCGCACACCCGGGAGGGCCCACAATGCCAAATCGCATCTGAAACTTCCCGCGCACCCCCCAAATAAACGTACCCCGCTCCCACAAGGCCTATCACGTGTGAAACTTCCCACGCACCCCCCCAAATACATGTACCCCGGTCCCACAAGACCTATCGCGTGTGAAACTTCCCGTGCACCCCCCATACACACGTATCCTGCTCCCACAAGGCCTATCGTGTGTGAAACTTCCCGTGCACCCCCCATATACACGTACCCCGCTCGCACAGGGCCTATTGCGTGTGAAACTTCCCGCGCACCCCCAAATACATGTACCCCGCTCCCACAAGGCCTATCGCATGTGAAACTTCCCGTGCACCCCCATATACACGTACCCCGCTCCCACAAGGCCTATCGCGTGTGAAACTTCCCACGCACCCCCCCAAATACATGTACCCTGCTCCCACAAGACCTATCGCATGTGAAACTTCCCTTGCACCCCCCATATACACGTACCCAGCTCCCACAAGGCCTATCGCGTGTGAAACTTCTCACGCACCCCCCAAATACACATACCCCGCTCCCACAAGGCCTATGGCGTGTGAAACGTCCCGTGCACCCCCCATATACACGTACCCCGCTCGCGCAGGGCCTATCGCGTGTGAAACTTCCCGCGCACCCCCCATTTACACAACCCCGCTCGCACAGGGCCTATCGCGTTTGAAACTTCCCGCGCACCCCCCAAATACACGTACCCCGCTCCCACAAGGCCTATCGCGTGTGAAACTTCCCGCGCACCCCCCAAATACACACAGGCACCCCACGCCACAGGGGGTGCTTTTTCTACGCAATTTATCTGGCGCGGTGTACGTGTATTCTGGTGCATGCGTGGGGAGTTTTACATGTGTTTTCGTGGTTGGGGGGCTGTATGCTGGTCCACTGGCCTTTGCGCCATGTACTGGATTTGTGCGCTGTTCATGGCGCATGGGGCGGGGTTGGGGGCGTAACTGGCACTGCTGCAGGGTCGCTGTGCCACTCTGCACCACGGTGGTTATGGATGCTGAAATCCATGAATACTCTGTGCGCTGAAATGGGTTTTGGGGCACGCGGCTGGCGCAGGCTGCTGCATGCGCACACTGTGCGCCAGCCGCCTGTGCCACTTGTATGCTGATTTCTATGAATTACTCCTTTTATGTCAGCACTAAGAGGGTGTAAAGGCAGAATACCCTCAAAACCCTCACCATGTGCACATAAAGCAGATGGCAACATCTTTGGCAAGCCGTACAGCGTGGCACACATTGTTTGAAAATGGTTGATTATAAACCAATCTACCAATTTTGGATTTGGATTGAATCTGGTGCAGTTTAGAAAAGTAATGTTCCTTTCAAGGAACAACACTTTTCTTATTTTGCGAGCACCTCAGAATGGGGACCGCAGGCGAGTGCTACATGGCAGTGTCGTAATACAGGTCTGTTAGAGGAAAGGACCATGCTGAGGAGCTCTGCTGCCAGCAGACTGGGCCTGGCTCTCTGTGCCAGCCGCCAATAGAGAGTGTGGGAAGTCAGTACAGAAACTGCATCCAAAGGCTTGCATCAAGCACCCTCTATTTCCAAAAAGGCCCACGAAACCAAAAGAGGTGATGCAGGGTGCATTCACAGGTGAAACTCCCCCAGCAGAGGCAACACCTTGAGAAAACTATAAGAGAGTGTGATGATTGCCCCACCCCGGCCCTGGCACCCCGGGAGCTGTGCAGGTCTTTGACACGGTGCCAGGCAGATCTCCAGGATGTTTGTAGGCACAGAGATTAGCAAGGAGGACACTTGCTAGGATAGCTCGAATGGGCCACGTTTTGTTGGCTAGTGGAATATATCCAAATCCGATTCTTGGAAGACACCTCAGTGATGTGTGCGTGCAGCACCAGAGACCCTAGATCCGGCCTTCTGCTGTCGCAGACCATATAGGAGAGAGCCTATGTTAAGCCCTCGAGTTCGCTCACCCACAAACTGGTCCGTCACTATATATCGCATTTGCAAACATTTTGGAATTTCTGGTACTACTGTATCTGCTTCTGGTTTTAAACACCATTCTAGTTCATACATCTGTAGTACTTCTGGTTTATGATATTTGATATCTTGTGCTGTCTGCGTCGAGGCCCATTGTACCCATTTGGAGTGTAATGCCTTCTCATTTACAATGCTATAGCATGTAGCAGCTTCAAACTCTACTAACAGTGTCTTTATGTGCCTAGTTATGCGTGCAGCTAGTGTGCGTTCCCTCTGCACTATTATTTGAACTGATGCCACAATCCTTTCTTCTGGGCCAAACCTTTGCTCTGGAATTGTACACACATGTGAATGGTATCCTATGGGGTTTGTCTCTCCATAGTTACATACTACGTACATAAACACATTTGAACCAGGAATAGTGTCACTTCTAATACGGGTTTATAGGGATTGCATCGAATGCCTTAGCATCCAAAAAAAAGCAACGGAAAATAAAATTGAATGGGGGTCCCCTTTTTTTAGCCCTTAAACCCCGTTATAATTAAAATAAAACCTTTACCAATGAAAGAAATCCATTCATTTATTTCGATGCCTTTTTTTCGATGCTTTTGGCATTCAATGCTTTTTATTTGATGCAATGGCTGGATACCCTTCTAAGTCCTTATCTACGTTTCTGTCCTGAAGAGGACTACTTTGAGTCAATATTTGGTAGACATGGTGCAAAATGTGTGTGTGCTTTCCCTTCCAGTCTGCTGGAATGAAGTTGGGCTTCACCAAGTCGTATTGTGGTATCACTAATGCTGCATAGTCTGCAACGTATGAGCGCCCAAACGTTAAAAGGCCAAGTATAGTTGTAAGTGCTTAAGTGTACGTGGGTTCTGCAAGTGTGCCCATTTCTCTAGGAATGTCTGGGTGCCTTCTAAGCAGGATTGTATTCTACTTGAGAATGGCCCTGGATTATTAGCCAACCACTGGTTGTTTATTCACTGGTGTTATCCTGCGAGTCTAGGTTAGAGTTGTTGCCATTGGCCACTCTCAAAGTTGCAGTTAGCTTCCTTTCTTCTCCTCGCCCGTGGTGGGCAGCTGCCTCTCATTTGGGTGCTGAGCCCTGTTTCTTCTCTTTCTGTGAAGGTGAAGAAGAGGAAGGACAGTCTTCATCTTCGTATCTTTGTGGTTGCCTAAGCTGTGCCCTATCCCTTAGCTGATAGGTACTTTTCTCAACACTTCTGCTCATGTAGGGTTTTCATGTTACGTCATTCAAGTTATTCTGAGTGTGTCACCGAGGTGAACGGCCATGAGAGAGGCTTGCCATTTTTGACCAATTGCATACCTTTTGCTAAACGTAGAGAGATATTTAGCACTTCCTGGCGACAACGGGATGTCGCCTACATTGCAGGAGAGTTGCGAGTGAGAAGTTAAAGACCTGCTGCCTTCCGTTTTTGATAACGTGTTAAATGTTTTGAGTCTGTATTGAAGACACTCCCACCGGACCGATGAATGGTTAATAACAAAGTATTCACACGCATTTGGGAAGAACACCTGAATATAGATTTTCATTTATGAAGATGAAGACAGTGCGTACGATTGTAGATATATGTTGGGTTCCCCTGAAGAAGTTCTTGTACAGTTCATGAGAACAGCTGAAGAACGAAACATGTTGGGGTTATATATTATGCTGGATTGTTGATCAGTGTCTATTGGCAAGTTATTAAGCGCGTTTAGAACCTTTTTGAGTAATAAAAGGGTTCGCCCACTAGTCTATGTGTAAGAGAGGAGAGAGCGACCACTAATGATAGGGGTTCTCTAGTTACCATCCAACGCAGTTTGAGAATAACGCACTTTAACTGGCTTGTGTTTAGTCAGCTATGGTTTGTTGTGTTTTTATAAAAAACTTTCTATGTAGCTTTGCACTGTGCGATTTGCGCTTGCACTTGTCACTTCATTAAAACTATGTGTATTGTTTACTAGCTTTTATGTGATTTTAAGGTATTGATGGATGTTTTTAAATAAAAATGATTGTACTATTGATCTGAAGTTATATAACACACAGTTATTTATTTGTTGGATGGACTGTGTGAAAAGATGTTTTCGTTCTTGTCAAGAGAAGACATTACTAGGACAGTGGGGTTCTTAAGTCAAGAACTATGTACACGAGCTTGTTTTGGGGACGAATCCCAATGCCAGTAAACTTCCCCTTGTTTCTGTTTGGTTTAATAGGAGGTCTTCTATCCCAAGCAGAATCTTGCCTGGGGCCTCTACTATGCTTCTCTACAGATTCTGTTCTGCTGTGAGAGGTCTCCCTTTCTTTATTTCCTATGGGAGGCGTACTGGAAGCACGTGCCCTTCCCTTTCTAACTCTAGCTGAGAAGGCGTTTCTGCCTGCTTCTCTCCCCGGGGCATATATGCAGATGATCCTTACCTAGGGACCTATAAGTAGCTGTCTCATTGTGACCAAACTGGAGTTTGATTTCCTGATCACTGGGCAGCACCACTAGGCGCCTGAAGACATCTAGCCTTAATGACTCACCTTTTATCAGGGGCATTAGTACTCCTTCTACCATGGGTTAGTTGCCACCAGCTACTGCTAGTTCTAAACTCATTGCTGCTTCTGCTCCCTGGGATTGCAATATCTCTCCCAGGATGGTGGTTAATGATGTAATCGAGGGAGTCCCTATTAAATGCAGGTATAACCAACTATACACTGAAACCCACTATTGCAGTGCCCCATGGGTGGATTACAACCTGTTGGCATTATGATTGCTAAAGCCCTCTGCCTCTGCCGAGGAGTAACCTAAGGGTGGGCTGCCTCATGCTGATTCAATTTATTTAAATACCATCAAGAGACTCCCTCTTGCCTTGTGGGGCAGGTGCCCAATAAGGCTTTGAGTGTCTGGAATGGAAGTGTTCCTTCCTCCCCTGCTAATACTGGTCTGGGTGATGGCCTGGTCTTTGAGTGATTTGCCTCCCCATTTGGGTGGAACTTAAAGGTGTGGGCTAAGATTAACCCCTCCATAACAAAAGGGTAATGTCTTGCCCTGGTAGTGGGATATGTCAAACCCACTTGAAACCAGTCCTGGTTGTCTATCTATAGGGTGTACTGTATTTGATCTAAATCGCTTCTAATGTATAAGGTTTCAAACCTGCCCTCTGACTTGACGCCAGGTGTCTTTATATATGTAAACAGGGTTTCCCCTGGACATCCTCCTGGCACCGCCACTGTAAAATTGGTGTCAAGATCCCATACACCTCCTTCTTGTAACCATCTAGTTACTGCTTTGCTTCAATGAACAGGTATAGTGCCATCGCCATGTGGGTTAGCCATTCTAGTATCTCTTAGCTAGATAGCTGTTAAGAGCACTTTCTTAAGACACCCTGCTCTTCACTGGAGTGTATTTTTAAGATCTATATATGTAGTCTATACCCTGCTCTTCACTAGAGTGTGTGTTGAGATCTATATATGTATTTATTTTAATCACCAGGCCTGTAGCACCCCCGTTATCCCCTCTTCAGTAGCTAAGTAGGGAGAATATTTTAGGGAGTAGGAGTGGTTGAGCTGTGGGCCCACCTAGGTATGCCATCCTGACGTGATTATTACCACCACAGAGCCTTTCCTCCACCTCCTGGGGAGTGCCCTAGACTCCCCCACCTCCAGTAGGGGCTGTGGTAGGAATAGAGGCAGAGAAAAGTAGATACCTCTCACTGTGCATCAGTAAAGAGGGTAGGCAACAACCCCTTGCAACAGGCAGCATTCTCAGTCATCCGCACAGGAGTGGTTGGCTAATGTCACATATATGTTATTGATGGTCCACTGCTCAAAACTTCCACCAACACGTTTGGTTGTAAAACATGCACCATGTATACCATAGCAATATAGAGTACTTCCAATAGATGCCCCACACATAATGCTCATGCTCAAATGCTGACAAGATTCTCAATATGGTAGAGGAGAGGCACAGAAGACCCCAGCCAAGATTCTCGATTACGGTAGCAATGGACGAGCAATCAAGGCCTAGCTTCTCAGGAGGTGATGCGGGCTGGTTCTTAAGTACAGTGTAGTCCCTGAACCCCCACAAAGGAAAGTCCACACACTGTATTACTGAAAACACAGTCTTTATCTAATTAATATTCAAAGGTATGTACACGATCACAATAACGCACTTTGTACTCGGAAGTCAATAATGATAAATATATACAATTCTAAAGTGGTACCACTAATGTTATCGAATCTCATTAAAGTGCATCAACTGTACGGTTAAAATGTCACACAGATTAATAACGAGGAAACCAGCAATAGAGATAGGCAGGAACGTAAAATGGTTGAAACAATAGGCAGAATGCTGGCCCCGTTACCTAGACACAGTTCTGTGTGGAGATCCCTCCACCTGGGCAACCTGTAACATAAGGATATATCGCACAAGCCCAGTCCATATGTTCAATAGTCTCACTTCTTCCTATTAAGGTTTTACCCCCCCAATGTACCTGGTGGAGTAGAGTTCTCTGACGCTGCGTCGACCGATCCTTCTTGAGTGCCTCCCTTTCAGGCAGGAGACACGGATCGTCGAGAGGTGTCGGGGAACTTGGCGTTCGGTGTCGGGGAATCGACGGCCCTTCTTGAGTGCACTCCCTTTAAGGCAGGAGTCACGGGTCGTCGAACGTCCGACAGTGAACAGGGTGAACTACGGCAGGGAAGTGCCTGCTTCGTTCCTAGCGGTGCTTGTTGACGACAGAGCATTGGCGTCCTGCAAGGAAGAGGCGTGTGGGGCACCTCGATGACGATAGTTCTGGACTGCAAAGAGATGATGAAGAACTGTGGCCCAGCAAGGGCGTAGAATCGTCGGCATCTCTGTGGTCTTTAGGTGGCGAGAAACCCACCGGTGGATGCTCCTCGGTGCATCGACGGTCGGGCCTTCTCCAGCGGGAGACAAGCGGATGACGATGCAGGCGAGAGCGTCCGATGATCAATGGAAGTTCTTAGGCAAACGGGAGCACGGCGGGTCCGGTCGGCGACGGCGGTCGTCGACAGTGGCGGACAACAGTCCGAGTGCTTCTCCTTGGAGTTCCGCAGCAGTCCCCGTATCGGGTCGACAGCCTGTCGTAGGTCTATCTACCAGGGAGCTTTGGCAAAGATCAGCTGTGCACGATGGTCCCTCGTAGCTCTGGAAGAGGGCACCTTACCAGGTCCTCTCTGGATCAGTCCTTGAACACACAGCAGCCTTCAGATTGCAAGGGAGAGCCACAGCACTCCTTCTCATCCAGCGGGGGTTTCAAGGTCAAGCGTCAGTTACTCCAGTTACTCGTCGTAGTGGACTTCAGTTTCTGAACACGATTCCTAGCTGTTAGGGAGAATTCTCTGTTTAGGCTGAATTTCCTAACCTAGTGAGTCCCCCAGCAGCTTTGCTGGATTTCTGGAGTTTGTTTTTTCATCCTGCCAAGAGTGAGACTCTTTTCCTCCCACTCTTGGACATGAATGTGGTTGATTTCTTTGAATGTCAATGTGTTCTATGGGCTATGGGGTCTTTTACTCCATAGGGCCTCATGTGTTTTGCTATGTGTGTTACATCGCACCCTCCGTGCCGTAACACTGGGGTGTCCTAGGTGATCCCCACCATAGACTCCATACCCTGGGACTGACTACTGTCTCCCAGGGCATGTAAAGTCACCATTGGCTTTACTAGACCTAAATTTACTAACAGAACTAGTACAAACCATCCTAGTGTGGACGTACTGGTAGGGGTAATTCGATTACCCCTGGGTCTGTTGTTCGAGGGGGCACCGTCCCGTCCCCCTCGTCGAGTTTTGGCTGGTGGCAGTGGATACTACTTTTTATATTCGACCGCGAATATATTCCTTTGGGATTCTTCCCATTGTTGGAGGCTAATACTTTTTCACATTAGTCTCTAACATACCGCCGGTTTATTTATCTTAAATAAATCCACCGGTTGGTATTTTCTGCCAGAACTCGGTTTTTAAAATGGCGTATGTGTTCGCCTCTGTAACTCCGAACCAAAGGTTGAGCCCTTTGTTCCTCTTTTGGCAGGCTTCTGCACAGAAGCCCTCCAGAGTGGTGCCATTCTGTCTGGGTACCACAGGGGGTGTGGTAGGGGGTTTAGGCACCCTGGACTGAGTTGCCTTGCCAACTCAAGTCGCACTCTGGTGTGATTGGCCCAAGTGGTGAGCCGCACCGCTCACCACTTAGCATGTTTGAGCGACAGCTAGGCTGAATGAATGGGGGTTTTCTGCATAAAAGCAGGGCTTTTGGGACTGGAACTTCAGAAGTCGCCACAGGACCTAAGAATCTGACGAGGGTAAAGCTGAGCCGACCTGCAACGACGACACCTCCAGTGGAGCCCTGCTGAACCGACTCACCACTTCCCAACGACAGAGGAGATCTCCCTGCTGGAGAGTCTACTTCCCCTGACTGGTGGGAACAACCAGTCCCTTGCTTTTTCTTCGCTTCCAGGACGTCTAGTGGTCGAATTGCCCGTGCTGAGCACCCCGGCAACCGGATAGCCACTGACCACTGCGCCGCGACCAAAAGGTGGTGCCTTGTGACTGAGCACTCCGCGGCTGGTCTCCTCCCTGGGGGTGCAACGATCTTCAACTTTTCCTCGACAACGGGATCATCTCATCTTCTGGCAAAGCCCCGACTTGCATCCACCACCAGGAACAACTGCCCCCGCCGGAGCTGCCTCTTCACTCTCAAGGTACTGTGTCCGCCTGGCTTCCCTTGAAACGGTTAGCGTGAGGTGTCTTAAATCCTTACCTTTCCATTGGGTCGCCTCCAGACCTTCTTAAACGTTTGTTCTAAAACTGGTCCAACCTTTCTGTGACATTTTGCTACAAAGACTTGAAGTGCAATTCCACTGTGATACTTTTGGGACATACAGCCTTGCCTCTCTCCGAGTGGGCCTGGCCGCTGAACTTTGTGATTTACAGTAGACCCTGCCTTGCTCGCCTTGCATTTGTTTCGTAAAAGTGTTGGTACTGAGTTGGTCTCATATCCTGCCTTTTTCTCTCCCTTTCTAACGAATACTAGAGTGCCATCTAGGTTAAAGCATTCACCTCTGTCTGCAAATAAGTGGTGCCGTTGAACCTAGACTTGTCGAAATATTGTTATGGGATTAATATATATTTATAGTAACTGTGATTGAAGTTGTTTGCCATATTAGTGGCAGTGTGTTTTCCGTAGATGTGTTTTTAAATAAATAATTATATATCTTTACACCCAAGCTCTGTTCCGTGTCTGCTTGTTCTACTGTGTAAATTGCCCTATCCTGTATACTCCAAATACGGCCTAACTCGTCTTGAGAGAAGTCTGACTGCTCAGCCACAGCTACCAGGTAAATCTGGGTGGTACAGACTGCTACCAATTCGGTTTACTGCCAAACACCTGTAGTCCTAAATCTTTTGCAGCGGTCCCAGAGGGAACTGCACAGGTTTCTGCCTAACATTAGCAGTGAGAGGTCCCCAGATATACTGTTGATCTCCCATTCATTCCGCTGGGTCACACTCAAGCATCCAATCACGACTACGGGCATTCATGCAGGCAGGCAGCCAATCAGGCACACGAGGTATTCAGGCCATTCACTTCTCTCCGGACACTCACAACAAGTTATGTGTATTGGGACAAGTACCGAGCCATTCAACACTCCAAGCTGTATTCATACCGGTTTTGGGCAGGGCTGTCTCAGTCATTGTGTCAATCACCATATACTAGACATCCACAACACAGAATGCATATTCGTCACACATTCTATTCATCCAGGTCCCACCTACAGGAGGTACCCACAACATACATCACTGGGAAGGCTCCAGCTAGTCTGGCCGGGCCTTCACAACGACACCATATGGCATTTCCACCAAACAGCCAGTCAGGGGGAAGGGAGAGAGTCAGGGCTTCCCAGGACTTTGGGAAAACAAGGTAATGGGTTATAGAAAGCAAGAGGCCACCGGGCCCGCTTGTTTTCCATCAGGAATCAACTGATCCCAATGGCAGGGCCGGGGTATCCCAAAATGGAGGATACTCCGCACACCTGTCAAACTCAGCATGGAGCTGCCACCAGCCCATACCCTGCTCTGCGGGCCACCCACAGGTGCCCAAAAACATACACTAGGGGCACAGGGTTGTACCCCCACCCATGGGTGCCATAAGGGTATCCCACAGGTCCGTTCACCAAACCAAAAGAGAGCTGCACCGCCAGGAGTCCCACATGAACTCCTGCACGGAAAACACGACAGAACACACGATAAAAAGCAGTAAAGGACAAGGATACGGAGGCCCTGTCCCTCCGATGCATTTCCAGCATCACACCTCCTACCACATATTTTTCCAGAGTTGGCTTTTCTAAAGAAATCCTAACGGATCAAGGATCCAACTTCATGAGCAACCTCATGGTTGAAGTCAAGGACCTGCTCCATATTACCACCTTACGGACTTCAGTTTACCATCCCCAAACAGATGGATTGGTAGAAAGATTTAACGCAACCCTCAAAATTATCCTAAGAAAGTTGGTAGATAAGGACGGGAAGGACTGGGACCGTATGATACCATGGGCACTATTTGCAGTAAGGAAAACCACTCAGGCATCCAGTGGATTCCCTCCTTTTGAACTCCTTTATAGTAGGGAGCCTAGAGATGTCCTTGACATGCTCCAGGCGACCTGGGAAGGAAGAGACGAGGCACCCGTTCCCCTTTCACAAACTGCTACCAGGTTTCGAGAGCATATGAGACTTGTTTGAGATCTAGTCTATACTCATATGGAAAAGGGCTAAACCCAACAAAAATCCACCTATGCCAAAAAGGTAAACTTAAGATTGTTTTCTGTAGGACAAAATGTATTGGTTCTCCTGCCTACCTTGGAAAACAAACTTGTCTCTAAATGACATGGGCCATATGAGATACTAGAACGAACAGGAACCTGTACCTATAAAGTAGCTCAACCTGACAGGAAACAAAAGATCCATCTATATCATGTAAATATCTTAAAAGAGTGGAAGGAAACCCATCTTCCACCACCAATGCCATGATACTGTTCTGTTTGGTGCGAGAGGAAATAGATAACTTTGAATTGATTCCTCAAGAGCTATCTAATCAACAACAGAAAGATTTAAAGAATTTAGTTATATTATTTCCCAATGTTTTCTCAGAGAAATCGGGAAGAATGAAAGGCACTTATCACTACATTAGAACACCCAAAGGAAAGGTGGTCCATCTGAAACCTTATCGACTCCCAGAAGCCCATAAACAGACAGTGGATGAGGCAGTGAATAAGATGTTGAGAGCAAATATTATTGAACCCTCTTCAAGCCCATGGTCCTACCCTATTGTATTGGTCACCAAACCTGACCATTCCTGGAAGTTTTGCATAGACGTCCGCCAAGTCGGTGCCATTTACGATTTCGATGCCTATCCCATTCCATGCATCGACAACATAATTGATAAACTCGGAAACGCCACCTTTCTATCAACCTGCGACTTAACTAAAGGGTACTGGCAGGTTCCAGTATATGGACCTGATAAGGAAAAGACAGCTTTCTCGACGTCCTTGAGACTATTACAGTTCAAAGTCCTCCCTTTTAGCTTGCACAGGGCTCCTGCCACTTTCCAACAACTTATGGACAACATTTTACAGCCCTACTCTGATTTCTATGGAGCTTATATTTACAATATCGTCATTTATAGTAAAACCTGAGAAGACCATCTTTTCCACCTCTTTAGTATTAGAGCCCTCATGGAAGTCAGATGAACTGCCAATCCATACAAATACAGACTATCCCAATCAGCCATGAAATACCTTGGCTTCTTTGTAGGAAATGGCAGTGTCCAACCTCAATGCAAGAAAGTGAGGGCCGTCCTAGATACCCCTACACCTCGTAGCTTGCTCCCATCTGTTGTTTTAGGGTTAGATAGGCATTTATCACACCTTAGCCAAAGTTCAATAAACCCCCTTAAACTGTGGTCACTTCTGTCTGTCTTACTTTGATACCATACCTTCCTTGCAGTCCATGGAATGTCCCACCTCCTTACCGTGTGTAAAGAACGCAAGTCCATAGAATGTCACATTTCCTATTTATGTGGTTATAGCTTGAGTCCATAGAATGTCCCACTCCCTTCCCATTTGGATATAGCGCAGGTCCATAAAATGTTAATCCTCCTTACCATGCTCATATAGTGTGAGTCCACAAAATGTCCCACTTCCTTACCATATGGATACATTGTGAGTCTATAGAATGTTAAACCTCCTTTCCATATGGCTATAAAGTGAGTTCATATAATGTCCCATTGCCTTCTCATGTGGGTTCATCAGGAGTCCGCACAATGTCCTATTTCCTTGACATGTGGGTATACCTTGAGTACATAGAATGTCCCACTTTTTACCATGTAACTATAGTGTAGGTCCATGGAATATCCCACCTCCTTACCATGTGGATATAGCATAAATCCATGAATTTCCACTTCTTTGCAATGTGGATATAGTGTGAGTCCATAAATTGCCCTAAGCATACGGATATAGCATGAGTATATTACCATGTGGATATAGCGTGAGTCCATAGAATGCCCTACCTCCATGCAATGTGAATATAGTGTGAGTCCATAAAATGTCCTTGTCACCATGTGGATATAGCATGAGTCCATAGCACCTCCTTACCAGGTAGATGTAGTGCAATGCCATAGATTGTTGAAGCTCCTTGCCATATTGATATAGTGAGTGTGAGTCCATAGAATATGCCAGCTACTTAGCATGTGTGTATAATATGAGGCCATAAAATGTCACATTGCCTATCTATGTGGATATAGCATGCATCCAATGTGCCACTACCTTACCATGTGGATATATTGAACCCATAGAATTTCCCATCACCTTCCAATGTGGATAAAGCGTCATGTTGACATAGTGCGAGTCCATAGAATGCCCATCCCTTTCCCATGTGGGCATAATGTGAGTCCTTAGAATGCCCCATCTCTTTCCCATGTGGATATTGTGTGAGTCCTTAGAATGTCCCATCCCTTTCCCATGTGGATATTGTGTGAGTCCTTAGAATGTCCCATCCCTTTCCCATGTGAATATTGTGTGAGACCTTAGAATGCCCACCTCTTTCCCTTATGAACATAGTGTGGGTCCTTAGGAGTGAGTCTGGAAGGCGGGAGCCAACGCAGACAACCAAGGCCCACAACAGGGGCCTTGCCTTCATTCTTCCCTGCATCTGCAATGGACCGGACCCTTCGTCGGGGACCCGGCACATTTCAAAACGGCCACCCGAGGTCTGCGGTGTGCTTGGGGTAAGAGTTGAGAATTTTTGGAACAGTTTCTCATTTTGTTCCCTGACTTTATTTTTGGGCTGATTAAATTGGTGCAACATTTGATTCTGCCTCCTCGAGGCCAAGCATTGCTGCGCTCTGCACATTACCTTCTCTCGGGTCTCCACGTGTGTTATTGTGCACAGGGCACTGCATTGCTTTCCAGGCCTTTCAAGATGGCCGGACCACAAATCCATTTAAAAGTTATCTGTTCCTGAGCTTGGGCCAGCCCCTGCCCCCTCTCCCATTAGTTGCCATGGCCTTCTTCAGCCAATTGCAGCAACCAGCATGCGGGAGCTGGCCCAGACAACCAAGGCCCACAACTAAGACCCCTGTCCGCTTCCAGAAGGCTGCATGTGGTATTTTCATGTCACCCCTGCACCTGAACTTCCATGATGCTGCTACCTCTCTTCACTAAGACATTAGGGCCTCCATAACACACCTCCATGACTATGGGTTAATTCCCTCCTGCACAGGCTTCTACCCTCTTTTTGAGTCTCAGTTTCCTTCTCTGCTTGTCTCCCATGTTTGTACTTCTGATTGCACTGCGTTTTTGCACCCACTGCTAGCATCTGACTCTGGTTGCTATTCATATCTGGCTGTGATTTTGTGCATTCTGCTTGGTTCAAATCTGGCTGTGTTTTGTGTGCATTTAACTTAGATCACATCTGGCTGTGTTTTTATGCATTTTACTTAGTTCCTAAGCCAACTTGCTGTGCACTTGCACAGCCTCCCCCCATGCTGTATGCTTGTGTTGTACTCGCACCCCCTCCTGCCTGCCTCTTCTTTTCTTTCACCACAACCACCTTTTCTCAGTCCTCTCTTCCTCTTCCCTTTCCCCCTTCCCCTTCTATATTCTTTGCACTCTATCTGAAATGTCATCAGACCTAGTAGGATAGTATCTTTTTTGTCCCTCCCTTCCTGTTTTTTTCATCCCCCTTCCCCTCCAGCACTACCAGAAATGTTGTTAGGCCTAGCCCAATAGAAGCGTGTCTGTCTCATCTCCTACCCCACCACACCCCCTCCTAATCTAATCTTTGTCAATAGCTCTTACTCTATCCGAAATGGCACCAGACCTAGTACGATAGTAGCTTGTTTGTTTTCCTCCCCCTCCCTCCTTGTTTGTTCCTCCCGTTTCCCCTCCAGCACTACCTGAAATGTTGTCAGGCCTAGTACGATAGTTGCCTGTTTTGTTCCTCTACTCCCCCCTCCTCTCCCTCCCTGCACCTCTTGTCCATTCTCCAGCTCTACCAGAAATGTGATCAGACCTAGTACCATAGTAGCTTGTTTGTTTTTCCTCCCCACTCCTTCACGGTTTTTCCTCCACCTCCCCTTCCAGCACTACCTGAAATGTCGTCAGGCCTAGTACGATAGTCGCTTGTTTTGTTCCTCCTCCTCCTCCCGCCTCCCCGCACCTCTTGTCAATTCTCTGGCTCTTCCAGAAATGTTGTCAGGCATAGTATGATAGTTGCTTGCCTGTCTGATCTCCTACCCCCTCGCCCCCTCCTTATTTTTGTCATAGCTCTTGCACTATCTGAAATGTCGCCAGGCTTAGTACGATAGTAATGTTACATACTTAAATGTCTCAAGGCCTTGTAAGAATGTCTTTGTATTTTTTCCTTGTATCCTCCCTTTCCTTGAAGCGCTTTGAAACACATTGTGTATAGGCACTATACAAATAAACTATCAATCAATCTATCAATCTTAGAATGCCCCATCCCTTTCCCATGTGGTTATTGTGTGAGCCCTTAGAATGCACCATCCCATTCTGATTAAGTGTGAGTCCTCAGAATGCCACGTCCCTTTCCCATGTGTACATTGTGTGAGCCCTTAGAATGTCCCAACCCTTTCCCTTATGGACATTGTGTGAGCCCTTAGAATGCCCCATCCCTTTCCAATGTGGACATAGTGTGAGCCCCTAGAATGCCCCATCCCTTTCCCATGTGGACCTAGTGTTAGCCCCTAGAATGCCCCATACCTTTCCCATGTGGACATTGTGTGAGCCCTTAGAATGCCCCATCCCTTTCCCATGTGGATATTGTGTGAGCCCTTAGAATGCCCCCTCCCTTTCCCATGTGGACATTGTGTGAGCCCTTAGAATGCCTCATCCCTTTCCCATGTGGACCTAGTGTGAGCCCCTAGAATGTCCCATCCCTTTCCCATGTGGACATTGAGTGATCCCTTAGAATGCCCCATCTCTTTCCCATGTGGACATTGTGTGAGCCCTTAGAATGCCCCATCCCTTTTCCATGTGGACATTGTGTGAGCCCTTAGAATGCCCCATCCCTTTCCCATGCGTACATAGCGTGAGCCTTTAGAATGCCTCATCCCTTTCCCATGTGGACCTAGTGTGAGCCCTTAGAATGCCCCATCCCTTTCTCATGTGGACATTGTGTGAGCCCTTAGAATGCCCTATCCCTTTCCCATGTGGACCTAGTGTGAGCCCTTTGAATGCCCCATCCCTTTCCCATGTGGACATTGTGTGAGCCCTTAGAATGCCCCATCCCTTTCCCATGTGGACATAGTGTGAGCCCTTAGAATGCCCCATCCCTTTCCCATGTGGATATTGTGTGAGCCCTTAGAATGCCCCATCCCTTTCCCATGTGGACATAGTGTGAGCCCTTAGAATGCCCCATCCCTTTCCGATGTGGTATTGTGTGAGCCCTTAGAATGCCCCATCCCTTTCCCATGTGGACATAGTGTGAGCCCTTAGAATGCCCCATCCCTTTCCGATGTGGACATTGTGTGAGCCCTTAGAATGCCCCATCCCTTTCCCATGTGGACCTAGTGTGAGCACTTAGAATGTCTCATCTCTTTCTCTTATGGACATAGTGTGAGCCCCTAGAATGCCCCATCCCCTTCCCATGTGGACATTGTGTGAGCCCTTAGAATGCTCCATCCCTTTCCCATGTGGACAGAGTGTGAGCCCTTGGAATGCCCCATCCCTTTCCCATGTGAACATAGTGTGAGCACTTAGAATGCCCCATCCCTTTCCGATGTGGACCTAGTGTGAGCCCTTAGAATACCCCAACCCTTTTCAATGTGGACATAGCGTGAGCCCCTAGAATGCCCCATCCCTTTCCCATGTGGACATAGTGTGAGCCCCTAGAATGCTCCATCCCTTTCCCATGTGGACATAGTGTGAGCCCTTAGAATGTCCCCATCCCTTTCCCATGTGGAGATAGTGTTAGTCCTTAGAATGCCCCATCCCTTTCCAATGTGGATATTTTGTGAGCCTTTAGAATGCCCCATCCCCTTCCCATGTGGATATTGTGTGAGCCCTTAGAATGCCCCATCCCTTTCCCATGTGGATATTGTGTGAGCCCTTAGAATGCCCCATCCCTTTCCCATGTGGACCTAGTGTGAGCCCTTAGAATGCCCCATCTCTTTGCCATGTGGATATTGTGTGAGCCCTTAGAATGCCCCATCCCTTTCCCATGTGGACCTAGTGTGAGCCCTTAGAATGCCCCATCCGTTTCCCATGTGGATATTGTGTGAGCCCTTAGAATACCCCGTCCCTTTCCCATGTGGACCTAGTGTGAGCCCTTAGAATGTCCCCATCCCTTTCCCATGTGGAGATAGTGTTAGTCCTTAGAATGCCCCATCCCTTTCCAATGTGGATATTTTGTGAGCCTTTAGAGCCCATCCCTTTCCCATGTGGATATTGTGTGAGCCCTTAGAATGCCCCATCCCTTTCCCATGTGGACCCAGTGTGAGCCCTTAGAATGCCCTATCCCCTTCCCATGTGGATATTGTGTGAGCCCTTAGAATGCCCCATCCCTTTCCCACGTGGACATAGTGTGAGCCCCTAGAATGCCCCATCCCTTTCCCATGTGGACCTAGTGTGAGCCCCTAGAATGCCCCATCCCTTTCCCATGTGGACCTAGTGTGAGACCCTAGAATGCCCCATCCCTTTCCCATGTGGACATAGTGTGAGCCCTTAGGATGTCCCCATCCCTTTCCCATGTGGAGATAGTGTTAGTCCTTAGAATGCCCCATCCCTTTCCAATGTGGATATTTTGTGAGCCCTTAGAATGCCCCATCCCTTTCCCATGTGGATATTGTGTGAGCCCTTAAAATGCCCCATCCCTTTCCCATGTGGACATAGTGTGAGTCTTTAGAATGCCCCATCCCTTTCCTATGTGGATATTGTGTGAATCCTTAGAATGCCCCATCCCTTTCCCATGTGGATATTGTGTGAGTCCTTAGAATGCCCCATCCCTTTCCCATGTTGACCTAGTGTGAGCACCTAGAATGCCTCATTCCTTTCCTATGTGGATATTGTGTGAGCCCTTAGAATGCCCCATCCCTTTCCCATGTGGACATTGTGTGAGCCCCTAGAATGCCCCATCCCTTTCCCATGTGGACCTAGTGTGAGCCCCTAGAATGCCCCATCCCTTTCCCATGTGGACCTAGTGTGAGTCCCTAGAATGCCCCATCTCTTGCCCTTACGGACATAGTGTGAGTCTTTAGAATGCCCCTCCCCTTTCCCATGTGGACTTAGTGTGAGCCCTTAGAATGCCATATCCCTTTCCCATGTGGATATTGTGTGAGCCCTTAGAATGCCCCATCCCTTTCGTATTTGGACAGAGTGTGAGTCCTTACAATGCCCCATCCCTTTCCCATGTGGACATAGTGTGAGCCCCTAGAATGCCCCATCCCTTTCCAATGTGGACCTAGTGTGAGCCCCTAGAATGCCCCATCCCTTTCCCATGTGGACCTAGCGTGAGCCCCTAGAATGTCCCATCCCTTTCCCATATGGATATAGTGTGAGCCCCTAAAATGCCCCATCCATTTCCCATGTGAATATTGAGTGAGCCCCTAGAATGCCCATCCCTTTCACATGTGGACCTAGTGTGAGCCCCTAGAATGCCCCATCCCTTTCCCATGTGGACATAGTGTCAGTCTTTAGAATGCCCCATCCCTTTCCCATGTGGATATTGTGTGAGTCCTTAGAATGTCGCATCCCTTTCCCATGTGGACCTAGTGAGAGCACCTAGAATGCCCCATCACTTTCCCACGTGGATATTTTGTGAGTCCTTATAATGTCCCATCCCTTTCCCATGTGGACCTAGTGAGAGCACCTAGAATGCCCCATCCCTTTCCCATGTGGATATTGTGTGAGTCCTTAGAATGTCCCATCCCTTTCCCATGGGGACCTAGTGAGAGCACCTAGAATGCCCCATCCCTTTCCCATGTGGATATTGTGTGAGTCCTTAGAATGTCCCATCCCTTTCCCATGTGGACCTAGTGAGAGCACCTAGAATGCCCCATCCCTTTCCTATGTGGATATTGTGTGAGCCCTTAGAATGCCCCATCCCTTTCCAATGTGGATATTTTGTGAGCCTTTAGAGCCCATCCCTTTCCCATGTGGATATTGTGTGAGTCCTTAGAATGTCCCATCCCTTTCCCATGTGGACCTAGTGAGAGCACCTAGAATGCCCCATCCCTTTCCCATGTGGATATTGTGTGAGTCCTTAGAATGTCCCATCCCTTTCCCATGTGGACCTAGTGTGAGCCCCTAGAATGTCCCGTACCTTTCCCATGTGGACATAGTGTCAGTCTTTAGAATGCCCCATCCCTTTCCCATGTGGACATAGTGTCAGTCTTTAGAATGCCCCATCCATTTCCCATGTGGATATTGTGTGAGCCCTTAGAATGCCCCATCCCTTTCCCATGTGGATATTGTGTGAATCTTTAGAATGCCCCATCCCTTTCCCATGTGGATATTGTGTGAGTCCTTAGAATGTCGCATCCCTTTCCCATGTGGACCTAGTGAGAGCACCTAGAATGCCCCATCACTTTCCCACGTGGATATTTTGTGAGTCCTTATAATGTCCCATCCCTTTCCCATGTGGACCTAGTGAGAGCACCTAGAATGCCCCATCCCTTTCCCATGTGGATATTGTGTGAGTCCTTAGAATGTCCCATCCCTTTCCCATGGGGACCTAGTGAGAGCACCTAGAATGCCCCATCCCTTTCCCATGTGGATATTGTGTGAGTCCTTAGAATGTCCCATCCCTTTCCCATGTGGACCTAGTGAGAGCACCTAGAATGCCCCATCCCTTTCCTATGTGGATATTGTGTGAGCCCTTAGAATGCCCCATCCCTTTCCAATGTGGATATTTTGTGAGCCTTTAGAGCCCATCCCTTTCCCATGTGGATATTGTGTGAGCCCTTAGAATGCCCCATCCCTTTCCCATGTGGACCCAGTGTGAGCCCTTAGAATGCCCTATCCCTTTCCCATGTGGACATAGTGTGAGCCCCTAGAATGCCCCATCCCTTTCCCATGTGGACCTAGTGTGAGCCCCTAGAATGCCCCATCCCTTTCCCATGTGGACCTAGTGTGAGCCCCTAGAATGCCCCATCCCTTTCCCATGTGGATATTGTGTGAGTCCTTAGAGTGTCCCATCCCTTTCCCATGTGGACCTAGTGAGAGCACCTAGAATGCCCCATCCCTTTCCTATGTGGATATTGTGTGAGCCCTTAGAATGCCCCATCCCTTTCCAATGTGGATATTTTGTGAGCCTTTAGAGCCCATCCCTTTCCCATGTGGATATTGTGTGAGCCCTTAGAATGCCCCATCCCTTTCCCATGTGGATATTGTGTGAGCCCTTAGAATGCCCCATCCCTTTCCCACGTGGACATAGTGTGAGCCCCTAGAATGCCCCATCCCTTTCCCATGTGGACCTAGTGTGAGCCCCTAGAATGCCCCATCCCTTTCCCATGTGGACCTAGTGTGAGCCCCTAGAATGCCCCATCCCTTTCCCATGTGGATATTGTGTGAATCTTTAGAATGCCCCATCCCTTTCCAATGTGTATATTTTGTGAGCCCTTAGAATGCCCCACCCCTTTCCCATGTGGATATTGTGTGAGCCCTTAGAATGCCCCGTCCCTTTCCCATGTGGACATAGTGTGAGTCTTTAGAATGCCCCATCCCTTTCCCATTTGGATATTGTGTGAATCTTTAGAATGCCCCATCCCTTTCCCATGTGGATATTGTGTGAGTCTTTAGAATGCCCCATCCTTTTTCCATTCGGACATAGTGTGAATCTTTAGAATGCCCCATCCCTTTCCCATGTGGACCTAGTGTGAGCCCTTAGAATGCACCATCCCTTTCCCATGTGGAGATAGTGTGAGCCCCTAGAATGCCCCTTCCCTTTCCCATTTGGACATAGTGTGAGTCCGTACAATGCCCCATCCCTTTCCAATGTGGATATTTTGTGAGCCCTTAGAATGCCCATCCCTTTCCCATGTGGATATTGTGTGAGCCCTTAGAATGCCCCATCCCTTTCCCATGTGGACCTAGTGTGAGCCCTTAGAATGTCCCCATCCCTTTCCCATGTGGAGATAGTGTTAGTCCTTAGAATGCCCCATCCCTTTCCAATGTGGATATTTTGTGAGCCTTTAGAGCCCATCCCTTTCCCATGTGGATATTGTGTGAGCCCTTAGAATGCCCCATCCCTTTCCCATGTGGACCCAGTGTGAGCTCTTAGAATGCCCTATCCCCTTCCCATGTGGATATTGTGTGAGCCCTTAGAATGCCCCATCCCTTTCCCACGTGGACATAGTGTGAGCCCCTAGAATGCCCCATCCCTTTCCCATGTGGACCTAGTGTGAGCCCCTAGAATGCCCCATCCCTTTCCCATGTGGACCTAGTGTGAGCCCCTAGAATGCCCCATCCCTTTCCCATGTGGATATTGTGTGAATCTTTAGAATGCCCCATCCCTTTCCAATGTGGATATTTTGTGAGCCCTTAGAATGCCCCATCCCTTTCCCATGTGGATATTGTGTGAGCCCTTAGAATGCCCCATCCCTTCCCCATGTGGACCTAGTGTGAGCACCTAGAATGCCTCATTCCTTTCCTATGTGGATATTGTGTGAGCCCTTAGAATGCCGCATCCCTTTCCCATGTGGACATTGTGTGAGCCCCTAGATGCCCCATCCCTTTCCCATGTGGACCTAGTGTGAGCCCCTAGGATGCCCCATCCCTTTCCCATGTGGACCTAGTGTGAGTCCCTAGAATGCCCCATCTCTTGCCCTTACGGACATAGTGTGAATCTTTAGAATGCCCCACCCCTTTCCCATGTGGACCTAGTGTGAGCCCTTAGAATGCCCTATCCCTTTCCCATGTGGATATTGTGTGAGCCCTTAGAATGCCCCATCCCTTTCCTATTTGGACATAGTGTGAGTCCTTACAATGCCCCATCCCTTTCCCATGTGGACATAGTGTGAGCCCCTAGAATGCCCCATCCCTTTCCCATGTGGACCTAGTGTGAGCCCCTAGAATGCCCAATCCCTTTCCCATGTGGACGTAGTGTGAGCCCCTAGAATGCCCCATCCCTTTCCCATATGGATATAGTGTGAGCCCCTAAAATGCCCCATCCCTTTCCCATGTGAATATTGAGTGAGCCCCTAGAATGCCCATCCCTTTCACATGTGGACCTAGTGTGAGCCCCTAGGATGCCCCATCCCTTTCCCATGTGGACCTAGTGTGAGCCCCTAGAATGCCCAATCCCTTTCCCATGTGGACGTAGTGTGAGCCCCTAGAATGCCCCATCCCTTTCCCATATGGATATAGTGTGAGCCCCTAAAATGCCCCATCCCTTTCCCATGTGAATATTGAGTGAGCCCCTAGAATGCCCATCCCTTTCACATGTGGACCTAGTGTGAGCCCCTAGAATGCCCCATCCCTTTCCCATGTGGACATAGTGTCAGTCTTTAGAATGCCCCATCCATTTCCCATGTGGATATTGTGTGAGCCCTTAGAATGCCCCATCCCTTTCCCATGTGGATATTGTGTGAATCTTTAGAATGCCCCATCCATTTCCCATGTGGATATTGTGTGAGCCCTTAGAATGCCCCATCCCTTTCCCATGTGGATATTGTGTGAATCTTTAGAATGCCCCATCCCTTTCCCATGAGGATATTGTGTGAGTCTTTAGAATGTCCCATCCCTTTCCCATGTGGACCTAGTGAGAGCACCTAGAATGCCCCATCCCTTTCCCATGTGGATATTGTGTGAGCCCTTAGAATGCCCCATCCCTTTCCCATGTGGATATTGTGTGAGTCGTTAGAATGCCCCATCCTTTTTCCATTCGGACATAGTGCGAATCTTTAGAATGCCCCATCCCTTTCCCATGTGGACCTAGTGTGAGCCCTTAGAATGTCCCATCCCTTTCCCATGTGGAGATAGTGTGAGCCCCTAGAATGCCCCTTCCCTTTCCCATTTGGACATAGTGTGAGTCCTTACAATGCCCCATCCCTTTCCCATGTGGACATAGTGTGAGCCAGCCCCTAGAATGCCCCATCCCTTTCCCATGTGGACATAGTGTGAGCCCCTAGAATGCCCCATCCCTTTCCCATGTGGACATAGTGTGAGCCCCTAGAATGCCCCATCTGTTTCACATGTGGATATTGTGTGAGCCCTTAGAATGCCCCATCCCTTTCCCATGTGGACCTAGTGTGAGCCCTATGCCGCATCCCTTTCCCATGTGGACCTAGTGTGAGCCCCTAGAATGCCCCATCCCTTTCCCATATGGACATAGTGTGAGCCCCTAGAATGCCCCATCCCTTTCCCATGTGGATATTGAGTGAGCCCCTAGAATGCCCATCCCTTTCACATGTGGACCTAGTGTGGGCCCCTAGAATGCCCCATCTCTTTCCCATGTGGACATAGTGTCAGTCTTTAGAATGCCCCATCCATTTCCCATGTGGATATTGTGTGAGCCCTTAGAATGCCCCATCCCTTTCCCATGTGGACATAGTGTGAGTCTTTAGAATGCCCCATCCCTTTCCCATGTGGATATTGTGTGAATCTTTAGAATGCCCCATCCCTTTCCCATGTGGATATTGTGTGAGCCCTTAGAATGCCCCATCCCTTTCCCATGTGGAAATAGTGTGAACCCTTAGAATGCCCCATCCGTTTCCCATGTGGACATAGTGTGAGTCTTTAGAATGCCCCATCCCTTTCCCATGTGAACATTGTGTGAGCCCTTAGAATGTCCCATCCCTTTCCATTGTGGACCTAGTGTGAGCCCCTAGAATGCCCCATCCCTTTCCCATGTGGACATAGTGTGAACCCTTAGAATGCCCCATCCGTTTCCCATGTGGACCTAGTGTGAGCCCCTAGAATGCCCCATCCCTTTCCCATGTGGACCTAGTGTGATCCCCTAGAATGCCCCATCCCTTTCCCATGTGGACCTAGTGTGAGCCCCTAGAATGCCCCATCCCTTTCCCATGTGGACATAGTGTGAACCCTTAGAATGCCCCATCCGTTTCCCATGTGGACCTGGTGTGAGCCCCTAGAATGCCCCATCCCTTTCCCATGTGGACCTAGTGTGAGCCCCTAGAATGCCCATCCCTTTCCCATGTGGACCTAGTGTGAGCCCCTAGAATGCCCCATCCCTTTCCCATGTGGATATTGTGTGAGCCCTTAGAATGTCCCATCCCTTTCCCATGTGGACCTAGTGTGATCCCTTAGAATGCCCCATCCTTTACCCATGCGGACCTAGTGTGAGCCCCTAGAATGCCCCATCCTTTTCACATGTGGACCTAGTGTGAGTCCTTACAATGCCCCATCCCTTTCCCATGTCGATATTGTGCGAGTCCTTACAATGCCCCATCCCTTCCCATGTGGATATTGCGTGAGCCCCTAGAATGCCCCATCTCTTTCCCATGTGGACATAGTGTGAGCCCCTAGAATGTCTCATCCCTTTCCCATGTGGACCTAGTGTGAGCCCTTGGAATGCCCCATCCCTTTCCCATGTGGACCTAGTGTGATCCCCTAGAATGCCCCATCCCTTTCCCAGGTGGACCTAGTGTGAGCCTCTAGAATGCCCCATCCCTTTCCCATGTGGACATTGTGTGAGCCCTTAGAATGCCCCATCCCTTTCCCATGTGGACATTGTGTGAGCCCTTAGAATGCCTCATCCCTTTCCCATGTGGACATTGTGTGAGCCCTTGGAATGCCCCATCCCTTTCCCATGTGGACATAGTGTGAGCCCTTAGAATGCCCCATCCCTTTCCCATGTGGACATTGTGTGAGCCCTTAGAATGCCGCATCCTTTTCCCCATGTGGACCTAGTGTGAGCCCTTACAATATCCCCTCCCTTTCCCATGTGGACCTAGTGTGAGCACCTAGAATGCCCCATCCGTTTCCCATGTGTACCTAGTGTGAGCCCTTAGAATGCCCCATCCCTTTCCCATGTGGACATTGTGTGAGCCCTTAGAATGCCCCATCCCTTTCCCATGTGGATATTGTATGAGCCCTTAGAATGCCCCATCCCTTTCCCATGTGGACATTGTGTGAGCCCTTGGAATGCCCCATCCCTTTCCCATGTGGACATAGTGTGAGCCCTTAGAATGCCCCATCCCTTTCCCATGTGGACATTGTGTGAGCCCTTAGAATGCCGCATCCTTTTCCCCATGTGGACCTAGTGTGAGCCCTTACAATATCCCCTCCCTTTCCCATGTGGACCTAGTGTGAGCACCTAGAATGCCCCATCCGTTTCCCATGTGTACCTAGTGTGAGCCCTTAGAATGCCCCATCCCTTTCCCATGTGGACATTGTGTGAGCCCTTAGAATGCCCCATCCCTTTCCCATGTGGATATTGTATGAGCCCTTAGAATGCCCCATCACTTTCCCCATGTGGACCTAGTGTGAGCACCTAGAATGCCCCATCCCTTTCCCATGTGGACCTAGTGGGAGCCCTTAGAATGCCCCATCCCTTTCCCATGTGGATCTAGTGTGAGCCCTTAGAATGCCCCATCCCTTTCCCATGTGGACCTAGTGTGAGCCCTTAGAATGCCCCATCCCTTTCCCATGTGGACATAGTGTGAGCCCTTAGAATGCCCCATCCCTTTCCCATGTGGCCCTAGTGTGAGTCCCTAGAATTCTTCATCCCTTTCCCATGTGGAAATAGTGTGAGCCCTTAGAATGCCCCATCCCTTTCCCATGTGGACATAGTGTGAGCCCTTAGAATGTCACATCCCTTTCCCATGTGGACATAGTGTGAGCCCTTAGAATTCCCCATCCCTTTCCCACGTGGACATAGTGTGAGCCCTTAGAATGCCCCATCCCTTTCCCATTTGGACATAGTGTGAGCCCTTAGAATGCCCCATCTCTTTCCCATGTGGACATAGTGTGAGCGTGAGCCCTTAGAATGCCCCATCCCTTTCCCATGTGGACATAGTGTGAGCCCTTAGAACGCCCCATCCCTTTCCCATGTGGACATAGTGTGAGCCCTTAGAATGCCCCATCCCTTTCCCATGTTGCCATAGTGTGAGCCCTTAGAATGCCCTATCGCCTTACAATGTCGACATATTTTGACTTCTCTGGCCACTCTCCTTTGTATTCGTTTATAAATGATCAATTATTTTTGAGTGACCACCGGAGACTTACCCTGATCTTTAGTCCCCAAAGTTCATTAGGTCATAACAAACACGCCTTAAATCTGAAAATACTCTGAGGACTTTTCCTCTTTGTGGCTTTGCACTCACAAGGTAACAATTCTCTAATTCTGCTGAGATTAATTCAGTGAGGTCCTGCACTCACAAAGTAACAATTCTGTCCTTCTGTTGAGATGCAGTCAGTGAGGTCCTGCACTCACAAGGTAACAATTCTCTCCTTGTGTTGAAATGAAGTCAGCTCCGGGGCGTCCTGCTTAGTGGGTCTCCCGCCTCTGGTGCATAAAAAGAATAGTTTGCCACACGGCCACCAACACTGACCCCTGCAACCTCTTCCACCCCACTCTCATGTTCCCACACTAGTTCTTTCACTAGACTCTACTTCAAGAACCCGTGCAAGGTCCAATGAGTCGAGAGCGGGCATACCATCGACACACATCTTCAGCCCAGCAACTGTGGTCAGGCTGTCTTAATGTGGGGTGCCACCTTCTGGAACTCTGTTCCTCTTCTACTGTGCTGGCCTGAGGATCACGTCGAGTGGCATAGATCTCTCCACCCCTGCATGCTCACCCATGGTCCGGCCTCCTGGCTCTGGGGTCTTACTGACATGGCCAGACGCAGAGCCAACAAATGAACGAACATGATCTAACCTTTTGATGGAAAGTGGTTATCCAGTTTTACACAGGAGCGACCGCCTTACAGCTTCTTCCATAAATATTTTAATGTATGCAATTATACTTGTGACTTTCAAAAATAAACAATTTGCTTCAATGTTCATTTAATTTGCACTGCCAACTATGTAAAATAGGCAGGCATGCTGGGAGAAATGTATTTACATACATTGAGTGCTGCCAGAGCAGACATGGTGGTCTCGCTGGCTCTCTCGTATCTGCTGGTCTCTCGTATCTGCTGGCTCTCTCGTATCTGCTGGTCTCTCGTATCTGCTGGGTCTATTTTATCTGCTGGCTCTCTCGTATCTGCTGGTCTCTCGTATCTGCTGGGTCTATCGTATCTGCTGGCTCTCTTGTATCTGCTGGGTCTCTCGTATTTGCTGGTCTCTCGTATCTTCTGGTCTCTCATATCTGCTGGTCTCTCGTATCTTCTGGTCTCTCGTATCTGCTGAGTCTCTCGTATCTGCTGGCTCTCTTGTATCTGCTGGTCTCTCGTATCTTCTGGCCTCTCGTATCTGCTGGCTCTCTCGTGCCTGCTGGGTCTATCTTATCTGCTGGCTCTCTCGTATCTGCTGGTCTCTCGTATCTTCTGGTCTCTCGTATCTGCTGGTCTCTCGTATCTTCTGGTCTCTCGTATCTGCTGGGTCTCTCGTATCTGCTGGTTCTCGTATCTGCTGGCTCTCGTATCTGCTGGCTCTCTTGTATCTGCTGGGTCTCTCGTATCTGCTGGTCTCTCGTATTTTCTGGTCTCTCATATCTGCTGGTCTCTCGTATCTTCTGGTCTCTCGTATCTGCTGAGTCTCTCGTATCTGCTGGCTCTCTCGTATCTGCTGGTCTCTCGTATCTTCTGGCCTCTCGTATCTGCTGGCTCTCTCGTATCTGCTGGTCTCTCGTATCTGCTGGGTCTATCGTATCTGCTGGTCTCTCGTATCTGCTGGGTCTATCGTATCTGCTGGCTCTCTCGTATCTGCTGGTCTCTCGTATCTGCTGGCTCTCGTATCTGCTGGCTCTCTTGTGTCTGCTGGCTCTCTCGTATCTGCTGGGTCTATCGTATCTGCTGGTCTCTCGTATCTGCTGACTCTCCCGTATCTGCTGGTCTCTCATATCTTCTTGTCTCTCGTATCTACTGGGTCTATCTTATCTGCTGGTCTCTCATATCTTCTGGTCTCTCGTATCTGCTGGGTCTCTCGAATCTGCTGGCTCTCGTATCTGCTGGCTCTCGTATCTGCTGGCTGTCTCGTGTCTGCTGGCTCTCTCGCAGAAGAGAGGAATCTGCATGCTAAAGGTGATTATTGAAAAACACAGACTCCTTTGAAAGTCACAGCAGTGCTTACTGCACTGTCCTGTGTGACATCTCATTCAATGCCACCCCTTCATGGACGTTTAATATATATATTTTATTTCACGAATGTTGGTAAACAAATTCACCCAGGTGGGGAGTCCTTGGCCTGGGGCTGTGGGCTGGAGGAGGTCACATCACTTCTTTTGCTGAAGGAGGAGGTTGGCACCATTGGCTGTAGCAGGAGGCCTGCATCTCTCCATTGGCTAGAGCAGGAAGTCAGTATTTCTCCATTGGCTGAAGCAGGAGTTCTGCATCTCTCCATTGGCTAGAGCAGGAAGTCAGTATTTCTCCATTGGCTGAAGAAGGAGTTCTGCATCTCTCCATTGGCTCAATAAGGAGGTCACATCTTTTCACCTCTTCCTTCTTCATTGGCTTCTTAGTTTGGGGGATTGTAGGAGAAGCCCTGAGGATACACGAAGACGTTTATTAAAGGAGGCTGCGTCAATCTGTAGGAAAGACAGACTGCAGCAATGAGGAGAGGGCAGGAGTGAGACAGCAGAGATGACAGAATGCAGGTGTCTATCTGCAGGAAAGACAGAATGCAGCAATGAGGAGACGGCAGGAGTGAGACAGCAGAGATGACAGAATGCAGGTGTCTATCTGCAGGAAAGACAGACTGCAGCAATGAGGAGAGGGCAGGAGTGAGACAGCAGAGATGACAGAATGCAGGTGTCTATCTGCAGGAAAGACAGACTGCAGCAATGAGGAGAGGGCAGGAGTGAGACAGCAGAGATGACAGAATGCAGGTGTCTATCTGCAGGAAAGACAGACTGCAGCAATGAGGAGAGGGCAGGAGTGAGACAGCAGAGATGACAGAATGCAGGTGTCTATCTGCAGGAAAGACAGACTGCAGCAATGAGGAGAGGGCAGGAGTGAGACAGCAGAGATGACAGAATGCAGGTGTCTATCTGCAGGAAAGACAGACTGCAGCAATGAGGAGAGGGCAGGAGTGAGACAGCAGAGATGACAGAATGCAGGTGTCTATCTGCAGGAAAGACAGACTGCAGCAATGAGGTGAGGGCAGGAGTGAGACAGCAGAGATGACAGAATGCAGGCGTCTATCTGCAGGAAAGACAGACTGCAGCAATGAGGAGAGGGCAGGAGTGAGACAGCAGAGATGACAGAATGCAGGCGTCTATCTGCAGGAAAGACAGACTGCAGCAATGAGGAGAGGGCAGGAGTGAGACAGCAGAGATGACAGAATGCAGGCGTCTATCTGCAGGAAAGACAGACTGCAGCAATGAGGAGAGGGCAGGAGTGAGACGGCAGAGATGACAGAATGCAGGCGTCTATCTGCAGGAAAGACAGACTGCAGCAATGAGGAGAGGGCAGGAGTGAGACGGCAGAGATGACAGAATGCAGGTGTCTATCTGCAGGAAAGACAGACTGCAGCAATGAGGAGAGGGCAGGAGTGAGACGGCAGAGATGACAGAATGCAGGTGTCTATCTGCAGGAAAGACAGACTGCAGCAATGAGGAGAGGGCAGGAGTGAGACGGCAGAGATGACAGAATGCAGGCGTCTATCTGCAGGAAAGACAGACTGCAGCAATGAGGAGAGGGCAGGAGTGAGACGGCAGAGATGACAGAATGCAGGCGTCTATCTGCAGGAAAGACAGACTGCAGCAATGAGGAGAGGGCAGGAGTGAGACGGTAGAGATGACAGAATGCAGGTGTGAATCTGCAGGAAAGACAGACTGCAGCAATGAGGAGACGGCAGGAGTGAGACAGCAGAGATGACAGAATGCAGGTGTCTATCTGTAGGAAAGACAGACTGCAGCAATGAGGAGACGGCAGGAGTGAGACAGCAGAGATGACAGAATGCAGGTGTCTATCTGTAGGAAAGACAGACTGCAGCAATGAGGAGACGGCAGGAGTGAGACAGCAGAGATGACAGAATGCAGGTGTCTATCTGTAGGAAAGACAGACTGCAGCAATGAAGAGACGGCAGGAGTGAGACGGCAGAGAAGACAGAATGCAGGTGTGAATCTGCAGGAAAGACAGACTGCAGCAATGAGGAGACGGCAGGAGTGAGACGGCAGAGATGATAGAATGCAGGTGTGAATCTGCAGGAAAGACAGACTGCAGCAATGAGGAGATGGCGGGAGTGAGACGGCAGAGATGATAGAATGCAGGTGTGAATCTGCAGGAAAGACAAACTGCAGCATTGAGGTGACAGCGGGAGTGAGACGGCAGAGATGATAGAATGCGAGTGTGAATCTGCAGGAAAGACAGACTGCAGCAATGAGGAGATGGCAGGAGTGAGACAGCAGAGATGATAGAATATAGGCGTCTATCTGCCCGAAAGACAGACTGCAGCAATGAAGAGACGGCAGGAGTGAGACAGCAGAGAAGACAGAATGCAGGCGTCTATCTGCCCGAAAGACAGACTGCAGCAATGAGGAGACGGAAGGAGTGAGACAGCAGAGATGATAGAATGCAGGTGTGAATCTGCAGGAAAGACAGACTGCAGCAATGAGGAGACGGCAGGAGTGAGACAGCAGAAATGATAGAATGCAGGTGTGAATCTGCAGGTAAGAAAGAACTGCAGCATTGAGGAGACGGCGGGAGTGAGACAGCAGAGATGACAGAATGCGGGTGGGGATCTGCAGGAAAGACAGACTGGAGCATTGAGGAGACGGCGGGAGTGAGATCGCAGAGATGATAGAATGCGGGTGTGAATCTGCAGGAAAGACAGACTGCAGCATTGAGGAGACAGCAGGAGTGAGACAGCAGAGATAATAGAATGGGGTGTGAATCTGCAGGACAGGCAGACTGCAGCATTGAGGAAATGGCAGGAGTGAGACAGCAGAGACGACAGAATGCGGGTGGGGGTCTGCAGGAAAGACAGACTGCAGCAATGAGGAGACGGCAGGAGTGAGACAGCAGAGATGATAGAATGCAGGTGTGAATCTGCAGGAAAGACAGACTGCAGGTTTGAGGAGACGGCAGGAGTGAGACAGCAGAGATGACAGAATGCAGGTGTCTATCTGCAGGAAAGACAGACTGCAGCAATGAATAGACGGCAGGAGTGAGACAGCAGAGATGACAGAATGCAGGTGTGAATCTGCAGGAAAGACAAACTGCAGCATTGAGGTGACAGCGGGAGTGAGACGGCAGAGATGATAGAATGCAGGTGTGAATCTGCAGGAAAAACAGACTGCAGCAATGAGGAGACGGAAGGAGTGAGACAGCAGAAATGATAGAATGCGAGTGTGAATCTGCAGGAATGACAGACTGCAGCAATGAAGAGACGGCAGGAGTGAGACGGCAGAGATGATGGAATGCAGGTGTGAATCTGCAGGAAAGACAGACTGCAGCATTGAGGTGATGGCGGGAGTGAGACGGCAGAGATGACAGAATGCAGGTGTGAATCTGCAGGAAAGACAGACTGCAGCAATGAGGAGACGGCAGGAGTGAGACGGCAGAGATGATAGAATGCAGGTGTGAATCTGCAGGAAAGACAAACTGCAGCATTGAGGTGACAGCAGGAGTGAGACGGCAGAGATGGTAGAATGCAGGTGTGAATCTGCAGGAAAGACAGACTGCAGCATTGAAGAGACAGCAGGAGTGAGACAGCAGAGATGATAGAATACGAGTGTGAATCTGCAGGAAAGACAGACTGCAGCAATGAAGAGACGGCAGGAGTGAGACAGCCGAGAAGAAAGAATGCAGGTGTGAATCTGCAGGAAAGACAGAGTGCAGCAATGATGAGACGGCGGGAGTGAGACAGCCGAGAAGAAAGAATGCAGGTGTGAATCTGCAGGAAAGACAGACTGCAGCAATGAGGAGACGGCAGGAGTGAGACAGCATAGATGATAGAATGCAGGTGTTTCTATCTGCAGGAAAGACAGACTGCAGCATTGAGGAGACGGCGGGAGTGAGACAGCAGAGATGATAGAATGCAGGTGTCTATCTGCAGGAAAGACAGACTGCAGCAATGAGGAGACGGCAGGAGTGAGAAGAGCAGAGATGATAGAATGCGAGTGTGAATCTGCAGGAAAGACAGACTGCAGCACTGAGGAGACGGCGGGAGTGAGATGGTAGAGATGATAGAATGCAGGTGTGAATCTGCAGGAAAGACAGACTGCTGCAATGAGGAGACGGCGGGAGTGAGACGGCAGAGATGATAGAATGCGGGTGTGAATCTGCAGGAAAGACAGACTGCAGCATTGCGGAGACGGCAGGAGTGAGACAGCAGAGATGACAGAATGCAGGTGTCTATCTGCAGGAAAGACAGAATGCAGCAATGAGGAGACGGCAGGAGTGAGACAGCAGAGATGATAGAATGCAGGTGTCTATCTGCAGGAAAGACAGAATGCAACAATGAGGAGACGGCAGGAGTGAGACAGCAGAGATGATAGAATGCAGGTGTCTATCTGCAGGAAAGACAGAATGCAGCAATGAGGAGACGGCAGGAGTGAGACAGCAGAGATGATAGAATGCAGGTGTCTATCTGCAGGAAAGACAGAATGCAGCAATGAGGAGACGGCAGGAGTGAGACAGCAGAGATGATAGAATGCAGGTGTGAATCTGCAGGAAAGACAGACTGCAGCATTGCAGAGACGGCAGGAGTGAGGCAGCAGAGATGATAGAATGCAGGTGTCTATCTGCAGGAAAGACAGAATGCAGCAATGAGGAGACGGCAGGAGTGAGACAGCAGAGATGATACAATGCAGGTGTCTATCTGCAGGAAAGACAGAATGCAACAATGAGGAGACGGCAGGAGTGAGACAGCAGAGATGATAGAATGCAGGTGTGAATCTGCAGGAAAGACAGAACTGCAGCATTGAGGAGACGGCAGGAGTGAGACAGCAGAGATGACAGAATGCGGGTGGGGATCTGCAGGAAAGACAGACTGCAGCATTGAGGAGACGGCGGGAGTGAGACAGCAGAGATGATAGAATGGGGTGTGAATCTGCAGGACAGACAGACTGCAGCATTGAGGAGACGGCAGGAGTGAGACAGCAGAGATGATAGAATGGGGTGTGAATCTGCAGGACAGACAGACTGCAGCATTGAGGAGACGGCAAGAGTGAGACAGCAGAGATGATAGAATGCAGGTGTGAATCTTCAGGAAAGAAAGACTGCAGCAATGAGGAGACGGCAGGAGTGAGAGAGCAGAGATGATAGAATGCAGGTGTGAATCTGCAGGAAAGACAGAATGCAGCAGTGAGGGATGGCAGGAGTGAGACAGCAGAGATGATAGAATGCAGGTGTCTATCTGCAGGAAAGACAGACTGCAGCAATGAGGAGACGGCAGGAGTGAGAGAGCAGAGATGATAGAATGCAGGTGTGAATCTGCAGGAAAGACAGAATGCAGCATGGAGGAGACGGCAGGAGTGAGACAGCAGAGATGATAGAATGCAGGTGTCTATATGCAGGAAAGACAGACTGCAGCATTGAGGAGACGGCAGGAGTAGACAGCAGAGATGTTAGAATGCAGGTGTGAATCTGCAGGAAAGACATGAGCGCCGGTGCGTGAGGACCAAGCTGGTCTGTGTCTGTCCGTGCTGCTGTGCTGCTGCACGGTTCTTTGTCTTAAGACTCTGCCCTACTGTGTCCAGACCCCCCCTTCTCATCACTTGTGTTATGCATCTATTAGAAGCTATAGAGGTAGTCCGCGATAATATGCGGACTAGGACAGCGGATAACTCTGCCTTCATGACTAGAGCTGCATTGCGTCGTGCAGAGATTTGCAGGAGACATGTGAGTACTGCATTAATCCCTGTTCAAACCTGTAAGGGCCACATGAATAAAGGTGATAACACTACGATAGAGGCTCCTCAAAACGACACATGGAGGATAAAGTCTCAAGGAACCCTGATTGTGATAACACACAGGTCGAGGTTCCAGCACAGGATAGCAAAGAGGCTTTTTCGTTATTAGTGCCTCTTGCGGTCAGTGATGGCACGCCAGGGACTTCCGGCCTGGGTCTATCTAAATACTCTAGGCATAAATCTGCAGGACAATATCAACCTGCCTCCGAAGTGAGCGATTACATTATGGAACACGACATCGATATCTGTGCCATCACTGAGACATGGCTCCATGCCCTTCCATGATCCTGGCTACACCTAGTAATTACAACATGCGATATAAGAACAGGCAGTGCCAAATTGGGGGAGGTGTGGGCTTCATTCATAAAACCAACCTGGATATCTGGGAAACAGATATTAATAGTCCAGGGTGGAGCAATACCCTCCTTATTAAGGTATGGCCAGAAGTCGACACTTACAGTTAATATCCTGCTATTATACAGGCCCCCGCATCAATGGTGGACTATCTAACTCAAATAGGCAATGTGATACTTCCATTGCCTAAACAATCCTCAAGATCCATGCTGATGGGAGATTTTAACCTTTGGAAGGTAATAGGAATGATGCACAGGCCTTCAAGGTGGAGAACTTGTAAGCTAGCCTGGGATTCTCCCAACAGATTGAAGAAGCTACTCACATACAGGGTAATGTACCGGATAGGATTGCGACATACAATATTGCATTAAGTAAACCTATGATCATTTCTTTATTCACTGCTCCATGCTTTCTCATAACCATATTGAGCCTGTAGTTATGGCCAAAAAACGTATCACCTCTAGAAATATCGGAAAGGTGAAGCCAAACAACATGCAGCAATGGATTCCTCCTCCAACAAATGCCTCACCCAACTCACATTCCTCTGAACAACTCTCTAAGTCCTATCAAGAGACAATGAAGAGGGCCATGAATTCAATGGCCCCGTTAAAAAACTAAAATGGTAGCTCCTAAGAAACAGAACACGTGGATCTCCCCCGAGATGAAGGTTCTTAAGACTTGAAAAAGGAAATGTTTTTATATTTGGAAACGTTCACAATCCGTTGGTGATAAGCTCATATACAGCCTGAATGCTAAAAAGTATAAAATGGCGGTGATACAAGCTAAACAAAAGATATTTTAGACTCAAGAAGAGAAAAAGCTCAATATGATTCCAAGGAACTAGTTACATTTCTTAAGGAATTAGAAAAGCCGCCGGATAATACTTGCAAGCTGCCAGTTAAAGATTAAAGCATGGTGTACCTCAATTCAGTACGCCTCGTTAAAGAAACTGGAGACAATAAAATGTAACATACGGAAGGTTAGATTGGCTACGTACTCTACGGCTAGGGTGCACTGTGATGGCCACACAGTACTGACATGTGTTCCACAGTTGCAGCCAATCCCCACTTTTAATTTCAGAACGGTGGCAGAAGGAGAATGTAGGACAATCTTGAGCAACCTTAAACCTATGAACTGTAAGGGGGATATTTGTCCGGCCCCGTTGGAAATGGATCAGGATCACTTCTTAACATCCTAACCAAAATTGTTAACACCTCATTCAGTGAATGTTATATGCTGTTGGACCTCAAAAAGGCATGGCTAACACTGTTATTAAACTCCACCAACACTGCCAAACTTAAACCCAGCAAAAATAAGACCACCCAAATCCAACTTGCCCTCATCAATGCTAGATCACTGCAAGCCCATGCCACAGAAATCCACGACTTAATCTCCGACTTGGAGCTAGATGCACTAGCCATCATGGAAACATGGTTACATGAAGCATCTGGACCAGCCATATGCCAGCCCCTACTCCCCGGGTACATCATCCTCCACCAGGATAGACTTACACGCAAAGGTGGAGGGGTTGCCCTTATAGTCAAAGAAACACTTAAGGCTAGACAAATCAAACCCACAACATCAGAGAACTTTGACGCCATAACGACACCATGACAATGCACCTCATCTACCGTCCTCCAGGCCCGCTTCTGGATTTCCAAGCCAACCTTCAACACCTAATAGGTAACAACCTCAAACCGAATACTAGAGCCTTACTGCTAGGAGATTTTAATCTCGGATTAAAAGATACAAAAGACAAACATAGTAAAGCCTTCGCTAAAGCTCTCCAAGACCTACAATTCATCCAGAAAATCGACTCGCCACCCACTCTAAATGTTGCATACTAGACTGGTTAGTCGACCACAATTGTGGGGTAGACATCAGCTATAACACCCCACAACCCCCACAACCACCATCTCATCCATTTCTACATCCCAACAACTGCAGCATCCTTACAAAACTCTCCCATGGCAGCGCCCTGGCCAGATCAAAAAAACGACTCAGAAAAGAGAGAATCCTCCGGCTCCTAGAAGTCTCAGCACTAGCATCACCCCTCTCGAGTAACCCCACAGTATCGGTCGATCTCTACAATACTACTATTAAAGAGGTGATCAAAAACCCTCTTTCATGTTAACTCATGGTACAACCAAGACCTACGTGACCTAAAAATAGTCAAAAGATACGCCCTTAACAAATGGCAATCCTGCCCCTCTGCTCCCACTCATGACTCCTACCTAGCTATCGCTAAGCAATATCAAAATGCCATAGCCACAGCTAAAGCTGCTGCCTATGACACCAGAATCGCAATGCTAAATCCCACTCGAAAGAACTATTCACCATCTTCAATGAGCTGGTCCTACCTCCCACGTCCAAACATCAAACAGTTAAGGACGAGAAATGATGTAATGACATCCAGAAGGCTATGCTGGACAAAACCAAACTACTTAAAAAAAGAATCACAGCCAATTTTGACAACCTACCTAAAACTGCCCACACAACTCTGACTGCGCCTAATCCTAAACCCTCTATCCATCATGACAGCAATCCACCACCGCCATTTACCTTTAGAAAGGTAACTATTCCTGAAGTCCTACTCATCATGAAGCAAATAAAACCCTCACTATGCAAAGGGAACATCTGTCCAGCGAACATAATCAAAGATTGCGCTGAGTCACTAGCACCCTTCATCACACCCCTTATTAACGCTTCATTTGCCTCTGTTTAATACCCTCCTCTCTTAAGGAAGCATGGGTTCAGCCACTGCTAAAAAAGCCCACCCTAGACCCGGACTCTCCAAACGACTACAGGCCAATTACAACCGTGCCATTCCTGCTTATGATTCTGGATAAGGCTGTATATCTACAGATACAAGCCTACCTAGAACTACACAACATCCTAGGAAAGAGACAATCTGGTTTTCGTCCACGGCATGGCACTGAATCTGCTTTGCTTGACTTAAAAAACCAACTCCTAAGAAACATGGACAAGGGCAAATGTGCAATCCTCCTGCTTCTCAACCTGTCGGCTGCGTTCGACTTAGTTGACCACAAAGTCCTAAAGACACACCTCACAAACATGGCTCACTTCTCCACTGGGGCCACTACATGGATTACATTCTTCCTGGAGGGCAGAGCTATGAGGGTCTTCTCAGACCAAGCATCAGCCACCCCCTCCCCTATTAGTTGTGGAGTACCACAAGGTTCCTGCACCTCCCCTACGCTTTACAACCTATTTACCCTACCACTTTGTGATGACCCAGAAGAATTCGGCATCACTTTCACCAATTATGCTGATGATACACAAGTTCTTCTCTCAGTATCTGGTGATTACGAGCAAGACCTAAAAACCTTACAAAACACATATGCTATCATCCAGGCTTGGATGGCAGCCAATGGCCTCTGTCTCAATGGGGACAAGACAGAGATCTTACGAGTAGGCCCTAAAGAAACCCTCAGTAAACTAGACAGCAAATACTGTAACTTAAAAATTGAGAGCACCGTATTTACAGTCTCCTCTTCGGTAAAAACTCTGGGAGTGTACCTAGATTCAACCTTGTCCATGGATAAACATGTAAGCTATATCTCCTTAGCAGCAGCACAGATAACTAAAATAATCAATGCTGTAAAACCCCACTTATCCACTGAAAAGTGCCTCAACATGGCCAGGGCCACCATAGGTGCTAAACTGGATTCCTGCAACGTCCTCTTACTGGGCACCGCCGCCAAAAACATTAACAAATTACAAATTACACAGAACAACGCACTAAGAGCAGCCCTCAGTATTCCCAGGAGGGAGCACATCTCCCTAGCAAGACAAAAAGCCCACTGGCTCCCAGTCAAAGAGCGTATCTTCTTCAAGACTCTCACTATTACCCATAGATGCATATCCCAATCTGCTCCCAGCTATCTAACTGAACGAATACAACAAGTCCAGACACTTAGGCATCAAAGGGACTTGTACACACACCAACGCTCAGTCCCCACCTTCAACAGAACCAAAGCCGGTGGCTCGAGTTTCGAATTTCTGGCACCAAAATCCTGGAACTCACTGCCACCTAAATTGAGATCTGAAACATCCCTCTTGGCCTTCAGAAAGGCCCTGAAAACCCCTCTATTCAAGTAAGTATGCTCCTAACCCACTACCCGGAACAGGATTAATGTCTGTGACCAATCTTTTACTATGTCTACAGATTGTAGTTATGTCACTGTTCCCATGTAATCCTGGAACACAAGCAATGTTTGTAACCATTCGCCTATTGTTATCCTCATACCATACAAACATCAAGTAAGCTTCATGTAATAGCGCCACGATGTCCGAGGGCAGTTGCACGCTTAAAAAATGCAAGTAAATAAAATTTAAAAAGCCAGGACTAGACCCAGACATACTAGGTAATTATAGACCTATCGCCAATTCCCCATTTCTGTTGAAGATTCTGGATAAGGTGGCCTAACAAAAAATATTAGACCATTTGATAAAACATGTTTTCCTTAACAAGTGGCAAGCAGGGTATAGACCAGGCTTCAGTACTGAACTGGCTCTTCTGGACTTGAAGTCGAACATGCTGTGCAACATAGATAATGGCGAAACGATGCTACCGACGGTACTAGACCTCTCCGCTGCGTTTGGTTTGTTGGAACATCCACTTTTGTTGCATAGACTGAAGGAGGTGGCAAATTATGGTGTAGACATGGGGTAGATTTTAACATTCTATCGTAAAAGGTAGATCTGTCAGGGTCTGCAGTGGCACTGCGAATGCCTCCCCAGCTCTCTTGCCCTATGGTGTTCTACAGGGAGCTTGCCTGTCTCCCGCCCTGTATAATATTTAAACTGCCCCCCTGTGTCAAATACTAGAGAGTAAGGGTATATGCTTTTCCCACTATCCAAATGATACGCACTGTATCGTTCCCTTATCAAGTAATCACAGGGAGGGCACGCTTGCCATCAACGAGATATTTGATCTCATCCAGCGGTGGATGAGGGAGAATGGGCATGCGCTTAACAATGACGAAACAGAACTTATGATCATAGGGACAAGCGCCAGAATCTCCAGACTAGGACATGAATATTTAGAGTTCAAAATAGCAGACTGTAAAATCCCCACTAAAAAAAAAGAGTAGAACGCTCAGAGTTTCCGTTGAGCAAAATCTCACCATGAAAACCCAAATTAACAACCTTGTCTCTACGGTAGTAGTCTTCCTATTATATAAGACTACTGTTTCACATATGTCATTATCTGTCTACTGAGAGCACTGAGACTATTGCCAGAGCAATTATAGGCTCAAAGATAGATTATTACAGCAGTCTCCCGTCCGGAAATAACAAAGGGGAAATTGCAAGACTCCAGCTCATACGGAACCGCGCTATTAGAGCCATGGTGGACTCAGAAAATATGATCATATCTCAGAAGCCAGGAAGAGGCTACATTGGCTCCCGGTTGAGGCTAGGATGCACTTTCGTCTGCTCACTATCGTGCACAGATGTTTGGAGGGCTCGTACCCATAATACCTGGCAGAGGGGATAATCAAGAAACCCTCTGGAAACAATTTGAGATCAGATAACACTAACATGTTGATTGTCCCAAGAGCTAAGATGGCTCAAGTTAATAACAGTGCGTTTGGTATAGCAGCAACTAGACTCTGGAATTCTATTCCACCTGACCTCAGAGTTGAAAAATCTCTGGATAAGTTTAACAAGAACTGAAGACCCTTCTCTTTAGATAATCCTGTATGTTAGGCAGCGCTTCTCATGTTTGAAAGTCTGCTTCTAGGTGATTTCTTTTTATCTCCTGTCTTCTGTATGTTTTTTTTTGCTTCCCTAAAGGTTGTCATCGTCTGCGCCTGTATGCCTCTGGGCCCTTACCACAGTGTCTCAGCTCTCCCGTCTGCGAATGCACGAGAGCTGAGACACTGCGGTTACATCGATCGTACCTTTCGGAAAACCGACGAGGGACGTCCCAGAAGTGTCCTCAAGCCTGATCAGGATGACCTAGAAGCGTCCTTAAGCCTGATTTTCACCTCTGACTCCTAAAATGCTCACAGCAACGACTAACTATTAATTCCAATCAAGGGACACGATGAACACATTTTTGTTACGTGACCTCAATATCCTTTTCAGCCGCTGAGCACTAGAGACCGCCTTTACTGTACTTTAGACAGTCAGAACTCAACTCTCAATCCCAACGTCATTTTGTGAAAGCTCTAATTCGTCACAACCAGCAACCTTCACGTTGTCCTGAAGAAAGCTTGGAGCTCCTGAAAGCCATTTCTACATTAAAAAAGACTTTATTGGTTGCATTACTCAAATCTGAGCCAGAAACACCATTGTGTCGACAGTAGAAATGTATTCACAACTTTTTACCAGACATTAATCTATTCTGTATCTAGCATTTGTGACATGACACAAGTATTTGTCCTTTGCGGTCAACAACACTGATCTGTTGACTATTTGTTCATGTATTTTAACATACTGTGTTTTAACACAATTTTGAATTAATATGTGTTTTATCTGTACGATTATGAGTGTGATTCTCAATAGCTAGCTTTAATAATTACTAGCTTCCAGTAAGGTTCCCCCTTGTGCGTCCAGAAGGGAGGGGTAGTCTGGTTTCTATTTTCCTTTTCTCTTGTATCATACGACTTGTCAGGAATTGTATAGACGATTATTTACTTGTCATGCCTAGCAGTTACCACTACACCCGCCTCCTCTCCCAACCGACTCCTTCTTCTCTGAGACCATTCTATTCTACAACAGAAGGATCTGATCACTCCACTCAAACCACAACATATCATCCCCCTTATACACATTACCGCAAGCCTGCACATTTTGCAACCCTGCTCCAATTCCATCATGTGTCAGGACACTGGTTCTGGCCACCCTATCCACTCGAATGGGTGGCCCATACTTAGAGTCACTCGTATGTAACATGTATGGCCGCCTTATTCGGACCAAGTCACCTACTTGCATATCAACATATCACACACGATTTCTCCTGTCGTACTGGGCCTTTACCTTACTTTTATTCCTCACCACCCTCTGTCCTTCTTCAGTACCTTCTCTACCTATCCTGGACGTATGGCATCCCTGAGGCATCTACCCCTCATCACCTCAAATGGTGATCTGTTATTGGAGGTATGTTTCTTCACTCAGTGCCCATATAACATTCAACTAATCTCTTCTTACAACTCCAATACTGACTTCCTACTCAATTGTACAGTTTCTTTGATCACTCAATTGAAACATTCCAATTGCCTCTGGGTGGTACAAGCGTGTGGTTATGGGCTTAATTCCAGTCTCACTTACAAACGTAATTTTCTCTGAAACAAATGATGTCTCATTATCTGTTATTATCTTACATGGTACACCCTCTCTGCTAAGTATGCACTACAAGAACTTTATCACTATGCCTGATGTGATCTCTCTGATAAATTTCACCTCCGGCCGATTGGTGTATTAGTCTATCCATACCAAGCCATACTTCTTTCCCGACTTGAAATGGTCCTATGCTATCCATTGCTACTCTATTCCATGGCTCACTTTGTACCTCCACCACTGCTAACGGCGTAGTCCTAGTGATTAATATCTTGTTACACTGCACACATTCACTAACATATCTGTCAATCTCCTTATCCACTCCTGGCCACCAGACATTTCCTCTGAGCAACTCCTTCATAGCTGTAATAACCGAAACACCAATATGTGAATTTGCCAATATTTGTACCCTAACATCCTTGGGAGGTATACCTTTCTCTTCCCATTTCAGTATACCTCCATCCAATGCTAATTCTCCTCCCACTATGCTAAAGGTTATTATACATCCTGGCAGATTCTTCGGCAGTGCCCATCCTTCTAAGATGTACTTACATGCTTCCTGCAGTTCTGCATCATCATTCTGTGCCGTCACCCACCTCTGTTTGGATGAGACACTCTCACCCAACTCACACACTTCAGCCATGGACACTTCTCCATTGTCCATCATGTCAGATTCATCCCTTTCTTTCTCTAACACCGATATTCTGGACAGTCTACTGCTTTGTTATGCTGTCCTTCCCCAAATTCTATTTTATAATCATATTCTTTTAGCCATGACACTATCCTAAACAGATTTGGCGATGCGTTTGCCACCCTCCCAACACTCAATATGCAAAGTAGGGGTTTATGGTTGGTTCTGCCCCCCATATAAACTGCTTATAATGTTGCATCCCCGCCCGCCAATAGCACACGCTAATGCTTCTCTCTCTATCACTGAATAGGCTCATTCAGCTCTCGATAAAGTTCTAAATACAAAACATATGGTCACTTATCCCAACTTCTCATCATCTTGTGTGAGTACGGTTCCCAAGCCTTTGTTACTGGCATCAACATTAATTCTAGTCTTCTTATTTGTGTCAAATGGTTTCCGTCTATGTGCCTTCAGTATGCACTTCTACGCCCTCACACATGCTTCTTGTTGCTCTTCCTTCCATTCAAATGTCGTCTCTCTACCGTAGTAGCTCTCTGAGTAGATCAACCATTTCACCTAAATTCTTCATGAACTCGGTGTAAAACTCATACTTCCTAAACATGACATTAGTTCAGTTTTGTCTTTGGACTCTGGTGCTGGTATAATGCTTTTTTACTAATGATTCCTTTGGCTTCATACTTTCTTCTGATCATTTATGTCCCGAATATTCTACCTCCTTCTGATACAGTTTACACTTCTGATTCCTAACTGTCATGCCACACTCCCTCAGATTCTTCAGCACTCCTTTGAGTTTCCTTGTATGTTCCTCTTCATATTTATTGTATATCAGTATGTCATCTTAGAAGTAAATATCCTTGGGAGTATCATTAAATGGTTTCTCTATAAGCTTTTGAGAACCTGAGGAGGCTAGACCGAAAGGCTTTCTATTAAAATGAAACTAACCGCACAGTGTCATAAACATTGTTAGTTGTTTAATCCGCTCTGTCAATTCAATTTGATGATAGGCACTTCTTAAATATATAGTCCAGAAAACAGTGGCCTCCTGCACACTGTGGATCATTTCAGTTATATTGGGAAGTAGATATGTTTCAACTACAATGCTATTATTGAGACACCTCAGGTCCACACATAGCCTTATGGTCTCATCCAGTTTCATCACTAGTATGATGGGCACTACCAACTCTGAACCTTCTGCCTCCTCCATAATACCTTGCCTAACCATATCTTGGAGCAATACTTGTAGGGGACCTAATAGTTTCATGGGCACTTCCCTTCCCCTTCTCATAAACGATTGACCTCCCTCCTTTAGCCTGATATGGGGTTTATATGCATGCAATGTTCCCTCCTTTTCTGAGAAAACTTCAGGGAACTGAGAGACAATGTCTTGCCCCATCCAGTTTTGTCCTATGACCAATATGTGTTTTGGGACATCAGGCTACCCATCCATGCCAAACTCCACCTGGGGCCTCAGCTCAGTATGGGATACCCTTTGTCAACATTTACCTTGCCGACTATCTCTTTATCTTGGAACTTGGGTTTCTCCACCAATGAACCGGGCACACCCACTTTATGACCTGAGTATGCACGCGTCACCCTAGTAACTGGTTTTAGTGATCTCACTCTTCCCTGTAGTTCTCCTACATACGTACGGAATTATCGTATGTAACAACTGCGACTCTGCCATCAGCTCTGCTGCTGCCCCAATCTCAATCATATAAGTGGGTCTCACAATGTTGGCGAATGCAGTGGAGTCCTCATCCCATCCTCCTCATCCCATCGTATCGTACGGCTTGCCAGGAATCATCTGCAGACATCAGCAAGTTGTACAGATGATTGTTTATGTACTTTTCATGCAGAGAAGTTAAAGTTCTCGCCTAACCAACTCCTTCTTCTCCTAGATTATTCTAGAATGGAATAGAAGGAACTGAACACTCCACTCCAACCTAGCAGAACAAGACCACAACAGGTCTTCATGACAGGGCAGGCACAGGCATAGTACTGTCAGGACAGCTCTAACACGACAGCTAGTTGACACATTTTCCTCTCACCTTGAATTTGTCCAGCCGTCAAAGAGGAAAATAAATATACCTACTCTTCGACAAGACCGTATAACTGGTGGCACTCAGACAGCACTACACATACTTCTACACACTGAAACGAGTCAAAACAAAAGAGCTAGAACAGCTGGAAAGGGAGGTATCATAAAATCAACGATGGGACCATCCTCATGGATTTCCCCAGTAGTTATCATGAAAAAATAAAACAACATAAGGAAGTCAGAATGTGCACGGACATGAGGCTACCCAACAGATCCATTAAGAAGGAATGACATATAATACCCACAATGGAAGAAATCGACCGGACCTAAACGGAGCTCACTGGTTCTCAAAATTGGACCTCAACACAGAGTACCATCAATGACCTTATAGACTGGCTCCTGCCACGTCACCACCTACTCAACACACATGAGACTGAGGAGGTACAAGAGACTCAGTTTCAGGGGGCAGCTGAAGTATTCCTAGACATGATCATTGGAATCACAGCTGGCCTTCCGGTGTCATAAACGTCATACCCATATTTGCTGTCACAGAACAGCAACACCACAAGCCATTGAGAGCTGTGCCATCTGGAAGGAATTGACCTGATGCTGCCTTTTTAAGAAATGTGAGTGCTTCCAGGACATTTTCGGGGCATATCTTTTATGGTGAAAGCCTATCTGTGAATCAGAAAAGGTTCCAAGGCACCAAAGTAGCTTCTTGGGAATAGTAAAATACTGTGCACACGGAATCGGGAGGATAGCTCAGGGGCAACATGCTTGCCTAGGAAGCAAGACGACGCTGAGCAACACAGGTTCGATCCCCGGTCCGCACTTAGAAACCTGCGGGAATTAAGCGCATTATAAATAACCAATCATAATCATACCAAATTTGGCAACTGTGAGGTAAGCACTATGCAAACCTCTTATTGAATCCTGTGAGTGCAATTGGATGGCTGCTAAGAGGCACTCATGTCTACCTGTTCAGGAGGCATTTCTGGATGAATCAACAGAGGCATACTTTGATCACAGAAAATACTCAACTTGTCCATGCAAGCCCATGTGGGTTGCATGGAGTGTTGGTACAAAAAAGATACAACAGGGACAGTTTAACCCCTTGCAATATACAAGTCCAAGGTTCACCCAAACGGCGCACAGGCATTCACATATCAAAAAAGTGGCCAATACCACTTCAATGGGTTCCTGCCACTTGAATCTATTTTAGAGACGGAATTTCACGGTGGTAACTGACCACAACCTGCTAGTGCCAATTATTCAAAGAGTCGGTCCAGTGACCACCCCCAAGAATTAGAAAGTGTGCTCTGTGTCTGCAGGAATATAAATTCAACATTAAGTGCCATCCAGGAGTCAACAACCAGGTGTACTATCTTTTGGGACGCCCACCCCGGCGATGAAGAAAGAAAGCAAAGCGTGTGACCGCCCCGATGAACATACATGTTTGGCTACTGGTAAAAAGTACTCACTCAGGTGTACTATTGATAGAGGAAATTCTGTCTGGGTGCCTCAAATGGCTACACAGGCCTACCAGACAGGCACATGGGAGGATGTCCTGGCTGAAAGCAGCCACCGAACACCGGCAGCAAGTGAGATGATGCAGGCAGAGATGACCATGAAGCCAGAACTGGCCGTCACTAAGGAAGGACTGTGCCCGTTGCGCATAGAAGCTCCCAAAGTATAGCTAAACCAAAAACAAGAACAAAGGAAAAAACAAATGTCGAAACAGAGACAAACCATGGAAGCCGGGACAGGCCAACACACCTTCTCAATGAGGTCCGAAGCATCTTCCTCTGGCAGAACGTCAGCACAGGGCTTTGTGCAATGCCATAGCAGGCAGCCCTCCTGTAGCTGCAGCATAAAACCTTTGACTCATGGGATGCATGCGTTCAAACAGTGGCTTAATCTACAAGACTGCAAAACCCTGCACAAGTGATGCATGAATATGCCTTTGCTAACACTATGGTTGAGGAGCAGGCAGGTTTCATTCGGATATGCACTGGCTCAGGCATGTGTGTCCGTTGCTTACTTTGTACACTTCTACTACACTTTGCTCCAATCCAAGTGCTAACATTCACAATTTGGCCAGCTTTGCCACTCGGGTTTGCAGTTTGATTGCTGCCCAGCGAGCCATTGGTGAACTTGGCAAAGGTATTGTGCCCCCCCACTCCAATTATAGAGAGTCTCCAGGCCCACCACGACATGGGGCAAGCCCTTCTGGACCCTCTATGTGTATCCCCACAGAACACACTCCTGGTTAGGGCCCTTCTGGACCCTCTATGTGTATCCCCATAGAACACACTCCTGGTTAGGTCCCTTCTGGACCCGCTATTTGTATGCCCACTGAACACACTCCTGGTTAGGTCCCTTCTGGACCCTCTATGTGTATCCCCACTGAACACACTCCTGGCTAGGTCCCTACTGGACCCTCTATGTGTATCCCCACTGACCACACTCCTGGTTAGGGCCCATCTGGACCCTCTATGTTTATCCCCACTGAACACACTCCAGGTTAGGTCCATTCTGGACCCTCTATGTTTATCCCCACTGAACACACTCCTGGTTAGGGCCTGTCTGGACCCTCTATGTGTATCCCCACTGAGCACACTCCTGGTTATATCCATTCTGGACCCACTATGTGTATCTCCACTGAACACACTCCTGGTTAGTTCCCTTCTGGACCCGCTATGTGTATCCCCACTGAACACACTCCTGGTTAGGTCCCTTCTGGACCCTTTATGTGTATCTCCACTGAGCACACTCCTGGTTAGGTCCCTTCTGGACCCTATAGATGTATCCCCACCGAAGAAATAACTCCTGGCTAGGTCCCTTCTGGACCCTATAGATGTATCCCCACTGACCACACTCCTGGTTAGGGCCCTTCTGGACCCTCTATGTGTATCCCCACTGAACACACTCCTGGTTAGGGCCCTTCTGGACCCACTATGTGTATCCCCACTGAACACACTCCAGGTTAGGCCTCTTCTGGTCCCGCTATGTGTAGCCCCACTGAACACACTCCTGGTTAGGTCCCTTCTGGACCCGCTATGTGTAGCCCCACTGACCACACTCCTGGTTGGGGCCCTTCTGGACCCTCTATGTGTATCCCCACTGAACACACTCCTGGTTAGGTCCCTTCTGGACCCTATAGATGTATCCCCACTGAGCACACTCTTGGTTAGGGCCCTTTTAGACCCTCTATGTGTAACCCCACTGAACACACTTCTGTATAGGGCCCTTCTGGACCCGCTATGTGTATCCCCACTGAACAAACTCCTGGTTTGGGTCCTTCTGGATCCTCTATGTGTATCCCCACTGAGCACACTCCTGGGTATGTCCCTTCTGGACCCTCTATGTGTATCCCCACTGAACACACTCCTGGTTAGGGCCCTTCTGGATCAGCTATGTGTATCCCCACTGAACACACTCATGGCTAGCTCCCTTCTGGACCCGCTATGTGTATCCCCACTGAACACACTCCTGGTTAGGTCCCTTCTGGACCCTCTAGATGTATCCCCACTGACCACACTCCTGGTTAGGGCCCTTCTGGACCCTCTATGTGTATCTCCAGTGAGCACACTCCTGGTTAGTTCCCTTCTGGACCCTATAGATGTATCCCCACTGAAAAAAAACTCCTGGCTAGGTCCCTTCTGGACCCTCTATGTGTATCCCCACTGAACACACTCCTGGTTAGGTCCATTCTGGACCCTCTATGTGTATCCCCACAGAATTCACTCCTGCTTAGGGCCCTTCTGGACCCTCTAGATGTCTCCCCACTGACCACACTCCTGGTAAGTGCCCTTCTGGACCCTCTATGTGTCTCTCCACTGAACACACTCCTGGTTAGGTCCATTCTGGACCCTCTATGTGTATCCCCACTGACCACACTCCTGGTTAGGGCCCTTCTGGACCCTCTATGTGTATCCCCACTGAACACACTCCTGGTTAGGTCCATTCTAGATCCTCTATGTGTATCCACACTGACCACACTCCTGGTTAGGGCCCTTCTGGACCCTCTATATGTATCCCCACTTAACACACTCCTGGTTAGGTCAATTCTGGACCCTCTATGTGTATCCTCACAGAACTCACTCCTGCTTAGGGCCCTTCTGGACCCTCTAGGGGTCCCCACTGACCACACTCCTGGTTAAGGCCCTTCTGGACCCTCTATGTGTATCCCCACTGGCCACACTCCTGGTTAGGACCCTTCTGGACCCTCTATGTGTATCCCCACTTAACACACTCCTGGCTAGGGCCCTTCTTGACCCCCTAGATGTATCTCCACTGACCACACACCTGGTAAGTGTTCTTCTGGACCCTCTATGTGTATCCCCACTGAACACACTCCTGGTTAGGTCCATTCTGGATCCTCTATGTGTATCCTCACAGAACTCACTCCTGCTTAGGGCCTTTCTGGACCCTCTAGGTGTATCCCCACTGACCACACTCCTGGTTAGGGCCCTTCTGGACCCTCTATGTGTATCCCCACTGAACACACTCCTGGTTAGGTCCATTCTGGACCCTCTATGTGTATCCCCACAGAACTCACTCCTGGTTAGGTCCCTTCTGGACCCTCTAGATGTATCCCCACCGAAAACACTCCTGGTTAGGTCCCTTATGGACCCTCTATGTGTGTCCCCATTGAACACACTCCGTGTTAGGGCCCTTCTGGACCCTCTAGGTGTATCCCCACTGAACACACTCCTGGTTAGGTCCCTTCTGGACCCTCTAGATGTATCCCCACTGACAACACTCCTGGTTAGGGCCCTTCTGGACCCTCTAGATGTATCCCCATTGATCACACTCCTGGTTAGGTCCCTTCTGGACCCTCTAGGTGTATCCCCACTGACCACACTCCTGGTTAGGGCCTTCTGGACCCTCTATGTGTATCCCCACTGACCACACTCCTGCTTAGGGCCCTTCTGGACCCTCTATGTGTATCCCCATTGAACACACTCCTGATTAGGACCCTTCTGGACCCTCTATGTGTATCCCCACTGAACACACTCCTGGTTAGGGCCCTTCTGGACCCTCTATGTGTATCCCCACTTAACACTCTCCTGGTTAGGACCCTTCTTGAACCTCTAGATGTATCTCCACTGACCACACTCCTGGTAAGTGCCCTTCTGGACCCTCTATGTGTATCCCCACTGAACACACTCCTGGTCAGGTCCCTTCTGGACCCTCTATGTGTATCCCCACTGACCACACTCCTGGCTAGGGCCCTTCTGGACCCTCTATGTGTATCCCCACTTAACACACTCCTGGTTAGGTCCATTCTGGACCCTCTATGTGTATCCTCACAGAACTCACTCCTGCTTAGGGCCCTTCTGGACCCTCTAGGTGTATCCCCACTGACCACACTCCTGGTTAGGGCCCTTCCGGACCCTCTATGTGTATCCCCACAGAACTCACTCCTGGTTAGGTCCCTTCTGGACCCTCTAGATATATCCCCACCGAAAACACTCCTGGTTAGGTCCCTTATGGACCCTCTATGTGTATCCCCATTGAACACACTCCGTGTTAGGGCCCTTCTGGACCCGCTATGTGTATCCCCACTGAACACACTCCTGGTTAGGTCCCTTCTGGACCTGCTATGTGTATCCCCACTGAACACACTCCTGGTTAGGTCCCTTCTGGACCCACTATGTGTATCCCCACTGAACATGTTAAAACTGATATAGTATTGTTTCGTCCTCATCGTATATGTTGGCCTATGCCCAGTCGCTTTGCGAGGAAATCCGTATTGCAAGGGCGTGACCTTAAGTGAATCAAGCCTCCATTTTAGGTTAAAGCCGCCATTTTAGTTTATCGTGCAAAGTCACCCTGTGGCCTAAAATGGCCGACCTGTGTTCTCTTGTTCTTACTTAACCTCTTCAACCTTTGTAGGAGGGTTAATGTCCAACCTGCCTGCAGGCTAGATGTTAGGGTCATGTAGACCTTGTCCTTTGTTGACCTCGGGATCAGGGGATTACTTGAATCGGCGATGTTAACCTACATGTATACAAGAACAATAACGCTGTTTAAACATGTCATGCGAAACATCTGTTTGACCTGCATTAAAGCAATATGTAAAGAGTGTAAAGTTAAACCCAGAGAATAATAGTGCTTGTTAGTAAATGTATTAAAAGGTAAACCGCATGCACGAGATATGTAAATTAGGAATGAACCTGGCGAGACCCTAGCCCAGTACATGATTAACTTGTAGGAGGCTGGACATCGTTATGAAGAAATTGTACAAATACGCTGATGTCCAGATAGCAACTCCTGTTCACTGCTCACATTGAACCTGCTGGTGGTCTCTGTGATGAACTGACGTCCAAATAGCTTTTTGTGCACTTTGTTTTGTAAACTGTACAGTATCGCAATAAAGATTCTGGGAATCTTTACAAGCCCGTGTTGGTGTATTTCTCTTTGCATGGTGTAAAAGCCTTAATATTGTATTTTTCTGATTCCACAGATAGCGCCCGAATAGGGACCCTCAAGATTGACTTTGTCTCGTTGAAGGTTGGCTCGGCTATCGGACCGGGATCGGACGGTGCGAACAAAATGGCCCCTCTGGACGAGAAGTGAATTCCTCGGCAGAACAGCACGATCCGATCCCTGAACGGTGAGCTGTAGCCCGAGACTTCTTGACGAGGGTCCATATATCGAGTTGGGTAAATTTGCAGAAATCACCAGACACGTGGGTCCTTAGAAATTGTCCTTAGTAACCCGATCGGGCCTCCCAGTCCTTTGATCAGGTAAATCGTAACCCAATTCTTAATTTAACCCTGACAATTTGAATTTGGCGCATTGTACTCGCGAGCACAATTATTTGAGCAGGTAACACCAGAACTCTGATATGCCTGGGAAATTGTCTGCCTGCTTCAGGGTATTATTCCGCAGCAACAGACAATCTTTGGAAGATAGCCGTCCCGCACCACAGGAGGGGTCGCCGGCATGTTCTATGTAATGTAAGAAAGGATTTGGTAGTATAGCATTTAATGACATTTGGCACAGACAGACCAGACATAATTCTAATCTTCGGTGCCCAACCAATGGTAGCTTTGAAATCCCTCGTAGAGAATATTTAGAGTCTGTATTTGTAAAGAAAAAGGCTAGACCTGCAGCATTTGACGCATTGCACAGTTGGAAAACAGAAGCTTTGCAGCAACAAAAGAGTAGAGAGAAGCATATGCGTCGACTTATGACGACTGCCGAAAAGGCACGCTTATATGATCAAAATAAATAATTGGAATCAGTTAGGAACATGGACAGAGCGTTTCAATTAGGCATTCAGAAAATCTACCCTTTGAAAGATTTTCATACATCCAATGAATTGATTAACAAACTTTTGCATGAACGAAGGCCCGATGCCTCTGCACCACCCCATACGTCCCTCCTCCTGGTGCCTTGCCCCTTCCTGTTGTTATTCCTCCTCCTATAGTTCCTCCGGTCCTCCCTGTTGTTCTTCCTGTTGTTCCTCCAGCCGCCGCTCCTTTGCCTGCCCCCTTGCCTACACCTGTTGACATTCAGAATGTGCCTACTCTTCCTCTTCCAAGTGATTCAGTATCGCTTGTAGTGGACCAGGGAGCGGGATCAAGGGTTATAACTCGTAATACTGTGTCCCAAGATAAAAAGAATGAATTGATTGCTTGGGCTAAACATTGTATAGAGAAGGGTGAACAAGCGGATGTTTTTTCCACACTCGAAAATTTAAAAAGTATTCCTGAGAAAAATGTTTTTATTGAAGGGTTGGGGATTCATTTGAGTATAATGTGGAAGAGATTAGATGATGTAGATCTCCCACAAGGGTCACAGGATTTGAACGCCTTAGCGTTGTCTAGAGATACTGCGGAGAAAGTATATGAGCACGTCAAGAGGATTTTTGTGTATAGGAAGGAGTTGGAAGAGTTACAGAATGAGGAAGCAGATGCTGATAGTTTAGGTATTATGTTTTTACAGAAACGGTTTTCTCCTCGCCGTGAATTGATAGGTGAGGAAGCGCGAATTTGTACAAAGGATGCGATAGATGGATTTCGGATATGTCGATAACTCCAGATGAAGTATATGACACGTATGGTCAGTATACGTTACAAATGCAAAAGAAAGTGATACAGGTTATGGTAGAATACCTGCAGAATGAGTGTGTAAAAAGAAAGATTTGTTGTCCCGCAGAATTGTTGAGTCTTTATAAGAGAGCCTTTTTGATTGATACTTCTTCGACTGCCTTAGCGCTTGATTTGGCTCTGTTGCTTAGTAAGCGTTCGGAGCTACCTACTTCTCAGATGCCTATGAGAGAGGTCCCTCCGACATTTGTCCCGAAAGTTGAGATTGCGGCCGATGCTGCACGAGGAATAGTCGCTGTGGACATTCCTGCACATTACGTATCGCAGTTTGTTCACGTCCCGTTCTCAAGACAGGAAGTGAACACCATAAAGCAATGTATTCCTGAAATAAGATAACATTTTAAAAGGGTTCTATAAAGAAATAGAGTCGGTCTTACAATCATTGGTATTCACCTTAAGTGATATTGATTTATTATTTCCCGTACTCCTGCCAGTTGATTTATGGAAACAGATTAGGACTGTAGATGATGTACCTGGGTTAGGAGATACATGGGATAACATGGTTAGGCTCAACAGAGAAAGACCAGCTGGCGAGCGACCACCTCAAGTGATATTAACTTTGCCTGATAGGATTATTGTGAAATTGAAAACTATAGTTCCTGAAAAAAGGATCATTTGGGACAAGCTTACGGCTTGTGTCCAAGGAAAATCTGAGGGTGCTACCGAGTTCTTCAATTGGTTCGAACAGGTATTTTCAGATTTCAGTGGACAAGACTTAAGCACAGAGTCAGGGAAAAGGCTGTTTGTCGACAAATTTGTACGTGGATTGCTGCCTGACATCCAGTTACAGATTATGTCCGCCGAAAGCGCTTGGCAGGCGAAGTCTCAATCAGAAGTACTGAGCATGGCTCAGTACTATGAAAATCGTGTAAATAATGAAAAGGAAAAACTTGAGAAAAAAAAAGGTGATCTAAAAACAAAGGTACTATTGCAACAGATCGTTAGAAACCCTAGAGGGGGTAATCGATTTAGAGGTCAATACATTCCACAGGGAAGTACGCCCCTGGCGCCGGTAACCATTAACCAGTGTGCCTATTGTCGACAGGAAGGTCACTGGCGCGCACAATGTCCGACCTTGCAGCAAAGGTCATTTGGGAACATGGGTAGACGATCCAGAGGTTGCCCAGGTGCAGGGGGCCCTGGCAGAGGTCAGTTTGCACCAGAATCACAGCAACCTCCTTCACAGGATAAACAAGTTTCGAATGTGGATAATAGAAACATTTTTGATCACCCTTCTGCCGCGTACCTCTCTGAAGAGCTTCCTTTTGATGACATTCTGTTTCGTTAGGATTGCCCGAAACAGGATTTGGAACCAACACCTATTCCCGTTCATCAGAAAGGCCCCTACGTTGAGATGGCGGTGGGAAATAGGAAACATCTATTTTTAGTAGATACGGGAGCACAAAAGTGTTCCATTGACCATTCACGAGTTCCAAACATTCCCCTGTCAGGGCAGTCCAACATTTCCGTAGGGTTTTCAGGCACACCTGTAGTTTTTCTGGTCTCTTTGCCGGTACCGATAACACTGGGTCCCTTCACGGAGCAGTGTCCATTTCTACTTACTACAAACTGTGGGGCGAATTTGCTGGGGTTAAATTTGTTGAAGGAATTGAATGCAGTAATACATTGATCCCAGGACGGAGTTCGGTTAACAATTTCACCTCAGCAATCACTCGCCTCTCAGTTTTTGACTAGACCTTTACCACCAGAATTCAGTAACATTCCGGAATGCTTATGGGCAATTGATGATAATGATGTGAGCATTCTTCAAATTGAACCTGTTAAAATTATTCTGAAACATGGAGTAAAATTGCCTCGCATCCCGCAATATAAGATCTCAGTTGAAAGCAAACAGGATTTGAAATGTATAGTTTCTGATTTTGTACATCGTGGAGTAATTGAGGAAATTACTGGTAGTTTGTGTAACAGCCCGATTTTACCAGTATATAAAAAAGGTGATAATGTGATTCCTTTTCGGTTTATAATTGATTTGCTTGCTATTAACAAAATTGTGGCTCCTCAATTTCCCATTGTACCGAATGTTACAACGATACTAACTATGATTCCGGCTTCTACCACTCACTTTAGCGTTGATGACCTCAAAAACGCATTTTTCAGTATTCCTATACATAAGGATAGTAGGTATTTGTTTGCGTTTACCCTAGGTGGACGCTTGTTCACATTCACTCGTGCACCACAAGGGTACACTGAGAGTCCAAGTATTTATAGTAGAGCATTAAAAGAGCAACTCGATACTCTCGGGTTGCCTATTACTTGCACGTTAATGCAGTATGTAGATGATCTCCTCTTGGCTGCTGATTCTGAGAGTGCCTGTAAAGAAGGCACCATGTTGTTGCTTTGTCATCTTGCGAAACATGGCCACAAGGCTTCACTCAAAAAATTCCAATATTGTTGTCAGGAGGTCGCCTATTTAGGCTATCTCCTGTCAAAGTAGGGTAGAAGGTTGACACCTGAACGAATAAAAACTATTTCTGGCATGTCTGTCCCAAATACGCAGAAGGAAGTTAGAGCCCTGATAGGTATGGCTTCTTACTGTAGATTGTGGATCCCTAACTTTTCGTTAACGATTAAACCAATGCTGGCTTTGACAAAGAAGGGCATTTCTTTGCCATTGCCATGGACTTTGGAACACCAGACAGCATTTGATTTGCTCAAAACCGCGCTGTGTTCGGCGCCGGTTTTAGGAACTCCAAATTATGAAAAGGCCTTCGTGTTGTATGTGCATGAACGTGATGGATGTTCTTTGGCTGTGTTAATGCAGGAACATGGAGGGAAGAATAGGCTGTGCGGCTATTTCTCATCCATCCTTGATCCTGTTGCATGCACTTTGCCGAGATGTTTGAGAGCTGTCGCTGCTGCTGCTGTGTCTGTAAAACAGAGCGAGGGAATGGTCCTGGGTCATGCGTTAACCCTAATGGTACCTCACCCTGTAGATATTTTATTGAATAAAACTCAAACGCAACACCTCACTTCCGCACGATTGACAAGATACGAATTGATATTGTTTGCTCCCCACATTCAAATTCAGAGGTGTTGTGTATTAAATCGGGCTGAACTTTTACATGTCCCGCAAGACACTGTTGATGGTGATGATACGTCACACGATTGCCTTTACACTACAGAACAAGAGACTAAAGGTAGAATTGATTTGAAAGACATGCCTTTGAATAGCCCACAAGGAGAGCTATTTTGTGATGGCTCTTGTTTCAAACTTCCGAATGGTACATCCACGTCTGCTTATGCCGTCACTACTTTAAGCACGATTGTGGAAACCAAAAGAATTATGCATAATTCTGCGCAGGCCGCAGAAAGTATAGCGTTAACTTGAGCTTGTGAACTTTCTGAAGGGCTTACGGTAAATATATATACCGACAGTCAGTATGCCTTTGGGGTAGTTCACAACTTCGCTAGGCTGTGGAAAGAACGAGGTTTCTTGACCTCACATGGCACAAAAATACAGCATGGCGCTTTAATAGTGCAATTACTTTCAGCGCTCGCACTCCCTGTTCAGTTAGCCATTATAAAATGTACAGCACATCAAAAGGTTACAGATGATATAGGAAAAGGGAATGCTTTCGCTGATCAGATAGGTAAACAAACTGCCACTGATTTTAGTTCAGAAATGTATGCTGTAAGAGAAATTGTAAATGTTTTGCACTTTTGGTGAAAGTATCTATTCTGTAAAAGACATTCAAGCAGATGCTACTGTAGAGGAGACCAAGAAATGGGTCAAGGGTGCAGGGAGATTGGATGGTGATGGGTGTTGGGTGGACAATGTTGAAGGAAAATGGTTACTCCCTGATGCCTATATTACAATGATGGTCATTATGGCTCATGGTCTGACCCATGTCTGCGCGCGTAAATTGACTAAAATGTTACACAGTGTATGGGCGAATGATAACATTTTCAAAATTGCGGAGCCCTTTGCCCAAGGGTGCATGGTCTGCTTGCAGCACAATGTAGGAATAGGTACCTCAACTCCTAGAGGAAGTTTCGCTCCACCTTCTGTTCCGTTTGAAGTTATCCACTTTGATTTTATTGAGATGGAACGTTGCAACAATCTTAAATATGTGTTGGTTGTCCTTTGTGCATTTAGCAAGTGGGTTGAGGCCTTCCCTGTTAGAGATGCAACGGCCATAACCACGGCAAAAACTCTGTTGAAAGAGTTCTTTCCTAGGTTCGGACTGCCGAGAGTCATCTGGTCGCATAATGGGCCACACTTTATCGCTGCTGGAATCCTACAAATATGTGAAGGATTACAGATTGATAAACGGTTCTATTCGGCCAGACATGCCCAAAGTGCCGGATTAGTGGAAAGGCATAACGGCATTATGAAGAACAAGCTCGCTAAGATGTATGCTGGCACCAAGTTAAAATGGCTGGACGCCTTACCGATCGTGTTGCTGTCGATGAGAACAACCCCTCAAACTAAGACTGGGCTCTCTCCCTTTGAGGTGGTTATGGGGAGGCCTGCTAATATTTGGGGTATGCCAAAAAGTCGCTTATTGCGGGATATAGAGAATGTGCTTCTTTCAGATTACTGTAACCAGTTGACTAAAAATCTATTTTCAATTTATCACCAGGTGCGAGAGGCATTACCTGTACGGTACGAGGGTCCTGGTCACAGTCTATGACCGGGGGACTGGATCCTCACGAACGTTTTCGAGAGGTCATCTTGCCTTGCACTTTGGTGGAGGGGTCCCTACCAGGTCCTGCTAGTCACCCAGACTGCTGTGCGGGTAGCAGGGCGAAAGAACTGTATCCATGCGACACACACCAAACGGTTCCCGCAGCCCGTGCCATACGATACAGAAGACACAGAATCCCTTTCCAATGCTGTAACCAACGTGCCCGAAACAGCAACAACCGATAAGAGAGTATCGGAGACCGTTCCAAAGTTCGTAAGGCCAGACAAAACGGCCATCTTGTCTCCGCACTCTCCAACAGTGGTGCTTCCGGATCAATCATTTTCTGATCCCATTTCCATTCACTCGCCACCTCCAGTGGGAAGTGACAACATACTTTTCTCTGACCATTCAGTGCCGGAAATTGTGAAATATAATTTACGTCCAATAAGATAGACGTACGGCACGGTTTGACTGTGCGATCGAGGAAATCATTTGAGGGCTTGCCTTTTGGCCCGACTGTACGAAAGGATTCTGTTGGCTAAGGGTTGTGGGAAAGACATTAAGAAGACGCGCGACTGGAGTCGCCTGCAAATGAACAATTGGTGTTTTTCGATTGAAGACGACGATGCCTACACCCGCTACCGCTTGCACTGAAGTTTTAGATAAATATGTGGCTAGCAGAGACAATGATCAAGCGTGTAAGGGGTCCCCGAAAATGTATTGTTGCCTTTTAGTAATAATAACTGGGTTTGTAGTAACTATTGGTTTTGGGTTATGGTATCTGGAGGAAGCATATCCGTTAGAAGAATTTTTACCTGTTGAAAATGTATCTGTTTTCCCCACTCCTTCCGTGCAATTGCATACCTTGTCGCCTAGAGATTCTTCGCATAGACGGAATTATCAGAATAATACTCTTTTGATAATAATGAATGTCACTCATGCAATTTTGAATAGGACCAACTGCTGGATCTGCTCACATCTACCGCAACATGGGGATAAGGGGCTAGGTTGGAACGTTCATCCTTTACCTGCTTGTTAAGCTTCTCTTAGAGCACTATTCTTTGGCCGATGGAATGACAGCATCTCAGGGAACTTTGATGGTACAAATTTGAATAGTTTTGAAAAACGTGTTTTGATGCCCTTGGGATGCTCGCTTTTTGCAAATAGGAGTAAGCCAAACGTTGCTTCTGTTAGGCCCTCTGGTCCTTTTCAGTCTTTGATCTCTTTCAAAATGGAACCTACAGGCAATAAGGATGCCACGCCTCTATCTTATTCTGTTAACCATAGCCCTGATTCAGTTTCCTTCTGCATACAGAGGAATGGAACACGGTCAATTTTAGAAAATGCGCCAACGTTGCGAATTTGACTAGTGAGAACAAACCTCTGAACGTAGGTGAACCAGTCTATTTCGTTTGCGGTAATGTGGCATTTCCATGGTTGGCCAGGGATTGGCAAGGAACCTGCTATTTAGGGATTCTATTACCTGGGCTATTTATTGCCAGTACTGCAGAAATTTCGAAGACTCGTCCACGACGAGGTGTGAAGGGGGATACTCCAGCGCAAACTCTAGGAGACATCATGAAATCCTTTGTGCCATTTTTTGGACAAATTACGAATTCAGAAGATATCAGGGGACTAGCGAGGGTACTGGAGAGAACCATCAACCGAACCACTGACATACTCTATAATATGACGTTAGAACAGAAAGCGATAAGATTAGTAGCTCTTCAGAACCGGATGGCATTAGATGTCATTCTGGCAGAGCGTGGAGGAGTATGTAAATTAGTGGGGTCCGCTTGCTGCGTTTACGTACCAGACTCCTCTCCAACAATCTTTAGGGTGATCCGAAATCTACATGTTCTTAGTTCGGAAGTACATGTTCCTGAGGGAAATTGGGAACTTAGTGCATGGTTTTGGGACCTCCTACGGTCGTGGGGATGGAAGTTGTTTTCGGCCCTGCTGATTATCTTGGGTAGTTTTCTGTTCCTTTGTTGTTGTATACAGTGTCTCCCTGGTATATGTTCAGTATTAGGGGGGGTGTTGCGTCCAAGCAACAAGTTTATTAGGGCATAAAATATACGCCCCAGATAAGGTTTCCAAGGAGTACGTGTTGAAAGAAACTCTAGTGTCTGATCTAATGGCAATAGATATGTCTGATAATGATTAGGGGTGTGTAGACGTTGAAATGTGGAGTTAGTCGCAAAGTGATTGAAGATAGTTTAGCGCTTGGCATAGGCCAAAAGGAGGGTTTGTTAAAACTGATATAGTATTGTTTCGTCCTCATCGTATATGTTGGCCTATGCCCAGTCGCTTTGCGAGGAAATCCGTATTGCAAGGTCGTGACCTTAAGTGAATCAAGCCTCCATTTTAGGTTAAAGCCGCCATTTTAGTTTATCGTGCAAAGTCACCCTGTGGCCTAAAATGGCTGACCTGTGTTCTCTTTTTCTTACTTAACCTCTTCAACCTTTGTAGGAGGGTTAATGTCCAACCTGCCTGCAGGCTAGATGTAAGGGTCATGTAGACCTTGTCCTTTGTTGACCTCGGGATCAGGGGATTACTTGAATCAGCGATGTTAACCTACAAGTATACAAGAACAATAACGCTGTTTAAACATGTCATGCGAAACATCTGTTTGACCTGCATTAAGGCAATGTGTAAAGAGTGTAAAGTTAAACCCAGAGAATAATAGTGCTTGTTAGTAAATGTATTAAAAGGTAAACCGCATGCACGAGATATGTAAATTAGGAATGAACCTGGCGCGACCCTGGCCCAGTACATGATTAACTTGTAGGAGGCTGGCCATTGTTATGAAGAAATTGGATAAATACGCTGATGTCCAGCTAGCAACTCCTGTTCACTGCTCACATTGAACCTCCTGGTGGTCTCTGTGATGTACTGACGGCCAAATAGCTATTTGTGCACTTTGTTTTGTAAACTGTACATTATTGCAATAAGGATTCTGGGAATCTTTCCAAGCCCGTGTTGGTGTATTTCTCTTTGCATGGTGTAAAAGCCTTAATATTGTATTTTTCTGATTCCACAAACAAACTCCTGGTTAGGGTCCTTCTGGACCCTCTATGTGTATCCCCACTGAACACACTCCTGGGCAGGTCCCTTCTGGACCCTCTATGTGTATCCCCACTGAACACACTTCAGGTTAGGTCCCTTCTGGACCCTCTATGTGGATCCCCACTGAACACCCTCCTGGTTAGGGCTCTTCTGGACCCTCTATTTGTTTCCCCACTGAACACACTCCTGGTTAGGGCTCTTCTGGACCCTCTATGTGTATCCCCACTGAACACACTCCTGTTTAGGGTACTTCTGATCCCTCTATGTGTATCCCCACTGAACACACTCCTGGTTAGGTCCATTCTGGACCTTTTAGATGTATCCCCACTGAACACACTCCTGGTTGGGGCCCTTCTGGACCCACCATGTGTATCCCCATAGAACAAACTCCTGGTTAGGTACCTTCTGGACCCTCTAGATGTATCCCCACTGAACACACTCCAGGTTGGGGCCCTTCTGGACCCTCTATGTGTATCCCCATAGAACACACTCCTGGTTAGGTACCTTCTGGACCCTCTAGATGTATCCCCACTGAACACACTCCTGGTTAAGTCCCTTCTGGACCCTCTAGATGTATCCTCACTGAGCACACTCCTGGTTAGGGTCCTTCTGGACCCTCTATGTGTATCCCCATAGAACACACTCCTAGTTAGGTCCCTTCTGATCCCTCTATGTGTATCCCCACTGAACACACTCCTGGCTAGGTCCCTTCTGGACCCTCTTTGTGTATCTCCACTGAACACACTCCTGGTTAGGTCAATTCTGGACACTCTATGTGTATCCCCACTGAACACACTCCTAGTTAGTTCCCTTCTCGACCCTCTAGATGGATTCCCACTGACCACACTCCTGGTTAGGTGCCTTCTGGACCCTCTATGTGTATATCCACTGAACACATTCCTGGTTAGGGCGCTTCTGGACCCTCTAAAATGTATCCCCACTGACCACACTCCTGGTTAGGGCCCTTCTGGACCCTCTATGTGTATCCCCACTGAACACACTCCTGGTTAGGTCCCTTCTGGACCCTCTAGATGTATCCCCACTGAACACACTCCTGGCTTGGTCCCTTCTGGACACTATAGATGTCTCCCCACTGACCACACTCCTGGTTAGGGCCCTTCTAGACCCTCTATGTGCACACTCCTGGTTACGTCCCTTCTGGACCCTCCATGTGTATCCCCACTGAACACACTCCTGGTTAGGTCCCTTCTGGACCCTTTATGTGTATCCCCACTGACCACACTCCTGGTTAGGGCCCTTCTGGACCCTCTATGTGTATCCCCACTGAACACTCTCCTGGTTAGGTCCATTCTGGACCCTCTATGTTTATCCCCACTGAACACACTCCTGGTTAGGGCCTGTATGGACCCTCTATGTGTATACCCACTGGACACACTGCTGGTTAGGTCCATTCTGGACCCTCTATGTGTATCCACACTGAAAACACTCCTGGTTAGGGCCCTTCTGGACCCTCTATGTGTATCCCCACTGAACACTCTCCTGGTTAGGTCCATTCTGGACCCTCTATGTTTATCCCCACTGAACACACTCCTGGTTAGGGCCTGTCTGGACCCTCTATGTGTATACCCACTGAACACACTGCTGGTTAGGTCCATTCTGGACCCTCTATGTGTATCCACACTGAAAACACTCCTGGTTAGGTCCCTTCTGGAACCTCTAGATGTATCCCCACTGACCACACTCCAGGTTAGGTCCCTTCTGGACCCGCTATGTGTATCCCCACTGAACACACCCCTAGTTAGGTCCTTTCTGGACCCTCTAGATGTATCCCCACTGACCACACTCCTGGTTAGGGCCCTTCTGGACCCTCTATGTTTATCTCCACAGAACACACTCCTGGTTAGGTCCCTTCTGGACCCGCTATGTGTATCCCCACTGAACACACTCCTGGTTAGGGCCCTTCTGGACCCTCTATGTTTATCCCCACTGAACACACTCCTGGTTAGGGCCTGTCTGGACCCTCTATGTGTATACCCACTGAACACACTGCTGGTTAGGTCCATTCTGGACCCTCTATGTGTATCCACACTGTAAACACTCCTGGTTAGGTCCCTTCTCGACTCTCTAGATGTATCCCCCCTGACCACACTCCTGGTTAGGGCCCTTCTGGACCCTCCATGTGTATCCCCACTGAACACACTCCTGGTTAGGTCCCTTCTGGACCCTTTATGTGTATCTCCACTGACCACACTCCTGGTTAGGGCCCTTCTGGACCCTCTATGTGTATCCCCACTGAACACTCTCCTGGTTAGGTCCATTCTGGACCCTCTATGTTTATCCCCACTGAACACACTCCTGGTTAGGGCCTGTCTGGACCCTCTATGTGTATACCCACTGAACACACTGCTGGTTAGGTCCATTCTGGACCCTCTATGTGTATCCACACTGAAAACACTCCTGGTTAGGGCCCTTCTAGACCCTCTATGTGTATCCCCACTGAACACTCTCCTGGTTAGGTCCATTCTGGACCCTCTATGTTTATCCCCACTGAACACACTCCTGGTTAGGGCCTGTCTGGACCCTCTATGTGTATACCCACTGAACACACTGCTGGTTAGGTCCATTCTGGACCCTCTATGTGTATCCACACTGAAAACACTCCTGGTTAGGTCCCTTCTGGAACCTCTAGATGTATCCCCACTGACCACACTCCAGGTTAGGTCCCTTCTGGACCCGCTATGTGTATCCCCACTGAACACACCCCTAGTTAGGTCCCTTCTGGACCCTCTAGATGTATCCCCACTGACCACACTCCTGGTTAGGGCCCTTCTGGACCCTCTATGTTTATCTCCACAGAACACACTCCTGGTTAGGTCCCTTCTGGACCCGCTATGTGTATCCCCACTGAACACACTCCTGGTTAGGGCCCTTCTGGACCAGCTATGTGTATCCGCACTGAACACACTCCTGGCTAGGGCCCTTATGGACCCGCTATGTGTATCCCCACTGAACACACTCCTGGTTAGGTCTATTCTGGACCCTCTATGTGTATCCCCATTGAGCACACTCCTGGTTAGGTCCCTTCTGGACCCTATAGATGTATCCCCACTGAACACACTCCTGCTAGGTCCCTTCTGGACCCTATAGATGTATCCCCACTGGCCACACTCCTGGTTAGGGCCCTTCTAGACCCTCTATGTGTATCCCCACTAAACACACTCCTGGTTAGGGACCTTCTGGACCCGCTATGTGTATCCCCACTGAACACACTCCTGGTTAGGTCTCTTCTGGACCCGCTATGTGTAGCCCCACTGAACACACTCCTGGTTAGGTCCCTTTTGGACCCGCTATATGTAGTCCCACTGACCACACTACTGGTTGGGCCCTTCTGGACCCTCTATGTGTATCCCCAACGAACGTACTCCTGGTTAGGTCCCTTCTGGACCCTATAGATGTATCCCCACTGAGCACACTCTTGGTTAGGGCCCTTTTGGACCCTCTATGCCTACCCCTACTGAACACACTCCTGGTTAGGTCCATTCTGGACCCTCTATGTGTATCCCCATAGAACTCACTATTGGTTAGCTCCCTTCTGGACCCTCTAGATGTATCCCCACTGAACACACTCCTGGTTAGGTACCTTCTGGACCCTCTAGCTGTATCCCCACTGAAAACAATCCTGGTCAGGTCCCTTCTGGGCCCTCTAGATGTATCCCCACTGACCACACTCCTGGTTAGGGCCCTTCTGGCCCTCTATGTGTATCCCCACTGAAGACACTCCTGGTTAGGGCCCTTCCTGACCCTCTAGATGTATCCCCACTGAACACACTGCTGGTTAGGTCCCTTCTGGACCCTCTATGTGTATCTCCACTGAACACACTCCAGGTTAGGTCCCTTCTGGACCCGCTATGTGTATCCTCACTGAACACACTCCTGGTTAGGGCCCTTCTGGACCAGCTATGTGTAACCCCACAGAACACACCCATAGTTAGGTCCCTTCTGACCCTCTAGATGTATCCCCACTGACCACACTCCTGGTTAGGGCCCTTCTGGACCCTCTAGATGTATCCCCACTTACCACACTCCTGGTTAGGTCCCTTCTGGACCCTCTATGTGTATCTCCACTCAACACACTCCAGGTTAGGTTCCTTCTGGACCCGCTATGCGTATCCTCACTGAACACACTCCTGGTTAGAGCCCTTCTGGACCAGCTATGTGTATCCACACAGAACACACCCATAGTTAGGTCCCTTCTGGACCCTCTAGCTGTATCCCCACTGACCACACTCCTGGTTAGGGCCCTTCTGGACCCTCTATGTGTATCTCCACAGAACACACTCCTGGTTAGGGCCCTTCTGGACCCTCTATGTGTATCCCCACTGAACACACTCCTTGTTAGGTCCCTTCTGGACCCGCTATGTGTATCCCCACTGAACACACTCCTGGTTAGGTCTATTCTGGACCCTCTATGTGTATCCCCATTGAGCACACTCCTGGTTAGGTCCCTTCTGGACCCTATAGATGTATCCCCACTGAACACACTCCTGCTAGGTCCCTTCTGGACCCTATAGATGTATCCCCACTGGCCACACTCCTGGTTAGGGCCCTTCTAGACCCTCTATGTGTATCCGCACTAAACACATTCCTGGTTAGGGACCTTCTGGACCCGCTATGTGTATCCCCACTGAACACACTCCTGGTTAGGTCTCTTCTGGACCCGCTATGTGTAGCCCCACTGAACACACTCCTGGTTAGGTCCCTTTTGGACCCGCTATATGTAGTCCCACTGACCACACTACTGGTTGGGCCCTTCTGGACCCTCTATGTGTATCCCCAACGAACATACTCCTGGTTAGGTCCCTTTTGGACCCTATAGATGTATCCCCACTGAGCACACTCTTGGTTAGGGCCCTTTTGGACCCTCTATGCCTATCCCTACTGAACACACTCCTGGTTAGGTCCATTCTGGACCCTCTATGTGTATCCCCATAGAACTCACTATTGGTTAGGTCCCTTCTGGACCCTCTAGATGTATCCCCACTAAACACACTCCTGGTTAGGTACCTTCTGGACCCTCTAGCTGTATCCCCACTGAAAACAATCCTGGTCAGGTCCCTTCTGGACCCTCTAGATGTATCCCCACTGACCACACTCCTGGTTAGGGCCCTTCTGGCCCTCTATGTGTATCCCCACTGAAGACACTCCTGGTTAGGGCCCTTCTTGACCCTCTAGATGTATCCCCACTGAACACACTGCTGGTTAGGTCCCTTCTGGACCCTCTATGTGTATCTCCACTGAACACACTCCAGGTTAGGACCCTTCTGGACCCGCTATGTGTATCCTCACTGAACACACTCCTGGTTATGGCCCTTCTGGACCAGCTATGTGTATCCCCACAGAACACACCCATAGTTAGGTCCCTTCTGGACCCTCTAGATGTATCCCCACTGACCACACTCCTGGTTAGGGCCCTTCTGGACCCTCTAGATGTATCCCCACTTACCACACTCCTGGTTAGGTCCCTTCTGGACCCTCTATGTGTATCTCCACTGAACACACTCCAGGTTAGGTCCCTTCTGGACCCGCTATGTGTATCCTCACTGAACACACTCCTGGTTAGGTCCATTCTGGACCCTCTGTGTGTATCCCCACAGAATTCACTCCTGCTTAGGGCCCTTCTGGACCCTCTAGATGTCTCCCCACTGACCACACTCATGGTAAGTGCCCTTCTGGACCCTCTATGTGTCTCTCCACTGAACACACTCCTGGTTAGGTCCATTCTGGACCCTCTATGTGTATCCCCACTGACCACACTCCTGGTTAGGGCCCTTCTGGACCCTCTATGTGTATCCCCACTGAACACACTCCTGGTTAGGTCCATTCTAGATCCTCTATGTGTATCCACACTGACCACACTCCTGGTTAGGGCCCTTCTGGACCCTCTATGTGGATCCCCACTTAACACACTCCTGGTTAGGTCAATTCTGGACCCTCTATGTGTATCCTCACAGAACTCACTCCTGCTTAGGGCCCTTCTGGACCCTCTATGTGTATCCCCACTTAACACACTCCTGGCTAGGGCCCTTCTTAACCCTCTAGATGTATCTCCACTGACCACACACCTGGTAAGTGCTCTTCTGGACCCTCTATGTGTATCCCCACTGAACACACTCCTGGTTAGGTCCATTCTGGATCCTCTATGTGTATCCTCACAGAACTCACTCCTGCTTAGGGCCTTTCTGGACCCTCTAGGTGTATCCCCACTGAACACTCTCCTGGTTAGGTCCATTCTGGACCCTCTATGTTTATCCCCACTGAACACACTCCTGGTTAGGTCCATTCTGGACCCTCTATGTGTATCCCCACAGAACTCACTCCTGGTTAGGTCCCTTCTGGACCCTCTAGATGTATCCCCGCCGAAAACACTCCTGGTTAGGTCCCTTATGGACCCTCTATGTGTGTCCCCATTGAACACACTCCGTGTTAGGGCCCTTCTGGACCCTCTAGGTGTATCCCCACTGAACACACTCCTGGTTAGGTCCCTTTTGGACCCTCTAGATGTATCCCCACTGACAACACTCCTGGTTAGGGCCCTTCTGGACCCTCTAGATGTATCCCCATTGATCACACTCCTGGTTAGGTCCCTTCTGGACCCTCTAGGTGTATCCCCACTGACCACACTCCTGGTTAGGGCCTTCTGGACCCTCTATGTGTATCCCCACTGACCACACTCCTGCTTAGGGCCCTTCTGGACCCTCTATGTGTATCCCCATTGAACACACTCCTGATTAGGACCCTTCTGGACCCTCTATGTGTATCCCCACTGAACACACTCCTGGTTAGGGCCCTTCTGGACCCTCTATGTGTATCCCCACTTAACACTCTCCTGGTTAGGACCCTTCTTGACCCTCTAGATGTATCTCCACTGACCACACTCCTGGTAAGTGCCCTTCTGGACCCTCTATGTGTATCCCCACTGAACACACTCCTGGTCAGGTCCCTTCTGGACCCTCTATGTGTATCCCCACTGACCACACTCCTGGCTAGGGCCCTTCTGGACCCTCTATGTGTATCCCCACTTAACACACTCCTGGTTAGGTCCATTCTGGACCCTCTATGTGTATCCTCACAGAACTCACTCCTGCTTAGGGCCCTTCTGGACCCTCTAGGTGTATCCCCACTGACCACACTCCTGGTTAGGGCCCTTCTGGACCCTCTATGTGTATCCCCACAGAACTCACTCCTGGTTAGGTCCCTTCTGGACCCTCTAGATATATCCCCACCAAAAACACTCCTGGTTAGGTCCCTTATGGACCCTCTATGTGTATCCCCATTGAACACACTCCGTGTTAGGGCCCTTCTGGACCCGCTATGTGTATCCCCACTGAACACACTCCTGGTTAGGTCCCTTCTGGACCCGCTATGTGTATCCCCACTGAACACACTCCTGGTTAGGTCCCTTCTGGACCCACTATGTGTATCCCCACTGAACATGTTAAAACTGATATAGTATTGTTTCGTCCTCATCGTATATGTTGGCCTATGCCCAGTCGCTTTGCGAAGAAATCCGTATTGCAAGGTCGTGACCTTAAGTGAATCAAGCCTCCATTTTAGGTTAAAGCCGCCATTTTAGTTTATCGTGCAAAGTCACCCTGTGGCCTAAAATGGCCGACCTGTGTTCTCTTGTTCTTACTTAACCTCTTCAACCTTTGTAGGAGGGTTAATGTCCAACCTGCCTGCAGGCTAGATGTTAGGGTCATGTAGACCTTGTCCTTTGTTGACCTCAGGATCAGGGGATTACTTGAATCGGCGATGTTAACCTACATGTATACAAGAACAATAACGCTGTTTAAACATGTCATGCGAAACATCTGTTTGACCTGCATTAAAGCAATATGTAAAGAGTGTAAAGTTAAACCCAGAGAATAATAGTGCTTGTTAGTAAATGTATTAAAAGGTAAACCGCATGCACGAGATATGTAAATTAGGAATGAACCTGGCGAGACCCTAGCCCAGTACATGATTAACTTGTAGGAGGCTGGCCATTGTTATGAAGAAATTGTACAAATACGCTGATGTCCAGATAGCAACTCCTGTTCACTGCTCACATTGAACCTGCTGGTGGTCTCTGTGATGAACTGACGTCCAAATAGCTTTTTGTGCACTTTGTTTTGTAAACTGTACAGTATCGCAATAAAGATTCTGGGAATCTTTACAAGCCCGTGTTGGTGTATTTCTCTTTGCATGGTGTAAAAGCCTTAATATTGTATTTTTCTGATTCCACAGATAGCGCCCGAATAGGGACCCTCAAGATTGACTTTGTCTCGTTGAAGGTTGGCTCGGCTATCGGACCGGGATCGGACGGTGCGAACAAAATGGCCCCTCTGGACGAGAAGTGAATTCCTCGGCAGAACAGCACGATCCGATCCCTGAACGGTGAGCTGTAGCCCGAGACTTCTTGACGAGGGTCCATATATCGAGTTGGGTAAATTTGCAGAAATCACCAGACACGTGGGTCCTTAGAAATTGTCCTTAGTAACCCGATCGGGCCTCCCAGTCCTTTGATCAGGTAAATCGTAACCCAATTCTTAATTTAACCCTGACAATTTGAATTTGGCGCATTGTACTCGCGAGCACAATTATTTGAGCAGGTAACACCAGAACTCTGATATGCCTGGGAAATTGTCTGCCTGCTTCAGGGTATTATTCCGCAGCAACAGACAATCTTTGGAAGATAGCCGTCCCGCACCACAGGAGGGGTCGCCGGCATGTTCTATGTAATGTAAGAAAGGATTTGGTAGTATAGCATTTAATGACATTTGGCACAGACAGACCAGACATAATTCTAATCTTCGGTGCCCAACCAATGGTAGCTTTGAAATCCCTCGTAGAGAATATTTAGAGTCTGTATTTGTAAAGAAAAAGGCTAGACCTGCAGCATTTGACGCATTGCACAGTTGGAAAACAGAAGCTTTGCAGCAACAAAAGAGTAGAGAGAAGCATATGCGTCGACTTATGACGACTGCCGAAAAGGCACGCTTATATGATCAAAATAAATAATTGGAATCAGTTAGGAACATGGACAGAGCGTTTCAATTAGGCATTCAGAAAATCTACCCTTTGAAAGATTTTCATACATCCAATGAATTGATTAACAAACTTTTGCATGAACGAAGGCCCGATGCCTCTGCACCACCCCATACGTCCCTCCTCCTGGTGCCTTGCCCCTTCCTGTTGTTATTCCTCCTCCTATAGTTCCTCCGGTCCTCCCTGTTGTTCTTCCTGTTGTTCCTCCAGCCGCCGCTCCTTTGCCTGCCCCCTTGCCTACACCTGTTGACATTCAGAATGTGCCTACTCTTCCTCTTCCAAGTGATTCAGTATCGCTTGTAGTGGACCAGGGAGCGGGATCAAGGGTTATAACTCGTAATACTGTGTCCCAAGATAAAAAGAATGAATTGATTGCTTGGGCTAAACATTGTATAGAGAAGGGTGAACAAGCGGATGTTTTTTCCACACTCGAAAATTTAAAAAGTATTCCTGAGAAAAATGTTTTTATTGAAGGGTTGGGGATTCATTTGAGTATAATGTGGAATAGATTAGATGATGTAGATCTCCCACAAGGGTCACGGGATTTGAACGCCTTAGCGTTGTCTAGAGATACTGCGGAGAAAGTATATGAGCACGTCAAGAGGATTTTTGTGTATAGGAAGGAGTTGGAAGAGTTACAGAATGAGGAAGCAGATGCTGATAGTTTAGGTATTATGTTTTTACAGAAACGGTTTTCTCCTCGCCGTGAATTGATAGGTGAGGAAGCGCGAATTTGTACAAAGGATGCGATAGATGGATTTCGGATATGTCGATAACTCCAGATGAAGTATATGACACGTATGGTCAGTATACGTTACAAATGCAAAAGAAAGTGATACAGGTTATGGTAGAATACCTGCAGAATGAGTGTGTAAAAAGAAAGATTTGTTGTCCCGCAGAATTGTTGAGTCTTTATAAGAGAGCCTTTTTGATTGATACTTCTTCGACTGCCTTAGCGCTTGATTTGGCTCTGTTGCTTAGTAAGCGTTCGGAGCTACCTACTTCTCAGATGCCTATGAGAGAGGTCCCTCCGACATTTGTCCCGAAAGTTGAGATTGCGGCCGATGCTGCACGAGGAATAGTCGCTGTGGACATTCCTGCACATTACGTATCACAGTTTGTTCACGTCCCGTTCTCAAGACAGGAAGTGAACACCATAAAGCAATGTATTCCTGAAATAAGATAACATTTTAAAAGGGTTCTATAAAGAAATAGAGTCGGTCTTACAATCATTGGTATTCACCTTAAGTGATATTGATTTATTATTTCCCGTACTCCTGCCAGTTGATTTATGGAAACAGATTAGGACTGTAGATGATGTACCTGGGTTAGGAGATACATGGGATAACATGGTTAGGCTCAACAGAGAAAGACCAGCTGGCGAGCGACCACCTCAAGTGATATTAACTTTGCCTGATAGGATTATTGTGAAATTGAAAACTATAGTTCCTGAAAAAAGGATCATTTGGGACAAGCTTACGGCTTGTGTCCAAGGAAAATCTGAGGGTGCTACCGAGTTCTTCAATTGGTTCGAACAGGTATTTTCAGATTTCAGTGGACAAGACTTAAGCACAGAGTCAGGGAAAAGGCTGTTTGTCGACAAATTTGTACGTGGATTGCTGCCTGACATCCAGTTACAGATTATGTCCGCCGAAAGCGCTTGGCAGGCGAAGTCTCAATCAGAAGTACTGAGCATGGCTCAGTACTATGAAAATCGTGTAAATAATGAAAAGGAAAAACTTGAGAAAAAAAAAGGTGATCTAAAAACAAAGGTACTATTGCAACAGATCGTTAGAAACCCTAGAGGGGGTAATCGATTTAGAGGTCAATACATTCCACAGGGAAGTACGCCCCTGGCGCCGGTAACCATTAACCAGTGTGCCTATTGTCGACAAGAAGGTCACTGGCGCGCACAATGTCCGACCTTGCTGCAAAGGTCATTTGGGAACATGGGTAGACGATCCAGAGGTTGCCCAGGTGCAGGGGGCCCTGGCAGAGGTCAGTTTGCACCAGAATCACAGCAACCTCCTTCACAGGATAAACAAGTTTCGAATGTGGATAATAGAAACATTTTTGATCACCCTTCTGCCGCGTACCTCTCTGAAGAGCTTCCTTTTGATGACATTCTGTTTCGTTAGGATTGCCCGAAACAGGATTTGGAACCAACACCTATTCCCGTTCATCAGAAAGGCCCCTACTTTGAGATGGCGGTGGGAAATAGGAAACATCTATTTTTAGTAGATACGGGAGCACAAAAGTGTTCCATTGACCATTCACGAGTTCCAAACATTCCCCTGTCAGGGCAGTCCAACGTTTCCGTAGGGTTTTCAGGCACACCTGTAGTTTGTCTGGTCTCTTTGCCGGTACCGATAACACTGGGTCCCTTCACGGAGCAGTGTCCATTTCTACTTACTACAAACTGTGGGGCGAATTTGCTGGGGTTAAATTTGTTGAAGGAATTGAATGCAGTAATACATTGATCCCAGGACGGAGTTCGGTTAACAATTTCACCTCAGCAATCACTCGCCTCTCAGTTTTTGACTAGACCTTTACCACCAGAATTCAGTAACATTCCGGAATGCTTATGGGCAATTGATGATAATGATGTGAGCATTCTTCAAATTGAACCTGTTAAAATTATTCTGAAACATGGAGTAAAATTGCCTCGCATCCCGCAATATAAGATCTCAGTTGAAGGCAAACAGGATTTGAAATGTATAGTTTCTGATTTTGTACATCGTGGAGTAATTGAGGAAATTACTGGTAGTTTGTGTAACAGCCCGATTTTACCAGTATATAAAAAAGGTGATAATGTGATTCCTTTTCGGTTTATAATTGATTTGCTTGCTATTAACAAAATTGTGGCTCCTCAATTTCCCATTGTACCGAATGTTACAACGATACTAACTATGATTCCGGCTTCTACCACTCACTTTAGCGTTGATGACCTCAAAAACGCATTTTTCAGTATTCCTATACATAAGGATAGTAGGTATTTGTTTGCGTTTACCCTAGGTGGACGCTTGTTCACATTCACTCGTGCACCACAAGGGTACACTGAGAGTCCAAGTATTTATAGTAGAGCATTAAAAGAGCAACTCGATACTCTCGGGTTGCCTATTACTTGCACGTTAATGCAGTATGTAGATGATCTCCTCTTGGCTGCTGATTCTGAGAGTGCCTGTAAAGAAGGCACCATGTTGTTGCTTTGTCATCTTGCGAAACATGGCCACAAGGCTTCACTCAAAAAATTCCAATATTGTTGTCAGGAGGTCGCCTATTTAGGCTATCTCCTGTCAAAGTAGGGTAGAAGGTTGACACCTGAACGAATAAAAACTATTTCTGGCATGTCTGTCCCAAATACGCAGAAGGAAGTTAGAGCCCTGATAGGTATGGCTTCTTACTGTAGATTGTGGATCCCTAACTTTTCGTTAACGATTAAACCAATGCTGGCTTTGACAAAGAAGGGCATTTCTTTGCCATTGCCATGGACTTTGGAACACCAGACAGCATTTGATTTGCTCAAAACCGCGCTGTGTTCGGCGCCGGTTTTAGGAACTCCAAATTATGAAAAGGCCTTCGTGTTGTATGTGCATGAATGTGATGGATGTTCTTTGGCTGTGTTAATGCAGGAACATGGAGGGAAGAATAGGCTGTGCGGCTATTTCTCATCCATCCTTGATCCTGTTGCATGCACTTTGCCGAGATGTTTGAGAGCTGTCGCTGCTGCTGCTGTGTCTGTAAAACAGAGCGAGGGAATGGTCCTGGGTCATGCGTTAACCCTAATGGTACCTCACCCTGTAGATATTTTATTGAATAAAACTCAAACGCAACACCTCACTTCCGCACGATTGACAAGATACGAATTGATATTGTTTGCTCCCCACATTCAAATTCAGAGGTGTTGTGTATTAAATCGGGCTGAACTTTTACATGTCCCGCAAGACACTGTTGATGGTGACGATACGTCACACGATTGCCTTTACACTACAGAACAAGAGACTAAAGGTAGAATTGATTTGAAAGACATGCCTTTGAATAGCCCACAAGGAGAGCTATTTTGTGATGGCTCTTGTTTCAAACTTCCGAATGGTACATCCACGTCTGCTTATGCCGTCACTACTTTAAGCACGATTGTGGAAACCAAAAGAATTATGCATAATTCCGCGCAGGCCGCAGAAATTATAGCGTTAACTTGAGCTTGTGAACTTTCTGAAGGGCTTACTGTAAATATATATACCGACAGTCAGTATGCCTTTGGGGTAGTTCACAACTTCGCTAGGCTGTGGAAAGAACGAGGTTTCTTGACCTCACATGGCACAAAAATACAGCATGGCGCTTTAATAGTGCAATTACTTTCAGCGCTCGCACTCCCTGTTCAGTTAGCCATTATAAAATGTACAGCACATCAAAAGGATACAGATGATATAGGAAAAGGGAATGCTTTCGCTGATCAGATAGGTAAACAAACTGCCACTGATTTTAGTTCATAAATGTATGCTGTAAGAGAAATTGTAAATGTTTTGCACTTTTGGTGAAAGTATCTATTCTGTAAAAGACATTCAAGCAGATGCTACTGTAGAGGAGACCAAGAAATGGGTCAAGGGTGCAGGGAGATTGGATGGTGATGGGTGTTGGGTGGACAATGTTGAAGGAAAATGGTTACTCCCTGATGCCTATATTACAATGATGGTCATTATGGCTCATGGTCTGACCCATGTCTGCGCGCGTAAATTGACTAAAATGTTACACAGTGTATGGGCGAATGATAACATTTTCAAAATTGCGGAGCCCTTTGCCCAAGGGTGCATGGTCTGCTTGCAGCACAATGTAGGAATAGGTACCTCAACTCCTAGAGGAAGTTTCGCTCCACCTTCTGTTCCGTTTGAAGTTATCCACTTTGATTTTATTGAGATGGAACGTTGCAACAATCTTAAATATGTGTTGGTTGTCCTTTGTGCATTTAGCAAGTGGGCTGAGGCCTTCCCTGTTAGAGATGCAACGGCCATAACCACGGCAAAAACTCTGTTGAAAGAGTTCTTTCCTAGGTTCGGACTGCCGAGAGTCATCTGGTCGCATAATGGGCCACACTTTATCGCTGCTGGAATCCTACAAATATGTGAAGGATTACAAATTGATAAATGGTTCTATTCGGCCAGACATGCCCAAAGTGCCGGATTAGTGGAAAGGCATAACGGCATTATGAAGAACAAGCTCGCTAAGATGTATGCTGGCACCAAGTTAAAATGGCTGGACGCCTTACCGATCGTGTTGCTGTCGATGAGAACAACCCCTCAAACTAAGACTGGGCTCTCTCCCTTTGAGGTGGTTATGGGGAGGCCTGCTAATATTTGGGGTATGCCAAAAAGTCGCTTATTGCGGGATATAGAGAATGTGCTTCTTTCAGATTACTGTAACCAGTTGACCAAAAATCTATTTTCAATTTATCACCAGGTGCGAGAGGCATTACCTGTACGGTACGAGGGTCCTGGTCACAGTCTATGACCGGGGGACTGGATCCTCACGAACGTTTTCGAGAGGTCATCTTGCCTTGCACTTTGGTGGAGGGGTCCCTACCAGGTCCTGCTAGTCACCCAGACTGCTGTGCGGGTAGCAGGGCGAAAGAACTGTATCCATGCGACACACACCAAACGGTTCCCGCAGCCCGTGCCATACGATACAGAAGACACAGAATCCCTTTCCAATGCTGTAACCAACGTGCCCGAAACAGCAACAACCGATAAGAGAGTATCGGAGACCGTTCCAAAGTTCGTAAGGCCAGACAAAACGGCCATCTTGTCTCCGCACTCTCCAACAGTGGTGCTTCCGGATCAATCATTTTCTGATCCCATTTCCATTCACTCGCCACCTCCAGTGGGAAGTGACAACATACTTTTCTCTGACCATTCAGTGCCGGAAATTGTGAAATATAATTTACGTCCAATAAGATAGACGTACGGCACGGTTTGACTGTGCGATCGAGGAAATCATTTGAGGGCTTGCCTTTTGGCCCGACTGTACGAAAGGATTCTGTTGGCTAAGGGTTGTGGGAAAGACATTAAGAAGACGCGCGACTGGAGTCGCCTGCAAATGAACAATTGGTGTTTTTCGATTGAAGACGACGATGCCTACACCCGCTACCGCTTGCACTGAACTTTTAGATAAATATGTGGCTAGCAGAGACAATGATCAAGCGTGTAAGGGGTCCCCGAAAATGTATTGTTGCCTTTTAGTAATAATAACTGGGTTTGTAGTAACTATTGGTTTTGGGTTATGGTATCTGGAGGAAGCATATCCGTTAGAAGAATTTTTACCTGTTGAAAATGTATCTGTTTTCCCCACTCCTTCCGTGCAATTGCATACCTTGTCGCCTAGAGATTCTTCGCATAGACGGAATTATCAGAATAATACTCTTTTGATAATAATGAATGTCACTCATGCAATTTTGAATAGGACCAACTGCTGGATCTGCTCACATCTACCGCAACATGGGGATAAGGGGCTAGGTTGGAACGTTCATCCTTTACCTGCTTGTTAAGCTTCTCTTAGAGCACTATTCTTTGGCCGATGGAATGACAGCATCTCAGGGAACTTTGATGGTACAAATTTGAATAGTTTTGAAAAACGTGTTTTGATGCCCTTGGGGTGCTCGCTTTTTGCAAATAGGAGTAAGCCAAACGTTGCTTCTGTTAGGCCCTCTGGTCCTTTTCAGTCTTTGATCTCTTTCAAAATGGCTCCTATAGGCAATAAGGATGCCACGCCTCTATCTTATTCTGTTAACCATAGCCCTGATTCAGTTTCCTTCTGCATACAGAGGAATGGAACACGGTCAATTTTAGAAAATGCGCCAACGTTGCGAATTTGACTAGTGAGAACAAACCTCTGAACGTAGGTGAACCAGTCTATTTCGTTTGCGGTAATGTGGCATTTCCATGGTTGGCCAGGGATTGGCAAGGAACCTGCTATTTAGGGATTCTATTACCTGGGCTATTTATTGCCAGTACTGCAGAAATTTCGAAGACTCGTCCACGACGAGGTGTGAAGGGGGATACTCCAGCGCAAACTCTAGGAGACATCATGAAATCCTTTGTGCCATTTTTTGGGCAAATTACGAATTCAGAAGATATCAGGGGACTAGCGAGGGTACTGGAGAGAACCATCAACCGAACCACTGACATACTCTATAATATGACGTTAGAACAGAAAGCGATAAGATTAGTAGCTCTTCAGAACCGGATGGCATTAGATGTCATTCTGGCAGAGCGTGGAGGAGTATGTAAATTAGTGGGGTCCGCTTGCTGCGTTTACGTACCAGACTCCTCTCCAACAATCTTTAGGGTGATCCAAAATCTACATGTTCTTAGTTCGGAAGTACATGTTCCTGAGGGAAATTGGAAACTTAGTGCATGGTTTTGGGACCTCCTACGGTCGTGGGGATGGAAGTTGTTTTCGGCCCTGCTGATTATCTTGGGTAGTTTTCTGTTCCTTTGTTGTTGTATACAGTGTCTCCCTGGTATATGTTCAGTATTAGGGGGGGTGTTGCGTCCAAGCAACAAGTTTATTAGGGCATAAAATATACGCCCCAGATAAGGTTTCCAAGGAGTACGTGTTGAAAGAAACTCTAGTGTCTGATCTAATGGCAATAGATATGTCTGATAATGATTAGGGGTGTGTAGACGTTGAAATGTGGAGTTAGTCGCAAAGTGATTGAAGATAGTTTAGCGCTTGGCATAGGCCAAAAGGAGGGTTTGTTAAAACTGATATAGTATTGTTTCGTCCTCATCGTATATGTTGGCCTATGCCCAGTCGCTTTGCGAGGAAATCCGTATTGCAAGGGCGTGACCTTAAGTGAATCAAGCCTCCATTTTAGGTTAAAGCCGCCATTTTAGTTTATCGTGCAAAGTCACCCTGTGGCCTAAAATGGCTGACCTGTGTTCTCTTTTTCTTACTTAACCTCTTCAACCTTTGTAGGAGGGTTAATGTCCAACCTGCCTGCAGGCTAGATGTTAGGGTCATGTAGACCTTGTCCTTTGTTGACCTCGGGATCAGGGGATTACTTGAATCAGCGATGTTAACCTACAAGTATACAAGAACAATAACGCTGTTTAAACATGTCATGCGAAACATCAGTTTGACCTGCATTAAGGCAATGTGTAAAGAGTGTAAAGTTAAACCCAGAGAATAATAGTGCTTGTTAGTAAATGTATTAAAAGGTAAACCGCATGCACGAGATATGTAAATTAGGAATGAACCTGGCGCGACCCTGGCCCAGTACATGATTAACTTGTAGGAGGCTGGCCATTGTTATGAAGAAATTGGATAAATACGCTGATGTCCAGCTAGCAACTCCTGTTCACTGCTCACGTTGAACCTCCTGGTGGTCTCTGTGATGTACTGACGGCCAAATAGCTATTTGTGCGCTTTGTTTTGTAAACTGTACATTATTGCAATAAGGATTCTGGGAATCTTTCCAAGCCCGTGTTGGTGTATTTCTCTTTGCATGGTGTAAAAGCCTTAATATTGTATTTTTCCGATTCCACAAACAAACTCCTGGTTAGGGTCCTTCTGGACCCTCTATGTGTATCCCCACTGAACACACTCCTGGGCAGGTCCCTTCTGGACCCTCTATGTGTATCCCCACTGAACACACTTCAGGTTAGGTCCCTTCTGGACCCTCTATGTGGATCCCCACTGAACACCCTCCTGGTTAGGGCTCTTCTGGACCCTCTATTTGTTTCCCCACTGAACACACTCCTGGTTAGGGCTCTTCTGGACCCCCTATGTGTATCCCCACTGAACACACTCCTGTTTAGGGTACTTCTGATCCCTCTATGTGTATCCCCACTGAACACACTCCTGGTTAGGTCCATTCTGGACCTTTTAGATGTATCCCCACTGAACACACTCCTGGTTGGGGCCCTTCTGGACCCACTATGTGTATCCCCATAGAACAAACTCCTGGTTAGGTACCTTCTGGACCCTCTAGATGTATCCCCACTGAACACACTCCAGGTTGGGGCCCTTCTGGACCCTCTATGTGTATCCCCATAGAACACACTCCTGGTTAGGTACCTTCTGGACCCTCTAGATGTATCCCCACTGAACACACTCCTGGTTAAGTCCCTTCTGGACCCTCTAGATGTATCCTCACTGAGCACACTCCTGGTTAGGGTCCTTCTGGACCCTCTATGTGTATCCCCATAGAACACACTCCTAGTTAGGTCCCTTCTGATCCCTCTATGTGTATCCCCACTGAACACACTCCTGGCTAGGTCCCTTCTGGACCCTCTTTGTGTATCTCCACTGAACACACTCCTGGTTAGGTCAATTCTGGACACTCTATGTGTATCCCCACTGAACACACTCCTAGTTAGTTCCCTTCTCGACCCTCTAGATGGATACCCACTGACCACACTCCTGGTTAGGTGCCTTCTGGACCCTCTATGTGTATATCCACTGAACACATTCCTGGTTAGGGCGCTTCTGGACCCTCTAAAATGTATCCCCACTGACCACACTCCTGGTTAGGGCCCTTCTGGACCCTCTATGTGTATCCCCACTGAACACACTCCTGGTTAGGTCCCTTCTGGACCCTCTAGATGTATCCCCACTGAACACACTCCTGGCTTGGTCCCTTCTGGACACTATAGATGTCTCCCCACTGACCACACTCCTGGTTAGGGCCCTTCTAGACCCTCTATGTGCACACTCCTGGTTACGTCCCTTCTGGACCCTCCATGTGTATCCCCACTGAACACACTCCTGGTTAGGTCCCTTCTGGACCCTTTATGTGTATCTCCACTGACCACACTCCTGGTTAGGGCCCTTCTGGACCCTCTATGTGTATCCCCACTGAACACTCTCCTGGTTAGGTCCATTCTGGACCCTCTATGTTTATCCCCACTGAACACACTCCTGGTTAGGGCCTGTCTGGACCCTCTATGTGTATACCCACTGAACACACTGCTGGTTAGGTCCATTCTGGACCCTCTATGTGTATCCACACTGAAAACACTCCTGTTTAGGTCCCTTCTGGACTCTCTAGATGTATCCCCCCTGACCACACTCCTGGTTAGGGCCCTTCTGGACCCTCCATGTGTATCCCCACTGAACACACTCCTGGTTAGGTCCCTTCTGGACCCTTTATGTGTATCTCCACTGACCACACTCCTGGTTAGGGCCCTTCTGGACCCTCTATGTGTATCCCCACTGAACACTCTCCTGGTTAGGTCCATTCTGGACCCTCTATGTTTATCCCCACTGAACACACTCCTGGTTAGGGCCTGTCTGGACCCTCTATGTGTATACCCACTGAACACACTGCTGGTTAGGTCCATTCTGGACCCTCTATGTGTATCCACACTGAAAACACTCCTGGTTAGGGCCCTTCTGGACCCTCTATGTGTATCCCCACTGAACACTCTCCTGGTTAGGTCCATTCTGGACCCTCTATGTTTATCCCCACTGAACACACTCCTGGTTAGGGCCTGTCTGGACCCTCTATGTGTATACCCACTGAACACACTGCTGGTTAGGTCCATTCTGGACCCTCTATGTGTATCCACACTGAAAATACTCCTGGTTAGGTCCCTTCTGGAACCTCTAGATGTATCCCCACTGACCACACTCCAGGTTAGGTCCCTTCTGGACCCGCTATGTGTATCCCCACTGAACACACTCCTGGTTAGGGCCCTTCTGGACCAGCTATGTGTATCCCCACAGAACACACCCCTAGTTAGGTCCCTTCTGGACCCTCTAGATGTATCCCCACTGACCACACTCCTGGTTAGGGCCCTTCTGGACCCTCTATCTTTATCTCCACAGAACACACTCCTGGTTAGGTCCCTTCTGGACCCGCTATGTGTATCCCCACTGAACACACTCCTGGTTAGGGCCCTTCTGGACCAGCTATGTGTATCCTCACTGAACACACTCCTGGCTAGGGCCCTTATGGACCCGCTATGTGTATCCCCACTGAACACACTCCTGGTTAGGTCTATTCTGGACCCTCTATGTGTATCCCCATTGAGCACACTCCTGGTTAGGTCCCTTCTGGACCCTATAGATGTATCCCCACTGAACACACTCCTGCTAGGTCCCTTCTGGACCCTATAGATGTATCCCCACTGGCCACACTCCTGGTTAGGGCCCTTCTAGACCCTCTATGTGTATCCCCACTAAACACACTCCTGGTTAGGGACCTTCTGGACCCGCTATGTGTATCCCCACTGAACACACTCCTGGTTAGGTCTCTTCTGGACCCGCTATGTGTAGCCCCACTGAACACACTCCTGGTTAGGTCCCTTTTGGACCCGCTATATGTAGTCCCACTGACCACACTACTGGTTGGGCCCTTCTGGACCCTCTATGTGTATCCCCAACGAACGTACTCCTGGTTAGGTCCCTTCTGGACCCTATAGATGTATCCCCAGTGAGCACACTCTTGGTTAGGGCCCTTTTGGACCTTCTATGCCTACCCCTACTGAACACACTCTTGGTTAGGTCCATTCTGGACCCTCTATGTGTATCCCCATAGAACTCACTATTGGTTAGGTCCCTTCTGGACCCTCTAGATGTATCCCCACTGAACACACTCCTGGTTAGGTACCTTCTGGACCCTCTAGCTGTATCCCCACTGAAAACAATCCTGGTCAGGTCCCTTCTGGACCCTCTAGATGTATCCCCACTGACCCACACTCCTGGTTAGGGCCCTTCTGGCCCTCTATGTGTATCCCCACTGAAGACACTCCTGGTTAGGGCCCTTCTTGACCCTCTAGATGTATCCCCACTGAACACACTGCTGGTTAGGTCCCTTCTGGACCCTCTATGTGTATCTCCACTGAACACACTTCAGGTTAGGTCCCTTCTGGACCCGCTATGTGTATCCTCACTGAACACACTCCTGGTTAGGGCCCTTCTGGACCAGCTATGTGTATCCCCACAGAACACACCCATAGTTAGGTCCCTTCTGGACCCTCTAGATGTATCCCCACTGACCACACTCCTGGTTAGGGCCCTTCTGGACCCTCTAGATGTATCCCCACTTACCACACTCCTGGTTAGGTCCCTTCTGGACCCTCTATGTGTATCTCCACTCAACACACTCCAGGTTAGGTTCCTTCTGGACCCGCTATGCGTATCCTCACTGAACACACTCCTGGTTAGAGCCCTTCTGGACCAGCTATGTGTATCCCCACAGAACACACCCATAGTTAGGTCCCTTCTGGACCCTCTAGCTGTATCCCCACTGACCACACTCCTGGTTAGGGCCCTTCTGGACCCTCTATGTGTATCTCCACAGAACACACTCCTGGTTAGGGCCCTTCTGGACCCTCTATGTGTATCCCCACTGAACACACTCCTTGTTAGGTCCCTTCTGGACCCGCTATGTGTATCCCCACTGAACACACTCCTGGTTAGGTCTATTCTGGACCCTCTATGTGTATCCCCATTGAGCACACTCCTGGTTAGGTCCCTTCTGGACCCTATAGATGTATCCCCACTGAACACACTCCTGCTAGGTCCCTTCTGGACCCTATAGATGTATCCCCACTGGCCACACTCCTGGTTAGGGCCCTTCTAGACCCTCTATGTGTATCCGCACTAAACACACTCCTGGTTAGGGACCTTCTGGACCCGCTATGTGTATCCCCACTGAACACACTCCTGGTTAGGTCTCTTCTGGACCCGCTATGTGTAGCCCCACTGAACACACTCCTGGTTAGGTCCCTTTTGGACCCGCTATATGTAGTCCCACTGACCACACTACTGGTTGGGCCCTTCTGGACCCTCTATGTGTATCCCCAACGAACATACTCCTGGTTAGGTCCCTTTTGGACCCTATAGATGTATCCCCACTGAGCACACTCTTGGTTAGGGCCCTTTTGGACCCTCTATGCCTATCCCTACTGAACACACTCCTGGTTAGGTCCATTCTGGACCCTCTATGTGTATCCCCATAGAACTCACTATTGGTTAGGTCCCTTCTGGACCCTCTAGATGTATCCCCACTGAACACACTCCTGGTTAGGTACCTTCTGGACCCTCTAGCTGTATCCCCACTGAAAACAATCCTGGTCAGGTCCCTTCTGGACCCTCTAGATGTATCCCCACTGACCACACTCCTGGTTAGGGCCCTTCTGGCCCTCTATGTGTATCCCCACTGAAGACACTCCTGGTTAGGGCCCTTCTTGACCCTCTAGATGTATCCCCACTGAACACACTGCTGGTTAGGTCCCTTCTGGACCCTCTATGTGTATCTCCACTGAACACACTCCAGGTTAGGACCCTTCTGGACCCGCTATGTGTATCCTCACTGAACACACTCCTGGTTAGGGCCCTTCTGGACCAGCTATGTGTATCCCCACAGAACACACCCATAGTTAGGTCCCTTCTGGACCCTCTAGATGTATCCCCACTGACCACACTCCTGGTTAGGGCCCTTCTGGACCCTCTAGATGTATCCCCACTTACCACACTCCTGGTTAGGGCCCTTGTGGACCCTCTATGTGTATCTCCATTGAGCACACTCCTGGTTAGGTCCCTTCTGGACCCTATAGATGTATCCCCACTGACCACACTCCTGGTTAGGGCCCTTCTGGACCCTCTATGTGTATCCCCACTTAACAGACTCCTGGTTAGGTCCATTCTGGAACCTCTATGTGTATCCCCAAAGAACTCACTCCTGGTTAGGTCCCTTCAGGACCCTCTAGATGTATCCTTACTGACCACACTCCTGGTTAGGTCCCTTATGGACCCTCTATGTGTATCCCCATTGAACACACTCCTGGTTAGGGCACTTCTGACCATCTATGTGTATCCCCACAGAACACACTCCTGGGTAGGTCCCTTCTGGACCCTCTAGATGTATCCCCACTGAACACACTCCTGGTTAGGTCCCTCCTGGACCGTCTAGATGTATCCCCACTGACCACACTCCTGGTTAGGGCCCTTCTGGACCATCTCGATGTATCCCCACTGAACACACTCCTGGTTAGGTCCCTTCTGGACCCTCTAGATGCATCCCACGGACCACACTCCTAGTTAGGTCTCTTCTGGACCCTCTAGATGCATCCCACTGACCACACTCCTAGTTAGGTCCCTTCTGGACCCTCTATGCGTATCCCCACTGAACACACTCCTGGTTAGGTCCCTTCTGGAACCTCTATGCGTATCCCCACTGAACACACTCCTGGTTAGGTCCCTCCTGGACCCTCTAGATGTATCCCCACTGACCACACTCCTGGTTAGGGCCCTTCTGGACCATCTCGATGTATCCCCACTGAACACACTCCTGGTTAGGTCCCTTCTGGACCCTCTATGTGTATCTCCACTGAACACACTCCAGGTTAGGTCCCTTCTGGACCCGCTATGTGTATCCTCACTGAACACACTCCTGGTTAGAGCCCTTCTGGACCAGCTATGTGTATCCCCACAGAACACACCCATAGTTAGGTCCCTTTCTGGACCCTCTAGCTGTATCCCCACTGACCACACTCCTGGTTAGGGCCCTTCTGGACCCTCTATGTGTATCTCCACAGAACACACTCCTGGTTAGGGCCCTTCTGGACCCTCTATGTGTATCCCCACTGAACACACTCCTTGTTAGGTCCCTTCTGGACCCGCTATGTGTATCCCCACTGAACACACTCCTGGTTAGGGCCCTTCTGGACCAGCTATGTGTATCCCAACTGAACACACTCCTGGCTAGGTCCCTTATGGACCCGCTATGTGTATCCCCACTGAACACACTCCTGGTTAGGTCCCTTCTGGACTCTCTAGATGTATCCCCACTGACCACACTCCTGGTTAGGGCCCTTGTGGACCCTCTATGTGTATCTCCATTGAGCACACTCCTGGTTAGGTCCCTTCTGGACCCTATAGATGTATCCCCACTGACCACACTCCTGGTTAGGGCCCTTCTGGACCCTCTATGTGTATCCCCACTTAACAGACTCCTGGTTAGGTCCATTCTGGAACCTCTATGTGTATCCCCAAAGAACTCACTCCTGGTTAGGTCCCTTCAGGACCCTCTAGATGTATCCTCACTGACCACACTCCTGGTTAGGTCCCTTATGGACCCTCTATGTGTATCCCCATTGAACACACTCCTGGTTAGGGCACTTCTGACCATCTATGTGTATCCCCACAGAACACACTCCTGGGTAGGTCCCTTCTGGACCCTCTAGATGTATCCCCACTGATCACACTCCTGGTTAGGTCCCTCCTGGACCCTCTAGATGTATCCCCACTGACCACACTCCTGGTTAGGGCCCTTCTGGACCATCTCGATGTATCCCCACTGAACACACTCCTGGTTAGGTCCCTTCTGGACCCTCTAGATGCATCCCACGGACCACACTCCTAGTTAGGTCTCTTCTGGACCCTCTAGATGCATCCCACTGACCACACTCCTAGTTAGGTCCCTTCTGGACCCTCTATGCATATCCCCACTGAACACACTCCTGGTTAGGTCCCTTCTGGAACCTCTATGCGTATCCCCACTGAACACACTCCTGGTTAGGTCCCTTCTGGACCCTCTATTTGTATCCCCACTGTACACACTCCTGATTTGGTTCATTCTGGACCCTCTATGTGTATCTCCACTGAACACACTTCTGGTCAGGTCTATTCTGGACCCTCTAGATGTATCACCACTGACCAAACTCCTGATTAGGTCCATTCTGGACCCTCTATGTGTATCCCCACTGAACACACTCCTGCTTAGGTCCATTCTGGAACCTCTATGAGTATCCCCACTGAACACACTCCTGGTTAGGTCCATTCTGGAACCTCTATGTGTACGCCCACTGAACCCACTCCTGGTTAGGTCCCTTCTGGACCCGCTATGTGTAACCCCACTGAACACACTCCTGGTTAGGTCCCTTCTGGACTCGCTATGTGTATCCCCACTGAACACACTCCTGGTTAGGGCCCTTCTGGACCCTCTATGTGTATCTCCACTGAACACACTCCTGGTAGGGCCCTTCTCAACCCGCTATGTGTATCCCACCTGAACACACTCCTGGTTAGGGCCCTTCTGGACCTTCTCTGTGTATCTACACTGAACACACTCCTGGCTAGGTCCCTTCTGGACCCTATAGGTGTATCCTCTTTGAACACATTCCTGATTAGGTCCATTCTGGACCCTCTATATGTATCCCCACTGAACACACTCCTTGTTAGGGTCCTTCTGGACCCTCATTGTGTATCCCCACTGAACACACTCCTGTTAGAGGCCTTCTGTACCCTCTATGTGTTTCCCCACTGATCACACTCCTGGTTAGGGCCCTTTTGGACCCGCTATGTGTATCCCAACTGAACACACTCCAGGTTAGGTCCCTTCTGGACCCGCTATGTGTATCCCCACTGAACACACTCCTGGTTAGGTCCCTTCTGGACCCGCTATGTGTAGCCCCACTGAACACACTCCTGGTTAGGGCCCTCCTGGACGCTTTATGTGTATCCCCACTGAACACACTACTGGTTAGGTCCCTTCTGGACCCGCTATGTGTATCCCCACTGAACACACTCCTGGTTAGGTCCCTTCTGGACCTGCTATGTGTATCCCCACTGAACACACTCCTGGTTAGGTCCCTTCTGGACCCGCTATGTGTATCCCCACTGAACACACTCCAGGTTAGGTCCCTTCTGGACCCGCTATGTTGTGAAAACAAAGAAATTGATATGAGGCTGGGAAGCCCAAAGGAAACACACCAACACAGGTTACAAAGGACATACAAAGTGCTTTATTTAAAAGCTACAGCAGTTACCAAAAAGTCAATTGACAAACGGATAGCTATTCGGCTCTCAGAGTAACGTAACGAACTTCAACGAAGGTTCGATGCATTAGTAGAGAGACCGTACATTGGAATACTTGTGCTTTTATACTCTTTATCCAGCTCTGGCCAACCCCCTTGCGGGTTAACCATTCTTAAGACCAGGCCTAGGGTTCCTTGCCAGGTCAATCCCATAATGTATGCATTTTGATCAGTTCCGCTGATACAGTTGTTCATTTACACATAGGTCAGGGATAGGACAAGGTCTCAGTTCGTGACCCTGACAAGTGGCCTGCAGGCATATTACTTATTCATGTGTGCGGAGGTCACAACGGCCAGAATCTCACTCGGAATGTCATTCGGCCTCCATTTTGATGTTCAGGGTGACTTTCACTTTACAAGAGAACCTAAGATGGCGGCTAAATCCAAGATGGCGACTTACACAGTTTTCGTTAAGGTCAAGACCTTGCCACAGAATCTATTTACACGATATTTTAGACAACTTGGCGTAGGCCAACACACATTCAAATACTGCGATAGGAGGCATAATATTATTTAAATTCCAACAATGTGTATCCCCACTGAACACACTCCTGGTTACGTCCCTTCTGGACCTGCTATGTGTAGCCCCACTGAACACACTCCTGGTTAGGGCCCTTCTGGACGCTTTATGTGTATCCCCACTGAACACACTCCTGGTTAGGTCCCTTCTGGACCCTCTATGTGTATCCCCACTGAACACACTCCTGGTTAGGTCCCTTCTGGACCCGCTATGTGTATCCCCACTGAACACACTCCTGGTTAGGTCCCTTCTGGACCCGCTATGTGTATCCCCACTGAACACACTCCTGGTTCGGTCCCTTCTGGACGCTCTATGTGTTTCCCCACTGAATACACTCCTGGTTAGGTCCAGGTTTCAGCCCCTCTTGCTTTAAGCGGCACGTCCTCTGCCACTGGTGGTTCTGTAATCACATTGACCCTTCAAGGCGCTGTTTCCAGGTGGGGATGGCATTTACACGGGCACCCTCTCCTGCAGATGTGCCAGGCAATGCCCTGTTCAGAAGAGTGTTGGCTCCAGTAGCAGAGCCTTTCAGCTCTTTGAGCCCACCAGCCACCGCGCGGCTTCAGGCCCTAACCCGGTTACCACCCGGTGGTAGCACACATACCGCAGACTGTTATACGCTCATGCACTGGTTTCCTACTTTTAGGGACTGGTATCACTTAAGATTCCTCACCTTTAAGGGCGAAGCACTTGACCTTTTAGCACTATCAAATGTCCACACAACAGGCATTTCATTGTAGCCATTACAATCCATGGCTGTGCAGAGCCCCTCCTGTAGACTGGACATTATGATAAATGTCCATTTATTGGCAAACGCCAATAGGTTTTGGCCAAATTGGTAATGCACCAGGATGCTCATGAATACTACAACCCCTTCAATGGCGAGTCTGGGGCTCCAGAGAGACAGCATTAAGCCATGTCCGCATTTTCCTCTCCACTTTTCCTCACTGATGCTTCTCATCTGTTCTCAGTCTTCGTACATCTCTGCTGCCTGACCCTGCTGGGCCCAGAAACCCACGATACACCTCACTGATGAAGCCCAATGAGGCCGAAACATGTCTGGGGATAAAATCAAGAAGGCTTGTCAGCCCCCTTGAGGGTGGGACCTAGCCTGATTTGCATATAGTCTTGGCAAGCTGAAGAGTAATGATCTGAAAGGGTTGCCCAGAACTATGGCAGAGGTTAGGATTAATTCGAAACCTTCCAGCCATCGTTCCTTTTGTTTTCCTTGACACTGTTGACCGCCCCCTCTCTCCTCTGTTTGGTTTCTTCCACCCTCTCTCTCCTCTGTTCGGGCTCTTCCACCCCCTCTCTCCTCTGTTCAGTTTCTTCCCCCCCTTCTCTCCTCTGCTCTGTTTCTTACCTTGGATTTCAGGAACCAGCTTCGTTTGGATTACTGGCAAACAGCATTTCCCTAACAGGGAACAGTGGCACCTCGACCACCTGCCCCTCACACAAGACATGGGATACTCCAGGATTCTGTTCTTGGCCTGCTCCTGATAACACTAAACACCTCCTTTACCAGCAAACTCATCCAATCCTTTGGCTTCTCTTATGAACTCTTTGACAATAATATCCAAATCTTCTTCCAAGCCTTTACCCTTGGCTGTCTTTTCACTTCCCTTACCATCTCTCTGCCATTTGTTGCTGTATGGCGGTGTAGGGCCTGACGCTTAACTTCTCAACGCACAGGTGATCTTTCTCCCTACTCCTCACACCAATCCCCATCCCTACTCCTCCATTTCCTTTCCTGATGATCTTCTCAACCTATCCCGCACTGCTCTCAAATTAAGGTCCTTCTTTGCCAGAGACCTCAAACTCTAACAATCAATTCATCATCACAGCCTCAAGTGCGAAGGTTAGTTTTCGTAACATAATCTGTATATGCCCCCCTGTTTCCGCTCTGCTTAAACTCTGATCTCAACTTAAGTCCCCATCCAAACAGCGTGGACTCCTGCTCCAGCTTTCTCCTGGCTTGCCCCCGATAATTGGTTTCCCAACTTGACAAAGTACATAACTTTGCCACCGCACCCTGGCTTGCTGCCTCCATTTGGGCTGGTTCTCCTGCACTCCATTCTCCGTCTCTTAGGCTTTAATTCTATCCATGGACGTTCACCTTCATACCTGAATGATTCTACCTCCTGATACTCTCCCTCTCGCAGGCTGAGATACAAGGCCCTTTGATTCATATGTTCCTGCTCTCTCTGTGTCACCACCTTGATTTCCTCCTTATCTCCCTCGGCCCCTCACCACTGTGATCCCGATCCCCACACATGAACACACCCCCATAGTGACAAGCAGTGCTTCAAGTGGCCTGCCAAACTGAGCCGGGGCTCTTAGTGGGTGGCACGGGCACCTCACTGTTTATAGAGAACACAGAGCCATGGTATTTCTTAACAATTTCTTCATTCCTGTATTTTACTTTCAGACTTCCCGTGCCGCTCCCCCGCCCCTTCCCCCCCACGTGCCCTCACTGCCGCTTAAAGGTCCAGCGCCTCATTTGTTACCCCATTACATCTCCCCCCTACTTATCATAGAACTTCTCACATCTGCTCAATATGTCATGGGGCTTTCTGGAGGACCTATCAGGGTCTATCGCGACTCTCCCGCTCCAGACTCTTCTGTTTCCACCAAGTCCTCCTCCGGTGGTTCCATAGGGCCATGCTCATGTGCCGTCGCCTTTTCCTTTGTTTGATCCTCATCACCTCTTGGCAGCTCCATGGCTTTGGTGACCGGAGTGTGGAGTTTGCGGAAGAATGATACACTGCGAGTTATGTCACGCCCATCTCTGTGACCATGGATTCTTTGACCTCAGTTACTTGAAAGGGTCACAGGTCATACCGGGTGTTGGTTTTCCTCTGCTGTCTCTGGTAGACAAAAACCTCTTCTCCGACAGCAGCTGTATCTCTCTCACTCCTCTCTGTTGGTCAGCCCATATCTTCACCTTCCTTTTCCTCTCTGCATCCTTTTCCCTGATATCTGCATCCTGTCCCTCCATGTAGTCCTCGAATCATCACTTACGTTGGACTCTTCCTTTGGCCCTGTACCTTCCCATCGTCTAGCACAAGGCCTGTGGAATTGGTATCTGGCCAATGAACGCCTTCTACCGGGTACGCGGGATAGTGGACATGACGCTCTACACCATTCCATTTGCCTGGGACCACAGTGGCGTGTCCTTCGGGTGCTGGAATCCTAAGTGGGCTGTGAACTTCCTGAAGTCATGGCCCTGGAATAGGGGTCAGTTGTCTATTTTCCCTATGTTTGGTATGCTCACTGAGCAGTTTGTTCAGAACTCCCACCACACTGTGGAATGCCATGGATGGCAGTTGCTTCACGACTGGGAAGAGGGAGTATTCATCTATGGCCACAAGTAGATGTCCACCCTCTTCCAGGGACCCGTAGAAGTCTACTGCAACTCATTGCCAGGGGCCCTGGGAAAGTGGTACAATCCTGAGGGGGTTTGGGGCTGCTCGCTGGCAGGCCTGACAGTGCGCTAGTATGTCATACACCACTGCATCCATGTACGGGAACCATACCTGGTTGCATAGTATCTTTTTTGTATTAGCAATACCCCGGTGGCCCTCGTGCGCCAGTTTGACTATGGCCTTTCTCCAACCTTTGGGTACCATCAGGTGACTCCCCCGCAATAGGACCCCTTGATGAGTGGTCCCCAGTTCGCCTTGTATCTTGGCCATCCGCTGTATTTCTTCATGTCTACCTCCTTGCTCACCTGCTGCTCTTGTCTGTAGTTCCTCCACTTGTTTGCGTTGGTCAGCTGAACTGCAGCCTTGATGGCATCGATTTTTCTCTTGTCAGTAAATGCCGCCAGGGTGAGCATTGGTGGCACAGCATTCTCCGGCAGATACGGGAAGGAACATTCAGCCTATTTCCCCAACGTGTCCTTCTCTTGCCTTTCCAAGTGTCTAGATAGGTAATCTGCTGGCATTTTACCCCTTCCCCCCAGTTTGTGAACAATCGAGAAATCATACTCCTGCAGTCTGATGCACCACCGCACAATTTGTGGGAAATCCAGCCTTTTGGGTTCCCAATCAGGGACATCAGAGCCTGGTGGTCTGCTGTAAGGGTGAATTGGCATCCGATCACAAAGTGGCTGAAATGCTCGCAGGCCCACACAGCCACCAGGCTCTCCCTCTTGGCCTGTGAGTAGGCTTCCTCAGTGGAGAGAAAGGGCTATGCCTGCACAGGCGACAATGCATTTACCAGGCTGTCCTGCAGATTCACTATGGGCCAGGATGGCCCCAGGCCGGCGGGGCTGGTGTCTACTGTTTTTTCAGGGTACCACGTGGGGTCAAAGCAGGCCTGTCAGCAGCTAGTGACAAGCTCATCATTGATGGTCTAAAACGTGTCTCTGAAGACCACACTCCACTCAAACGGAGCATCTTTCTTGAGCATCTTCCAGAGAGGGTCCATGAGAGTGGCATAATTGGGAAGGTACCAGATGCAATACCCATCATGCCCAGAAATGATCTGATCTCTGTGACATCTGTAGGTTGGGTTAAGTTCAAAATCATGCTTATCTGTCTGGGTCAGCCGTCATGCTCTGGTCAGAGAAAATGTGCCCAAAGAATTTCAGATTGGGCTTGTTAATGTCACATTCGGCCCCATTAAGGGTGAGGCCTGCCATCTGTAGGATCTCACATAACTCGATTAGCGCCTTGTCATGTTCAGCCAGGGACATGCCGAACACCAAGATATCATCGCTATAATTAAAGGCTGCTGTTACCAGTGAGATCAGCCCGCAGATTGTTTCCTGCAATATCTCAGCAGCAGACGATATCCCAAAGTTCAGGCACTTGTAACGGGACAGCCCACCGTGAGTGGCGTGCATTGTGATCGGCCTTGAGTCCAGATGAATAACGAGCTGGTGATAGCCCTGGTTAAGGTCGAGCTTCAAGAACTGCTCTGCTTGATTGAGCCGGATAATCATGTCCTCTATGCTCGGACTTGGATGCCTCTCCCTCTGTATGGCGGTGTTTGGGATGTGCATGTCAACGCATAGCCGTAGTAGTCCATTGTCCTTTGGTACCATCACCAGTTGGGACACCCACGGTGTCGGGCCTTTCACCCGTTCAATTATGTCACTGTCGAGGAGTAGTTCTAGCTCTTTGGATACCTGCGCTTGCCGGTGGAACCCCACTCTGCGCGAATGTTGTGGCACCGGGGATACCGTTGGATACACGTGGAGCATTATGAATGTGTCTTTCAGCATGCCAATGCCCTCCAAGAGCATTGGGAATCGATCCTTGTACACTGGAGTGTTCACCTGACTCTCACCCACTGGGAGTCCTCGTACAACCTCTGACTGGTCATAGTGAATAATAATGAGGGCCAGGGCTCGGGCAGCACAGTAACTCAGCAGGCATCTGCCTGCCATGAGATTAAGGTGGTGTAGGTCACAATTAAACTGTCCAGCCTACTGCAGCAGTTGGTCAGCTCCCCACTGGAATATTTTTGTGTGAGAAGGGGTCAGTGGATAAAGATCTCTTATCAGCTGATGGACATGTGCATTAATTCCCGTTGACAGCGGCCCCTGTATCAACGATAAACTGATGGTTCAACCACCCTATTTGGATAGTCACTCGGGGGGCAGTGCCATCATCGGCCTCTGTACTGATTAATTACACATATTCTCTGCTGTATCAGTCGTTTTGGCCGTAGTCATCCTCCACTTGGCCAATGGGTGGGTTTTCATACGGGCCCATCGTATAGCGGTATTCATATATCTCTGGGTGGTCCTGGAGGATAATCCTGCTCCTGGGGGTCTTGTGGCAGCATCTGTAGACTAAGGTCTTCCATTGCTCTGATGATCTTGGCTTGGGGTATGAAGGGTGCACTGTGCTGCCCTTGCAGAGGTCTCTGAAAGTCCTGCACAGAGTACATCCTGTTGCTGGTCCTCAGGGGGATTCTGGATGCCCTGCCAGTCCTTGCGACATCAGGGGCTAGTATCCTTGGAGAGACAGTGACTTTTCTTTGCACATCGCCTGGAAGTGGTTTTCTCGGCCGCACCGCATGCACATCTGCCCTATCGCTGGGCCCTTTCCAAGGTGAGGGAACTAAAATCTGCATCAGTAACACTGTCAGTCTCTTTTGTGTCTCCGGTATGGGTCATCCTTCGCTGCCCTGGGTGGCCCACATTGGGTCCTGAGCCTGAGCGACGACATGTCGCGCATCGCGGCCACGCTGTTCGATTTCCTGGGATTCTCTATGGCTGCAGTTGCACGTCCACCCTCTCATGCACAAGGGCCAGGTTTATTATTTCTGGTAGTGACAGAGTGGGCTGGCAGGGGGTCGGTGCCCCAATTAAGGGGCACACTTGCCTCAGCTGAATCTCGCATGTTAGGCCATGCCCCCATATGAGCCCAGCTCGATTTTGCAAAAGGGCTATGGCCTAACAGGAGGAATTCAAATCAGGTAAATGTTGCCGCCTAATTGCGGCAAAGATCCACTCCAGGCACCACTTTGCATTGATTATCACCCTCACACACTGCATTTCGAATGAAAGAGGTGGATTGCGGGGGTCAGTGCTGCAATGATAAGGCAAGCGAGGCTTTTTTTCTAAAGCCTGAAGCTCTTGCTTATACGAGAGAGCTTCAGGCGTTGGAAAAAATGCCTTGGCTTCTAGTGGGCTCCGGTCAGCAGGGGACATTAGGAAGCCCCGGAACAGCACCATCTCATACAAATGTCAGAGCCTACCGTGGCTCTGCCCCAGCTAGTCCGGGCCCACTTACACCCCTGGCGACAAGGCTCAAACTCGCCCTTAAGTGGCACCTACCCTCTCTTACATCCGTTCGGGGCACCAGTAGTAACAGCACTCACTCACAGTGATCCACTACCCGAACTGGAAGTGTGTTCATATTGTAAACGCTTGTAATATTGTAAGTTTCAGACTGTGTTGTTGTCGTTTGTTAGCCTGTATAGCTTTGTTACGCTCTCTGCAAACTTCACTCCATCATCCATTTGTTATGTAATCATTATTTCATGTTATCTGTGGCTTTGTGAAGCATCCAGCAGTGAGACTGTGACTGCTGCCCACATGCCCACCTATGCAAAGTTTCTCCCCGGACCGTAATATCAGGCAACGTAAGTCCAGGCTGAACATCGATGGTGGGATAAATTCCTACCGGGACCCTAACATAAGGCAACATAAGCCCAGGCTGAACATACATGGTGGGATAAATTCCTACCAGGACCCTGAGATCAGGCAACATAAACCCCACCTGAACAACCATGGTGGGATACATTCCTTCCGGGACCCTAAGATCAGGCAACATAAGCCCAGGCTGAACATCCATGGTGGGATAAATTCCTACCAGGACAGTAAGATCAGGCAACATAAGCCCAGGCTGAAGAACCATGGTGGGATACATTCCTCCCGGGACCCTTACATCAGGTAACAATTGCTCAGGCTTGTTAGGGAGAATTCTCTGTTTAGGCTGAATTTCCTAACCTAGTGAGTCCCCCAGCAGCTTTGCTGGATTTCTGGAGTTTGTTTTTTTCCATCCTGCCAAGAGTGAGACTCTTTTTCTCCCACTCTTGGACATGTATGTGTGTAATTCCTTTAAATGTCAATGTGTTCGATGGGCTATGGGGTCTTTTACTCCATAGGGTCTCATATGTTTTGCTATGTGTGTTACACCGCACCCTACGTGCCGTAGCACTGGGGCGTCCTAGTGGACCTCCACCATAGACTCCGTACCCGGGGACTGACTACTGTCTCCCCGGGCATGTAAAGTCACCATTGGCTTTACTAGACCTAAATTTACTAACAGAACTAGTACAAACCATCTTATTGTGGACGTACTAGTAGGGGTAATTCGATTACTCCTGGATCTGTTATTCGAGGGGGCACTGTCCCGTCCCCCCTCGTCGAGTTTTGGCTGGTGGCAGTGGAAACTACTTGTTATGTTCGACCCCGAACATAACCCTATGGGACTCGTCCCATTGTTGGAGATTGATACTTTTTCTCGTTAATCTCTAACGTACCACCGGTTTACTTATCTTAAATAAGTTTATCGGATGGTATTTTCTGCCAGAACTCGGTTTGTAAAATTGCGTCTGTGTTCGTCTCTGTGACTCCTAAACCAAAGGTTGAGCCCTTTGTTCCACTTTTGGCAGGCCTCTGTACAGAGACCCTCCAAAGTGGTGCCATTCTGTCTGGGTTACCACAGGGGTGTGGGAGGGGGTTTAGGCACCCTGGACCGAGTTGCCTTGCCAACTCCGGTCGCACTCTGGAGTGATTGGCCCAAGTGGTGACCCTCCCCGCTCACCACTTAGCATGTGTTGATTGACAGCTAGGCTGAATGAATGGGGGTTTTCTGCATAAAAGCAGGGCTTTTGGGACTGGATCTTCAGAAGTCGCCACAGGACCGAAGAATCCGACGAGGGTAACGCTGAGCTGACCTGCACGACGACACCTCCGGTGGAGCCCTGCGGAACCGACTCACCACTTCCCGATGACAGAGGAGATCTCCCTGCCGGAGAGTCTCTTCCCCTGGCTGGTGGGAACAACCAGTCCCCTTTGCTTTTTATTCGCCTCAGGACGCATTTGTCGAATTGCCCGTGCAGAGCACCTCGGCAACCGGATAGCCACTACCCCTGTACTGCGACCAAAAGGTTGTGCCTTGTGACGGAGCACTCCGCGGCTGGTCTCTTCCCTGGTGGTGCACCGGACTTCACTTTTCTTCGACGACGAGATCATCTCTACTCTTGGCAAAGACCCGACGTGCATCCACCACCAGGAACAACTGCCCCCGCCGGAGCTGTCTCTCCACAAACAAGGTACCGTGTCCGCTTGGCTTCCCTTTCGATCGGTTCGAGTGAGGTGTCTTAATCCTCTCCTTTCCGTCGGGTCGCCTCCAAGCTTTCTCACGTATTGTTCTGAACTAGTTCAATCTGCCGATAACAATTTGCTACAAAGACTCGAACGCATCTCCACTAGAGACTTTTGGGACATATCGCCTTGCCTCTCTCCGAGTGGGCCTGGCCTCTGAACTTTATGATCTATTGTGATTCTTGCCTTCCTGCCTTGCATTTTTCCCGTGAATTATTGAGCTGTGTTGAATTCATAACCTGCTTCTTTTTCTCTCCCGTCCTAACTAATATTAGAGTGCCATCTAGGTTGAGGCATACACCTCTGTCTGTAAATAAGTGGTGCCGGTAGAACCTAGACTTGTCGAAATATTGCTAGGGGGATTGATCGTTTTCCTCTTCGTAGAGTAATTGTATTTGATTTGTTTGCCGGGACAGTGCCATAGTGTTTTTGATAGATGTTTCGTTATAAATAAATACCTTAATATCTTTACACTGAGTCTCGTTGCGTGTTTGCTTGTCTTACTGTGAAGAATTGCCCTATCTTGTATACTCCACATACTGCTTAACTCTTCTTGAGGGAAGTCTGACTGCTCAACCACAGCTACCAACAGTGAATCTGTGTGGTACAGACTGCTACCAAGTGGGTTTACTGCCAAACACCTGTAGTTCTAAATCTTTTGCAGTGGTCTCAGAGGGAACTGCACAGGTTTCCGCCTAACACTGGTGTACAGCGGTGGGATTTGTATCGAGTATACAGTTTAGAGTGCTTTTCGACACTTTAGGATAACTAACCACAAAACTTAGCACTAAAAAGCAACTTTCAAAAACATGTCTACGATGGAAACTTACAGTCAAGAATCCTTGTCAGGTGAAAATACTGAGAGTCTGCAAGCTCTCTGTAGGCAAGAGAATCTTTCTGTAAGAGGCAAGAAGTTAGAATTAATAGAGAGATTGCTGGCGAACCAAAGTCTGGGTACTGGTTCAGAGGAACCAATTTCTCCAGCAAATGTAGATAACAGTGATGGTGTTGATCTGAATCGTAATTCTGAGGATAGCGATGAAGAGGCTGACGAGGACGGAGAGGCTAACGAAACTGTCTCCCCTGCTCCTCTACTTGCCTTACCAGCTGTGCCTACGGGGCCCATACCAGGTCCCACAAGTAACCCTGTTTATTTTGAACTTGAAAAAATGAAGCTCGAATTAGAATACAAACGGTTCTTGGCTCAATCTGAACGAAACCAAGAACTCAAGTTCAGATGGATGAATGCCCAGGCTGAGCAGAAGCAAGCTGAGTTAAGACTCAGGGAAATAGAACTTAATCACGAGTTAGAGATGAAAAAGATGTCTATAGAAAATGCTTCTCTCTCCTCTGGTTCCTCTAGGAGCTCCAGTCCCAAAAGACCCCGGATGCCGAAGGAATTAGTGGGTATGTATGAACAGAGATTGGATGTGTTGGATTGGTTTAAACTGTTTGAGTACAATCATGGGCTCCAGGACATCACCGGGAATGATTTACTTCCCTGGTTGTTCTCTAGGCTCCCTCCTGTTGCGACTGATGTGGTAATGGAGTTGGGGGAGGCGGATAAGACGGATTACGAAAGTGTGAAACTAGCTTTGATAGCTAGATTCGGGAAGACCCCTTCCCAGTATCTTAAGAGGTTTAGAACCCTCAAAAAGCATGATGGTACCCCTTGGGCTACCTGGGTGAGTGAAGGGTTGAAAAACTTAGAGGGATGGATTAAGGGTTACAAAGTGAACACTTATGAGGGTATGAGGAATCTATTTATGTTGGAGTCTATTTATGATGCCTGTTCTCCTGAGCTCAGACAGCACTTGGCTGATTCGAAGGAATTGGATTCCCGGAAGCTGGCTAAGGCTGCTGACTTATGGGTTGCCAACAGGGCTACTCATAAGGATTCTGAGGAAACTCAGAAAAAGGATGAGGGAAAACAGCCTAAAAAAGACTCAAAAGAGAATTCTAATAACCCAAATTCCAAAGAGGGCCCCAAACAAAACCAGAAGGGTAAGCCACAAGGAAAACCACAGCAGAATAGTGTGTCTTCTGGTGCCAAACCGGAAGGAGGTCAGAACAAGCCACCATTCCAGAAAGCATTCGGTAAATGCTTTGTTTGTGGCTCGACTGACCACGTGAAAGGAGATCCCAGATGTAAGGGTGAACCTTCAGGGGTCCAGCTTGTCTCCTTAGCCTTCGCTCCAGAGGAGGAAGTCCAAATGGCAAGTGGAAACTTTCTACTGCTAGCTGACGAACCCATTGGAGTCTCAGCCAGTGTTTCTTTAGTATCTCTGGGGTTGTGGGAACAACAGAATTTAGATGTCTATTATTCTATCCCCGATAATACTAAAGAGTATTATAAGGACAGTGTCCAGGTGAATGGTCAGGAGACTCCTGCCATTAGGGACACTGGGGCCAGCATAACTGTGGTGGATAAATCGTTTTTTCAGGCTGAGGATATTGCTAAGGCACCCAAACGCCTTACCAAGTTAGCTGGAGGGCCTGTGCAGATGCTTCCCCAATTACCAGTTCTCATCCAGTGTAACGACATGACTGTGAAGATACCTGTCAGCATACAGAGTGAGGTACCAGGACGCGTACTGTTGGGTAACGATTTGAAAACTCTCGGAGTTGCATCGCATACTCCCAGAACTCCTAGTAAACGGTTACAGGAGCTAACCAGACCCGCAAGAGAGAGGACCATGCGCGGTACTCTCCAGGAGATGATGAAGAAAGAAATCACTCCTGCTCCACTGGAATTGTCGGCCGCTGTCTCCAAGAAATCAGAAGCGAAAGGGCAACCTAAGACTTCTATCCCGAAACCAGCAGCCCGCATTCCAGTGCAGCCAACACGGACTTCCCCGCGGGTGTCCAAAGTTACACCCGTAACTCCACCTCCAGCCGAGGCTGAGAGGGAGGTACAACCCTGTGTGGTAGAATTAGACTCTGAGGAAGAGCTAATGGAAGGCCAGGAACTCATTGGAGATCTGGATCCTGTTGGCCATCCTGAGCTGCAGTCTTTACTGGCAGAAGGTGGACCCAGCAGGGCAGACTTCAGTAGGGGACAGAGGGAATGTCCATCTCTGGAAGGTCTTCGCCACCAGGCAGAAGCTCAGGCTGAAGGGCAAGAGCCTGGGAAATACAGGTTGCACTGGGAAGATGGCCTCTTCTACAGTGAACTGACCGAGTCTGCACCTGGAGACTACAAACGACTTGTATTACCCCAAGAGAACAGACCACAGTTTTAGCAGTTAGCCCACGAGATTCCTTTGGCTGGTCACTTGAGTTTCAAGAAGACTAAGGAAAGGCTCTCTCTCTACTTCTATTGGCCAAAGATGGGGGCCGAAGTGGAAAAACACTGCAGGAGCTGCCACACCTGCCAGACCTCTGGTAAGGTTGGCTCTAAGAATGTGGCACCTTTAGTGCCACTCCCAGTTGTGGGAGTCCCATTTGAGAGAGTAGGGATTGACATTGTTGGTCCCCTTGATCCTCCAACCTCCTCAGGCAACAGGTTTATACTTGTTGTAGTAGACCATGCTACTAGGTATCCTGAGACAATTCCTATGAGGACTGTTACAACTCCGGCTGTGGCTAAGGCCCTCCTTGGTATTTTTACTAGGGTCGGGTTTCCTAAGGAAGTAATCTCTGACAGGGGGTCAAACTTTATGTCCCACTACATGAAAGCCATGTGGAAAACCTGTGGAGTTACTTACAAGTTCTCAACAGCTTACCACCCACAAACCAATGGGTTGGTAGAACGGTTCAACTGAACCATGAAGAGCATGATAGGTGCTTTAGAAGAACCCCTTAAGCGTAAGTGGGACCTTCTACTGCCATGCCTTCTCTTTGCTTATAGAGAAGTCCCTCAGGAGGGAGTAGGTTACTCTCCCTTCGAGCTTCTCTATGGTCATCCCGTCAGAGGTCCATTGGCCCTGATTAAGGAGGGGTTGGAGAGTGCTCCTTCCCCCAAGCCAGTCAGAGTGACTGACTACGTGATAGGTCTCCGGAGGAGAATGTCGCACATGATGATGGAAGCAAGCGATAACTTGAAAGCTGGACAAGCATTGGTCAAGCACTGGCACGATCAAAAGGCTAACATGATTGAGTTTGCGCAAGACCAGCTCGTTCTCGTTATGATCCCAACAAGGCAGAGGGCCTTGCAAGATAAGTGGATGGGACCCTTCAGAGTGGTGGGTAAACTCGGAGAGGTCAACTATCTGGTGGACTTGGGCAATCCCAAGGAGGCTCCGACAGTCTTCCACACCAACCGACTTAAAGCATATGTCTCACGACCTGATGTAGGAGCGTTGCTTCTAGCATCATCCGAGGAAGAAGAAGAGGGTGAAGCTCTTCCGGATCTCCTCAGAGGCTTACCTTTAGATGAAAAAATTGAAGGAGTAAATCTCTCCTCAAATCTGACACCCGAACAACAAGAAGAGTGCAAATCTATGTTCAATCAGTTTGCCTCTCTGTTTTCGCTTTCACCAGGCTTGACCCCTTGGGGCCAGCACGACATACTCACTGGTGACTGTTTGCCGGTCAAAAGCAGAGGATACCGAATGTCAGAGAAAGTACGAACCCACATCAAAGGTGAGGTCAGCAAGATGCTTGATCTCGGGGTAATAGAGCCCTCTACTAGTCCATAGTCTAGCCCAGTTGTGTTAGCACCAAAGGCCGGATCTAAAGAACTTAGATTCTGCGTGGATTATAGAGCTCTTAATGCAGTCACCAAGACTGATGCCCACCCTTTGCCAAGAACAGATGAGTTGGTGGATAAACTTGGCGCCGCCAAGTTCCTCCGCACATTTGACTTGACGTCAGGCTATTGGCAAATAGCCCTGACAGACCATGCCAAGGAGAAAACTGCATTTTCTACCCCCGTTGGCTTATACCAGTTTAAGGTAATGCCTTTCGGATTGAAGAATGCACCTGCTACGTTTCAAAGGATGGTAAACCAGGTTCTGAATGGGATGGAGGACTTCTGCATGGCATACTTGGATGACATCGCAGTGTTCAGCAATTCCTGGGAAGAACATGTAACCCACCTGAGAGATGTTTTGCAGGCTCTTGGACGAGCCAATCTGACCATAAAGGCGAGCAAATGCCAAATTGGACAGAGTAAGGTAGTCTATCTTGGACATGAGGTAGGAGGTGGAGAAATAAAGCCTTTGCTCAGTAAGATTGAAGCTGTGCAAAATTGGACAACACCGACTACTCAAACCCAAGTGAGAGCCTTCCTAGGCCTCACTGGGTATTACAGGAATTTCATAGAGAACTATGGGACCATAGCTTCTCCACTGAATGTCATCTCCTCGCCCAAATTTCCTAAGAAGGTTAGATGGAACGAGGAGTGCAATCAGGCTTTTGAAAACCTGAAAAAGGCTCTTTGCCAAGCCCCAGTACTCAGAGCTCCTGATTACCGCCAACACTTCATTGTGCAGACAGATGCTTCAAATGTAGCAATAGGTGCCGTACTCATTCAACTGGATGGGAAAGGTAGGGAGCACCCCGTTTGCTTCATCAGCAGCAAGCTGAAGGATCCTGAAACAAGGTGGGCAACAATCGAAAGAGAGTGCTTTGCTATCGTGTGGGCTCTGAAGAAGTTTAGGCCGTACTTGTATGGTTCTACTTTTGTCATTCAGACTGACCACCAACCCTTGAGATGGTTAATGCAAATGAAAGGGGAAAACACAAAACTATTGAGATGGTCGATCTGCCTGCAAGGGTTTGATTTCACCATTGAGCACAGGTCAGGGTGTCACCACCAAAATGCTGATGGTCTCTCTAGGATGTATGTCATCGACTAGAGGTATGAGATTCATCCAGGAGTGGATTAAATCCTCCTGTCCCTTAGTCTGGGGGGGGGGGGCGAGTGTTAGGGAGAATTCTCTGTTTAGGCTGAATTTCCTAACCTAGTGAGTCCCCCAGCAGCTTTCCTGTATTTCTGGAGTTTGTTTTTTTTCCATCCTGCCAAGAGTGAGACTCTTTTTCTCCCACTCTTGGACATGTATGTGTGTAATTCCTTTAAATGTCAATGTGTTCGATGGGCTATGGGGTCTTTTACTCCATAGGGTCTCATATGTTTTGCTATGTGTGTTACACCGCACCCTACGTGCCGTAGCACTGGGGCGTCCTAGCGGACCTCCACCATAGACTCCGTACCCGGGGACTGACTACTGTCTCCCCGGGCATGTAAAGTCACCATTGGCTTTACTAGACCTAAATTTACTAACAGAACTAGTACAAACCATCTTATTGTGGACGTACTAGTAGGGGTAATTCGATTACTCCTGGATCTGTTACTCGAGGGGGCACTGTCCCGTCCCCCCTCGTCAGGTTTTGGCTGGTGGCAGTGGAAACTACTTGTTATGTTCGACCCCGAACATAACCCTATGGGATTCGTCCCATTGTTGGAGATTGATACTTTTTCTCATTAATCTCTGACGTACCACCGGCCTACTTATCTTAAATAAGTTTATCGGATGGTATTTTCTGCCAGAACTCGGTTTGTAAAATGGCGTCTGTGTTCGTCTCTGTGACTCCTAAACCAAAGGTTGAGCCCTTTGTTCCACTTTTGGCGGGCCTCTGTACAGAGACCCTCCAAAGTGGTGCCATTCTGTCTGGGTTACCACAGGAGTGTGGGAGGGGGTTTAGGCACCCTGGACCGAGTTGCCCTGCCAACTCCGGTCGCACTCTGGAGTGATTGGCCCAAGTGGTGACCCTCCCCGCTCACCACTTAGCATGTGTTGATTGACAGCTAGGCTGAATGAATGGGGGTTTTCTGCATAAAAGCAGGGCTTTTGGGACTGGATCTTCAGAAGTCGCCACAGGACCTAAGAATCCGACGAGGGTAACGCTGAGCCGACCTGCACGACGACACCTCCGGTGGAGCCCTGCGGAACCGACTCACCACTTCCCGACGACAGAGGAGATCTCCCTGCTGGAGAGTCTCTTCCCCTGGCTGGTGGGAACAACCAGTCCCCTTTGCTTTTTATTCGCCTCAGGACGCAGTGGTCGAATTGCCCGTGCAGAGCACCTCGGCAACCGGATAGCTACTACCCCTGTACTGCGACCAAAAGGTGGTGCCTTGTGACGGAGCACTCCGCGGCTGGTCTCTTCCCTGGTGGTGCACCGGACTTCACTTTTCGTCGACGACGAGATCATCTCTGCTCTTGGCAAAGACCCGACGTGCATCCACCACCAGGAACAACTGCCCCCGCCGGAGCTGTCTCTCCACAAACAAGGTACCGTGTCCGCCTGGCTTCCCTTTCGATCGGTTCGAGTGAGGTGTCTTAATCCTCTCCTTTCCGCTGGGTCGCCTCCAAGCTTTCTCACGTATTGTTCTGAACTAGTTCAATCTGCCGATAACAATTTGCTACAAAGACTCGAACGCATCTCCACTAGAGACTTTTGGGACATATCGCCTTGCCTCTCTCTGAGTGGGACTGGCCTCTGAACTTTATGATCTATTGTGATTCTTGCCTTCCTGCCTTGCATTTTTCCCGTGAAGTATTGAGCTGTGTTGAATTCATAACCTGCTTCTTTTTCTCTCCCGTCCTAACTAATATTAGAGTGCCATCTAGGTTGAGGCATACACCTCTGTCTGTAAATAAGTGGTGCCGGTAGAACCTAGACTTGTCGAAATATTGTTAGGGGGATTAATCGTTTCTTCTTCGTAGAGTAATTGTCTTTGATTTGTTTGCCGTGATAGTGCCATAGTGTTTTTGATAGATGTTTCGTTATAAATAAATACCTTAATATCTTTACACTGAGTCTCGTTGCGTGTTTGCTTGTCTTACTGTGAAGAATTGCCCTATCTTGTATACTCCACATACTAATTAACTCTTCTTGAGGGAAATCTGACTGCTCAGCCACAACTACCAACAGTGTATCTGTGTGGTACAGACTGCTACCAAGTGGGTTTACTGCCAAACACCTGTAGTCCTAAGTCTTTTGCAGTGGTCCCAGAGGGAAATGCACAGGTTTCCGCCTAACAAGGCTGAAGAACCACTGTGAGATACATTCACACCGGGACCCTGAGATCAAGCAACCTAAGCCAAGCCTGAACAACCATGGTGGGATACATTCCTCCCGGGACCGTAAAATCAGGCAACAAAAGCCCAGGCTGAGCAACCATGCAAGGATAAATTCCTACCGGGACCCTAAGATCAGGCAGCAAAAGCCCCTCATGAACAACCATGATGGGAAACATTCCTCCCCGGACCGTACAATCAGGCAACATAAGCCCAGGCTGAGCAACCATGGTGGGATAAATTCCTACCGGGACCCTAACATAAGGTACCATAACAAGGCTGAAACACGTGTATGGGGTTGCTGTTGGTACTCTTGCTCAGAGAGGAATTAACATAGCATTTCGGTGCTGGACTGCCCATGTGGGCGGGACAAAGACTGATATGCAAATGGATATTTCCCATCTGTGAAAGGTACAGTGAGCAAAAAGCGTGTGCTGCAAACTCTCATCTCAGAGCAGGTTATCAAGCCATGTTCTTTCTGGAGAGGAACGCCTGCTACCTTTTTTGAAATGATTGCAAAGAATTTGGGTTGGTCACCCTGAGTTCCCTGGGGGCACCCAGACGTGGACTCCCTGCTCACTGTGCTCAGAGAGGCACAGCTTCACCTCACTGATGAGGCCCAACGAGGCTGAAACACGTGTATGGGGTTGCTGTTGCTACTCTTGTTCAGAGAGGAATTGCCATAGCATTTCGGTGCTGGACTGCCCATGTGGGCGGGATAAAGACTGATATGCAAATGGATATTTCCCATCTGTGAAAGGTACAGTGAGCGAAAAGCGTGTACTGCAAACTCTCATCTCAGAACAGGTTATCATGCCATGTTCTTTCTGGAGAGGAGAACCTGCTACCTTTTTTTTAAATAATTGCATGCAACTTGGGATTGGTAATCCTGAGTTACCTGGGGGCAAACAGACCTGGACTCCCTGCTCACTGTGCTCATAGAGGCACAGCTTCACCTCACTGATGAGGCCCGACAAGACTGAAACACGTATATGGGGTTGCTGTTGCTACTCTTGTTCAGAGAGGAATTGCCATAGCATTTCGGTGCTGGACTGCCCATGTGGGCGGGATAAAGACTGATATGCAAATGGATATTTCCCATCTGTGAAAGGTACAGTGAGCAAAAAGCGTGTGCTGCAAACTCTCATCTCAGAACAGGTTATAATGCCATGTTCTTTCTGGAGAAGAGCGCCTGCTACCTTTTTTGAAATATTTTCAAGGAACTTGGGGTTGGTCACCCTGAGTTACCTGGGGGCAACCAGATGTGGACTCCCTGCTCACTGTGCTCAGAGAGGCACAGCCTCACCTCACTGATGAGGCCCAACAAGGCTGAAACACGTGTATGGGGTTGCTGTTGCTACTCTTGTTCAGAGAGGAATTGCCATAGCATTTTGGTGCTGGACTGCCCATGTGGGCGGGATAAAGACTGATATGCAAATGGATTTCCCATCTGTGAATGGTACAGTGAGCAAAAAGCGTGTGCTGCAAACTCTCATCTCAGAGCAGGTTATCAAGCCATGTTCTTTCTGGAGAGGAACGCCTGCTACCTTTTTTGAAATGATTGCAAAGAATTTGGGTTGGTCACCCTGAGTTCCCTGGGGGCACCCAGACGTGGACTCCCTGCTCACTGTGCTCAGAGAGGCACAGCTTCACCTCACTGATGAGGCCCAACGAGGCTGAAACACGTGTATGGGGTTGCTGTTGCTACTCTTGTTCAGAGAGGAATTGCCATAGCATTTCGGTGCTGGACTGCCCATGTGGGCGGGATAAAGACTGATATGCAAATGGATATTTCCCATCTGTGAAAGGTACAGTGAGCGAAAAGCGTGTACTGCAAACTCTCATCTCAGAACAGGTTATCATGCCATGTTCTTTCTGGAGAGGAGAACCTGCTACCTTTTTTTTAAATAATTGCATGCAACTTGGGATTGGTAATCCTGAGTTACCTGGGGGCAAACAGACCTGGACTCCCTGCTCACTGTGCTCATAGAGGCACAGCTTCACCTCACTGATGAGGCCCGACAAGACTGAAACACGTATATGGGGTTGCTGTTGCTACTCTTGTTCAGAGAGGAATTGCCATAGCATTTCGGTGCTGGACTGCCCATGTGGGCGGGATAAAGACTGATATGCAAATGGATATTTCCCATCTGTGAAAGGTACAGTGAGCAAAAAGCGTGTGCTGCAAACTCTCATCTCAGAACAGGTTATAATGCCATGTTCTTTCTGGAGAAGAGCGCCTGCTACCTTTTTTGAAATATTTTCAAGGAACTTGGGGTTGGTCACCCTGAGTTACCTGGGGGCAACCAGATGTGGACTCCCTGCTCACTGTGCTCAGAGAGGCACAGCCTCACCTCACTGATGAGGCCCAACAAGGCTGAAACACGTGTATGGGGTTACTGTTACTACTCTTGTTCAGAGAGGAATTGCCATAGCATTTCGGTGCTGGACTGCCCATATGGGCGGGATAAAGACTGATATGCAAATGGATATTTCCCATCTGTGAAAGGTACAGTGAGCAAAAAGTGTGTGCTGCAAACTCTCATCTCAGAATAGGTTATCATGCCATGTTTTTTCTGGAGAGGAGCGCCAGCTACCTTTTTTGAAATAAGGTGCCATAAGGCCCACCTGAACAACCCTTGTGGGATACATTCCTCCCAGGACCATAAGATCAGGCAACATAAGCCCCACCTGAAGAACCATGATGGGATAAATTCCTACCGGGACCCTAAAATAAGGCAACATAAGGCCAGGCTGAATATACATGGTGGGATACATTCCTACCGGGACCCTAAGATCAGGCAACATAAACCCAGGCTGAACATACATGGTGGGATAAATTCCTACCGGGACCGTAATATCAGGCAACATAAGCCCAGGCTGAACATACATGGTGGGATAAATTCCTACCAGACCCTAACATAAGGTACCATAAGCCCCACCTGAACAACCATGGTGGGATACATTCCTCCCTGGACCGTAATATCAGACAACATAAGGCCAGGCTGAGCAACCAGGGTGGGATAAATTCCTACCCGGACCCTGAGATCAGGCAACATAATCTCAGCTGAGCAACCATGGTGGGATAAATTCCTACCGGGACCCTAACATAAGGTACCATAAGCCCCACCTGAACAACCATGGTGGGATACATTCCTCCCCGGAACGTAAGATCAGGCAACATAAGCCCAGGCTGAACATACATGGTGGGATACATTCCTACTGGGACCCTAAGATCAGGCAACGTAAGCCCAGGCTGAACATACATGGTGGGATTAATTCCTACCGGGACCATAAGATCAGGCAACATAAGCCCAGGCTGAAGAACCATGGTGGGATAAATTCCTACAGGGACCCTGATATCAGGCAACATATGCCCCGGCTGAACAACCATGTTGGGAATACATTGCTACCAGGACCCTAAGATCAGGCAACATAAGCCCCGGCTGAAGAATCATGGTGGGATCAATTCCTACCAGGACCCTAAGATCAGGCAACATAAACCCAGGCTGAACATCCATGGTGGGATACATTTCTACTAGGACCCTGAGATCAGACAACCAAAGCCCAGGCTGAACAACCATGGTGGGACACATTCCTAATTGGACCATATGCTTAGGCAATTGAAGCTCAGGCTCAAGAACCATGGTGGGATACATTCCTCCCCGGACCGTAATATCAGGCAACATAAGCCCTTGCAGAACATACATGGTGGGATAAATTCCTACCGGGACCCTGAGATCAGGCAACATAAGCCCAGGCTGAGCAACCATGGTGGAATAAATTCCTATCGGGACCCAGAGATCAGGCAACATAAGCCCAGACTGAAAAACCATGATGGGAAACATTTCTCCACGGACCGTAATATCAGGCAACATAAGCCCAGGCTGAGCAGCCATGGTGGGATAAATTCCTACCGGGACCCTGAGCTCAGGCAACATAAGCCCAGGCTGAAGCGTCACTGCGGAATTCATTCCTAACGGGACCCTAAGATCAGACAACATAAATCCAGGCTGAAGAACCCCAGTGGGATACATTCCTACCAGTACCCTAACATAAGGTACCATAAACCCCACCTGAACAACCATGGTGGGATACATTCCTCCCCGGACCATAAGATCAGGCAACATAAGCCCCACCTGAAGAACCATGATGGGATAAATTCCTACCGGTACCCTAAGAAAAGGCAACATAAGCCCAGGCTGAACATACTTGGTGGGATAAATTCCTACCGGGATCATAAGATCAGGCAACAGAAGCTCAGGCTGAAGAACCATGGTGGGATACATTCCTACCGGGACCCTGAGCTCAGGCAACATAAGCCCAGGCTGAAGCGTCACTGCGGAATTCATTCCTAACGGGACACTAAGATCAGACAGCATAAATCCAGGCTGAAGAACCCCAGTGGGATACATTCCTACTAGTACCCTAAAATCAGGCAACATAAGACCAGACTGAAGAACCACGGTGCATACATTCGTACCAGGCCCCTAAGATCAAGGCACTTAGACTAGATGAGCCCAGTTTAGGGATTCCATCCAATCTCATTTGGCAGGAACAGAGTGCAGTGCTCTGAAGAGACCCTGAGACAACATGTTTAGCACACACAGTGCAGAGTGTCTGTCCATAACTCTACGCGCGCCACTCTGCACATAATGACCCTGGTAACATCAATCACTCTGCACAAAGTGTAGAGTGACTGGTCAATAACTCTACCCCCACCACTCTGCACATAATGGCCCTGATAACACAACTCACTCTACACACAGTGCAGCGTGACTGTCAATAAATCTACCCCTGTCACTGCACATAATGACCCTGGTAACACCAGTCACTCTACACACAGTGCAGAGTGACTGTCAATAAATGAATCCCCGAACCTCTGAAAATAATGACATTGGCAACAACAATAATTTTGCACAAAGTGTAGAGTGACGGGTCAATAACTCTACCTTTACCACTCTGCACATAATGGCCCTGATAACATCGGTCCCTCTGCACACAGTGCAGAGTGGTTATCAATTAATGTACCTCTGCCACTCTGCACATAATTACCCTGATAACCAGGGGAGTTGCTAAGTCTGGAAAAGACCCGGGGCTAAGATGATGTCAGTACTGTTGGGATTGGGGGCTAGCTAGTCTTTTGGCTGTAGCTCCTGAGATTCTATCCGGGGCTACAACCAAAGGATCAGGGGCTATAGCCCCCCTAGCCCCCCCTAGCAACGCCCCTGCTGATAACATCAATCACTCGGCACAAAGTGCAGAGTGACTGACTGGCCAATAACTCTACCCCCACCACTCTGCACATGATGACCCTAATAACACTAGTCACTCTACACACAGTGCAGAGTGACTGTCAATATATGAATCCCCGGAACTCTGCAAATAATGACATTGTTATCAACAATCACTTTGCACAAAGTGTAGAGTGACTGGGCAATAACTCTACCCCAACACTCTGCACACGATGACCCTGATAACACGTCACTCTACACACAGTGCAGAGTGACTGTCAATAAATCTACCTCTGCCACTCTGCACATAAGGACCCTGGTAACAACAATCACTCAGCACACAGTTTGTAATGACTGGTCAATAAATCTACCCCCGCCACTCTGCACATAATGACCCTGATAACACCAGTCACTCTACACACAGTGCAGAGTGACTGTCAATAAATCTACCTCTGCCACTCTGCACATAAGGACCCTGGCAACAACAGTCACTCTGCACACAGTGTGTGATGACTGGTCAATAAATCTATCCCCGCCACTCTGCACATAATGACCCTGATAAAACCAGTCACTCTAACAGTGACCCCAGTTACCCTACTCCACAACACCTTGCAGTCACCTCACTCTGCGCACAATGGCCCAAAGAACGTGTCTTACTCAGGACACAGTCATCCAAATGACATCTCCCACTCTGACAACAATAATTCTGCAAAGGGTGGTCACCAGTAACCACAACCACCGACTCTGCACAAGTAATAACAATAACACACCTCGCCTTGCTCTCAATGACCCCAATAACTTTACCCTACAACTCTGCACAGTCACCCAAATAATAAATCTCACTCTGCTCAAAGTGACCCAAATCACACTTTTCACTCTGACAATAGCAACTCTTCAGAGAGTTACCACCCGTCACCCTACAGAGCTACTGTGCACAGTGTAATAGCAATAACACACATCACTCTGCCCACAGTGACCTCAGCAACTCTACCCTACAACTCTGTTCAGTCATCCAAATGACACATCTCACTCTTCTCACAGTGAGCAAAATAGCATGTTTCACTCTGATAACCAATAACTCTGCAAAGAGTGGCCTCCAGGTACCCTACACAGCTACTCTGCACACATTGATCTCAATAACACACCGCTTCACTCACAATGGCCTCAATCACCCTAAACCCATACTCTGCGAACAGTGTCTGGACCGGAATAACACGTAGCAATAATACCAGCCACCCACGTGGGTACAGTAGCCCCACATCTGGAGGCCTGCCCATTGGACCCGCCTTTCTCACTCTACTGTTAATGTGCTTTTGGTGATTTTTTCGCCCACTCAGAAGATTGAGAGTCGCTGGCTTACGCTTAGGCTCGGCATCGTCACATCCGTGGAAGGGCCGCGCAGTCCGAGTTCAGGGCTGTACGCCGATGTTGTGGTAAAGGCCCCCACAATACCACTGATGATTGTGCCCCCAAAACTCTGGAAGAGAAAAACAACAAAACAAGGTCCAGTTAACTGGGGTGCAGGTTTGTGAGGTTCAATCCTGCCACACCTGTCCTGAACTCTGTAACCCTAGAAAGCTCCATTGACTACAGATGACCGATGCATGTCCCATGGCCGAAGGCCCCATAGGCCACGAAAGCCATGTCCACGGTGCTTGGGTCTCTGAGGGAAACCACTGCTGAGCTTGAGCTGGTCACATGCCAGGATGTGATGGTCGTCAAGACCCTGAGGTAATCCCATACCTGGAGGAAAAAGCCATTGTGGGTAGCCTCTTTCTAAAGCACTTAACTCTTTTGCCTAGGCAAACTGGTTCCCAATGCGGAGGCTTTGCGGTCATCCATAGCCCTGTTCTCGCTCTAGCCTACCTTCTCTAGTCTTCTATAACTATGGATGAGGGCCCATCATGGGAAACATCTCCTTCATCTGGGGGTGTATGAAATATAATAGGGGGGAGGTCTGATCACAACAAGCACCGACCCACTACCTCTGTTATTAGGCAGGCCCCTGTTCTTTGACATGGCTCCTAGCTCATATTAAACCTCACTTGGTCTGGCCATAGCTTGCCCTGCCCTCCTGGGTCTGGCCATAGCTCGCCCCGCTCTCCTGGGCCTGGCATAGCTTGCCCTGCCTTCCTGGGTCTGGCATAGCTTGCACTGGTCTCGTGGGCCTGGCATAGCTTGCCCTGCCTTCCTCGGTCTGGCATAGCTTGCCCTGCTCTACTGGGTCTGGCATAGCTTTCCCTGCTCTCCTGGGTCTGGCCATAGCTCGCCCTGCTCTCCTGGGTCTGGCCATAGCTTTCCCTGCTCTCGTGGGCCTGGCATAGCTTGCCCTGCCTTCCTGGGTCTGGCATAGCTCGCCCTGCTCTCCTGGGTCTGGCCATAGCTTGCCCTACTCTCCTGGGTCTGGCCATAGCTTGCCCTGCTCTCGTGGACCTGGCATAGCTCGCCCTGCTCTCCTGGGTCTGGCCATAGCTTGCCCTGCTCTCGTGGGCCTGGCATAGCTTGCCCTGCCTTCCTGGGTCTGGCCATAGCTTGCCCTGCCATCCTGGGTCTGGCCATAGCTTTCCCTGCTCTCCTGCATTCCAAACTGGGGACTATGGAGTTACTCTATGTAAACATAAAGTTATTTCTTTGGCCCCAGTTCTAAATGCTCCCAGCATTTGCAAATCGGGCAAGCAGCCTGTAAAAAGAATGCATAATTTGATCAGGAGCCCACAATGTGATACAGTGTCATGGCCAGGAGTAGAACGCATACATTTAACAAGTAGATACACACCCCCACCCTCCCAGCCCCCCTCACCTCTCCCTATTTTCCAAAGCACAGCTCCTGAGAACGTCTGTCTACAACTTGCTACCCCACAGTGAGGAAGCTGGTACATCTAATCGGGTCTCTTATGGGTCACTGCTTCACCGGAAGTGACAGTCATTTAGCGGCTGTAAGGAGTCTTTTTACTATGCCCATCTCTAAAATGATATGTCTGCAAACACTGACTTGTAGGCTTTCTTTGAACTGTTTAATCTTTAATTAATATTTGAGGCAGGCTGGTCGTACCACCATTTTACAACTAATTTTGCAATATGCATTAGTAGAGATTGGGCCGACGCTATTTTGCAATTCATGAAGGGCTACTGGATACTATTGCGTGTGTCGGAAGCGGCCTCAGAGACGAGGAAGAGGTGCGGCTTGACACGTCAGTGGGAGATCAGAGTGTGGTCCTTTACTCTAGCACGGGAGGCTAGGCTGTGTCGAACGGTCGGGAGCGGCTCGCGAGCATTGTTGGCTTTCCCGGTGCTTCCTCGCGTCCTCGCTGTATCGGGGAGGTGGGCCCCAAGGAAGCCGCATTCACAGGCGTACGGCGCGGCGGCCCCCGTGCGTCGGTGTCCCTGGAGAAACGAACGCACCCCTAAGCATAGGCGGAGGAGCGGAAGGGCTGCGGTGCTCCGGCTGGGCTGCGCCGGGCTGCACCAAGCGTGGCATAACGCCGGATTAAACCCGTGGTCTAAGTAAGTAGAGGGGGGCCCAGGGCATGGGGTATGGGCACTGCCCCGGCTCTCTCCCCATAGCAGGCTTGATTACTTTGCTCTGCCCAGGTCGCCCCTTGTTTTTCTTTTCTCTGGGGCGCTTTATCAAGCAGGGCTTGAAGCCCAAGAAGCATTGGGAGCTCACCTTAGAGAAGGGCTGGCCCAGGACTAGTCTGTGGTGGACCTCCAAGGCCCCTTTAACAGTGTAACTGCCCTGTGTCCCAAGGGAGAAGGTAATTAAGAAGCTCTTCCCCGGACGTGGGGAAAGTTGCCCGGCACTGGGTCCTTGTAGTACATTGGATACCCTGTAGAAGAAATAACACTGTACTCTGAGGAGGAAGAGACTTGGGAGATCACCCCGGGGACTGCGGGCTAAGGCCTTTGACCCGGACTACATAGCCTACGTTTCCCCCTCTGTATGGTCTGGAAGACACAGAGTAAGCGTTAGGCAGCCCTCCCGGATTCCCCAATATTTTCCTAAGAACTATTCCACTCGGAGATGCAGCGGGGGAAGAGAGCTCCTCATTCAATTTATAATCTGAGGAATAACAAGCCGCAAGCTATGAAGGAGATAAAGGAGTCCAATAGAAAAGGGGGCAAACGTAAGAAGAATGCTAAACATGATCTACCTGTAGCACAAGGAGCCATCACGGAGTTCTTCCCGGTGAACCCTCCTCCTGAGATCAATTCCACCATAATTGACGAAAGGGCGATACCGGTGAACAGGGATGGCCTGTCTATTAATTCTTCTAACTTTGATGATATTGATAACAATTCCCTCTTGGACCTGTGTCTGACAATACAGAGAGGAATGCAGCCTTACGCCCCACAGACTATGGCAAGTGGCTTACCGTTTCAGAACAAAAACGGCACGATTGCTGATGCAGGGGAGCATAACGCTGCGGGATATTCTGAACGTCTATCTACATTTCCAAACCTTGCTATGGCTTCAATGGAGGATGAGCCGGATCACGAGACAATGGGGGGCATGGGATCCCATCCCAGTACTACTCAATTAGCTGAGCTCCAAACGTCGGTAGGTGCCCTCCAATTTGCCTTGAAAATATTGCTTCAGATGACGGGTCGTATCCTGGCAAACTCCAATTCCATTTCATTAGCATTGGAACGGAAGGATATACCGCGTGAGGACGCGGAAGATAATTTATTAGTCGCTCTGCAAATAGCCGAGGAGATGGAAGATCAAGTATCCGAGAGGGAGGAGAGTGTGGCCCAAGAGGCACCGGACAGTATCATCGCGATTGAAGAAGTCCCTATAGAGGCAGCAAACCAAGATCTGGAGCACAGTCCTCGGGGCCCCCTCTCACGGAAATAGCGTAGACTGGCAAAGAAGGCTTTTAAACATAAGCCTGTTAAAATTGCCCCTCAACTCCCTACTATAGGAACTGACCCGTCAAATGAAACACGTTCTAAAAAAGCTCGGAAAAGAATGATGAGAGCGGCATCACGGTTGGCGATGAAAAAAGGCCCACTCTCAGACTGGCTGATGCCCGAAGAGAAGCCACATGAAGTGGACATCGACATAACAATTGGGGAGGGCTCTGAACCAGAGTTTGAATCAATCATGTTCATTCAGCCAGAGCCTACACCTGAGGGACGGTTATCGGTGGAACTGCTTGAGCATATACCTCCAGGGAAAACGAAGGATGTGCAGGAAACCCATATAAACCGTATGTTTCATTAAGAATTTATATCCTAGGAACAACAACTCCTGGTTGGCACGCTCAGAGCTACTGACTAGATTATATCACATCCCTCAACTTCGAGTGTTAAAATCTGAGGATTTTCTGTTTATTGAACCCCTGTCGGGCCCTAATCCCAATGTCTCTGCTCTACATTGTGTGTTCCTGAACACGGCACAACTGCTTAGGAACCACAAAGAAGAGCTGAGAGCGGTAGATATTGCCATTGATGTGGACCCGCAGGAGAAAGATCTTTCTGTAAACCCTGAAGGACCCAGTCTTACCACCAAATTTGGCAAATGACCCTAAGATAGTGTCAGGGGAGAACCCTCTATTGGCTGAAGTACAACAGGCACTTAAGTCCTTATTGGAGTCTCTTCCCCAGTTGCTACAGAAGCACTGAAGCCTATCATTATTTTCCTGGAACTGCAGAGGCTTCTCCCATCTATTGAGGACGGAGGGCTCTGCAGGTCTTTTATTCCATCATAGCTGTATTTGTCTGCAAGAGACTTGGGCAGTGGACTCTCTCTTTCTGGATGGCTATGTTACATACCAATCACCTGCACAACGGGGAAGCAAGGGACGCCCCTATGGCGGCCTACTTACGGGGGTAGTTAACACCATGATGTCTCGTAAAATTCAATGCAGAGCTGAGGATCAATTATTGGCAGTGCAAGTTGCATACCCCCATGGTGAGGGAAGAGTCAAGTTTCTTCTTATCAACCTTTATAACCCCCCTGGAGCAGTAGCAAGAGACTCTCTACAAGAGGCTTTACAGGATTTATTGACCTCCTGGTCATTGGGAACTAGAAATGCCGCAGTCATGGTAGTGGGGGACTTCAATTGTCACATGTCCGATGAAACTCCTATAGCTTCTAATCCAGGCCTCAGCTCCAGATGTCTGATGACGCATGGAAAGAGGGAGAAGGAAGGCCTGGGGTGGATGCAACTGTTTGAATCTTGGGACCTGGCAATGATCAATGGCTGCACCTCGGGGGACAGGCCAGGGAAACATACTTGGTCTAACGGATCATCCTGGAGTACATTAGACTATATACTGATGTCCCCCGAGATGCAGTCAAGAGTGGCTGATATGTGGGTAGAGCCCAACAGTTGGAGCGACCATGCGGCATTGCTATGTACATTCCAGACCCTGATTCCCGATACTCCTAAGCTAAACATCGGTAGTATTTTAACCAACTGTTCAGGAACTAGAATAGTTTGGACGGAGAAGAATGTAAGAGCGGCCTCTGAAGCACTTAATCTGGATGTGGCTGATGGCTTGGGAGATTTCCAGTGTATGTCTGTAAATGAAATTGAAGGGTGGATATCAGGGTTCTCAGGCCATTACGCCGCTATCAAAAAGGGGTATATTTTGAAAGAGGGAATTGCTCCTCTCCCGTATAATGGGGAAATTAGAGATGCCAAGAGAGGGTTTAGAAGAATTATACATAGCTTAAAAGGTCAGAACCTCTCTGGAGTCTCATATCGTGAGAAATTAAGAACGGCCAAAAATCAATATAGAGCAAAGATAAAGGGCATTAAGAGAATAGAGAGGAATAATTGTTACCAGCGACTTGTTAAAACTATCTGTTCTAGAAACTCCCAAAGTATATGGGCACTCTTAAATGAGAATAGAGCGAAGGCCATAGGATCTGTCGCTAATCCAATCAACGAGAAAATATGGGAACGATTCCTCCTAAATCGCAATGCTGGGGAAGATGGGCCCGAGAGTAGCTCTATGGGGAAGCCTCCTATCCTTCCCCCTTTTGACGTTTTGCCTGGGGCAATATTTAACAAAATAGTTATCCTCAAGTCTTCTAGAGCTCCCGGTCCTAATGGTCTTGCGAATGTAGTGATAAAAAAAAATCCGTCCTTTTGGGCGGACCTATTCTCTTTACTTTTTAATAAGATCTTTGTACTGGGGAAAATTCCCCGATCTTGGCAAACTGCTATTCTGATCCCGGTGTTTAAAAAAGGCAATCGCACAGATCCAACCAATTACAGGCTTTTATCCATGCTGGATGTCACTGGGAAACTTTTTGCCTCTCTTTTGCTCAGTGAAATGCAAAAATGGGTAGAGAACACTGGTATACTCAGTAGATTCCAATGCGGTTTCAGGCGGGATTTTTCTACATCGCATAACCATGGACATATTGCGTACGAGGGCGCTAAGTAGGGGCCAGCCCCCGTTGTACGCACTCTTTATTGATTTCAAGGCCGCTTTTGATTCTATTCCGAGAGCGAGGCTTTGGAACGAGCTAGAAGTGTTGGGTTGCCCTTCAGGTTTGTTATATTATCTTAGGTTGCTTCACCAAGATACATCCGTGAGCCTCAGACTCAATCAGGAGGGCAACACGACCCGAAATGTGATGCAAAACAGAGGGGTCAAGCAGGGCTGCGTCACAGCGCCTCTCATATATAACCTGTATGTACATGACATCCCTGCGACACTTGCTGAGGTAAATAATTGCCCACCAAAAATAGGCGAAGTCTTATGTGTGGTCTTGGCGTATGCCGACGATTTGGTAGTCCTCGATAACACCATTGGTGGTCTCAGGCGTTCTGCCCATACTCTTTGGGAATACGCTAAGATCAACGGCCTGACCATCAATTTGGAGAAGACTAATGTGTTGAGATTCACTAGGAAAAGAGTAACCCGTGTGAATTTAATAGTCCATAAACATTCTATTCTGTACGCCCCGTCCTATCGCTACCTAGGAGTGGAAATGGAGCCCCTAGGTGATTATGCTCTATGCAGACAGGGCCGTGTTACTAGGGCTCTTCAAGTGATCTCACTTATTGCATCTTTTACTAATAAACAAGGGGGTTTTACTTTGTGGGGGACCCGCCACCTTTACATGCAAGTTTTTGCACCTATGGTCATATATGGCCTCGAGTCGCTGCTGACGGCAAATCTGGCGTGGCTCCAAGTGTTAGAGGGAAAGTTCTGGTGACGCATGCTGGGGCTTCCCCCGGGTGTGCCGATGGCCCTGATAAGATTAGAGTTCCGCCTCCCTTCACTTAGGGCTATGGTTTTGAAAAGAAGATCTGGGTTCTACCTTAAGATGACAAGTGGATCATGTAATCCTCTATTAGTAGTTTTACATCAGGAATTAAGCAAAAAACATACCACCTCGTCTTTTTATAAAGTCATGGGTAAATTCCTTAAAGAAATTGGCTGGACTCACAGAGGGACAAGTGTTACTAAGGAAATGTTAAATGCACTTGGGAAAAAGGTGGACCTGTGGGACTGGCTGGAGAATTTTGCCCATTTAGACACTCTTAAATCATATCACTTTGTGAATTATAGAGTCTATAAGTTCATGAAACCGCAGGCCTACCTTTTTCTCTGTCCCACTAGAAGACTCCGCCGCTTCATCATTTTGTTCCGATTAGAACAATTACCGACCTTATCCATCACAGGAGCACGGGAAAACATTCCTGCAGTAGAACGAACATGCCGGATCTGCAAATCCCCCTTGTGCTCAGAGACAGCCAGGCATCTACTAACTCAATGCCGGGCACTGAAGAAGACAATTGTCCATTTCCTGGGTGAATGTGTGCATGATCCGCTCACTATACATGAATTCTCATTCTGGCAGTATTGTACCAATACTTGCAACATGCACTTATTCATAGCACTTTATAATATCTGGCAACAGATAGAACCAGGATTGGGGCTTTAAGCATGCCCAATTAACATTTCACATGGAAGAGGCTAAGGATCCAGCTGGGCTCTCTTAAGTGTACAGGACGAGCGTAGTCACAGGTTTTGCTGTGACCTCCCAGGACTAACAGTAGTAAGATGCATCTAGTCATATTATGATTGAGAGCTGAATTTAGGCTCGGGTTGGAATTGGATTGTTAAATCAAACAGAAGTGGCCTGTATTTGGGAATGCTACGGGTCATAGTGGGACCGCAACATACTGTTTAAAGGGTCTCGGAGGATAACATGCAAGTTTGTAAAAGTATCTACAAACAATATTAGGAATGCATCTAATTATTGTTTTTCTCCAGCTTGGATCTCCTCCTCTTTGTTTCTGTGATTTTTAATTTATGTACTATAAGTTATATGGAGTCTTGATTTACGATTGATGATTTTATGAGAATGATTTCATGTGTACGATTTTATGCTAATGTTTATTAATATATGTGTAAAGTTTGAATTTATTTTCAACCTATAGCACATTAAAGAATTTGATTTGATTTGAAGGACTTGCACTGGTCAAATTTTAAAGCTAATTAATCATGAGCATTTTTGGCTGCCTGGTCCATGTCACTGTTTCGTAATAAAGGTTTCCTGCGGACTGGTACCTTATGGCCCGTTAAATTTAATTTGAATTGGTTTTTATAATGCACTTCAAACCTGATTTCGGGTTCTAAGCGCGGATCAGGGATTCGAACCTCTGTTGCTGTGCGTGGTCTTTCTTCCAAGACCACCAGGTTGCCCCTGCAGTATTCTGTTTTCTACTGAAATAGCCCAATTTTACATTGTCCAGTGAGGCACCCTATGCAGGAGACCTCGTATGTTTGCTCACTAACCTCCTGCTAGAACCATACAGGGCTGCAAAGGAACAGACCCGGTGACCCCTTACTCAACCCCAACTGTCCTACAGACATGTAACTGTTACTATAAGGCTCAATTGTGATTTTATAAATTATAGGCAAATACCTATTGGACATGTTACATAACAATCTTTTAAGACCACGCTGAATTAGCAAGTGTAGCTAACATGGGACATATTTTATGTATTTACTGCTTGCGTTTTGTCCCATCTCTGGTTGGCCAAAAGGTGTAGACCGCTCTCAATATCCGTAATATCAAGCCAGCAGAACACAGCTGACCGTCAGAATGGCTCAAACATTTCGACCTATGCGACGGCGGGTATGTCCCATCTTCCCTGAGTGGAAGGCCATATTCCATAGATGGGAAGTTGCATCCATGACTTGTATGGCTATGTTTGGCCCCACTGTGCAATGGAGAAGGAGTGGAATGTTCCACTTTGCGGGGTGGGGTGAGGACGTTCCACTGGCAGAACTTGAAGACCCTAAAGTTGGACTCAAGTCACCATCAGGCTATATCTAGACCAAAGAATGTCCTCTTGGCCGGTACTGGCTATGTTTGGCCACACTGTGAAATGGAGAGGGAGTGGAATGTTCCACCATGCTGGGTGGGGTTGGGGCATTCCACTAGCTGAGCTCGAAGACCCTAAGGTTGGACTCAAGTCACCATGAGGCTACATCCAGACCAAAGAAGGCCCTCTTGGGCGGTACTTGATTGGAAGAACAAGGCCCCGTCCTTTGCAATCTTCTGGATTTGCTAAAGACCTCTGAAAGGTCCTGAATGCTCTCTCAGGTGGTCATACGACCCCCCATTACTCTCTGTGCCTCCGTACAAGAACCTGCAAATGATATTAGAATCCTGGTTACATGAGTGCTCTGGCATAGCTTTTGGGGGACTGCAGCATGTTGAATAGAACCCCAATCGCCATGCCACCTGGGCATGAGCCCACCCCCATTATTGCCTGAGAACCCCGCAGCCCCACTCACATCTCACCATTGGGATTCTGGGGATAGAGAATTCCCAGCCACGCCCCATCTTTACAGACGGAGCTTTGTCCTGTCACTTACCACAAGGAGCCATATAAGGGCACAAGCGATCACGAGCCCCAACAGGACGTAGAGAATGATGGCATAGACAGGGACTGGTGACTGTGGTGCAGCCCCCGCGCCCACACTGTTTGCTGCATTGGGAAACAAGAAAGGGTTGAAGTCAGATCAGAGAAATGACAGCTCTTTTTCATTGGCCATTCCCTCCCAGATCCTACAGTAGATTCCTCTTCCATCACTGGCCGTCTTTCACACATCCTAAACTCGATCCCTCTGCTGTTATTGGCCAGTCCTTCAAAATTCTAAAGGAACATTAACTGCTGCTATTGGCCAGTCCTTCACACTTTCTAAAGAAGACTCCACTGATGCTCCTGGTCAGCCCGCCCTAAATACTAAAGGAGATCCTTTTGTAACCTTTGGCCTATCCTTGACATCCTAAAAGGATCCCTGTGTAACCATTGGCCTGCCCTTCACATTCTAAAAGAGATTCCTGTGTAACCATTGGTCTGTCCTTCACATCCTAAAGGAGATCCCTGTGTAACCATTGGCCTGTCCTTCACATCCTAAAGGAGATCCCTGTGTAACCATTGGCCTGTCCTTCACATCCTAAAAGTGATCCCTGTGTAACCACTGGCCTGTCCTTCACATCCTAAAAGAGATCTCTGTGTAATCATTTGCTAGCACCACAAACATCACAAGGCTGATCTTAGCAGTCATAGGTAATTCCCGCATACACCATGAAGGAGACCCCTCTTTAGCAATTAGTGGACCTTCACACATCCAAGGTCGATCACTGAATAGCAATTACCCCAAACCTCTTGCATTCTAAAGTAGATCCCATAATCATTGGCTGGCAGTAGTCATTGGTCATCATCTAACACATTCAAAAGTAGCTCTCTCTTTCATTAGTCACCATACTCTCAAGCATCCTAAAGTGGATACCTATACTGCTATGGGCTAATCCTTCACAGACCATAAAATAGATCACTCTGCTGTTATTGGCCAATACTTTAAACATCGTCAAGTAGACCCCTCTCTGTCCATCAACAAGTCTTTCACTTCTCATTAAGTAAATCCCTCTCTATCCATTTACCTGTCATTCAAACATCCTAAGTAGATCCCTCTGTAGCCACTCGGTGGCACCCCACATGTCCTGAGGTAGATCCCTCTGTAGCCATTGGCTGGCAACCCGCATGCCCTAAGGTAGATCCCTCTGTAGCCACTGGCTGACACCACACATGTCCTAAGGTAGATCCCTCTGTAGCCATTGGCTGGTACCCCACATGTCCTAAGGTAGATCCCTCTGTAGCCATTGGCTGGTACCCCACATGTCCTAAGGTAGATCCCTCTGTAGCCATTGTCTGGCACTCCACATGTCCTAAGGTAGATCCCTCTGTAGCCATTGGCTGGTACCCCACATGTCCTAAGGTAGATCCCTCTGTAGCCATTGGCTGGCACCCCGCATGTGCTAGGTAGATCCCTCTGTAGCCATTGACTGGCACCCGATACGTCCTAAGGTAGATCCCTCTGTAGCCATTGGCTGGCACCCCACATGTCCTAAGGTAGATACCTCTGTAGCCAATGGCTGGCACCCCACATGTGCTAGGTAGAGCCCTCTGTTGCCATTGGCTGGCACCCAATATGTCCTAAGGTAGATCCCTCTGTAGCCACTGGCTGGCACCCCTCATGTCTTAAGGTAGATCCCTCTTTGGCCATTGGCTGGTACCCCACATGTCCTAAGGTAGATCCCTCTGTAGCCATTGTCTGGCACTCCACATGTCCCAGGTAGGTCCCTTTGTAGCCATTGGCTGGCACCCCACAAGTGGTAGGTAGATCCCCTGTAGCCATTGGCTGGCACCGATATGTCCTAAGGCAGCTCCCTTTGTAGCCATTGGCTGGCACCCCACATGCCTTAGGTAGATCCCTCTGTAGACATTGGCTGGCACCCCACATGTCCTAAGGTAGATCCCTCTGTAGCCATTGGCTGGTACCCCACATGTCCTAAGGTAGATCCCTCTGTAGCCATTGGCTGGCACCCCGCATGTGCTTGGTAGATCCCTCTGTAGCCATTGGCTGGCACCCGATATGTCCTAAGGTAGATCCCTCTGTAGCCATTTGCTGGCACCCCAAATGTTCTGGGTAGATCCCTCTGTAGCCATTGGCTGGCACCCCACATGTCCTAAGGTAGATCCCTCTGTAGCCATTGGTTGGCAGCCCACATGTGCTAGGTATATCCCTCTGTAGCCATTGGTCGGCACCCGATATGTCCTATGGTAGATCCCTATGTAGCCATTGGTTGGCTCCCCACATGTCCTAAGGTAGATCCCTCTGTAGCCAATGGCTGGCACCCCACATGTGCTAGGTAGAGCCCTCTGTTGCCATTGGCTGGCACCCAATATGTCCTAAGGTAGATCCCTCTGTAGCCACTGGCTGGCACCCCACATGTCTTAAGGTAGATCCCTCTGTGGCCATTGGCTGGTACCCCACATGTCCTAAGGTAGATCCCTCTGTAGCCATTGGCTGGCACCCCACATGTGCTAGGTAGATCCCTCTGTAGCCATTGACTGGCACCCAATATGTCTTAAGGTAGATCCCTCTGTAGCCATTGGCTGGCACCCCACATGTGCTAGGTAGATCCCTCTGTAGCCATTGACTGGCACCCAATATGTCTTAAGGTAGATCCCTCTGTAGCCATTGGCTGGCAACCCACATGTCGTAAGGTAGATCCCTCTGTAGCCAATGGCTGTTACCCCACATGTGCTAGGTAGAGCCCTCTGTTGCCATTGGCTGGCACCCAATATGTCCTAAGGTAGATCCCTCTGTAGCCACTGGCTGGCACCCCACATGTCTTAAGGTAGATCCCTCTGTAGCCATTGGCTGGCACTCCACATGTCCTAAGATAGATTCCTCTGTAGCCATTTGCTGGCACCCCACATGTCCCAGGTAGGTCCCTTTGTAGCCATTGGCTGGCACCCCACAAGTGGTAGGTAGATCCCCTGTAGCCATTGGCTGGCACCGATATGTCCTAAGGCAGCTCCCTTTGTAGCCATTGGCTGGCACCCCACATGTCTTAGGTAGATCCCTCTGTAGACATTGGCTGGCACCCCACATGTCCTAAGGTAGATCCCTCTGTAGCCATTGGCTGGTACCCCACATGTCCTAAGGTAGATCCCTCTGTAGCCATTGGCTGGCACCCTGCATGTGCTTGGTAGATCCCTCTGTAGCCATTGGCTGGCACCCAATATGTCCTAAGGTAGATCCCTCTGTAGCCATTGGTTGGCAGCCCACATGTGCTAGGTATATCCCTCTGTAGCCATTGGTTGGCACCCGATATGTCCTATGGTAGATCCCTCTGTAGCCATTGGCTGGCACCACACATGTCCCAGGTAGATCCCTCTTTAGCCATTGTCTGGCACCCCCACATGTCTTAAGGTAGATCCCTCTGTAGCCATTGGCTGGCACCCCACATGTCCTAAGATAGATCCCTCTGTAGCCATTGGCTGGCACCCCACATGTACTAGGTAGATTCCTCTGTAGCCATTGGCTGGCACCACACATGTCCCAGGTAGATCCCTCTTTAGCCATTGTCTGGCACCCCCACATGTCTTAAGGTAGATCCCTCTGTAGCCATTGGCTGGCACCCCACATGTCCTAAGATAGATCCCTCTGTAGCCATTGGCTGGCACCCCACATGTACTAGGTAGATTCCTCTGTAGCCATTGGCTGGCACCTGATATGTCCTAGGGTAGATCCCTCTGTAGCCATTGGCTGGCATCCCACATGTCCTAGGTAGATCCCTCTGTAGACATTGGCTGGCACCCCACATGTGCTAGGTAGATTCCTATGTAGCCATTGGCCGGCACCTGATATGTCCTAGGGTAGATCCCTCTGTAGCCATTGGCTGGCACCCCACATGTCCTAGGTAGATCCCCCTGTAGCCATTGGCTGGCACCCCACATGTGCTAGGTAGATCCGTCTGTAGCCATTGACTGGCACCCCCCATGACCTAGGTAGATCCCTCTATAGCCATTGGCTGGCACCCCACATGTCCTAAGGTAGATCCCTCTGTAGCCATTGGCTGGTACCCAATATGTCCTAAGGTAGATCCCTCTGTAGCCATCGGCTGGCACCCCACATGTCCTAAGGTAGATCCCTCTGTAGCCGTTGGCTGGCACCCCACATGTGCTAGGTATATACCTCTGTAGCCATTGGGTGTGACCCAATATGTCCTAAGGTAGATCCCTCTGTAGCCATTGGCTGGCTCCCCACATGTCCTAATGTAGATCCCTCTTTAGCCATCGGCTGTCACCCCCACATGTCTTAAGGTAGATCCCTCTGTAGCCATTGGCTGGCACCCCACATGTCCTAAGGTAGATCCCTCTGTAGCCAATGGCTGGCACCCCACATGTCCTAAGGTAGATCCATCGGTAGCCAATGGCTGGCACCCCACATGTCCTAAGGTAGATCCATCGGTAGCCAATGGCTGGCACCCCACATGTTCTAAGGTAGACCCCTCTGTAGCCATTGGATGACACCCTACATGTCCTAGGTAGATCCACCTGTAGCCAATGGCTGGCACCCCACATGTTCTAAGGTAGATCCCTCTGTAGCCATTGGCTGGCACCCCACATGTCCTAAGGTAGATCCCTCTGTAGCCATTGGCTGGCACCCCACATGTTCTAGGTAGATCCCTCTGTAGCCAATGGCTGGCACCCCACATGTCCTAAGGTTTATCCATCGGTAGCCAATGGCTGGCACCCCACATGTTCTAAGGTAGATCCCTCTGTAGCCATTGGCTGGCACCGTACAGGTCCTAGGTAGAACCATCTGTAGCCATTGGCTGGCACCCCACATGTCCTAAGGTAGAATCCTCTGTAGTCATAAGCCACCCACTCCCACCTCTTGAAGCAGGGTCCTCTGTAGTCACTGTCCATTCCTTGAAACAGCCAACAGTAGGTCGCTGAAACCAATTGCCTAGAACCTCTTGCATTCTACAGGAGATCCCTCAATAGTCATTGGCTTCCCTCTCTTACACACATACGTACACGTCCTTCCAGCGTGGCGTGCTCACTGTGTCTCAGTTAAGCCTTCGTTCGCCAATGTGACTCGCCAGTGTGGCTATTGCACACGCCTTGAACCGGTGCCCCCAACAGCCCCCACGCAGTTGTAGAAGTCCTACTCTTCCAGCTCTATGCCCTCTATGCATTTATGGTTGCTATGTATAGCGCCTGCAATCATGCACAGATTGCTTCGAGGCGCCATTATCCACTCTTCTTGAGACTGAGTGACCCAGGCCTGCCCACCTTCCCAGAAGCTTTCCACTCTGCATCAAAGACGCCACACCCCTCCTCCCCCCCCAGCCTCATCGCCCTTCATTGGGCAACCCTACATGGCCCTGATTCCCCGGGAAGCTCTAAAAGAGATCCTGACCTCAGGACCCCTGTAAGAGGTCCCAGTGAAGGGGTGTTTGTCACCTTCCTAGCACCAGACTCATCCTTTCAATCTCAACCGGCCTTATGCATATTAATGGCTGAGCCTAGCCCCCAGAACCATCGAATCTGCCAAATGTCCTGGGTGGTCATGACACAACAGTCCCTGCTTGGTCGCCAGCCTATCACGGGCATTTCTGCTGCCCCTTTTCCCCACGTTGTATTTCCCAGGATTTTTACGATGGGCATTTGATGGTGCGCAGGGGGGTTCTAGACTTGCACCTACCGGATACCATCGATGAAGCGGGGGAGGACTGGCCACCTGCCGCCACCATAGACTCAGCCAAGATGGAGGCGGTCTCACTGGATGGTACTGAAGAGGGGATGGAGGGACGGGCAGCAGCTCCAGTGGACTCTGCCACTGCACGGCTTGTAGAACCTGTACTAGGTCCAGGTGCTGCAGTTGTTGCAGATCTTTCAATGGCTCCAGCTGTTGCAGCAGTTGCGGGGCCTGCACTGGTGCCGGGTACTGCTGATGTTATAGGCTTGGCTGCTGAACTGGTTCTAGATGCTTCAGTGGTTGCAGGTCTTGCACTGGTTCCAGGTGCCGCAGTGGTTTCAGGTCTTGCACTTGTTCCAGCTGTTGCAGCAGTTTCAGGGCCTGCACTGGTTCCGAGTACTGCTGAGGTTATAGGTATGGCTGCTGAACTGGTTCTAGATGCTTCTGTGGCTGCAGGTCTGGCACTGATTTCAGGTGCCGCAGTGGTTCCAGACCTCACACTTGTTCCAGCTGTTGCAGCAGTTGCAGGGCCTGCACTGGTTCTGGGTACTGCTGAGGCTATAGGTTTGGCTGCTGAACTGGTTCTAGATGCTTCAGTGGCTGCAGGCATTCCACTGGTTCCAGGTGCTGCAGTGGTTGCAGATCTTTCACTGGTTCCAGGTGGCACAGTGGTTGCAGGCCTCACACTTGTTAAAGCTGTTGCAGCAGTTGCAGAGCCTGCACTGGTTCCGGGTACTGCTGAGGTTATAGGCTTGGCTGCTGAACTGGTTCTAGATGCTTCAGTGGCTGCAGACATTGCACTGGTTCCAGGTGCTACAGTGGTTGCAGGTCTTGCACTTGTTCCAGCTGTTGGAGCAGTTGCAGGGCCTGCACTGGTTCCGGGTACTGCTGAGGTGATAGGCTCGGCTGCTGAACTGGTTCTAGATGCTTCAGTGGCTGCAGGCATTGCACTGGTTCCAGGTGCTTCAGTGGTTGCAGGTCTTGCACTGATTCCAGGTGCTGCAGTGGTTTCAGGTCTTGCACTTGTTACAGCTGTTGCAGCAGTTGCAGGGCCTGCATTGGTTCCGAGTACTGCTGAGGTTATAGGAGTGGCTGCTGGACTGGTTCTAGATGCTTCAGTGGCTGCAGGTCTGCCACTGATTTCAGGTGCTGCAGTGGTTCCAGACCTCACACTTGTTCCAGCTGTTACAGCAGTTGCAGGGCCTGCACTGGTTCCGGGTACTGCTGAGGTTATAGGCTTGGCTGCTGAACTGGTTCTAGATGCTTCAGTGGCTGCAGGCATTCCACTGGTTCCAGGTGCTGCAGTGGTTGCAGATCTTTCACTGGTTCCAGGTGGCACAGTGGTTGCAGGCCTCACACTTGTTAAAGCTGTTGCAGCAGTTGCAGAGCCTGCACTGGTTCCGGGTACTGCTGAGGTTATAGGCTTGGCTGCTGAACTGGTTCTAGATGCTTCAGTGGCTGCAGACATTGCACTGGTTCCAGGTGCTACAGTGGTTGCAGGTCTTGCACTTGTTCCAGCTGTTGGAGCAGTTGCAGGGCCTGCACTGGTTCCGGGTACTGCTGAGGTGATAGGCTCGGCTGCTGAACTGGTTCTAGATGCTTCAGTGGTTGCAGGTCTTGCACTGGTTCCAGGTGCCGCAGTGGTTTCAGGTCTTGCACTTGTTCCAGCTGATGCAGCAGTTTCAGGGCCTGCACTGGTTCCGAGTACTGCTGAGGTTATAGGTATGGCTGCTGAACTGGTTCTAGATGCTTCTGTGGCTGCAGGTCTGGCACTGATTTCAGGTGCCGCAGTGGTTCCAGACCTCACACTTGTTCCAGCTGTTGCAGCAGTTGCAGGGCCTGCACTGGTTCTGGGTACTGCTGAGGCTATAGGTTTGGCTGCTGAACTGGTTCTAGATGCTTCAGTGGCTGCAGGCATTCCACTGGTTCCAGGTGCTGCAGTGGTTGCAGATCTTTCACTGGTTCCAGGTGGCACAGTGGTTGCAGGCCTCACACTTTTTAAAGCTGTTGCAGCAGTTGCAGAGCCTGCACTGGTTCCGGGTACTGCTGAGGTTATAGGCTTGGCTGCTGAACTGGTTCTAGATGCTTCAGTGGCTGCAGACATTGCACTGGTTCCAGGTGCTACAGTGGTTGCAGGTCTTGCACTTGTTCCAGCTGTTGGAGCAGTTGCAGGGCCTTCACTGGTTCCGGGTACTGCTGAGGTGATAGGCTCGGCTGCTGAACTGGTTCTAGATGCTTCAGTGGCTGCAGGCATTGCACTGGTTCCAGGTGCTTCAGTGGTTGCAGGTCTTGCACTGATTCCAGGTGCTGCAGTGGTTTCAGGTCTTGCACTTGTTACAGCTGTTGCAGCAGTTGCAGGGCCTGCATTGGTTCCGAGTACTGCTGAGGTTATAGGAGTGGCTGCTGGACTGGTTCTAGATGCTTCAGTGGCTGCAGGTCTTCCACTGATTTCAGGTGCTGCAGTGGTTCCAGACCTCACACTTGTTCCAGCTGTTACAGCAGTTGCAGGGCCTGCACTGGTTCCGGGTACTGCTGAGGTTATAGGCTTGGCTGCTGAACTGGTTCTAAATGCTTCAGTGGATGCAGGCATTGCACTGGTTCCAGGTGCTGCAGTGGTTGCAGGTCTAGCACTTGTTCCAGCTGTTGCAGCAGTTGCAGGGCCTGCACTGGTTCCGGGCACTGCTGAGGTTATAGGCACATCTGCTGGACTGGTTCTAGATGCTTCAGTGGCTGCAGGTCTTGCACTGGTTCCAGGTGCCACAGTGGTTGCAGGTCTTGCACTTGCTCCAGGTGCTGCAGTGATTGCAGGTTTTGCACTTGTTCCAGCTGTTGCAGCAGTTACAGTTCCTGCACTGGTTTCGAGTACTGCTGATGTTGTAGGCTTGGCTGCTGAACTGGTTCTAGATGCTTCAGTGGCTGCAGGCATTGCACTGGTTCCAGGTGCTGCAGTGGTTGCAGGTCTCACACTTGTTCCAGCTGTTGCAGCAGTTTCAGGGCATGCACTGGTTCCAGGTACTGCTGAGGTTACAGTCTCGGCTGCTGAACGGGTTCTAGATGCTTCAGTGGCTGCAGGTCTGGCACTGATGCCAGGTGCTGCAGTGGTTGCAGACCTCACACTTGTTCCAGCTGTTGCAGCAGTTGCAGGGACTGCACTGGTTCTGAGTACTGCTGATGTTATGAGCTTGGCTGCTGAACTGGTTCTAGATGCTTCAGTGGCTACAGGCATTGCACTGGTTCCAGGTGCGGTAGTAGTTGCAGGCCTCACACTTGTTCCAGCTGTTGCAGCAGTTTCAGGGCGTGCACTGGTTCTGGGTACTGCTGAGGTTATAGGCTTGGCTGCTGAACTGGTTTTAGATGCTTCAGTGGCTGAAGATCTTGCACTGGTTCCAGGTGCTGCAGTGGTTGCAGGCCTCACACTTGTTCCAGCTGTTGCAGGAGTTGCAGGGCCTGCACTGGTTCCGGGTTCTGCTGAAGTTATAGGCTCGGCTGCTGGACTGGTTCTAGATGCTTCAGTGGCTGCAGGTCTGGCACTGGTTCCAGGTGCTGCAGTGGTTGCAGGTCTTGCACTTGTTCCAGGTGCCGCAGTGGTTGCAGGTCTTGCACTTGTTCCAGATGTTGCAGCAGTTGCAGGGCCTGCATTGTTTCCAGGTACTGCTGAGGTTATAGGCTCGGCTGCTGAACTGGTTCTAGATGCTTCAGTGGCTGCGGGTCTGGCACTGATTCCAGGTGCCGCAGTGGTTTCAGATCTCACACTTGTTTCGGCTGTTGCAGCAGTTGCAGGGCCTGCACTGGTTCCGAGTACTGCTGATGTGATAGGCTTGGCTGCTGAACTGGTTCTAGATGCTTCAGTGGCTGCAGGTCTGGCACTGATTCCAGGTGCTCCAGTGGTTGCAGACCTCACACTTGTTCCATTTGTTGCATCAGTTGCAGGGCCTGCACTGGTTCTGGGTATTTCTGAAGCTATAGGCTCAGCTGCGGAAATGGTTCTAGATACTTCAGTGGCTGCAGGTCTTGCACTGGTTCCAGGTTCCGCAGTAGTTGCAGGTCTTGCACTTGTTCCAGTTGTTGCAGCAGTTGCAGAGCCTGCACTGGTTCTGGGTATTGCTGAGGTTATAGGCTCAGCTGCTGAAATGGTTCTTGATACTTCAGTGGCTGCAGGTCTTGCACTGGTTCCAGGTGCCGCAGTGGTTGCAGGTCTTGCACTGTTTCCAGCTGTTGCAGCATTTGCAGGGCCTGCACTTCTTCCGGGTACTGCTGAGGTGATAGGCTCGGCTGCTGAACTGGTTCTAGATGCTTCAGTGGCTGCAGGTCTGACACTGATTCCAGGTGCTGCAGTGGTTGCAGACCTCACACTTGTTCCAGTTGTTGCAACAGTTGCAGGGCCTGCACTGGTTCTGGGTATTGCTGAGGTTATAGGCTCAGCTGCTGAAATGGTTCTTGATACTTCAGTGGCTGCAGGTCTGACACTGATTCCAGGTGCTGCAGTGGTTGCAGACCTCACACTTGTTCCAGTTGTTGCAACAGTTGCAGGGCCTGCACTGGTTCTGGGTATTGCTGAGGTTATAGGCTCAGCTGCTGAAATGGTTCTTGATACTTCAGTGGCTGCAGGTCTTGCACTGGTACCAGGTGCCGCAGTGGTTGCAGGTCTTGCATTTGATCCAGCTGTTGCAGCAGTTGCAGGGCCTGCACTTCTTCCGGGTACTGCTGAGGTGATAGGCCCGGCTGCTGAACTGGTTCCAGATGCTTCAGTGGCTGCAGGTCTTGCACTGGTTCCAGGTGGCGCAGTGGTTGCAGGTCTTGCACTTGATCCAGCTGTTGCAGCAGTTGCAGGGCCTGCACTTCTTCCGGGTACTGCTGAGGTGATAGGCCCGGCTGCTGAACTGGTTCCAGATGCTTCAGTGGCTGCAGGTCTTGCACTGGTTCCAGGTGGCGCAGTGGTTGCAGGTCTTGCACTTGATCCAGCTGTTGCAGCAGTTGCAGGGCCTGCACTGGTTCCGGGTACTGCTGAGGTTATAGGCTCAGCTGCTGAACTGGTTCTAGATGCTTCAGTGGTTGCAGGCACTGCACTAGTTCTAGGCCCTGCACCTGTTCCGGCTACTCTAGGGGTTGCAGTTCTTTCCACTGTTCCAGATGTTGCTGTCGTGCTGGTTAAAAGTGATGCAAGTGCTCCAGTTGTAGTGAAGGAAAGTCGTTCCCCTGTAGAGAGAAAGTGCAGAATTCAGTGTGTGTTACGTGTGGGCACTGTCTCGGCTTTACCCGATCACAAAGTTCACCCATCACTTTAAATCAAGGAGCCCAGGGCTTCTCCATGCATACCTGGAGACTGATGAGCCATGTGCACTGTTGCAACACCACATAACACACTCGGTCTCCAGCTCTTTCTTTGATCTCACAATATCAGTTCTCCCTGCTGGTCACTCCAGCCCTTCCTGTACTAATCTGAACCCCCCAAACCCCTCCCCCCACCATATGGGCTGGCTAAATGCTCCATACATGTTGCACAGTTGATGTGAAGACATGATCTTGGCGCTCGGAGTGAGCTAGTCAGTGCAAGAGTGAGTGTGCTAGTAGGGCTGGGCGGTCATATAGCACACACTGTGGACACAACGAGGCCTTCAAGTGAGCTGGGTCCCCCTGGATCCCGAACCCAGCAAAACCGGTGGGTCCCAATAGGTGGGTCCCCTGATTTCGACTGAGGTCCTTACTTTTAATGGGAGCCCAGGGCTTCCCCCCTCGGGCATCGTATTACACCTGCCTGCACCTGCCGAAGGTGTATTTCAGTTTGGCAACTAAGCAATCAGTGTGGCTCCGATGGCAGAGGCAACACATCTATACAAATTAACAAATATACACTCTAAGGGGCTTTTAATGAGTATTACAGCATTGCAACAACAGCACTTTAATAGTACACGCAGTACAGGCACTGATGGGTCTATTATTTCGTGTTAAAGCCTGACAATTGTGAGTTCGGCTGTGTGGCTATAGACAGTGGTAATGCAGTGGTAACACATTTACCACTACATTACTGCCACATTATTGCGCCGCGGAAACTATGAGTTTGGAAGTAAAGTGAGGAAAAACCGCCTGCAAAATACTGACGGTAATCCTGCCATTTTACGCGAAAAAACATGAATTTTGGCAGAATTACTGCCAGTGGAAGTGCCACCAAAATCCTCATGGAGTCCAATGGACTCCATAAATGGGGACTAACACCACCATACTGCCACTTGTAATCGAGCAGTAAGTCCCCCGGACCAAGTGGCGGTAATGGTAAATGTGTTTGGCGGTATATCAGCCGTTTTACCACCAGGATACCACCGAACTTGCAATGAAGCTGATGTTCTCTATTGTTAGGGCTTGAATACTTTCAGTGGTTTCTTGCACTCTTTGGCTTCTCCTGCTCTTCCAGTCCCAGATGCTGGAATGTTACAGCAGACACGTGACTTCAGAAGCAGGAAAAGGCCCAGGCATTAAACCTGCACCCCAAGTGCAGCAACAACCCCAGCACAAGCCCAAAGCAAAGGAGATTAAATGCATGTTGCAGGCAGCCTGTCCTCGGGCCGCAAACACAGGGGTTGACTGGCCTCTAGGGCACTCTGGATATTTCCTGGTAGGCCTCTGCACACTGATCTGGGGTGGGCTGACCTCGAGTGAACTCTGGAGATTTCCCGGTAGGCCTCTGCTCCCTCAGGAGGAGTGGACTGGCCTGTAGGGAACTCTGAAGATTTCCCGGTAGGCCTCTGCACCCTCAGCAGGGGTGGACTGGCCTCTAGGGAACTCTGAACATTTTCTGGTAGGCTTCTGCACCCTTGCCAGTGGTTGACTGGCCTCTAGGGAACTCTGGAGATTTCCCGGTAGGCCTCTGCACCCTCAGCAGGGGTGTACTGGCCTCTAGGGAACTCTGGCGATTTCCTGGTAGGCCTCTGCACCCTGGGCCTCTTTTTTTGTGGTACCCTATTTTATTTCCACGTTTTCTCATTGGAAAAGGGTTGGGCTTGCTGAAAATGTGTAATATGGGGTCACTTTTAAAATGATTTCCTTGTGCTGGGCAAGGAGTATGGATTTATTGTGTTGTATTTATTCAGGTTAATGGGTGTTTTCACCCAGAAACACTTGAAAAGAAATAAAAAAAAGTGAATGGGGCTGAGTCGGGTGGTGTAGATAAGAGGGCGAGGTAATGGTCAGCAGGACAGGAAAGACATTTCACATTATTCCAAAATGGACAGAGTGTACAGCGAGTAGTATAGAAGCATGTGTGGGTGCTCTGCCTTGTTAAGGAGACGAGGCTAAGTAGGGGGGAGAGGGGCTGGAGAATTGGAGGGGTTGGGGAAAAGTGTGGGCTTAGTGGTGGGAGAAAGGGCTGAGCAAGGAGATAGAGCTGGGTAGAGATTTACAGCATGGAGAAGGGGCAGGGTAGGGAGTTATGAGCAAAAAGACTGGCTGTGTAGGGACTTTGAGCAGGGTGATGGGGCTGGGCAGGGCACTATAGCAAGGAGATGGAGCTGGGCATGGGGTTAGCAAGGAAGGTGGGGCTGGGCATGGGGTTAGCAAGGAAGGTGGGGCTGGGCATGGGGTTAGTCAGGGAGATGGAGCTGGGCATGGGGTTAGTCAGGGAGATGGAACTGAGCATGCGGTTAGCTAGGGAGATGGAGCTGGGCATGGGGTTAGCAAGGAAGGTGGGGCTGGGCATGGGGTTAGTCAGGGAGATGGAGCTGGGCATGGGGTTAGTCAGAGAAATGGAACTGAGCATGCGGTTAGCTAGGGAGATGGAGCTGAGCATGCGGTTAGCTAGGGAGATAGAGCTGAGCATGGGGTTGGAGCTGGGCATGGGGTTAGTCAGGGAGATGGAACTGGGCATGGGGTTAGTCAGGGAGATGGAGCTGGGCATGGGGTTAGCCAGAGAGATGGAGCTGGGCATGGGGTTAGCCAGAGAGATGGAACTGGGCATGGGGTTAACTAGGGAGATGGAGCTGGTTATGGGGTTAGTGAGGGAGGTGGAATTTGGCATTTGGTTAGCTATGGAGATGGAGCTGGACATGTGGCTAATCAGGGATATGGAGTTAGTCATGGGGTTAGCAAGGGAGATGGGGCTGGGCATGGGATTAGTCAGGGAGATGGAGCTGGGCATGGGGTTAGTCAGGGAGATGGAGCTGGGCATGCAGTTAGTCAGGGAGATGGAGCTGGGCATGGGGCTAGCCAGAGAGATGGAACTGGGCATGCGGTTAGCTAGGGTGATGGAGCTGAGCATGGGGTTAGTCAGGGAGATGGAGCTGAGCATGGGGTTAGTGAGGTAGATGGAACTGGGCATGTAGTTAGCATGGGAGATGGAGCTGGGCATGGTGTTAGGGCATGGGGTTCGTGGGGGAAATGGAACTCGGCATGGGGTTAGCTAGGGAAATAGAGCTGATCATGGGGTAAGTCAGGAAGATGGAACTGGGCATGTGGTTAGTCAGGGAAATGGAGCTGGCCATGGGGTTAGCTAGGAAGATGGGGCTGGACATGGGGTTAGTCAGGGAGATGGAGCTGGGCATGGGGTTAGTCAGGGAGGTGGAGCTGAGCATGCAGTTAGACAGGGAGATGGAACTGGGCATGTGGTTAGCTAGGAAAATAGAGCTGATCATGGGGTTAGTCAGGGAGATGGAGCTGGGCATGGGGTTAGTCAGGGAGATGGAACTGGGCATGGGGTTATTCAGGGAGATGGACCTGGGTATGCAGTTAGCCAGGGAGATGTGCCTGGGCATGCAGCTAGCTAGGGAGATGGAGCTGGGCATGGGGTTAGCCAGAGAGATGGAACTGGGCATGCGGTTAGCTAGGGAGATGGAGCAGAGCATGGGGTTAGTCAGGGAGATGGAGCTGGGCATGCAGTTAGCTAAGGAGATCGAGCTAGGCATGGGGTTAGTGAGGTAGATGGAACAGGGCATGTGGTTAGCAAGGGAGATGGAGCTGGGCATGGAGTTAGCTAGGGAGATGGACCTGGGCAAGAGGTTAGTGAGGGAGATGGAATTTGGCATGTGGTTAGCTAGGGAGATGGAGCTGGACATGTGGGTAGTCAGGGAGATGGAGCTGGTCATGGGGTTAGCAAGGGAGATGGAGCAGGGCACGGGGTTAGTCAGAGAGATGGAGCTGGGCATGGGGTTAGTCAGGGAGATGGATCTGGGCATGCGGTTAGTCAGGGAGATGGAGCTGGGCATGGGGTTAGCCAGAGAGATGGAACTGGGCATGCAGTTAGCTAGGGAGATGGAGCTGAGCATGGGGTTAGTCAGGGAGATGGAGCTGAGCATGGGGTTAGTGAGGTAGATGGAACTGGCATGTGGTTAGCAACAGAGATGGAGCTGGGCATGGGGTTAGGGCATGGGGTTAGTGGGGGAAATGGATCTCTGCATGTGGTTAGCTAGGGAGATGGAACTGGATATGTGATTAGTCAGAGAGATGGAGCTGGGTATACGGTTAGCAAGGGAGATGGAGCTGGGTATGGGGTTAGCCAGAGAGATGTAACTGGGCATGTGGTTAGCTACGGCGATGGAGCTGAGCATGGGGCTAGTCAGGGAGATGGAATTGAGCATGGGGTTAGTGAGGTAGATGGAACTGGGCATGTGGTTAGCTAGGAAGATAGAGCTGGGCATGGGGTTAGCAAGGGAGATGGAGCAGGGCATGGGGTTAGTCAGGGAGATGGAGCTGGGCATGGGGTTAGTCAGGGAGATGGATCTGGGAATGCGGTTAGTCAGGGAGATGGAGCTGGGCATGGGGTTAGCCAGAGAGATGGAACTGGGCATGCAGTTAGCTAGGGAGATGGAGCTGAGCATGTGGTTAGTCAGGGAGATAGAGCTGAGCATGGGGTTAGTGAGGTAGATGGAACTGGCATGTGGTTAGCAACGGAGATGGAGCTGGGCATGGGGTTAGGGCATGGGGTTAGTGGGGGAAATGGATCTCTGCATGTGGTTAGCTAGGGAGATGGAGCTGGATATGTGATTAGTCAGAGAGATGGAGCTGGGTATGCGGTTAGCAAGGGAGATGGAGCTGGGTATGGGGTTAGTCAGGGAGATGTAACTGGGGATGGGGTTAGTCAGGGAGATGGAACTGGGCATGTGGTTAGCTAGGAAGATAGAGCTGGGCATGGGGTTAGCAAGGGAGATGGAGCAGGGCATGGGGTTAGTCAGGGAGATGGAGCTGGGCATGGGGTTAGTCAGGGAGATGGATCTGGGCATGCGGTTAGTCAGGGAGATGGAGCTGGGCATGGGGTTAGCCAGAGAGATGGAACTGGGCATGCAGTTAGCTAGGGAGATGGAGCTGAGCATGGGGTTAGTCAGGGAGATGGAGCTGAGCATGGGGTTAGTGACGTAGATGGAACTGGCATGTGGTTAGCAACGGAGATGGAGCTGGGCATGGGGTTAGGACATGGGGTTAGTGGGGGAAATGGATCTCTGCATGTGGTGTGCTAGGGAGATGGAGCTGGATATGTGATTAGTCAGAGAGATGGAGCTGGGTATGCGGTTAGCAAGGGAGATGGAGCTGGGTATGGGGTTAGCCAGAGAGATGTAACTGGGCATGTGGTTAGCTAGGGCGATGGAGCTGAGCATGGGGCTAGTCAGGGAGATGGAACTGAGCATGGGGTTAGTGAGGTAAATGGAACTGAGCATGGGGTTAGTGAGGGACATGTGCCTGGGCATGCAGTTAGCTAGGGAGATGGAGCTGGGCATGGGGTTAGCCAGAGAGATGGAACTGGGCATGCGGTTAGCTAGAGAGATGGAGCTGAGCATGGGGTTAGTCAGGGAGATGGAGCTGGGCATGCGGTTAGCTAAGGAGATCGAGCTAGGCATGGGGTTAGTGAGGTAGATGGAACTGGGCATGTGGTTAGCAAGGGAGATGGAGCTGGGCATGGGGTTAGCTACGGAGATGGAGCTGGACATGTGGGTAGTCAGGGAGATGGAGCTGGTCATGGGGTTAGCAAGGGAGATGGAGCATGGCATGGGGTTAGTCAAGGAGATGGAGCTGGGCATGGGGTTAGTCAAGGAGATGGAGCTGGGCATGCAGTTAGTCAGGGAGATGGAGCTGGGCATGGGGTTAGCCAGAGAGATGGAACTGGGCATGCAGTTAGCTAGGGAGATGGAGCTGAGCATGGGGTTAGTCAGGGAGATGGAGCTGAGCATGGGGTTAGTGAGGTAGATGGAACTGGGCATGTGGTTAGCAATGGAGATGGAGCTGGGCATGGGGTTAGGGCATGGGGTTAGTGGGGGAAATGGATCTCGGCATGTGGTTAGCTAGGGAGATGGAACTGGATATGTGATTAGTCAGAGAGATGGAGCTGGGTATGCGGATAGCAAGGGAGATGGAGCGGGGTATGGGGTTAGCCAGAGAGAGGTAACTGGGCATGCGGTTAGCTAGGGCGATGGAGCTGAGCATGGGGCTAGTCAAGGAGATGGAACTGAGCATGGGGTTAGTGAGGTAGATGGAACTGGGCATGTGGTTAGCAAGGGAGATGGAGCTGGGCATGGTGTTAGCTAGGGAGATGGAGCTGGGCATGGGGTTAGCGAGGGAGATGGAACTGGGCATGGGGTTAGCTTGGAAGATGGAGCTGGACATGGGGTTAGTCAAGGAGATGGAGCTGGGCACGGGGTTAGTCGGGGAGATGGAACTAGGCATGGGGTTAGCTAGGAAGATGGAGCTGGTTATGGGGTTAGTCAGGGAGATGGAGCTGGGCATGGGGTTAGCTAGGAAGATGGAGCTGGACATGGGGTGAGTCAGGGAGATGGAGCTGGGCATGGGGTGCTCCAGATCTCAGCAGCAAGACTGGCACTTATGGCGGCGCATCTGACCCCTTCTACAGCACTTCTGCATCGTCTGCACTGACTGCCAGTGGCGACTCGGATCGAGTTTAAGGTACTCTGTGTCACCCACCGGGCAAACAGCACACATGATGGGATGGATGGGGAAGGGATGGCTCTCTATGTCAGGGAGTACAGGAGTACAGCACCCATTATTGGATGATCGGATGGATGGGGAATGGATGGCTCTCTCTGTCAGGGAGTACAGGAGTAGAGCACCCATGATCGAAGATGGGATGGACGAAGAAGGGATGGCTTTCTCTGTCAGGGAGAACAGCACGCTGAAGGGATGGCGCTGTGACAAATCATCTTCCGGGGCACCAGTGGTGCAGGGATGAATATCGGGTTATAAACCATCAATCAGCCCCATACCTCTAGTACACCAGAAGGGATCTGAACAGATTGGAAACACAAGTAAATTATAAACCTCCTTGTCCAATTTTGGTAACGTGGACGGACTGGCAGGCTTATCTCTGCAAGTTCGTGGATCGTTGGTTAGTTGCAACATATAAGGGACTGTCCAGTCAAGGTTGTATAAACATCTCTATTTTATTATTATTACAACAAACAGTTCTTGCACACTACAAAATAAAGCCCACCCTGTAAAGGAACACAGAGGACAGACAGTTTCACGAAGGAAAGGGATGCACTCTGGATACTGACAGGAGGGTAGTCGGTAAAGCAATCAGTCTTAACTGTTCAAGGTTATTTAGTTTCTGCACCAAGGGAGCAAGGGGCCGTAAATGTCACTAGGGGCCTTCAGAGAAGGACCAGGGGGACAGAACCACAATGTACCTGCTTGAGATCATCTCGGTTCCAGGACGCTTTGCAGCTCCTGTGACAGAGTTCAAGACAGGAGACAGCTGGGCGTATCAGGCGGTAGGCAGTTTAGCAAGCAAATCTGGACGGACGGCTGCAGGCTGGCTTACACAGTGGCTTGGGTTCAAGAATCGTTGTCTCTGTGTTGGTTGGAAGATCTGGAACGCTGGTTGAGACGTCTCAGACGGCTTGAGTGACTGCAGCATGACAACAATCAGTGGTGCAGCCGGTCACGGCGACCGCCTCGACAATCCTTCAAAGATGGATGCTGGTTAATGCTTGTTGTGGCACTCCACCTTGCTTCTTTGCAGGGCTTGTGTCATCCTTTAAGGCAGATGGCCCGAAGCTGAGGAGGGTGTTTGTAGGCAACGGCCTTGTACTTTATTCAGAGACTCTCTGGTACTTCCCACATAGGAAGCTTGCTGGCAGAACCTAGCAGGGCCCGTTGTGTGCTGGCTGGGTACCAGTTCTGGAGCTGCTTGGAGGGTCCTCTGGATTCAGTGTCTCCTCTGTTCCATGGGAGATGCTTAGGGGAGGGATCTTGCTTCCCTCTTGGAAATCCTGGCCTTCCTTCACTACCTTCAGCCAGGGTCCAAATGAGTCCTTCTTATTTCTCCTTTCAAAGTCATTGGATGATCTGCTAAGTGAGGGGCTCAGCCGTTTTTTAAAGCCAAAATGCCCGCAGTGATTGGTGCAGGCTAAGCCTACCTTAATTAATCAATCATGTGTCCCCACCAACAATCTTCTGTTATGTGTGAGGTCATAACCAGAGTGCTTTGCAACAGGAAAGGTAGGGGGTGACAACATGTATTACTAAGTCCCACCCATCTTCCTGTCTCTTGTGGATAAAAGTGTCTCTCTGGTTAATAGAGCTCTCTGTGACTCCTGATCAAAGCGCAGGTCTCCCTTGAAATTTGTTGTGAGAACAGACTTTCTGTCTCCATCAATTCACATACTTCTTCCCTCTGAAAGGGGGTTCCCTGCAGGGGTTGCCTACTGTAAACGGTTGTCCCAGACATGACATTCACTGCCCTTTATACAGAGGGGTGGGAGATAGCTTCAAGACACATTGCACATCCAAGAGTTGTTGGGGTTTCCTTACCCCTTTTGTCAGTTCTACTACGATCAGGCCTAACACAGAACTGTTTCAATGAACTCTCATCAGTATGCACTGCCACCAGCAGAACTTAGACCATGGCTGTCACATTCCAGCTAAATGTGACAGGGCGGAATGTGCTTGTAGGCTGTGACCCCACAGAGTACACATGACTATGTGTTTGTTGTGCAGTGAGCAGAGGAAAATGTGTGCGGATTAGCCCCACAAATTTTCTGAGGTTGATCTCCCAACATTCATTTTTATTACACAACTTCAAAAAAGCCCAGGTGATGAAACACTTCCTGTGTGGATGGCCGAATTCCTCACAGACGCTCTCTGCCAGGGAGAACAGCACACATGATGGGATGGATGGAGAAGGGATAGTGCTCTTAGTCAGGGAGAACAGCACGCATGATGAGATGGATGAAGAAGGGATGGCACACACAGTCAGGGAGAACAGCACACATGATGAGATGGATGAAGAAGGGATGGCACTCACATTCAGGGAGAACATCACACATGGTGTGATGGATGGACAGGGGAGAAGGGATTGCTCTGTCAGGCAGAGGAGCACACATGATGGTATGGATGGGGAGGGGATGGCACTGTCAGGGAGAACAGCACACATGATGGGATGGACAGAGAAGAGATGGTGCTCTCTGTCAGGGAGAACAGCACACATAATGGGATGGCCGGATGAGGAATGGCGCTCTAAGTTAGACAGAGAACAGCATGCATTTTTGGTTCGCCCATGGGTCCATTGCGCTATGGGGCAGTCCGAGCCTGCACCCATGGTCGCACTGGGGCATAAAATTGTCTCGGGCACCAACAAAAAGTGGCCTACAGTTGCAAATGGGAATTCATTCCTTTTGTGACGCTGTTAGAATAGTATCCAAGAGGGAGGTTTTTGATCAAATGTGATGCAAATTGGACATGTTAATGAATATTTATTCAGCAACACTGGTCAAAACTTTTAGCCACATAGTGAAGTAACTTATCCAACTGGCCCACAACGGTCAAAAAAGTGCCCCACTCTGGCCAAAAAAACTGGCCGACACAAGCATTTTGCATGCTTTGGTTCGGCCATGGGCCTATCGCCCTATAGGCCAGTCCATGCCTGGCTCTCAGGGAGAACAGCACGCATGATGGGATGGATGTGGAAGGAATGGAGCTCTCTGCCAGGGAAAACAGCACACATGATTGGATGGATGTGGAAGGAATGGAGCTCTATGCCAGGGAAAACAGCACACATGATGGGATGGATGTGGAAGGAATGGAGCTCTATGCCAGGGAAAACAGCACACATGATGGGATGGATGGGGAAGGAATGGAGCTCTCTTACAGGGAGAATAGCACACATGATGGGATGGGTGGAAAGCGGATGTCGCTCTCAGGGAGAACAGCACGCATGATGGGATGGATGGAGAAGGGATGGCGTTCTCTGTCAGGGAGAATAGCACAAATGATGGGATGGGTGGAAAGCAGATGTCGTTCCCAGGGAGAACAGCATGCATGATGGGATGGATGGGGAAGGAATGGAGCTCTCTTACAGGGAGAATAGCACAAATGATGGGATGGGTGAAAAGCAGATGTCGTTCTCAGGGAGAACAGCACCCATGATGGGATGGACGGAGAAGGGATGGCGCTCTCTGTCAGGGAGAACAGCACACATGATGGTGTCAGAATCGAAATAATATTATACCTCCTATCGCATTGTTTGAATGTGTGTTGGCCTACGCCAAGTTGTCTAAAAACATTGTGTAAATAGATTCCGCGGCAAGGTCTTGACCTTAATGTATTGTGAAAATCGCCATCTTGGATTTAGCCGCCATTTTAGGTTCTCTTGTAGTGTGGAAATCACCCTGAACATCAAAATGGAGGCCGAATGACATTTCGAGTGGGATTCTGGCCATTGTGACCTCCGCACACATGAATAAGTAATATGCCTGCAGGCCACTTGTTGGGGTCGCAAACTGAAACCTTGTCCTATCCCTGACCTATGTGTAAATGAACAACTGTATCAGCGAAACTGATCGAAATGCATACATTATGGGATCGACCTGGCAACGAACTCTAGGCCTGGTTCTAGGAATGGTTAACCCGCGATGGGTTGGCCAGAGCTAGATAAAAAGTATAAAAACACAAGTATCCCAATGTACGGTCTCTCACACTAACACGGCGAACTACCATTGATAGTTTGTTCTGTTACTCTGAGGGCCGAATAGCTATCCGTTTGTCAATTGACTTTTTGGTAATTGTTGTAGCTTTTGAAAAAAGCACTTTGTATGTTCTTTGTAACCTGTGTTGGTGTGTTTCCTTTGGGCTTCCCGGCTTCATATCAATTTCTCTGTTTCCACAGTTGGCGCCCGAATAGGGACCCTCAAGATTGATGCCGGATCATTGAAGGTTGACGCAGACTATCGAACCGGGATCGGACGGTGTGATTCTGCGGGCCCGACCGATCGAGACGCGATACCTCGGCAGCGCTGCACGATCCGATCCTTGGACGATAGTTGTGTGGTCTGACACGGCATCTTGACGAGGGTCCAATTTTGAGGCGGGCAGATTTGCCGAAACCACCAAACACAAGGTAAAATTCGTTAGGTAAGTTCTTTGGTAAACCGTACGGTCCTCCTTAGGTTTGGTCAGGTGCAGTCGTGACCCGGCTCTTAATTTAACCCTGACAATTTGAATTTGCCGTATTATATCTGGAGACACAATTATTGAACCAGGTAACACCAATTCTTTGTGAAATGCCTGGGAAATTGTCTAGCTGCTTTAGGGCTCTGTTCCGCAGCGATCGACAATCCTTGGAATTTAGCCGCCCGGCACCACAGGAGGGGTAGCCGGCGTGTACTATGTACTGTAAGTATGGCATTGGAAGTATAGTATTTAATGATATTTGGCACAGACAGACCAGACATGCCTCCGAATTTCAGTGGCCAATCAACGGTAGTTTTGAGATCCCCCGTATTGAATACTTAGAATCGATCTTGTTAAAGAAAAAGGCCAGACCAGCAGCCTTTGATGTGTTACAGAATTGGAAGAAAGAAGCATTACAGCAGCTTAAAAGTAGGGATAAATATGTACGTCGTCATAAAACAAACGCCGAAAAAGCATTATTATATGATAAAGAAAAGCGGTCAGAATCAGTTAAAAATATGGATAGAGCCTTTTCACTCGAAATCCAGAACATTTACCCCTCTAAAGATTTCCATGTTTCTGAGGAATTTATTGAGAAGTTATTAAATGAACGCAGGCCTGATGCTTCAGCGCCACCTCCGTATGCCCCTATTTTGGGCGCTCTGACCATTCCTGTTGTCGCTCCTGTTGTTATTCCTGTTCCCCCTGTACAGCCTATTGTTTCTAGTCCTTTGGTTGTTGTTCCTCCGCCTATCGCGCCGCCCCTTCCTTTTGTACCGATAGTTGCACCTTTATTAAATTTACCTATACCTCCGCTCCCGAGTGGCCCCGTATTGACTGAAGTCGATCCAGGTGCAGGATCAAAGATTGTGACTCGTAGTATTGTTTCTGCAGATAAGAAACAGGAATTGTTTGCATGGGCTAAGCATTGCATGGAGAAAGGTGATCAAGTTAATGTTTTTTCCACATTATCTAATTTGAATAGTTTTCCCGAGAAAAATGTTTTTATTGAAGGTTTGGGGACTCATTTGTGTGTGATGTGGGGTAGATTACAAAATTCAGATCTTCCACAAGGGGTGAGAGACCTGAATGCTTTGGCACTTTCAAGGGACACGGAGCAGAAGGTATATGGACACATTGAAAAATTGTTTGAGTTTAGGAAAGATTTTGAAAAGTCGCGCGATGAGGACGACGAAGATGATAGAATATATGTACAGACACGGTTCCTTCCATGCCGTAGATCGGCACCGGAGGAAGTACGAATTTGTATTAAAGATGCGGTTCGATGAATCTCGGATTCATCGATACCGCCAGACGAAGTGTATGACACGTATAGTCAGTATACAGTAGAAATGCAAAGAAACGTAATTCAGGTGATGGTACAGCACCTGCAAGAGGAATGTGTAAGGAAGAGGGTTAGTTGCCCATAGAATTATTGGGGATTTGTAAAAGGGCTTTTTCGCCCGACACTTCTACAGCTGCCTTAGTGCTCGACCTGGCTCTATTGCTTAGTAAGCGGCCGGAGGTACCTATATCTCAGTTGCCTATGAGAGAGGTTCCTCCGACCTTTGTCCCAAAAGTTGAGATCCCCGCCAACGCTGGGACTGGTGCCCCGGCTGTGGATATCCCTGCACATTATGTATCACAATTTGTTCACGTCCCGTTTTCACGACAGGAAGTGAACACAATTAGACAATCAGTTCCCGATATTAGGAAAAACCCGACGGGGTTTAACAAAGAAATAGAGTCAGTTTTACAGTCCTCTGTGTTCACCTTGAGTGACATTGACTTGTTATTCCCTGTACTCCTACCCGTAGATGTATGGAAACAGGTTTGGACAATAGACGATGTGCCGGGGTTGGGAGATACGTGGGCTAATATGATTAGAATTGATGGGGAAAGACCAGCTGGTGAGAAACCACCTCAGGTAATACTTACTTTACCTGATAGAATTGTCACTAAACTAAAAACTATAATTCCAGAGAAAAGGATTATTTGGGACAAGTTTACGGCCTGTGTCCAAGGGAAAACTGAAGGTGCCACCGAATTTTTTAATAGATTCGAGCAGGTATTTTCTGACTTCAGTGGACAGGATTTAGGTACAGAGTCGGGGAAAAGGTTGTTCGTGGACAAATTTGTACGTGGATTGTTATCTGACATCCAGTCACAGATTATGTCCTCTGAGAGCGCTTGGCAGGTAAAATCTCAATTTGAGGTTTTGCACATGGCTCAGTATTATGAGAACCGTGTTAATAATGAGAAGGACAAAATTGAAAAGAGAAAGGGAGATTTGAAAACCAAAGTATTATTGCAGCAAATTGTTAGAAACCCCAGGGGAGGTACGACACAGACTAGAGGTCAGTACGTTCCAAAAGGAAATGCTCCTTTGAGTCCTGTGAATATTAATCAATGTGCTTATTGCCGCCAGGAAGGTCACTGGCGAGCACAGTGCCCTGTCCTTCGCCAGAGGTCAAACAGTGCATTTGGGGGTATGGGTAGACGACCTAGGGGCCACCCTGGAGCAGGGGGCCCTGACAGAGGTCAGCTTTTACAAGATTCTCAGCAACCTTTTTCACGGGAAAATCAGACCTCGAGTATGGACTCGAGAAACATATTTGATCACCCTTCTGCTGCCTACCTTTCTGAAGAGCTTCCTTCTGATGAGGCTCTGTTCCATTAGGATTGCCCGAAGCAGGGTTTGGAACCTTCGCCTATTCCCGTTAATCAGAAAGGCCCCTATGTTGAATTATTAGTGGCGAATAGGAAACACCAGTTTTTGATTGATACTGGAGCACAGAAGTGCTCCATTGATCATTCTCGGGTTCCAAACATTCCACTGTCAGGGCAAACAAATGTTTCCGTAGGGTTTTCTGGTATACCAACTGTCTGTCCGGTTTCTGCACCGGTATTTGTTTCTTTGGGTCCCTTTACGGACCATTGCCCTTTTCTTCTCACTTCAAACTGTGGAGAGAATTTGCTGGGGTTGAATTTGTTAAAGAAATTGAACGCAGTAATTCATTGTTATTCGCATGTAGTACAGCTGACGGTTTCACCACAGCAACTTCCTAATTCTCAGTTTCTGATTCGACCTTTACCTCCCGAGTTTAGCATTGTCCCGGAATGTTTGTGGGCAGTGGACGACAATGATGTCGGAGTGTTACAGATTGAGCCCGTTAAAATAGTTCTGAAACATGGAGTGAAACTGCCACGCATCCCGCAGTATAAAATATCAGTAGAAGGCGAACGTGCTTTGAAATGCATTGTCTCCGATTTTGTGCATCGTGGGGTGATAGAGGAGATTACAGGTAGTTTATGTAACAGTCCAATCTTGCCTGTATATAAGAAAGGCGACAATGCAATTCCATACCGGTTCATAATCGATCTCCGTGCTATTAACAGAGTGGTTGCCCCACAATTTCTTATTGTGCCTGATGTGACGACGATATTGACAATGATCCCTGCTACGGCTACGCACTTTAGCATTGTGGATCTGAAAAACGCCTTCTTTAGTATTCCTATACATAAAGAAAGCAGATATCTGTTTGCGTTCACCTTGGGGGGACGCTCATTTACATTTACAAGGGCACCCCAAGGGTATACTGAAAGTCCCAGCATTTATAGTAGAGCCTTGAAAGAGCAGCTCGACACCCTTGAATTGCCACCTACTTGCACGCTGCTTCAATATGTTGACGATTTGCTTTTGGCTGCAGACTCTGAGAGTACCTGTAAAGAAGGCACTGTTTTGTTGCTTGTTCATCTAGCTAAAAATGGTCACAAAGCTTTGCTTAAAAAATTTCAATATTGTTGTCAGGAGGTTGCCTATTTGGGCTACCTCCTGTCAAAGGAGGGGAGAAGATTGACACCTGAAAGAATAAAACACATTACTGGCATGTCTGTTCCAAATACACAGAAGGAAGTCAGAGCCCTGATAGGTATGGCTTCTTACTGTAGGTTGTGGATCCCGAATTTCGCACTAGTGATAAAACCGATGTTGGCTTTGACGAAGAAGGGCATTTCTCTGCCACTGCCATGGGAATCGGAACATCAACGATCATTTGAGCTTCTCAAAACCGCGCTATGTTCGGCACCGGTTATGGGTACTCCAAATTATGACAAGGCCTTTATGTTGTTTGTGCATGAATGTGATGGATGTGCTTTGGCTGTGTTAACACAGGAACACGGAGGGAAGAATAGGCCGTGCGGCTACTACTCCTCCGCCCTTGATCCTGTCGCATGCGCTTTGCCAAGATGTTTGCGCGCTGTCGCTGCTGCTGCCGCGTCTGTAAAACAGAGTGAGGGAATGGTCCTAGGCCATGATTTGATTTTGATGGTACCTCACTCTGTTAATATTCTATTGAACAAAACCCAAACGCAACACCTCACCTCTGCGCGGTTAACAAGGTATGAACTAATTCTATTTGCCCCGCATATTCAAATTAAGAGGTGTTGTGTTCTTAATCCGGCTGAACTCTTACCTTTCCCGCAAAATACTGTTTGCGGTGACGAAGAATTACATGACTGCCTGTATACCACTGAGCAAGAAACGAAGGGCAGGATAGATCTCATAGATACTCCTTTGGATAATGCAGAAGGGGAGCTGTTTTGTGATGGCTCCTTCTTCAAACTTTCGAATGGTACATCTACAGCTGCTTATGCAGTCACTACATTGAGCAAAGTTGTCGAAACTAAGAGAATTTCGCATAACTCCGCGTAGGCCGCAGAGATTATAGCGTTGACCCGAGCTTGTGAACTTTCCCAAGGGCATAGAGTAAATATATATACTGATAGTCAGTACGCATTTGGGGTGGCTCACAACTTTGGAAAGCTTTGGTCGGAAAGAGGGTTCCTGACCTCACATGGGACCAAGATCCAGCATGGCCCCTTGATAGTGCAATTACTCTCGGCGCTCTCACTCCCTAAACAGTTAGCAATTATAAAATGTGCAGCACATCGGAAAGTTATAGATGATGTGGGCAAAGGGAACGCTTTTGCGGATTTGATAGCCAGACAAACGGCCACAGACCTTAGCACGGACATGTATGCTTCGAGGGAAATGAGAGATGCTTGCATAATGGATGAAGGTATTGGGTCTGTGCGAGATATTCAAACTAATGCCACAATAGAAGAATCTAAACGGTGGGCTGAAGGAATGGGGAAACTGGATGACAAAGGGTGTTGGGTGGATACATCCGAAGGGAAATGGTTGCTTCCTGATTCTTATGTATTGGCAATGGTTACGATGGCACACGGTCCTACACATGTGTGTGCCCAGCAGATTACGAAAATGTTAGAACAAGTTTGGGTAAATGACAAGATTCTGGACACTGCAAAGAGGCACGTCCAGAACTGTATGATCTGCCTGCAGCACAATGTGGGTAAGGGGACAGTGACTCCAAGGGGAAGTTTTGGGCCCCCTTCTGTCCCCTTTGAGGTTATTCACTTTGATTTTATTGAGATGGAGCGATGTAATAATCTAAAATATGTTCTTGTAATTATTTGTGCCTTCAGTAAATGGGTCGAGGCTTTCCCCGTCAAAGATGCTACCACCATGACCACTGCAAAGATTATGGTAAAAGAATTCTTTCCTCGATTTGGGCTCCCGAGGATAATCTGGTCGGATAATGGTCCTCACTTTATCGCAGCAGTAATTTTGCAAATATGTGCAGCCCTATGTATTGAGAAACGATTTCATTCAGCTAGACATCCTCAAAGCGCTGGGTTGGTGGAAAGACACAACGGTATTTTAAAGAATAAACTTGCAAAAACATGTGCTGATACCAAACTAAAATGGCCAGATGCCTTACCTATTGTGTTATTAGCTATGCGTACCACACCTCAGACTAGAACTGGGCTTTCTCCATTTGAAGTAGTGATGGGGAGACCTGCTAACATTTGGGGTCTCCCGAAACCTAAAGCCCTGAGAGAGGTGGAAAATGTATTGCTTGTAGACTACTGTAACCAGTTAACTAAAAACCTGTATTTCATTTATCATCAGGTTTACTCAGCTTTACCTGTACGATTCACGGGCCCAGGACACGATATACAGCCGGAAGTTGGGTCTTAGTGAAGGCCTACGAGAGGTCTTCCTGTATCGCGCCTCACTGGCGGGGACCCCATCAGGTGTTATTGGTCACCAGGACAGCAGTGCGGGTGGCTGGAAAGAAGAACTGGATTCACGCGACGCATGTCAAGAAACTTCCTCACCCGACGCCACACGTTACAGAAAAAGCAGAACCCCTCGCTGACGCTACAGTCTCTGATCTTGGAGTAGCAAGCAGCGCTGTAAGTGCGTCGGAGAAGTTCTCTGAGCCCGTGGAGCTTGGGGAACAGTCCATTTCATCTCCGCACTCTTTTGAAAAATTACTTCCGGAAAACACTGTTTCGATCTCTGCGACTTCCGTCGCCTCCGACACGTCGCTTCCCTCAGGAAGTGACGATACTTTGCTTCCGGACCAGACAATTTTGGGTACCATCAGGTACAACCTTCGACCAAGGAAATATAACTACGGCACAAGTTTGGTGCATCTGGAAAAAAGGAAGTGATTGAAAATTGTCTTGTTATGAGAAAGTTTTTTTGAACAAAACGGATTCTGCTGGCTAGGGTTGGGAAGGACTAAGAAATCACGCGACCGTAGCGTCGCCAGCAACGAACATTGGGGCCATCGATTGAGAAACTACGATGCCTGCCACCTTCACCACTGCTCCCCGCATTGAACTTGTAAATAAGGGGGTGACCAATTCGAACAATGAACAATGTGCCTGGGCCCCGAAAACGTACTGTTGTGTTTTGATAATGATTATTGTTATTTTTGCAACTGCTGCTGTAGGACTTTGGTATTTTGAAGAAATCTATCCTTTGAAACCTTTATTACCGACTGAGATCGTACCAACTGTTTTGACTCCCTCTGTACACCTTCACACTCTGTCCCCTAGAGACTCCCAACATAGACAAAAGTATCATAATAATACTCTAATGATAGTAATGAATGCTACTCATGCCATTTTTAATAAGAGTAATTGTTGGATTTGTACTCATTTACCGCAACATGGGAACAAAGGACTGGGATGGTATATACATCCTCTACCTTTAACGACTGCTTGCTATGCCTCTCTTAGAGCACTATTCTTTGGCCGATGGAATGATAGCATCTCAGGGAACTTTGATGGAACTAATCTGAATGATTTCGAGAAACGTGAATTGACTCCCCTGGGATGCTCGCTTTTCGCAAATAGAAGTAAACCTAACGTCGCTTCTATTAGGCCGTCTGACAAACTATCTCTTCCTTTTCAAACTCTGATTTCCTTTAAAATGGCTCCGATAGGCAATAAGGACGCTGTACCTCCTTCTTATTCTATAAATCATAGTCCTGACTCGGTTCCCTTCTGTGTACAGAGAAATGGCACTAGGCCAATGGGAGATTTTGAAGCTTGTAAAAACATTGTAAATTTGACTGGGGAAAACAGGCCTCTGTATGTAGGGGGGCCTGTTTATTTTGTTTGTGGTAGTTTAGCATTTCCCTGGTTACCCAAGGATTGGCAGGGAACCTGTTATTTAGGAATATTGTTACCCGGGGTATTTGTAGCAAGTACATTAGAGATTTCTAAGGCTCGCCCACGGCAAGACGACAACGGAGATACCCCAGGGCAAGTATTGGGGGACATAGCGAAATCAGTTGTGCCCTTTTGGGGACAAATAACAAACTCAGAGAACATTAGGGGATTAGCTAGGGTACTGGAGAGAACGATCAACCGGACCACGGACATACTCTACAATATGACCTTAGAGCAAAAGGCAATAAGATTGGTAACACTTCAAAATCGGATGGCATTAGATGTCATTTTGGCGGAACGAGGTGGAGTATGCAAATTAGTGGGGTCCGCTTGTTGTGTTTTCGTACCAGACTCCTCACCAACAATTTTTAAAGCAATTCAGAACTTGCATACTCTCAGTTCTGAAGTCCATATCCCTGTAGGAGACTGGAACCTTAGTACTTGGTTCTGGGATTCTTTGCGATCTTGGGGTTGGAAAGTGCTTTCCGTTATTATGGTTATTTTAGAGATTCTGTTATTCCTTTGTTGCTGTTTTCAATGTCTCCCAAGTATGTGTGGAATGATAGGGGGGTGTTGTGCTCAAGCAGTGAGCGCAATAGGGCATAAAATATATGCCCCAGATACAGCATCTAAAGAATTTATGTTACAAGAGGTTTTTATGAACGACCTTATGGCTATAGACATTACAGACAATGATGCAGAATCTATGGATGATAGCACATGGAGATATTTTCTAAAGTATTAGGAATAATGTTTAGCACTTGGCATAGGCCAAAAGGAGGGTCTGTCGGAATCGAAATAATATTATACCTCCTATCGCATTGTTTGAATGTGTGTTGGCCTACGCCAAGTTGTCTAAAAACATTGTGTAAATAGATTCCGCGGCAAGGTCTTGACCTTAATGTACTGTGTAAATCGCCATCTTGGATTTAGCCGCCATTTTAGGTTCTCTTGTAGTGTGGAAGTCACCCTGAACATCAAAATGGAGGCCGAATGACATTTCGAGTGGGATTCTGGCCGTTGTGACCTCCGCACACATGAATAAGTAATATGCCTGCAGGCCACTTGTTGGGGTCGCGAACTGAGACCTTGTCCTATCCCTGACCTATGTGTAAATGAACAACTGTATCAGCGAAACTGATCGAAATGCATACATTATGGGATCGACCTGACAACAAACTCTAGGCCTGGTTCTAGGAATGGTTAACCCGCGAGGGGGTTGGCCAGAGCTAGATAAAAAGTATAAAAACACGAGTATCCCAATGTACGGTCTCTCACACTAACACGGCGAACTACCGTTGATAGTTCATTCTGTTACTCTGAGGGCCGCATAGCTATCCGTTTGTCAATTGACTTTTTGGTAATTGTTGTAGCTTTTGAATAAAGCACTTTGTATGTTCTTTGTAACCTGTGTTGGTGTGTTTCCTTTGGGCTTCCCGGCCTCATATCAATTTCTCTGTTTCCACAATGGGATGGACGGAGAAGGGATGGCGCTCTCTGTCAGGGAGAACAGCACACAAGATGGGATGGAAGGAGAAGGGATGGCACTCTCTGTCAGGGAGAACAGCACACATGATGGGATGGATGGAGAAGGGATGGTGATCACTCTGTCAGGGAGAACACAGCACATGATGGGATGAATGGAGAAGGGATGGCACTCTCTGTCAGGGAGAATAGCACACATGATGGGATGGATGGAGAAGGGATGGAGCTCTCTGCCAGGGAGAACAGCACACATGATGGGATGGATGGAGAAGGGATGGCACTCTCTGTCAGGTAGAGCAGCACACATAATGGGATGGATGGAGAAGGGATGACACTCTCTGTCAGGGAGAATAGCACACATGATGGGATGGATGGAGAAGGGATGGCACTCTCTGTCAGGGAGAACAGCACGCATGATGGAATGGAGGGAGAAGGGAGCTCTCTCTATCAGGGTGAACAGCACATGATGGGATGGATGGAGAAGGGATGGCACTCTCTGTCAGGGAGAACAGCACACATGATGGGATGGACGGAGAAGGGATGGCGCTTTCTGTCAGAGAAAAAGTGGCTGAAGTTAAATGGTAGCAAGACCGAGGTCCTGTTCGTTGGGACTACCTCTCCCTGTCTGTTTTGGACAGCCGATTTCTGGCCTGCGTCTCTTGGCCCTCTCCCTACGCCAATCTCGTCCGTTAGGAGCCTAGGCGTTAAGATCTCTGCCTCCCTTTCCAAGGACGAGCAGGTTGCAGTGGTCTGCAAAACGGGCCATTTTAAGCTCCACATTCTTAGAAATATTATTATTTTATCCTTGTAAAGTATCAGGCCCCGGTTGTGGCAGCACTGGTCCTGAGTGTGCTAGACTATTGCAATTTATTGTATCTGGCGCAGCCCCGCTATTTGATCAACAGGCTCCAGTTTCTTCACAACGCGGCTGCAAGAGCTATCCTTTGCTCCCCCCCGTTTGGAGCCCATATGTCCCCACTATTAAGGAAACTTCATTGGCTCCCCGTCGGAAAAACGGATTTTGTTTAAGTCCTTATATATCTTCCATCGTGCCTAGGGGCAGAATAGCTACAGGCGTAATTTCTGCACTATCTGACTACTCGCCTCCTCTGCTCCCAGTCTGCTCTTCTGATTGTGGTCCCTAGGATTAGACTGTCAAGTAACGGTGGGCAAGCTTTCTCGGTGATGCCTGCAAAAGCCTGGAATGTTCTCCCCTTTGCTCTTCAGGGGACTGCTGATCTCCTCACCTTCCGTCGACTATTGAAAACCTTATTGTTGTAAACTGTCCTGATATTTTACTGGAATCTCTTTCATGCAGCCAGGACCATGATGACTTTGGGCGTGCGTGCGCTTTATATATTCAAATAACATCACATAACACAGATGATATACCCTGATTCATTTCCAGAGTAGGGAATGGAGCAGAGAGACAGCACAACATCTCTGGATGCACACAACACGCAACTGTAAGTTGGAAGCTCTCCTCAAAAGGCCAAAATGTGGACCTATGATAAACAAATAGAGACACGTGGCCACAGTCCCTGGCAACAGCCCACCCCCACTGGTGAGTGCCGGGAATGCTAGGGGGTGATGACATCACTCATACCCCAGGTTAATGCAGGGGTCAGTGTTATAAACTGGTCACGGAACATGCTTGGGAAGGTGCTACCCCTCCTGATCTCGGGCACTGTGTGGGGACTGTCAGATGTACCCACATTCCCTGGGCAACAGCCCACACCCAGCAGTGAATGCTAGCCCTTCAGCAGGCATTCTCTTCAATGCCCAGCTACTCCAAGCCGCCAATGCAGTGGCCAGGGCTGGAAAGTGGAAGCAGGACTTGCTTAGGAAGGTGATACCCCTCCTGATCTCGGGGGCACTGCCTGGAGACTGTCAGAGCGCTCATTTAGCGTCTCAGCGTTGTTCTTGCCGGCTCCTGCCGAGATGGCAGGACAGCACAGCGATGGCGGCCCTCATACATGACCCATCTCATACCATCTGCCTTGAAAGGTCCCAGTGACACAATGGCCATGGCCCAACTAGGAAATGGCCCCCACAGCATGACCTGAGCTGGGAGCACACAGAGGTTATGAAAACACCAATAACTAAAAGTTTAAAAACATCGAATATCAATAAACGGTCATTGCTTCCAATAATTCATCAGGCTGGGGCGTGACCTTACAATAGCCGTTAAGTGCCTTAATTTAAGCAAATTTGCATTACAAATTAAAGACTTGGGAATTCCTGCCCGATGCGCCAGCTCCTAATTTTCAGCCCATGGACCGGGGTTCACAATTCCGGCCCTTACCGTCTACTGCCAAGGTGGAGGGGTCGATCTGGAAGTGCCCCAGCATTGAATTATCTGCCAGTCCATTCACGAGCGCCTTCAGAATATCCGCGCTCCTGGGCACATCTGTTCCATTGGCAAATTCCAGTAACATGCCAGTGTCCACCGAGCCATTGCTGAAAGACAGGGGTGCAGATTAGTAGATTCTAATACATTAGGAATCACGAGCAGCCCCACCCCCGTCAAGACACACGAGTGGCAATCCCCGGCTCACCCACAGATCTCCTGCCCCAGCCCCTCCACCCCATCACCAAATCAGGAGCCTGTCAAGCTGCACACACGTTAAACCCCAACATCTGGAAAAGTGTACACGCCCATACACACACACACACACACACACATTCCTCTTATTTATTTATTTATTTATTTATTTATTTATTTATTGCATTTGTTAAACACCCAAACCCTCGGGTATCAGAGCGTTGTTACAGACTTCTTATAATACAATGAACATAATTCCAAATACATAGAAAAGCAACGATACAGAGAGTTACATGGATTAGGCAATTTCAGGGTCACTTACATTATTTACAAGATCTGGTAGCGGTCTGCCGTAAGGAGGCATGCATTTAGTCCTATGGAGGGTGGATATATCAGTTTATGTGTGGTTAACTAGTATTGGTTAAAGAGCCAGGTTTTTAACAATTTTTTGAAACAAAGGAAGGAATTTTCATTTTTGATGTTGAGTGGGAGCTCGTTCCAGAGTTTCGGGGCTATGACTAGGAAGCTGCTGCCTCCTGCTCTGGAACATTTGAAACGGGGGACATGAAGGAGCGACTTATGGTTGGAAATGAGCATTCTCTTGGAGGCTTTTTTGTTTATTGTGTTGTTTAAATATATGGGGGCTTTGCTGGTAAGGCATTTGAAAGTAATGCCTTCATAGGTAGCCAGTGAGTCTCCCTCCTGCTGTTCGAGATGTGGCCGGACTTTTTGATACCTAGTGCTGCACGTAGCACTTTATTTTGCATTCATTGTAGTTTCCCTATGTTGAAATTAGAGGGCCCTAGTAGGAGTACATTGCAGTAGTCCAACTTAGATAATGTTAAGGCTCTGGCTAGGGTGACACAATTGGTGGGCAGGAGGTACTGTCGACTCAGGGCGATCAATTTAGAGGTGCAAGATGTAGACGACGAGAGAGCGTTTACATGTCTGGTCATTGTTAGGTTCGTGTCTAGATAAACTTCTAAGGTTTGGACCTGTTTCGATACCGCGATCAGAGAACCGTCTATCTTGATAGTTGAGTAGTCTGAGTGGAGGGCACTCATTTTACTTTCGGAACCCACAATGAGAATTTCTGTTTTCTCATCGTTGAGGCAGGGGCTGTTCAGAGCCATCCAGTTTTGGCTTATTGAATAAATCTTGTTAATGATCATCGCATCCTGCAGATAATCCCCTGAGATTGGTATGAGGATCTGGGTGTCATCTGCGAAGTTGGTGTAGATGACACCCATTGCGTCTGAGGCCGAGAAGAGAAGCTTAGTGTATGCATTGTATAAGGTGGACGAGACATGACCCCTGGGATACCCCAATGGGGACTGGTATGGGATCGGCAGCCTCCTCCAAAGTGTGAGACCAAAGTACCTGGGCTGCAAAATACACCCCAGAGTCACTTTTCAATCTGACCAATCACCTGCCATCGGACTTTTCTAAGATTTGCCATCTAACCCTCATAATCCACCACTGGGAGATGTGCAATACATCTCTTGCTCTGTGTTCCCTGCCTGCCTTGCTGGTTCTACCAAAGTGCCTGGTTAGTTGCAAGTGGTACTGTCACGGATACACCTTGGGGAGAAGCCCTCCAGACACCCCCCTAAAAATCCAAGTGCCCCACAGCAGCTGGACATTATCCACTACTTAGCACTGCATGAAGACACACATGAGGCCCTGGGTTGTCATGGAGACCTGCCCCGGATACATTGATAGTTTGACACTTTCAATGTTGCTGGAGGCACCCCCATACACCGTGAACGCAATGGAGCCCTTTAGGAAGGGTTTACAGGAAGAGGGGTGCACTCGTACCGACCATGTCGTCAGAAAATACACCTTGTATTATACAAAATAGTTGTACCACATACTTTTTGGAGTTAAACAGGCCACACTTTATTGCAACATTTCTCCAAAATTATGGCAGGGGCCACACCCATTTTACATCCACCATAACCGGTTACCATGACCTTGACCCTGGCAGCTCTGAAGACCTGTTTGGCCTACTAGCTTTCTGACCTGTTCCATGGTTAATTGCAGAATGCAAATGTCAATGTCCAGCTGGACAGTCCAACGCCCAAGCCTGGGCTAAAATTCCACTCAATGGGCCACCCGATGGGTCCCCACCACCGTCCCCGCCTGCTTGGCCAGTTGGACGAAGGTGGAACCCTCAACCCACAACCCAGGCAGCAAAATCATACTTCATCTAGTTCAACATTTGGTCATGGTCCGAACATTTTTTTTCGTAATCAATTGTGTAGGTCCCCGTTAACAGTGCCAACATGCGACATACAAATAACACACAATGAACACAAATCATCAAACATAGTTGTGGCAATTAGATCCCCAGATAATGGCTCAACCAATACAGCCGCGTCAAGGGGTTCGGTGAGCGGGAAAACAACTTCTGTGCAGCATGGGCAGAGCGAAAAAGAGGCTGGACCACAGCCTGGCCCCTGTCTTATGGAACGGACACCAGATGCCAGGTAAGGTAAGGGCGGTCCCCACCTTATACGGCCGCATTCCCTCCCAGTATTGCCCCCATGGAAGTTGCTGATCGGACGGCACGAAGGCCATTCCATGGCCCCCGAGCCAGTGCATTATGGTGCCGCCCTGGTAGAACTCTGGCAGCGCTTCCAGATGCTGTGTTCTGGTTGGCCACAGCATCCTGACATTTGAATGAATGCACCACTCAGATTGGGACCAGAGTTCCCCATCTCAGCTCCAAAATCCCCTTTAAATACTGCACTGGTCCTGAGTATCTGAGGACTTAGGAACAAGATGATGTCATAGTAATGCACCCCAGAAGACCATGCCCAGGTGATGCACCCCAGAAGACGATGATGAGGTGATGCACCCCAGAAGACCATGCAGAGGTGAGGCATCACAGAAGACCATACTGAGGTCACTCTGCAGTGATGCTCCCCAGAAGACGATGCTGAGGTGATGCTCCCCAGAAGACCATACCCAGGTGATGCACCCCAGAAGACGATGATGAGGTGATGCACCCCAGAAGACCATGCAGAGGTGAGGCATCACAGAAGACCATACTGAGGTCACTCTGCGGTGATGCACCCCAGAAGACCATGCCCAGGTGATACACCCCAGAAGACGATGATGAGGTGATGCACCCCAGAAGACCATGCAGAGGTGAGGCATCACAGAAGACCATACTGAGGTCACTCTGCGGTGATGCACCCCAAAAGACCATGCTGAGGTGATGCACACCAGAAGACCATACTGAGGTCACTCTGCGGTGATGCACCCCAGAAGACCATACTGATGTCACTCTGCGGTGATGCACCCCAGAAGACGATGCTGAGGTGATGCACCCCAGAAGACCATGCTGAAGTGATGCACCCCAGAAGACCATGCTGAGGTCACTCTGTGGTGATGCACCACAGAAGACCATGCTGAGGCATCACAGAAGACCATACTGAGGTGAGGCATCACAGAAGACCATACTGAGGTCACCCTGAGGTGATGCACCCCAGAAGACCATACTGATGTCACTCTGCGGTGATGCACCCCAGAAGACGATGCTGAGGTGATGCACCCCAGAAGACCATGCTGAGGTCACTCTGTGGTGATGCACCACAGAAGACCATGCTGAGGCATCACAGAAGACCATGCCGATGTCACTCTGAGGTGATGCACCCCAGAAGACCATGCTGAGGCATCACAGAAGACCATGCCGATGTCACTCTGCGGTGACGCACCCCGAAGACGATGCTGAGGTGGTGCACCCCAGAAGACCATGCTGAGATCACTCTGTGGTGATGCACCACAGAAGACCATGCTGAGGTGAGGCATCACAGAAGATCATGCTGAGGTCACTCTGCAGTGATGCTCCCCAGAAGACGATGCTGAGGTGATGCAACTCAGAAGACGATGCTGAGGTGATGCAAACCCAGAAGACGATGCTGAGGTGATGCACCCCAGAAGACGATGAGGTGATGCACCCCAGAAGACCATGCTGAGGTGAGGCATCATAGAAGACCATACTGAGGTCACTCTGAGGTGAGGCACCCCAGAAGACGATGCTGAGGAGATGAACCCCAGAAGACCATGCGGAGGCATCACAGAACATCATACTAAGGTCACTCTGCAGTGATGCACCCCAGAAGACCATGCTGAGGTGAGGCATCATAGAAGACCATACTGAGGTCACTCTGTGGTGATGTACCCCAGAGGAGGGTGCTGAGGTGATGCACCCCAGAAGACGATGATGAAGTGATGCACCCCAGAAGACCATGCTGAGGTGAGGCATCACAGAAGACCATACTGAGGTCACTCTGAGGTGATGCACCCCAGAAGATGATGCTGAGGTGATGCTCCCCAGAAGACCATACCCAGGTGATGCTCCCCAGAAGACCATACCCAGGTGATGCACCCCAGAAGACGATGATGAGGTGATGCACCCCAGAAGACCATACTGAGGTCACTCTGAGGTGATGTACCCCAGAGGAGGGTGCTGAGGTGATGCACCCCAGAAGACGATGATGAAGTGATGCACCCCAGAAGACCATGCTGAGGTGAGGCATCACAGAAGACCATACTGAGGTCACTCTGTGGTGATGCACCCCAGAAGATGATGCTGAGGTGATGCTCCCCAGAAGACCATACCCAGGTGATGCTCCCCAGAAGACCATACCCAGGTGATGCACCCCAGAAGACGATGATGAGGTGATGCACCCCAGAAGACCATGCTGAGGCATCACAGAAGACCATACTGATGTCACTCTGCGGTGATGCACCCCAGAAGAGGGTGCTGAGGTGATGCACCCCAGAAGACGATGATGAAGTGATGCACCCCAGAAGACCATGCTGAGGTGAGGCATCACAGAAGACCATACTGAGGTCACTCTGTGGTGATGTACCCCAGAGGAGGGTGCTGAGGTGATGCACCCCAGAAGACGATGATGAAGTGATGCACCCCAGAAGACCATGCTGAGGTGAGGCATCACAGAAGACCATACTGAGGTCACTCTGTGGTGATGCACCCCAGAAGATGATGCTGAGGTGATGCTCCCCAGAAGACCATACCCAGGTGATGCACCCCAGAAGACCATACCCAGGTGATGCACCCCAGAAGACGATGATGAGGTGATGCACCCCAGAAGACCATGCTGAGGTCACTCTGAGGTGAGGCACCCCAGAAGACGATGCTGAGGAGATGAACCCCAGAAGACCATGCGGAGGCATCACAGAACATCATACTAAGGTCACTCTGCAGTGATGCACCCCAGAAGACCATGCTGAGGTCACTCTGCGGTGATGCACCCCAGAAGACCATGCTGAGGTGAGGCATCACAGAAGACCATGCTGAGGTCACTCTGAGGTGAGGCACCCCAGAAGACGATGCTGAGGTGATGCACCCCAGAAGACCATGCTGAGGTCACTCTGTGGTGATGCACCACAGAAGACCATGCTGAAGTGATGCACCCCAGAAGACCATGCTGAGGTCACTCTGTGGTGATGCACCACAGAAGACCATGCTGAGGTGAGGCATCACAGAAGACCATACTGAGGTCACTCTGAGGTGATGCACCCCGAAGACGATGCTGAGGTGGTGCACCCCAGAAGACCATGCTGAGATCACTCTGTGGTGATGCACCACAGAAGACCATGCTGAGGTGAGGCATCACAGAAGATCATGCTGAGGTCACTCTGCAGTGATGCTCCCCAGAAGACCATGCTGAGGAGATGCAACTCAGAAGACGATGCTGAGGTGATGCAAACCCAGAAGACGATGCTGAGGTGATGCACCCCAGAAGACGATGAGGTGATGCACCCCAGAAGACCATGCTGAGGTGAGGCATCATAGAAGACCATACTGAGGTCACTCTGAGGTGAGGCACCCCAGAAGACGATGCTGAGGAGATGAACCCCAGAAGACCATGCGGAGGCATCACAGAACATCATACTAAGGTCACTCTGCAGTGATGCACCCCAGAAGACCATGCTGAGGTGAGGCATCACAGAAGACCATACTGAGGTCACTCTGTGGTGATGTACCCCAGAGGAGGGTGCTGAGGTGATGCACCCCAGAAGACCATGCCCAGGTGATGCACCCCAGAAGACGATGATGAAGTGATGCACCCCAGAAGACCATGCTGAGGTGAGGCATCACAGAAGACCATACTGAGGTCACTCTGAGGTGATGCACCCCAGAAGACCATGCTGAGGCATCACAGAAGACCATGCCGATGTCACTCTGCGGTGACGCACCCCGAAGACGATGCTGAGGTGGTGCACCCCAGAAGACCATGCTGAGATCACTCTGTGGTGATGCACCACAGAAGACCATGCTGAGGTGATGCACCACAGAAGACGATGCTGAGGTGATGCAACTCAGAAGACGATGCTGAGGTGATGCAAACCCAGAAGACGATGCTGAGGTGATGCACCCCAGAAGACGATGCTGAGGAGATGAACCCCAGAAGACCATGCGGAGGCATCACAGAACATCATACTAAGGTCACTCTGCAGTGATGCACCCCAGAAGACCATGCTGAGGTGAAGCATCACAGAAGACCATGCTGAGATCACTCTGTGGTGATGCACCACAGAAGACCATGCTGAGGTGAGGCATCACAGAAGATCATGCTGAGGTCACTCTGCAGTGATGCTCCCCAGAAGACGATGCTGAGGTGATGCAACTCAGAAGATGATGCTGAGGTGATGCAAACCCAGAAGACGATGCTGAGGTGATGCACCCCAGAAGACGATGAGGTGATGCACCCCAGAAGACCATGCTGAGGTGAGGCATCATAGAAGACCATACTGAGGTCACTCTGTGGTGATGTACCCCAGAGGAGGGTGCTGAGGTGATGCACCCCAGAAGACGATGATGAAGTGATGCACCCCAGAAGACCATGCTGAGGTGAGGCATCACAGAAGACCATACTGAGGTCACTCTGAGGTGATGCACCCCAGAAGATGATGCTGAGGTGATGCTCCCCAGAAGACCATACCCAGGTGATGCTCCCCAGAAGACCATACCCAGGTGATGCACCCCAGAAGACGATGATGAGGTGATGCACCCCAGAAGACCATGCTGAGGTGATGCACCCCAGAAGACCATGCTGAGGTCACTCTGAGGTGAGGCACCCCAGAAGACGATGCTGAGGAGATGAACCCCAGAAGACCATGCGGAGGCATCACAGAACATCATACTAAGGTCACTCTGCAGTGATGCACCCCAGAAGACCATGCTGAGGTCACTCTGCGGTGATGCACCCCAGAAGACCATGCTGAGGTCACTCTGAGGTGAGGCACCCCAGAAGATGATGCTGAGGTGATGCTCCCCAGAAGACCATGCCCAGGTGATGCACCCCAGAAGACGATGATGAGGTGATGCACAACAGAAGAGCATGCAGAAGTAACTCTGAACGGCGACCTTCTCCGGAATCACTTCCAGAGAAAGGCCATCTGCATGAGCCTAGAACCTGGATCCTTCATGGCAGGGAGAGTGGGAAATATTCATCTCTATTGACATGTCCGGAAACTGAATGCCAACTGGATGAAGATAGTACCATGCCAAAGGCAGAGCCATAGACAGCAGCTTCCCCTTTAAGACGGTGCGGGCGCCTGTGCTCTCTAATGCCCTTTTATTATTAGTATTACTGGGGTATTTATTAAGCATGGACCTAGATTTGAGAAGAAGCAGAGTGCTTTATAAGCTATAGGGCGAAGTACACGGTGAGGGAATCTGGTTGTAAGTAATCAATACAAGGGATCGAGGAGCTAACAATGGGGGAGGGGAAGGGCGATGTGACGATCGAGGAAATGTGTCCCTTCTCCCCAAGGGGCAGCCTCCCCCTTTGAGGCTACGGAGGTGGGCACACTCCTCCACAAGACCCTCCCTAGGGGTCTGGGCAAGTAGAACCCCACTGGGACAAGGACACCCGTTCCTGTAAGAAAGTCCCTAAGCCCTCCGCCATCGTGGCATATTTGAGAATATCAGATATGAAGAATATTGTACAATCCAAGGACTTGGCTGAATGTAAAACTAAAATGACTCGTTATACACAACAAGGAGGTGCTGTCTCTTTAAGAGGAGACACACAAATAACAGAGACAAGTAGGCTAGGAGAGGAGAGCACACCGAGCAAAGGCACACTGTGAGGAAAGAGAGAAGAGCGTAAGCACCCGGACGAGGTGGCGTGACCACAATTAATTTGTGGTTAGCAAGCCACCTATCTAACAATGCTGAAACCACCCAACAAGGAACTCTGAGAGATGCCCTGCAACGGACAGTCTTAAGCGGTCGCCACGAAAAAGCAGTTTGAGTGCAAGATACTGACAACGAGAAGAAGCATGAGAGACAGAGACCAAGAAGAAGACCAGAGCGAAGGCCGAGCCTGAAATCATTCCCCTTCAAAGAGGTAACGGAGAGAACGGGGAGAACAGGACGCTTCTGGGGCATGGTTATGGAACAAGAGACACTCGTCCCAGTGAAATTGACAAAGTATTCAAATTAAAGCCATTAAAGTGGAACTGTATTAATGTAATCACAAGGATAAAGAATACGCCCACAAGAGAAGGTATTGAGGAATGGGCACAAAGAGAAACTCGTCCCAGTGAAATATATGAGACATTAAATATAGAAACATTAAAGCGAAACGGGGACAGAGTGGTCCCGGGAATTACAAATAAGCCGCAAAAAACAAGTGTTAAGAACAGGATACAAACCCGGGAAAGGGGAGATGCCAAGACATGAAGAAGGAGTTGAGGATCACTAGAGTTAACAGGACATTTGCACCCGAATCAAAGGATAATAAAAAAGTGGTAGAAAGTCTTGTAGAATACTTACCCCAAACGGGGTGACCAAGCTTATGTACACTGCAAAGGACCTTATCAAGAAGGCGGAAAGACACCATTTGAAGATATATCATTGAAGAGAACTATGGAGTGAATAGAGACATTGAGACAAAAGAATACCAGAGCAGGGGAGGTGGTCTCCCAATCGAAATTAAGTTTAAAACAGTGGTACGGTCCGATAGAAGTCGTTGTGGGATGAAGGATACTTTTCAGTTTGGACATGCGGATGACTGACGAGCACCTTTAGTTGTTTATATAGGCAGGGAAACCGCTCCAGCAATAGGGAAGGTTAGGGGCTACTAGTTGAATAAATCAAATTCACTGTCCTACAAGTGTCTGCCTCCTTCTTCCGACCCATCACAGCAGGCAATTAGGCTGTCAGAGGTCTAAAAGCAACCAGGGGCGGTAAAAGGGGAGAGCAGATTGCTCAGTATCAAGTTAGGTGGTGAGAGCAGCTGATGGAAACATAGGTGTTAAGGAAGAGCCATTGTTACTTCCTGAAACGTAGCAGCAAAGGGACGAGTCTCGTGTTGACAGGGAGGAGGTTCCAGAGTCTAGGGGCGTAGATAGAGAAGGCCTGTAATTTGGTTCTTTCCTTCCTGCACTGGCAAAGTTCAAGTCTTAACACGTCCTGACTTTGAGTGGATCATAGGCCTTTGGAGATGCTGAACTTGTCAGCTCGGTAGCTAGGGGACTTGAGGGCTATGACCTGGTCGATGACGCAGCAGGGTTTGAATGTGATACATACAGCGGGAGCCATTGTACTTCAATGAGGATCAGGGTGTTGTGGTGGAATTTGCAGAGCCCTTTGACGAGTTGTGTGCAATCTTGTAAACTCTTTTTATCCCTGCACACCAGAACGACAAAGTGCCAATTAGAACTTAGTCAGCATCCAACAGAGCAGATCAGATCTGTTTCTCTGTGATCCCTGATGCCACTCCCTCACCAGGGCCCTCTGTCAGCAAGGTTAATACTGGCTTACACCATCTAGTTTCAGAGGCCTAGAACAGTTCCCACCGTTGGACTAGAAAACAGGGATGCAAACCTCAACGATGACTCTTAACACTGCAGCCTCATGTTGACCTGCCGGCAGGTCTATCATCATCAAATGCTGGCCTGGAGCCCCAAGACACCAGAGATACCCTGGACACTAACAAATGCCGCTCTCATTTGTACCGACCCTCTAACACCCAGGTCACCCTAGAATGTCAGGCATTCAGATTCTGCCCGTAGTATTTGGTATTACGCTAACGGGATATCAATGCATTATTCATTCGATAACTCTTGCCGGATTGGTTGCGAGACCAAGGCGCTATTTAGTTATAAAAGTAAATACCTCTGGCTGGACTGTCATATTTCTCTTCTGTGATGATATTAGTGTTACTCTGTGTCTGGAGCTGGCCACAGAATCTCTTGGGAAATGCTGGCCTTGAGCGGTCGCTACAGTCTACCATGGGTGAGACAAGGAAGCTTCCGATACCAGTGGCAGGTGACATTGTTCTGAAGTTCAGAAGACAAGGAACGTCCATCCCCGCGTGCATTCCTAACCAACTGACATGGCGCCTGGGGCTTAGGGAGGTGGTGAGCACAGGACACTCACTTGTGTTGGAAACCCAAAACCCCTTGCCAAGAATCTGTCCTAAAACACTCATCATCAGTTTCCTCGGCCACAAGGTGACAGGAGCACCTCGCCTGCAAGTGCAAGGGGGGTTCCTTTCTAAAACAACACCAGATGCCCAACTTTTATTGACAAACAAGCTCATTTACGTAGAGTAGTTGTCTTCGCAGCATCCACCCCAGACACCCACTTGCAACAGACAGGCCACATCATGAGCTTCCTCTTCCAGATCCATTTGTCCTTCTCAAACACCCGGTCACAGTGGGATATACACCTGACTCATCCCCTCTGTACAGGATTTATCTCGCTTACAATGGACCGCCACCCTCACCAAGTGAGCTCACACATCACTCTTGAGACTTACCCTCTACCAAACCTAGATCCAACTCCCTCACCAACAAACCAGGAACTCTGCACCCCAAAAGCAGTCACTCTTTTGCCACACCTGGAATTCTTTCCTACCATCGTATCAGGGTTTTCCTGCTCTCACCCCTAAACCCATATACAGGTCTACTGCTTCCTGCTTGACGCGGACGGCTTCCACACTCCGGAAAATCCTTATCCCACACCAAAAGCACCTCAAAGCCCAGAATGAGCTCTCACCATTCTATGGTCAGCCATCTATGTAGAAAGATAGATGTAGTGGAATACCACTGAAGCGGCTTCCTGATCCTGAAATGCGTGTAATCAACATTCCGCGTCCGTGGTATCTGCCCCGGCCTACACCAAATACCGCTCTATGATACGCAACAGCTCATACCTGCCAGAGTAATTTCCTCCATTTCATATACAAACAAAACATAAATAATGGAAAAATAGTTCTGGAACTGGGAGAAGGAACTAGCACAAGGGTCCAGGAAAGGCCCTGAGCAGCACCCGGGGGACACATTGATCAGGGCTTGCCAAAGGCCAGTGGAAGAGTGGGGCATTCCCTCTTTAATGCCTGCCGGCTTCATCACGCCATCAGAAACTTTGTACTTACCGGAATTTTAACTCACGCACACCCTCGAAACCCTCAGTAAGATCCTTGGTGATAATTTCTGACAGCTGTTGAGAGAGAAAAATATAATTAAGATATGGTTTTCTTAATCCTAAAATAGAGAAACACTACACAGTATTCTGACTAATGGCCTGTAGGGAGACTGCTACTGATGAGGGAATGGGAGGGGACCCTTTTCTGAATGTACACAGGCTGGTACTGTAAATATGGCTTCTGTTCCAGAAGCTCAGCTTAGTGCCAGGATGAGAGCATACCTCAAGGAGAGGCCTATCCATGTACTTCTGCAGGACTTCCAGAAGCTCAGCTTAGTGCCAGGAGGAAAGTTTACCTCAAGGTGAGGCCTGTCCATGTACTTCTGCAGGACTTCCAGAAGCTCAGCTTAGTGCCAGGATGAGAGCTTAACCTCAAGGTGAGGCCTGTCCATGTACTTCTGCAGAACTTCCAGAAGCTCTGCTTGGTGCCATGATGAGAGCTTACCTCAAGGTGAGGACTGTCCATGTACTTCTGCAGGACTTCCAGAAGCTCTGCTTAGTGCCAGGATGAGAGCTTAACCTCAAGGTGAGGCCTGTCCATGTACTTCTGCAGGACTTCCAGAAGCTCCGCTTAGTGCCAGGATGAGAGCTTAACCTCAAGATGAGGCCTGTCCATATACTTCTGCACGACTTCTAGAAGCTCAGCTTAGTGCCAGGATGAGAGCATACCTCAAGATAAGGCCTGTCCATGTGCTTCTGCAGGACTTCCAGAAGCTCCGCTTAGTGCCAGGATGAGAGCTTACCTCAAGGTGAGGCCTCTCCATATACTTCTGCAGGACTTCCAGAAGCTCCGCTTAGTGCCAGGATGAGAGCTTAACCTCAAGGTGAGGCCTGTCCATATACTTCTGCAGGACTTCCAGAAGCTCAGCTGAGTGCCAGGATGAGAGTTTACCTCAAGGTGAGGCCTGTCCATGTACTTCTGCAGGACTTCCAGAATCTCCGCTTAGTGCCAGGATGAGACCTTACCTCAAGGTGAGGCCTGTCCATGTACTTCTGCAGGACTTCCAGAAGCTCAGCTTAGTGCCAGGATGAGGGCTTACCTCAAGGTGAGGCATATCTATGTACTTCTGCAGGACTTCCAGAAGCTCTGCTTAGTGCCAGGATGAGAGCTTAACCTCAAGATGAGGCCTGTCCATAAACTTCTGCAGGACTTCCAGAAGCTCAGCTGAGTGCCAGGATAAGAGCTTACCCCAAGGTGAGGCCTGTCCATGTACTTCTGCAGGACTTCCAGAAGCTCAGTTTAGTGTCAGGATGAGAGCTTAACCTCAAGGTGAGGCCTGTCCATGTACTTCTGCAGGACTTCCAGAAGCTCCGCTTAGTGCCAGGATGAGAGCTTACCTCAAGGTGAGGCCTGTCCATGTACTTCTGCAGGACTTCCAGAAGCACCGCTTAGTGCCAGGATGAGCGCTTAACCTCAAGATGAGGCCTGTCCATATACTTCTGCAGGACTTCCAGAAGCTCAGCTTAGTGCCAGGATGAGAGATTAACCTCAAGGTGAGGCCTGTCCATGTACTTCTGCAGGACTTCCAGAAGCTCGGCTTAGTGCCAGGATGAGAGATTAACCTCAAGGTGAGGCCTCTCCATGTACTTCTGCAGAACTTCCAGAAGCTCAGTTTAGTGTCAGGATGAGAGCTTAACCTCAAGGTGAGGCCTGTCTATGTACTTCTGCAGGACTTCCAGAAGCTCAGCTGAGTGCCAGGATGAGATTTTACCTCAAGGTGAGGCCTGTCCATGTACTTCTGCAGGATTTCCAGAAGCTCGGTTTAGTGCCAGGATGAGAGATTAACCTCAAGGTGAGGCCTGTCCATGTACTTCTGCAGGACTTCCAGAAGCTCCGCTTAGTGCCAGGATGAGAGCTTAACCTCAAGGTGAGGCCTGTCCATGTACTTCTGCAGGACTTCCAGAAGCTCAGCTTAGTGCCAGGATGAGCGCTTAACCTCAAGGTGAGGCCTGTCTATGTACTTCTGCAGGACTTCCAGAAGCTCAGCTTAGTGCCAGGATGAGCGCTTAACCTCAAGGTGAGGCCTGTCCATGTACTTCTGCAGGACTTCCAGAAGCTCCGCTTAGTGCCAGGATGAGAGCTTACCTTAAGGTGAGGCATATCTATGTACTTCTGCAGGACTTCCAGAAGCTCAACTTAGTGCCAGGATGAGAGCTTACCTCAAGGTGAGGCCTCTCCATGTACTTCTGCAGGACTTCCAGAGGCTCAGTTTAGTGTCAGGATGAGTGCTTAACCTCAAGGTGAGGCCTGTCCATGTACTTCTGCAGGACTTCCAGAAGCTCAGCTTAGTGCCAGGATGAGCGCTTAACCTCAAGGTGAGGCCTGTCCATGTTCTTCTGCAGGACTTCCAGAAGCTCCGCTTAGTGCCAGGATGAGAGCTTAACCTCAAGGTGAGGCCTGTCCATGTACTTCTGCAGGACTTCCAGAAGCTCAGCTTAGTGCCAGGATGAGCGCTTAACCTCAAGGTGAGGCCTGTCCATGTACTTCTGCAGGACTTCCAGAAGCTCCGCTTAGTGCCAGGATGAGAGCTTACCTTAAGGTGAGGCATATCTATGTACTTCTGCAGGACTTCCAGAAGCTCAGCTTAGTGCCAGGATGAGAGCTTACCTCAAGGTGAGGCCTGTCCATGTACTTCTGCAGGACTTCCAGAGGCTCAGTTTAGTGCCAGGATGAGCGCTTAACCTCAAGGTGAGGCCTGTCCATGTACTTCTGCAGGACTTCCAGAGGCTCAGTTTAGTGCCAGGATGAGAGATTAACCTCAAGGTGAGGCCTGTCCATGTACTTCTGCAGGACTTTGACAGTGTCTCTGAAAAATGCCTGCACATGTTCTTTCTCATACACTCGGTGGTTCTGAGGACTCTTAGTAACAGGAATGGGCCTTCAGCCTCTGGAGAATTTTAGGAAACCTTCTTGAAGTCTCACATGAGACGGTTGGATATTCCTGGTAGAACAGCCATAGGTATGGTGCGATCTACTCCATGTTCTTTTGTACAGAAGAACTATAACATCCTGTATAGATTGTCTTGGACACCATATATGTCATCGGGGGGTTTCTATTGTGCAAGCACCACGGAGGAGCCACGGGGGCAATATACGCTAGCCATATGGTCTTCACTAGCAGTCTGTCTTTGATGGGCAACTAACATGGTGTATTCAAGGCAGATGTGATGTGATCCAACTGCAAAAAAATGACTACTGTACTTGAAGAGTATGGAGATGAGCAGTGCCTAAGCGCCTAGTCAGCCCAGCACTGAGACGAAACCAGTAGTTATCCAAATCATAAAAGTAAAACAGACACAGCCTGACGGGTATACCTTGATTATATTCATTGTTATTTTAGTGTTAATCTAGAATGTGCTTAATACCAGCTTGTGGTTTCACCATGCAGGATCGGGATTCGAACCTGTGTTGCATCGCGTTGTCTTGTTTCCAAATGTCTAAATGTCTAATTGTGAGGGGCATTTAGAGGAAGAATAGGATCATGCGATGCCATGTGGAATGCTCTGTTACTTCGTCCCTTGGCCCCTTTCTTGCTGTATTGATCTCATGTCTGAACCAACGACTACAAAACTAAAACTCGGCGCGTGACATTGCGGCCTGAACGTGGACCCTGAGTCCCTTCTTAGAATCATTCCTTAAAATTGAAACAGAAATCGCAGAAACCCACCCTGTTCCCTGAAATCATTGGGGTGGGTCTGGGCTTCCCCAGGGGGTGACCTGGTTCTTTTGTTCAATGAGGCATTTCTAATGCTCAGCCCCCTGACATTAGAATCAGAAAAGATTAACTCATAACTCACCAGCCGCACAAGCTCTCCGCTCATGTTTTTATATTCCTCCGATGAGGAATTGCCAAGGTTCTCTGTGAACCTCTTGTTCAGAATCTTGAAGGACAAGGCCCGTGTCCTGCCTCTCTCAGGATGGGTTGCAGTGGGGGAGGAAGGGGCCCCAGTGCTGATTGTGGGTTCTGCTGGTATTGTGGATGATACACTGGTTTTAGGCTCTGCACTTGTTCCAGATGCTGCAACACTGGCTGGCGATACACTTAAGGGTGATGGTACAGGGTCCGCACTGGTACCAGGTGCAGTAGTTGTTCCAGATGCAGGACTAGTTGCAGGTTCTGCACTTGTCCCAGTTGCTGCAGTGGTTGCGGGTGCTGCTCTTGTTCCAGATGCAGTACTGGTTGCAGGTTCTGCACTTGTTACAGATGCTGCACTTGCTCTAGTTGCAGGATTGGTTGCAAGTTCTGTGCTTGTTTTGGATGCTGCAGTGGTTGCAGGTACTGAACTTGTTCCAGGTGCAGGACTAGTTGCAGATTCTACACTTGTTCCAGTGGCTGCAGTGGTTGCGGGTGCTGCTCTTGTTCCAGATGCAGGACTGGTTGCAGGTTCTGAACTTGTTCCAGATGCGGCAGTGGTTGCGGGTGTTGCTCTTGTTCCAGATGCAGGACTGGTTGCAGGTTCTGCACTTGTTCCAGATGTGGCAGTGGTTGTGAGTGCTGCTCTTGTTCCAGATGCAGGACTGGTTTCAGGTTCTGCACTTGTTCCAGATGCGGCAGTGGTTGCGAGTGCAGCTCTTGTTCCAGATACAGGACTGGTTGCAGGTTCTGCACTTGTTCTAGATGCAGGAGTGGTTGCAGGTTCTGCACTTGTTCCAGATAGATCTGTTCTTGTTCCAGATGCTGCACTGATTTCTGTTTTGACACTTGTTCCAGATGCTGCACTGGTTGCAAGATCTGTTCTTGTTGCAGATGCTGCACTGATTGCAGATTCTGCGTTTGTTCCAGATGCTGCACTGATTTCTGTTTTGACACTTGTGCTAGATGCAGCACTGGTTGCAAGATCTGTTCTTGTTCCAGAGGCTGCACTGATTTCTGTTTTGACATGTGTTCCAGATGCAGCACTGGTTGCAAGATCTGTTCTTGTTGCAGATGCTGCACTGATTTCTGTTTTGACACTTGTGCCAGATGCAGCACTGGTTGCAAGGTCTGTTCTTGTTGCAGATGCTGCACTGATTGCAGATTCTGCGTTTGTTCCAGAGGCTGCACTGATTTCTGTTTTGACATGTGTTCCAGATGCAGCACTGGTTGCAAGATCTGTTCTTGTTGCAGATGCTGCACTGATTTCTGTTTTGACACTTGTTCCAGATGCAGCACTGGTTGCAAGGTCTGTTCTTGTTGCAGATGCTGCACTGATTGCAGATTCTGCGTCTGTTCCAGATGCTGCACTGATTTCTGTTTTGACATGTGTTCCAGATGCAGCACTGGTTGCAAGATCTGTTCTTGTTGCAGATGCTGCACTGATTAAAGATTCTGCGTTTGTTCCAGATGATGCACTGATTTCTGTTTTGACACTTGTTCCACATGCAGCACTGGTTGCAAGATCTGTTCTTGTTCCAGATGCTGCACTGATGTCTGTTTTGACACTTGTCCCAGATGCTGCACTGGTTGCAAGATCTGTTCTTGTTGCAGATGCTGCACTGATTGCAGATTCTGCGTTTGTTTCAGATGCTGCACTGATTTCTGTTTTGACACTTGTTCCAGATGCGGCACTGGTTGCAAGATCTGTTCTTGTTCCAGATGATGCACTGATTTCTGTTTTGACACTTGTTCCAGATGCTGCACTGGTTGCAAGATCTGTTCTTGTTGCAGATGCTGTACTGATTAAAGATGCTGCGTTTGTTGCAGATGCTGCACTGATTTCTGTTTTGGCACTTGTCCCAGATGCTGCACTGGGTGCAAGATCTGTTCTTGTTGCAGATGCTGCACTGATTGCTGCTTCTGCACTTGTTTTAGATGTTGCAGGGCGTGTAGCTTGTACACTTGTTCCAGTTGCTCCATCGCTTGCAGGCTGTGTGCTTGTTTTTGATGGTGCACCTGTTTCATATGTTGCACTCATTCTAGATGCTGGACTGATTGCAGATTCTGCGTTTGTTCCAGAGGCTGCACTGATTTCTGTTTTGACATGTGTTCCAGATGCAGCACTGGTTGCAAGATCGGTTCTTGTTGCAGATGCTGCACTGATTTCTGTTTTGACACTTGTGCCAGATGCAGCACTGGTTGCAAGGTCTGTTCTTGTTGCAGATGCTGCACTGATTGCAGATTCTGCGTTTGTTCCAGAGGCTGCACTGATTTCTGTTTTGACATGTGTTCCAGATGCAGCACTGGTTGCAAGATCGGTTCTTGTTGCAGATGCTGCACTGATTTCTGTTTTGACACTTGTGCCAGATGCAGCACTGGTTGCAAGGTCTGTTCTTGTTGCAGATGCTGCACTGATTGCAGATTCTGCGTTTGTTCCAGAGGCTGCACTGATTTCTGTTTTGACATGTGTTCCAGATGCAGCACTGGGTGCAAGATCTGTTCTTGTTGCAGATGATGCACTGATTTCTGTTTTGACACTTGTTCCAGATGCTGCACTGGTTGCAAGATCTGTTCTTTTTGCAGATGCTGTACTGATTAAAGATGCTGCGTTTGTTCCAGATGCTGCACTGATTTCTGTTTTGACATGTGTTCCAGATGCAGCACTGGTTGCAAGATCTGTTCTTGTTGCAGATGCTGCACTGATTGCAGATTCTGCGTTTGTTCCAGATGCTGCACTGATTTCTGTTTTGACACTTGTGCCAGATGCAGCACTGGTTGCAAGATCTGTTCTTGTTCCAGATGCTGCACTGATTTCTGTTTTGACATGTGTTCCAGATGCAGCACTGGTTGGAAGATCTGTTCTTGTTGCAGATGCTGCACTGATTGCAGATTCTGCGTTTGTTCCAGATGCTGCACTGATTTCTGTTTTGACACTTGTTCCAGATGCGGCACTGGTTGCAAGATCTGTTCTTGTTCCAGATGATGCACTGATTTCTGTTTTGACACTTGTTCCAGATGCTGCACTGGTTGCAAGATCTGTTCTTGTTGCAGATGCTGTACTGATTAAAGATGCTGCGTTTGTTGCAGATGCTGCACTGATTTCTGTTTTGGCACTTGTCCCAGATGCTGCACTGGGTGCAAGATCTGTTCTTGTTGCAGATGCTGCACTGATTGCTGCTTCTGCACTTGTTTTAGATGTTGCAGGGCGTGTAGCTTGTACACTTGTTCCAGTTGCTCCATCGCTTGCAGGCTGTGTGCTTGTTTTTGATGGTGCACCTGTTTCATATGTTGCACTCATTCTAGATGCTGCACTGATTGCAGATTCTGCGTTTGTTCCAGATGCTGCACTGATTTCTGTTTTGACACTTGTGCCAGATGCAGCACTGGTTGCAAGATCTGTTCTTGTTCCAGATGCTGCACTGATTTCTGTTTTGACATGTGTTCCAGATGCTGCACTGGTTGCAAGATCTGTTCTTGTTGCAGATGCTGCACTGATTGCAGATTCTGCGTTTGTTTCAGATGCTGCACTGATTTCTGTTTTGACACTTGTTCCAGATGCGGCACTGGTTGCAAGATCTGTTCTTGTTCCAGATGATGCACTGATTTCTGTTTTGACACTTGTTCCAGATGCTGCACTGGTTGCAAGATCTGTTCTTGTTGCAGATGCTGTACTGATTAAAGATGCTGCGTTTGTTGCAGATGCTGCACTGATTTCTGTTTTGGCACTTGTCCCAGATGCTGCACTGGGTGCAAGATCTGTTCTTGTTGCAGATGCTGCACTGATTGCTGCTTCTGCACTTGTTTTAGATGTTGCAGGGCGTGTAGCTTGTACACTTGTTCCAGTTGCTCCATCGCTTGCAGGCTGTGTGCTTGTTTTTGATGGTGCACCTGTTTCATATGTTGCACTCATTCTAGATGCTGCACTGATTGCAGATTCTGCGTTTGTTCCAGATGCTGCACTGATTTCTGTTTTGACACTTGTGCCAGATGCAGCACTGGTTGCAAGATCTGTTCTTGTTCCAGATGCTGCACTGATTTCTGTTTTGACATGTGTTCCAGATGCAGCACTGGTTGGAAGATCTGTTCTTGTTGCAGATGCTGCACTGATTGCAGATTCTGCGTTTGTTCCAGATGCTGCACTGATTTCTGTTTTGACACTTGTTCCAGATGCGGCACTGGTTGCAAGATCTGTTCTTGTTCCAGATGATGCACTGATTTCTGTTTTGACACTTGTTCCAGATGCTGCACTGGTTGCAAGATCTGTTCTTGTTGCAGATGCTGTACTGATTAAAGATGCTGCGTTTGTTGCAGATGCTGCACTGATTTCTGTTTTGGCACTTGTCCCAGATGCTGCACTGGGTGCAAGATCTGTTCTTGTTGCAGATGCTGCACTGATTGCTGCTTCTGCACTTGTTTTAGATGTTGCAGGGCGTGTAGCTTGTACACTTGTTCCAGTTGCTCCATCGCTTGCAGGCTGTGTGCTTGTTTTTGATGGTGCACCTGTTTCATATGTTGCACTCATTCTAGATGCTGCACTGATTGCAGATTCTGCGTTTGTTCCAGATGCTGCACTGATTTCTGTTTTGACACTTGTGCCAGATGCAGCACTGGTTGCAAGATCTGTTCTTGTTCCAGATGCTGCACTGATTTCTGTTTTGACATGTGTTCCAGATGCAGCACTGGTTGGAAGATCTGTTCTTGTTGCAGATGCTGCACTGATTGCAGATTCTGCGTTTGTTCCAGATGCTGCACTGATTTCTGTTTTGACACTTGTTCCAGATGCGGCACTGGTTGCAAGATCTGTTCTTGTTCCAGATGATGCACTGATTTCTGTTTTGACACTTGTTCCAGATGCTGCACTGGTTGCAAGATCTGTTCTTGTTGCAGATGCTGTACTGATTAAAGATGCTGCGTTTGTTCCAGATGCTGCACTGATTTCTGTTTTGACACTTGTGCCAGATGCAGCACTGGTTGCAAGATCTGTTCTTGTTCCAGATGCTGCACTGATTTCTGTTTTGACATGTGTTCCAGATGCTGCACTGGTTGCAAGATCTGTTCTTGTTGCAGATGCTGCACTGATTGCAGATTCTGCGTTTGTTTCAGATGCTGCACTGATTTCTGTTTTGACACTTGTTCCAGATGCGGCACTGGTTGCAAGATCTGTTCTTGTTCCAGATGATGCACTGATTTCTGTTTTGACACTTGTTCCAGATGCTGCACTGGTTGCAAGATCTGTTCTTGTTGCAGATGCTGTACTGATTAAAGATGCTGCGTTTGTTGCAGATGCTGCACTGATTTCTGTTTTGGCACTTGTCCCAGATGCTGCACTGGGTGCAAGATCTGTTCTTGTTGCAGATGCTGCACTGATTGCTGCTTCTGCACTTGTTTTAGATGTTGCAGGGCGTGTAGCTTGTACACTTGTTCCAGTTGCTCCATCGCTTGCAGGCTGTGTGCTTGTTTTTGATGGTGCACCTGTTTCATATGTTGCACTCATTCTAGATGCTGCACTGATTGCAGATTCTGCGTTTGTTCCAGATGCTGCACTGATTTCTGTTTTGACACTTGTGCCAGATGCAGCACTGGTTGCAAGATCTGTTCTTGTTCCAGATGCTGCACTGATTTCTGTTTTGACATGTGTTCCAGATGCAGCACTGGTTGGAAGATCTGTTCTTGTTGCAGATGCTGCACTGATTGCAGATTCTGCGTTTGTTCCAGATGCTGCACTGATTTCTGTTTTGACACTTGTTCCAGATGCGGCACTGGTTGCAAGATCTGTTCTTGTTCCAGATGATGCACTGATTTCTGTTTTGACACTTGTTCCAGATGCTGCACTGGTTGCAAGATCTGTTCTTGTTGCAGATGCTGTACTGATTAAAGATGCTGCGTTTGTTGCAGATGCTGCACTGATTTCTGTTTTGGCACTTGTCCCAGATGCTGCACTGGGTGCAAGATCTGTTCTTGTTGCAGATGCTGCACTGATTGCTGCTTCTGCACTTGTTTTAGATGTTGCAGGGCGTGTAGCTTGTACACTTGTTCCAGTTGCTCCATCGCTTGCAGGCTGTGTGCTTGTTTTTGATGGTGCACCTGTTTCATATGTTGCACTCATTCTAGATGCTGCACTGATTGCAGATTCTGCGTTTGTTCCAGATGCTGCACTGATTTCTGTTTTGACACTTGTGCCAGATGCAGCACTGGTTGCAAGATCTGTTCTTGTTCCAGATGCTGCACTGATTTCTGTTTTGACATGTGTTCCAGATGCAGCACTGGTTGGAAGATCTGTTCTTGTTGCAGATGCTGCACTGATTGCAGATTCTGCGTTTGTTTCAGATGCTGCACTGATTTCTGTTTTGACACTTGTTCCAGATGCGGCACTGGTTGCAAGATCTGTTCTTGTTCCAGATGATGCACTGATTTCTGTTTTGACACTTGTTCCAGATGCTGCACTGGTTGCAAGATCTGTTCTTGTTGCAGATGCTGTACTGATTAAAGATGCTGCGTTTGTTGCAGATGCTGCACTGATTTCTGTTTTGGCACTTGTCCCAGATGCTGCACTGGGTGCAAGATCTGTTCTTGTTGCAGATGCTGCACTGATTGCTGCTTCTGCACTTGTTTTAGATGTTGCAGGGCGTGTAGCTTGTACACTTGTTCCAGTTGCTCCATCGCTTGCAGGCTGTGTGCTTGTTTTTGATGGTGCACCTGTTTCATATGTTGCACTCATTCTAGATGCTGCACTGATTGCAGATTCTGCGTTTGTTCCAGATGCTGCACTGATTTCTGTTTTGACACTTGTGCCAGATGCAGCACTGGTTGCAAGATCTGTTCTTGTTCCAGATGCTGCACTGATTTCTGTTTTGACATGTGTTCCAGATGCAGCACTGGTTGGAAGATCTGTTCTTGTTGCAGATGCTGCACTGATTGCAGATTCTGCGTTTGTTCCAGATGCTGCACTGATTTCTGTTTTGACACTTGTTCCAGATGCGGCACTGGTTGCAAGATCTGTTCTTGTTCCAGATGATGCACTGATTTCTGTTTTGACACTTGTTCCAGATGCTGCACTGGTTGCAAGATCTGTTCTTGTTGCAGATGCTGTACTGATTAAAGATGCTGCGTTTGTTGCAGATGCTGCACTGATTTCTGTTTTGGCACTTGTCCCAGATGCTGCACTGGGTGCAAGATCTGTTCTTGTTGCAGATGCTGCACTGATTGCTGCTTCTGCACTTGTTTTAGATGTTGCAGGGCGTGTAGCTTGTACACTTGTTCCAGTTGCTCCATCGCTTGCAGGCTGTGTGCTTGTTTTTGATGGTGCACCTGTTTCATATGTTGCACTCATTCTAGATGCTGCACTGATTGCAGATTCTGCGTTTGTTCCAGATGCTGCACTGATTTCTGTTTTGACACTTGTGCCAGATGCAGCACTGGTTGCAAGATCTGTTCTTGTTCCAGATGCTGCACTGATTTCTGTTTTGACATGTGTTCCAGATGCAGCACTGGTTGGAAGATCTGTTCTTGTTGCAGATGCTGCACTGATTGCAGATTCTGCGTTTGTTTCAGATGCTGCACTGATTTCTGTTTTGACACTTGTTCCAGATGCGGCACTGGTTGCAAGATCTGTTCTTGTTCCAGATGATGCACTGATTTCTGTTTTGACACTTGTTCCAGATGCTGCACTGGTTGCAAGATCTGTTCTTGTTGCAGATGCTGTACTGATTAAAGATGCTGCGTTTGTTGCAGATGCTGCACTGATTTCTGTTTTGGCACTTGTCCCAGATGCTGCACTGGGTGCAAGATCTGTTCTTGTTGCAGATGCTGCACTGATTGCTGCTTCTGCACTTGTTTTAGATGTTGCAGGGCGTGTAGCTTGTACACTTGTTCCAGTTGCTCCATCGCTTGCAGGCTGTGTGCTTGTTTTTGATGGTGCACCTGTTTCATATGTTGCACTCATTCTAGATGCTGCACTGATTGCAGATTCTGCGTTTGTTCCAGATGCTGCACTGATTTCTGTTTTGACACTTGTGCCAGATGCAGCACTGGTTGCAAGATCTGTTCTTGTTCCAGATGCTGCACTGATTTCTGTTTTGACATGTGTTCCAGATGCTGCACTGGTTGCAAGATCTGTTCTTGTTGCAGATGCTGCACTGATTGCAGATTCTGCGTTTGTTTCAGATGCTGCACTGATTTCTGTTTTGACACTTGTTCCAGATGCGGCACTGGTTGCAAGATCTGTTCTTGTTCCAGATGATGCACTGATTTCTGTTTTGACACTTGTTCCAGATGCTGCACTGGTTGCAAGATCTGTTCTTGTTGCAGATGCTGTACTGATTAAAGATGCTGCGTTTGTTGCAGATGCTGCACTGATTTCTGTTTTGGCACTTGTCCCAGATGCTGCACTGGGTGCAAGATCTGTTCTTGTTGCAGATGCTGCACTGATTGCTGCTTCTGCACTTGTTTTAGATGTTGCAGGGCGTGTAGCTTGTACACTTGTTCCAGTTGCTCCATCGCTTGCAGGCTGTGTGCTTGTTTTTGATGGTGCACCTGTTTCATATGTTGCACTCATTCTAGATGCTGCACTGATTGCAGATTCTGCGTTTGTTCCAGATGCTGCACTGATTTCTGTTTTGACACTTGTTCCAGATGCGGCACTGGTTGCAAGATCTGTTCTTGTTCCAGATGATGCACTGATTTCTGTTTTGACACTTGTTCCAGATGCTGCACTGGTTGCAAGATCTGTTCTTGTTGCAGATGCTGTACTGATTAAAGATGCTGCGTTTGTTGCAGATGCTGCACTGATTTCTGTTTTGGCACTTGTCCCAGATGCTGCACTGGGTGCAAGATCTGTTCTTGTTGCAGATGCTGCACTGATTGCTGCTTCTGCACTTGTTTTAGATGTTGCAGGGCGTGTAGCTTGTACACTTGTTCCAGTTGCTCCATCGCTTGCAGGCTGTGTGCTTGTTTTTGATGGTGCACCTGTTTCATATGTTGCACTCATTCTAGATGCTGGACTGATTGCAGATTCTGCACTTGTTCCAGATGTGGCAGTGGTTGCAAATCCTCCACTTTTTCCAAATGCTGCACTGGTTATAGGTTCTGCACTTATTCCAGAGGCTGTACTAGTTTCAGGCTCTGCACTTATTGCAGACGTGGCAATTGTTGCAATGTCTGCATTTGTTCTAGATGTTCCACTGTGTGTAGTCTGTGCACTTGTTGCAGTTCCTACAGTGTTTGCAGACTCTGCAGTTGTTCCAGATGTTGTAGTAGTTTCTGGGCCGGCACTTGTTTCAGAAGCTGCACTTAATTCAGAAGCTGCATTTGTTCCAGATGCAGGACTGGTTGCAGGTTCTGCACTTGTTCCAGATGTGGCATTGGTTGCAAATCCTCCACTTGTTCCAGATGCTGCACTGGTTATAGGTTCTGCACTTATTCCAGAGACTGTACTAGTTTCAGGCTCTGCACTTATTGCAGATGTGGCAATGGTTGCAATGTCTGCATTTGTTCTAGATGTTCCACTGTGTGTAGTCTGTGCACTTGTTGCAGTTGCTACAGTGTTCGCAGGCTCTGCAGTTGTTCCAGATGTTGCACTGGTTCCAGAGAATGCATTGGTCAGAGGTCCTGCACGTGTTGAAGGTGCTCCACTTCTTACAGATTCTCCAAAGGTTCCAGGTGTTGTGGTGTTTGACGGTGTTGGAGGTGCTGCGGGTGTAGAGGTGAAGGTAAGTCTCACCCCTGCAGAAATAAGAACAGCAGTCAGAGTGTGTGTGATGTATGCACTCTCCCATGTCACCCAATTCAACATCTCTCCCACCATTTTCTGCCGGCTCAGGGATTGTGCGCGCGCGCACGCACGCACGCTCTCTCTCTCTCTCTCTCTCTCTGGGGGCGCGGTCAAGGGGGAGCTACTGTGCTGGGCGTGCTCAAAGGGCGTGCCTCTCATGAGGCATGAAGTCGGGGGTCCTGATCTGAATGGCATGAGGGTGCCAGTGGGTCTATTTCGGGGTGCAGTCTTGGGACATAGTTCGCAGAGGCCTGCTGCCTTCTTTCTCTTTGCATTTCTGCTGTTCTGGTCTGGCCAGGCCCTGACGCCTGCTCATGCCCTGACCACCGTAGATGGAGACATTGTTTGGTTGTGGTGTGCCGCTCTGCGCAAGGTGACAGCTTTGTATAGGAAGTGGCTAGCTTTGAAGGTGACCCACGCTTGTGGGAGTAGCCTGTGCAGTTTAATGAGTGTGGGTGTTGTGTGGTGGTATGTGCAGTGTATGAGGCAGGCAGCATGACGCACCTTTCTCATTGGTGCTAGGATGGTGGTGGACAGGCCACTGATTAGGGTGCTTTCTCCTTCCAGGTGAGGTTGGACCTGAACCAGTATGTTTGGTTTGTAGCTCATGTCAGAGGTTCTGCAGGAAAGATACTTGGTAGGGAAGATGTTGTTGGATGTTTGAGTGTTCTTGTGGTGTCCAGGCTGATAAAGTCGTCAATTAAGGCGGCAATGGGAGTCAGTGGTCTGTCGCTGTGGTTGAAGGTGACCATCTCCGTGGCTTGGAGCGGGGAAAAGCAGGGCAATTCTTGAAAGTAGCTACTTCCAGTCTAGTGCAGGGCCAGGCTGACTTGTGGGTGATGGCGAGTTCTCCACCGGTCCATTCGGCCTGTCTGTGGACTGAATGGTGTAGTCGCGTGTCAGGATATCAAGTGTGTGGGTGGAGGTGGGTGTCAGCCAGGATTCAGTGATGAAGACTTCATCCAGAGAGTAGGTGGTGATGAGGTTTTGCAAAGCCAGCAGCGTGTCAGATGGCTATCACGCGTTGATGAACGATCGGCTTCTGGGTTCTGCGTTCTTGTAGGGGATGCTCTGGAGGTGGGTTCGAGAGTGATGAGGATGAAGCTGACGTGGGCCCTGCGTTCTCTGCTGATGATGGTAATGGGCCGAGGCGTAATTGGATCCAGACACATGGTTGCTTACCAGGGGTGCATGGTCTAAGAGTCAGGGTCCTTTTGAGATCTTAACGCCAAAAAGAAACTACCTCAGTCCTTATCTGCCCTGGATCCAGGGCATAGAGACAGGGCTCAGGAGGGTAAGTCAGGGAATAGGACTGCACATGGACTTAATGCAGGGCAGTGGTGCTGAGTAGGGGATCAGTGTAGGGAGGTGTGGCTGGGCTAGGAGGTAGGTCAGGGAGATGGAGCTGGGTAGGGGATTAGTGTGGGGAGGTGCAGCTTGGCTAGGAGGTAGGTTAGGGAGATGGACCTGGGTGGGATCAGTGTAGGGAGGTGTGGCTGGTCTAGGAGGTAGGTCAGGGAGATGGACCTGGGTAGGGGATTAGTGTGGGGAGGTGCGGGTGGGCTAGGAGTGTTAGGGAGAATTCTCTGTTTAGGCTGAATTTCCTAACCTAGTGAGTCCCCCAGCAGCTTTGCTGGATTTCTGGAGTTTGTTTTTTTCTCCTGCCAAGAGTGAGACTCTTTTTCTCCCACTCTTGGACATGATTTGGGCTAGGAGGTAGGTCAGATAGATGGACCTGTATGGGGAATTAGTGTAGGGTGGTGCGGCTAGGCTAGGAGGTAGGTCAGGGAGATGGACCTGGGTAGGGGATTATTGTGGGGAGGTGTGGCTGGGCTAGGAGGTAGGTCAGGGAGATGGACCTGGGTAGGGGATTAGTGTGTGGAGGTGCGGCTGGACTAGGAGGTAGGTCAGGGAGATGGACTGGGTTGGGAATTAGTGTGGGGTGGTGCGGCTGGGCTAGCAGGTAGGTCAGGGAGATGGACCTGTGTAGGAGATTAGTGTATGGAGGTGCGGCTAGGCTAGGAGGTAGGTCAGGGAGATGGACATGGGTGCGGAATTAGTGTAGGGAGGTGCAGCTGGGCTAGGAGGTTGGTCAGAGAGATGGACCTGTGTAGGGAATTAGTGTCGGGAGGTGCGGCTGGGCTAGGAGGTAGGTCAGGGAGATGGACCTGGGTAGGGGATTAGTGTAGGGAGGTGCGGCTGGGCTAGGAGGTAGGTCAGGGAGATGGATCTAGGTAGGGGATTAGTGTGGGGAGATGCGACTGGGCTAGGAGGTAGGTCAGGGAGATTTGACTGGGTAGGGGATTAGTGAGGGGAGGTGTGGCTGGGCTAGGAGGTTAGTCAGATAGATGGACCTGGTTGGGGATTAGTGTGGGGAGGTGTGGCTGGGCTAGGAGGTAGGTCAGGGAGATGGACCTGGTAGGGAATTAGAATGGGCAGGTGCGGCTGGGCTAGCAGGTAGTTCAGGGAGATGGACCTGAGTAGGTGATTAGTGTAGGGAGGTGTGGCCGTGATAGGAGGTAGGTCAGGGAGATAGACCTGCATAGGGGATTAGTATGGGGAGGTGCGGCTGGGCTAGGAGGTAGGTCAGGGAGTTGGACCTGGTAGGGAATTAGAAAGGGCTAGTGCGGCTGGGCTAGGAGGTAGGTCAGGGAGATGGACCTGCATAGGGGATTAGTATGGGGAGGTGCGGCTGGGCTAGGAGGTAGGTCAGGGAGATGGACCTGGTAGGGGATTAGAATGGGCAGGCAGGTGCGGCTGGGCTAGAAGGTAGGTCAGGTAGGTGATTAGTGTAGGGAGGTGTGGCCGGGATAGGAGGTAGGTCAGGGAGATAGACCTGCATAGGGGATTAGTGTGGGGAGGTGCGGCTGGACTAGGAGATAGGTCGGGGAGATGGACCTGGTAGGGGATTAGAATGGGCAGGCAGGTGCGGCTGGGCTAGGAGGTAGGTCAGGGAGACGGACCTGAGAAGGTGATTAGTGTAGGGAGGGGTGGCTGGGATAGGAGGTAGGTCAGGGAGATAGTCCTGCATAGGGGATTAGTATGGGGAGGTGCGGCTGGGCTAGGAGGTAGGTCAGGGAGATGGACCTGGGTGGGGAATTAGTGTGGGGACTCTTGGCTGGGCTAGGAGGTAGGTCAGGGAGATGGACATGGGTAGGGGATTAGTGTAGGGAGGTGTGGCTGGGCTAGGAGGTAGGTCATGGAGAAGGACGTGGGTAGGGGATTACTGTAGGGAGGTGTGTCTAGGCTAGGACGTAGGTCAGGGAGATGGATCTGGGTAGGGGATTAGTGTGGGGAGATGCAGCTGGGCTAAGAGGTAGGTCAGGGAGATGGACCTAGGTAGGGGATTAGTGAGGAGAGGTGTGGCTGGGCTAGGAGGTAGGTCAGGTAGATGGACCTGGTTGGGGAATTAGTGTGGGGAGGTGCAGCTGAGCTAGGAGGTAGGTCAGGACGATGGACCTGGGTAGGGGACTTTTGTGGGGAGGTGCGGCTAGGCTAGGAGGTAGGTCAGGGAGATGGACCTGGGTAGGGGATTAGTGTAGGGAGGTTTGGCTGGGCTAGGAGGTCGGTCAGGGAGATGGACCTGGGTAGGGAATTAGTGAGGGGAGATGTGACTGGATTAGGAGGTAGGTCAGGGAGATGGACCTGGGTAGGGGATTAGTGTGGGGAGGTGCCGCTGGGCTATGAGGTACGTCAGGGAGATGGACCTGTGTAGGGGATTAGTGTGGGGAGGTGCGGCTAGACTAGGAGGTAGGTCAGGGAGATGGACCTGGTTAGGGGATTAGTGTGGGGAGGTGTGGCTGGGCCAGGAGGTAGGTCAGAGAGATGGACTTGGGTAGGGAATTAGTGTAGGGAGGTTTGGCTGGGCTAGGAGGTCGGTCATGGAGATGGACCTGGGTAGGGAATTAGTGAGGGGAGATGTGACTGGACTAGGAGGTAGGTCAGGGAGATGGACCTGGGTAGGGGATTAGTGTAGGGAGGTGTGGCTGGGCTAGGAGGTAGGTCAGAGAGATGGACCTGGGTAGGGGGTTAGTGTAGGGAGGTGCAGCTGGGCTAGGAGGTTGGTCAGGGAGATGGACCTGGGTAGGGAATTAGTGTAGGGAGGTGCGGCTGGGATAGGAGGTAGGTCAGGGAGATGGACCTGGGTAGGGGATTAGTGTAGGGAGGTGCAGCTGGGTTAGGAGGTAGATCAGGGAGATGGATCTGGGTAGGGGATTAGTGTGGGGAGATGCGGCTGGGCTAGGAGGTAGGTTAGGGAGATGGACCTTGGTAGGGGATTAGTGAGGGGAGGTGTGGCTGGGCTAGGAGGTAGGTCAGATAGATGGACATGGTTGTGGATTAGTGTGGGGAGGTGTGACTGGGCTAGGAGGTAGGTCAGAGAGATGGACCTCGGTTGGGGATTAGTGTGGGGAGGTGCAGCTGGGCTAGGAGGTAGGTCAAGGAGAAGGACCTGGGTAGGGGATTACTGTGGGGAGGTACGGCTGGGCTAGGAGGTAGGTCAGGGAGATGGACCTGGGTGGGGAATTAGTGTGGGGAGGTGGGGCTGGGCTAGGAGGTAGGTCAGGGAGATGGACCTGAGTAGGGGATTAGTGAATGGAGGTGCGGCTGGGCTAGGAGGTAGGTCATGGAGATGGAACTGGGTAGGGGGTTAGTGTAGGGAGGTGCAGCTGGGCTAGGAGGTAGGTCAGGGAGATAGACCAGGGAAGGGGATTCGTGTCGGGAGGTGCGGCTGTGCTAGGTGGTAGGGCAGGGAGATGGACCTTTATGGGCAATTAGTGTAGGGTGGTGCGGCTAGGCTAGGAGGTAGGTCAGGGAGATGCACCTGTGTAGGGGATTATTGTGGGGAGGTGTGGCTGGGCTAGGAGGTAGGTCAGGGAGATGGACCTGGGTAGGGGATTAGAGTGGGGGGGTGCGGCTGGGCTAGGAGGTAGGTCAGATAGATGGACCTGTATGGGGAATTAGTGTAGGGTGGTGCGGCTAGGCTAGGAGGTAGGTCAGGGAGATGGACCTGGGTAGGGGATTATTGTGGGGAGGTGTGGCTGGGCTAGGAGGTAGGTCAGGGAGATGGACCTGGGTAGGGGATTAGTGTGTGGAGGTGCGGCTGGACTAGGAGGTAGGTCAGGGAGATGGACTGGGTTGGGAATTAGTGTGGGGTGGTGCGGCTGGGCTAGCAGGTAGGTCAGGGAGATGGACCTGTGTAGGAGATTAGTGTATGGAGGTGAGGCTAGGCTAGGAGGTAGGTCAGGGAGATGGACATGGGTGCGGAATTAGTGTAGGGAGGTGCAGCTGGGCTAGGAGGTTGGTCAGAGAGATGGACCTGTGTAAGGAATTAGTGTCGGGAGGTGCAGCTGGGATAGGAGGTAGGTCAGGGAGATAGACCTGGTAGGGGATTAGAATGGGCAGGCAGGTGCGGCTGGGCTAGGAGGTAGGTCAGGGAGACGGACCTGAGTAGGTGATTAGTGTAGGGAGGTGTGGCCGGGATAGGAGGTAGGTCAGGGAGATAGACTTGCATAGGGGATTAGTATGGGGAGGTGCGGCTGGGCTATGAGGTAGGTCAGGGAGATGGACCTGGGTGGGGAATTAGTGTGGGGACTCTTGGCTGGGCTAGGAGGTAGGTCAGGGAGATGGACATCGGTAGGGGATTAGTGTAGGGAGGTGTGGCTGGGCTAGGAGGTAGGTCATGGAGATGGACGTGGGTAGGGGATTAGTGTAGGGAGGTGTGGCTAGGCTAGGACGTAGGTCAGGGAAATGGACCAGGGTAGGGAATTAGTGTGGGGAGGTTCAGCTGGGCTAGAGAGTAGGTCAGGGAGATGGACCTGGTTAGGGGATTAGCGTGGTGAGGTGCGGGGGGGCTAGGCGGTAGGTCAGGGAGATAGACCTGGGTGGGGGATTAGTGTAGGGAGGTGCGGCTGGGCTAGGAGGTAGGTCAGGGAGATGGACCTGGGTAGGGGATTTGTAAGGGGAGGTGTGGCTGGGCTAGGTGGTAGGTCAGGGAGATGGACCTGGGTAGGGGATTAGTGTGGGGAGGTGTGGCCGGGCTAGGAGGTAGGTCAGGGAGATGGACCTGGATAGGGGATTAGTAAGGGGATGTGTGGCTGGGCTAGGAGGTAGGTCAGGGAGATGGACCTGGGTAGGGGATTAGTAAGGGGAGGTGTGGCTGGGCTAGGTGGTAGGTCAGGGAGATAGATCTGGGTAGGGGATTAGTGTGGGGAGGTGTGGCCGGGCTAGGAGGTAGGTCAGGGAGATGGACCTGGGTAGGGGATTAGTAAGGGGAGGTGTGGCTGGGCTAGGAGGTAGGTCAGGGAGATAGACCTGGGTAGGGAATTATTGAGGGAAGGTGCGGCTGGGCCAGGAGGTAGGTCAGGGAGATGGACCTGGGTAGGGGATTAGTGAAGGGAGGTGCAGCTGGGCTAGGGGGTAGGTCAGGGAGATGGACCTGGGTAGGGGATTAGTGTGGGGAGATTTGGCTGGGCTAGGAGGTAGGTCAGGGAGATGGACCTGGGTGGGGAATTAGTGTGGGGACTCTTGGCTGGGCTAGGAGGTAGGTCAGGGAGATGGACATCGATAGGGGATTAGTGTAGGGAGGTGTGGCTGGGCTAGGAGGTAGGTCATGGAAATGGACCAGGGTAGGGAATTAGTGTGGGGAGGTTCAGCTGGGCTAGAAAGTAGGTCAGGGAGATGGACCTGGTTAGGGGATTAGCGTGGTGAGGTGCGGGGGGGCTAGGCGGTAGGTCAGGGAGATAGACCTGGGTGGGGGATTAGTGTAGGGAGGTGCGGCTGGGCTAGGAGGTAGGTCAGGGAGATGGACCTGGGTAGGGGATTTGTAAGGGGAGGTGTGGCTGGGCTAGGTGGTAGGTCAGGGAGATGGACCTGGGTAGGGGATTAGTGTGGGGAGATGTGGCCGGGCTAGGAGGTAGGTCAGGGAGATGGACCTGGGTAGGGGATTAGTAAGGGGAGGTGTGGTTGGGCTAGGAGGTAGGTCAGGGAGATGGACCTGGGTAGGGGATTAGTAAGGGAGGTGTGGCTGGGCTAGGTGGTAGGTCAGGGAGATAGACCTGGGTAGGGGATTAGTGTGGGGAGGTGTGGCCGGGCTAGGAGGTAGGTCAGGGAGATGGACTTGGGTAGGGGATTAGTAAGGGGAGGTGTGGCTGGGCTAGGAGGTAGGTCAGGGAGATATACCTGGGTAGGGAATTATTGAGGGAAGGTGCGGCTGGGCCAGGAAGTAGGTCAGGGAGATGGACCTGGGTAGGGGATTAGTGAAGGGAGGTGCAGCTGGGCTAGGAGGTAGGTCAGGGAGATGGACCTGGGTAGGGGATTAGTGTGGGGAGATTTGGCTGGGCTAGGAGGTAGGTCAGGGAGATGGACATGGGTGAGGAATTAGTGTGGGTAGGTGTGGCTGGGCTAGGAGGTAGGTCAGGGAGATGGACCTGGGTAGGGGATTAGAATGGGCAGGTGCGGCTGGGCTAGGAGGTAGGTCAGGGAGATGGACCTGGGTAGGGGATTAGTGTAGGGAGGTGCAGCTGGGCTAGGAGGTTGGTCAGGGAGATGGACCTGGGTGGGGAATTAGTGTGGGGAGGTGGGGGTGGGCTAGCAGGTAGGTCAAGGAGATGGACCTGGATAGCGGATTAGTGTAGGGAGGTGCAGCTTGGCTAGGAGATAGGTCATGGAGATGGACCTGGGTAGGGGATTAGTGTAGGGAGGTGCGGCTGGGCTAGGAGGTAGGTCAGGGAGATGGACCTGGGTAGGGGATTAGTGTGGGGTGGTCTGGTTGGGCTAGGAGGTAGGTCAGGGAGATGGACCTGGGTGGGGAATTAGTGTGGGGAGGTGGGGCTGGGCTAGGAGGTAGGTCAGGGAGATGGACCTGAGTAGGGGATTAGTGAAGGGAGGTGCGGCTGTGCTAGGTGGTAGGGCAGGGAGATGGACCTTTATGGGCAATTAGTGTAGGGTGGTGCGGCTAGGCTAGGAGGTAGGTCAGGGAGATGCACCTGTGTAGGGGATTATTGTGGGGAGGTGTGGCTGGGCTAGGAGGTAGGTCAGGGAGATGGACCTGGGTAGGGGATTAGAGTGGGGGGGTGCGGCTGGGCTAGGAGGTAGGTCAGATAGATGGACCTGTATGGGGAATTAGTGTAGGGTGGTGCGGCTAGGCTAGGAGGTAGGTCAGGGAGATGGACCTGGGTAGGGGATTATTGTGGGGAGGTGTGGCTGGGCTAGGAGGTAGGTCAGGGAGATGGACCTGGGTAGGGGATTAGTGTGTGGAGGTGCGGCTGGACTAGAAGGTAGGTCAGGGAGATGGACTGGGTTGGGAATTAGTGTGGGGTGGTGCGGCTGGGCTAGCAGGTAGGTCAGGGAGATGGACCTGTGTAGGAGATTAGTGTATGGAGGTGCGGCTAGGCTAGGAGGTAGGTCAGGGAGATGGACATGGGTGCGGAATTAGTGTAGGGAGGTGCAGCTGGGCTAGGAGGTTGGTCAGAGAGATGGACCTGTGTAAGGAATTAGTGTCGGGAGGTGCGGCTGGGCTAGGAGGTAGGTCAGGGAGATAGACCTGGTAGGGGATTAGAATGGGCAGGCAGGTGCGGCTGGGCTAGGAGGTAGGTCAGGGAGACGGACCTGAGTAGGTGATTAGTGTAGGGAGGTGTGGCCGGGATAGGAGGTAGGTCAGGGAGATAGACTTGCATAGGGGATTAGTATGGGGAGGTGCGGCTGGGCTATGAGGTAGGTCAGGGAGATGGACCTGGGTGGGGAATTAGTGTGGGGACTCTTGGCTGGGCTAGGAGGTAGGTCAGGGAGATGGACATCGGTAGGGGATTAGTGTAGGGAGGTGTGGCTGGGCTAGGAGGTAGGTCATGGAGATGGACGTGGGTAGGGGATTAGTGTAGGAAGGTGTGGCTAGGCTAGGACGTAGGTCAGGGAAATGGACCAGGGTAGGGAATTAGTGTGGGGAGGTTCAGCTGGGCTAGAAAGTAGGTCAGGGAGATGGACCTGGTTAGGGGATTAGCGTGGTGAGGTGCGGGGGGGCTAGGCGGTAGGTCAGGGAGATAGACCTGGGTGGGGGATTAGTGTAGGGAGGTGCGGCTGGGCTAGGAGGTAGGTCAGGGAGATGGACCTGGGTAGGGGATTTGTAAGGGGAGGTGTGGCTGGGCTAGGTGGTAGGTCAGGGAGATGGACCTGGGTAGGGGATTAGTGTGGGGAGGTGTGGCCGGGCTAGGAGGTAGGTCAGGGAGATGGACCTGGGTAGGGGATTAGTAAGGGGATGTGTGGCTGGGCTAGGAGGTAGGTCAGGGAGATGGACCTGGGTAGGGGATTAGTAAGGGGAGGTGTGGCTGGGCTAGGTGGTAGGTCAGGGAGATAGATCTGGGTAGGGGATTAGTGTGGGGAGTTGTGGCCGGGCTAGGAGGTAGGTCAGGGAGATGGACCTGGGTAGGGGATTAGTAAGGGGAGGTGTGGCTGGGCTAGGAGGTAGGTCAGGGAGATAGACCTGGGTAGGGAATTATTGAGGGAAGGTGCGGCTGGGCCAGGAGGTAGGTCAGGGAGATGGACCTAGGTAGGGGATTAGTGAAGGGAGGTGCAGCTGGGATAGGAGGTAGGTCAGGGAGATGGACCTGGGTAGGGGATTAGTGTGGGGAGATTTGGCTGGGCTAGGAGGTAGGTCAGGGAGATGGACCTGGGTGGGGAATTAGTGTGGGGACTCTTGGCTGGGCTAGGAGGTAGGTCAGGGAGATGGACATCGATAGGGGATTAGTGTAGGGAGGTGTGGCTGGGCTAGGAGGTAGGTCACGGAGATGGACGTGGGTAGGGGATTAGTGTAGGAAGGTGTGGCTAGGCTAGGACGTAGGTCAGGGAAATGGACCAGGGTAGGGAATTAGTGTGGGGAGGTTCAGCTGGGCTAGAAAGTAGGTCAGGGAGATGGACCTGATTAGGGGATTAGCGTGGTGAGGTGCGGGGGGGCTAGGCGGTAGGTCAGGGAGATAGACCTGGGTGGGGGATTATTGTAGGGAGGTGCGGCTGGTCTAGGAGGTAGGTCAGGGAGATGGACCTGGGTAGGGGATTTGTAAGGGGAGGTGTGGCTGGGCTAGGTGGTAGGTCAGGGAGATGGACCTGGGTAGGGGATTAATGTGGGGAGGTGTGGCCGGGCTAGGAGGTAGGTCAGGGAGATGGACCTGGGTAGGGGATTAGTAAGGGGAGGTGTGGTTGGGTTAGGAGGTAGGTCAGGGAGATGGACCTGGGTAGGGGATTAGTAAGGGGAGGTGTGGCTGGGCTAGGTGGTAGGTCAGGGAGATAGACCTGGGTAGGGGATTAGTGTGGGGAGGTGTGGCCGGGCTAGGAGGTAGGTCAGGGAGATGGACCTGGGTAGGGGATTAGTAAGGGGAGGTGTGGCTGGGCTAGGAGGTAGGTCAGGGAGATATACCTGGGTAGGGAATTATTGAGGGAAGGTGCGGCTGGGCCAGGAAGTAGGTCAGGGAGATGGACCTGGGTAGGGGATTAGTGAAGGGAGGTGCAGCTGGGCTAGGAGGTAGGTCAGGGAGATGGACCTGGGCAGGGGATTAGTGTGGGGAGATTTGGCTGGGCTAGGAGGTAGGTCAGGGAGATGGACATGGGTGAGGAATTAGTGTGGGTAGGTGTGGCTGGGCTAGGAGGTAGGTCAGGGAGATGGACCTGGGTAGGGGATTAGAATGGGCAGGTGCGGCTGGGCTAGGAGGTAGGTCAGGGAGATGGACCTGGGTAGGGGATTAGTGTAGGGAGGTGCAGCTGGGCTAGGAGGTTGGTCAGGGAGATGGACCTGGGTGGGGAATTAGTGTGGGGAGGTGGGGCTGGGCTAGGAGGTAGGTCAGGGAGATGGACCTGAGTAGGTGATTAGTGTAGGGAGGTGTGGCCGGGATAGGAGGTAGGTCAGAGAGATGCACCTGCATAGGGGATTAATATGGGGAGGTGCGGCTGGGCTAGCAGGTAGGTCAAGGAGATGGACCTGGATAGGGGATTAGTGTAGGGAGGTGCAGCTTGGCTAGGAGATAGGTCATGGAGATGGACCTGGGTAGGGGATTAGTGTAGGGAGGTGCGGCTGGGCTAGGAGGTAGGTCAGGGAGATGGACCTGGGTAGGGGATTAGTGTGGGGTGGTCCGGTTGGGCTAGGAGGTAGGTCAGGGAGATGGACCTGGGTGGGGAATTAGTGTGGGGAGGTGGGGCTGGGCTAGGAGGTAGGTCAGGGAGATGGACCTGAGTAGGGGATTAGTGAAGGGAGGTGCGGCTGGGCTAGGAGGTAGGTCATGGAGATGGACCTGGGTAGGGGGTTAGTGTAGGGAGGTGCAGCTGGGCTAGGAGGTAGGTCAGGGAGATAGACCAGGTAAGGGGATTCGTGTCGGGAGGTGCGGCTGTGCTAGGTGGTAGGGCAGGGAGATGGACCTTTATGGGCAATTAGTGTAGGGTGGTGCGGCTAGGCTAGGAGGTAGGTCAGGGAGATGCACCTGTGTAGGGGATTATTGTGGGGAGGTGTGGCTGGGCTAGCAGGTAGGTCAGGGAGATGGACCTGGGTAGGGGATTAGAGTGGGGGGGGTGCAGCTGGGCTAGGAGGTAGGTCAGATAGATGGACCTGTATGGGGAATTAGTGTAGGGTGGTGCGGCTAGGCTAGGAGGTAGGTCAGGGAGATGGACCTGGGTAGGGGATTATTGTGGGGAGGTGTGGCTGGGCTAGGAGGTAGGTCAGGGAGATGGACCTGGGTAGGGGATTAGTGTGTGGAGGTGCGGCTGGACTAGGAGGTAGGTCAGGGAGATGGACTGGGTTGGGAATTAGTGTGGGGTGGTGCGGCTGGGCTAGCAGGTAGGTCAGGGAGATGGACCTGTGTAGGAGATTAGTGTATGGAGGTGCGGCTAGGCTAGGAGGTAGGTCAGGGAGATGGACATGGGTGCGGAATTAGTGTAGGGAGGTGCAGCTGGGCTAGGAGGTTGGTCAGAGAGATGGACCTGTGTAGGGAATTAGTGTCGGGAGGTGCGGCTGGGCTAGGAGGTAGGTCAGGGAGATGGACCTGGGTAGGGGATTAGTGTAGGGAGGTGCGGCTGGGCTAGGAGGTAGGTCAGGGAGATGGATCTAGGTAGGGGATTAGTGTGGGGAGATGCGACTGGGCTAGGAGGTAGGTCAGGGAGATTTGACTGGGTAGGGGATTAGTGAGGGGAGGTGTGGCTGGGCTAGGAGGTTAGTCAGATAGATGGACCTGTTTGGGGATTAGTGTGGGGAGGTGTGGCTGGGCTAGGAGGTAGGTCATGGAGATAGACCAGGTAAGGGGATTCGTGTCAGGAGGTGCGGCTGTGCTAGGTGGTAGGGCAGGGAGATGGACCTTTATGGGCAATTAGTGTAGGGTGGTGCGGCTAGGCTAGGAGGTAGGTCAGGGAGATGCACCTGTGTAGGGGATTATTGTGGGGAGGTGTGGCTGGGCTAGGAGGTAGGTCAGGGAGATGGACCTGGGTAGGGGATTAGAGTGGGGGGGTGCGGCTGGGCTAGGAGGTAGGTCAGATAGATGGACCTGTATGGGGAATTAGTGTAGGGTGGTGCGGCTAGGCTAGGAGGTAGGTCAGGGAGATGGACCTGGGTAGGGGATTATTGTGGGGAGGTGTGGCTGGGCTAGGAGGTAGGTCAGGGAGATGGACCTGGGTAGGGGATTAGTGTGTGGAGGTGCGGCTGGACTAGGAGGTAGGTCAGGGAGATGGACTGGGTTGGGAATTAGTGTGGGGTGGTGCGGCTGGGCTAGCAGGTAGGTCAGGGAGATGGACCTGTGTAGGAGATTAGTGTATGGAGGTGCGGCTAGGCTAGGAGGTAGGTCAGGGAGATGGACATGGGTGCGGAATTAGTGTAGGGAGGTGCAGCTGGGCTAGGAGGTTGGTCAGAGAGATGGACCTGTGTAGGGAATTAGTGTCGGGAGGTCGGCTGGGCTAGGAGGTAGGTCAGGGAGATGGACCTGGGTAGGGGGTTAGTGTAGGGAGGTGCGGCTGGGCTAGGAGGTAGGTCAGGGAGATGGATCTAGGTAGGGGATTAGTGTGGGGAGATGCGACTGGGCTAGGAGGTAGGTCAGGGAGATTTGACTGGGTAGGGGATTAGTGAGGGGAGGTGTGGCTGGGCTAGGAGGTTAGTCAGATAGATGGACCTGGTTGGGGATTAGTGTGGGGAGGTGTGGCTGGGCTAGGAGGTAGGTCAGGGAGATGGACCTGGTAGGGAATTAGAATGGGCAGGTGCGGCTGGGCTAGCAGGTAGTTCAGGGAGATGGACCTGAGTAGGTGATTAGTGTAGGGAGGTGTGGCCGGGATAGGAGGTAGGTCAGGGAGATAGACCTGCATAGGGGATTAGTATGGGGAGGTGCGGCTGGGCTAGGAGGTAGGTCAGGGAGATGGACCTGGTAGGGAATTAGAAAGGGCAAGTGCGGCTGGGCTAGGAGGTAGGTCAGGGAGATGGACCTGCATAGGGGATTAGTATGGGGAGGTGCGGCTGGGCTAGGAGGTAGGTCAGGGAGATGGACCTGGTAGGGGATTAGAATGGGCAGGCAGGTGCGGCTGGGCTAGAAGGTAGGTCAGGTAGGTGATTAGTGTAGGGAGGTGTGGCCTGGATAGGAGGTAGGTCAGGGAGATAGACCTGCATAGGGGATTAGTGTGGGGAGGTGCGGCTGGACTAGGAGATAGGTCGGGGAGATGGACCTGGTAGGGGATTAGAATGGGCAGGCAGGTGCGGCTGGGCTAGGAGGTAGGTCAGGGAGACGGACCTGAGAAGGTGATTAGTGTAGGGAGGGGTGGCTGGGATAGGAGGTAGGTCAGGGAGATAGTCCTGCATAGGGGATTAGTATGGGGAGGTGCGGCTGGGCTAGGAGGTAGGTCAGGGAGATGGACCTGGGTGGGGAATTAGTGTGGGGACTCTTGGCTGGGCTAGGAGGTAGGTCAGGGAGATGGACATGGGTAGGGGATTAGTGTAGGGAGGTGTGGCTGGGCTAGGAGGTAGGTCATGGAGAAGGACGTGGGTAGGGGATTACTGTAGGGAGGTGTGTCTAGGCTAGGACGTAGGTCAGGGAGATGGATCTGGGTAGGGGATTAGTGTGGGGAGATGCAGCTGGGCTAAGAGGTAGGTCAGGGAGATGGACCTAGGTAGGGGATTAGTGAGGAGAGGTGTGGCTGGGCTAGGAGGTAGGTCAGGTAGATGGACCTGGTTGGGAAATTAGTTTGGGGAGGTGCAGCTGAGCTAGGAGGTAGGTCAGGACGATGGACCTGGGTAGGGGACTTTTGTGGGGAGGTGCGGCTAGGCTAGGAGGTAGGTCAGGGAGATGGACCTGGGTAGGGGATTAGTGTAGGGAGGTTTGGCTGGGCTAGGAGGTCGGTCAGGGAGATGGACCTGGGTAGGGAATTAGTGAGGGGAGATGTGACTGGATTAGGAGGTAGGTCAGGGAGATGGACCTGGGTAGGGGATTAGTGTGGGGAGGTGCCGCTGGGCTATGAGGTAGGTCAGGGAGATGGACCTGTGTAGGGGATTAGTGTGGGGAGGTGCAGCTAGACTAGGAGGTAGGTCAGGGAGATGGACCTGGTTAGGGGATTAGTGTGGGGAGGTGTGGCTGGGCCAGGAGGTAGGTCAGAGAGATGGACTTGGGTAGGGAATTAGTGTAGGGAGGTTTGGCCGGGCTAGGAGGTCGGTCATGGAGATGGACCTGGGTAGGGAATTAGTGAGGGGAGATGTGACTGGACTAGGAGGTAGGTCAGGGAGATGGACCTGGGTAGGGGATTAGTGTAGGGAGGTGTGGCTGGGCTAGGAGGTAGGTCAGAGAGATGGACCTGGGTAGGGGGTTAGTGTAGGGAGGTGCAGCTGGGCTAGGAGGTTGGTCAGGGAGATGGACCTGGGTAGGGGATTAGTGTAGGGAGGTGCGGCTGGGCTAGGAGGTAGATCAGGGAGATGGATCTGGGTAGGGGATTAGTGTGGGGAGATGCGGCTGGGCTAGGAGGTAGGTCAGGGAGATGGACCTTGGTAGGGGATTAGTGAGGGGAGGTGTGGCTGGGCTAGGAGGTAGGTCAGATAGATGGACATGGTTGTGGATTAGTGTGGGGAGGTGTGACTGGGCTAGGAGGTAGGTCAGAGAGATGGACCTCGGTTGGGGATTAGTGTGGGGAGGTGCAGCTGGGCTAGGAGGTAGGTCAAGGAGAAGGACCTGGGTAGGGGATTACTGTGGGGAGGTACGGCTGGTCTAGGAGGTAGGTCAGGGAGATGGACCTGGGTGGGGAATTAGTGTGGGGAGGTGGGGCTGGGCTAGGAGGTAGGTCAGGGAGATGGACCTGAGTAGGGGATTAGTGAAGGGAGGTGCGGCTGGGCTAGGAGGTAGGTCAGGGAGATAGACCAGGGAAGGGGATTCGTGTCGGGAGATGCGGCTGTGCTAGGTGGTAGGGCAGGGAGATGGACCTGTATGGGGAATTAGTGTAGGGTGGTGCGGCTAGGCTAGGAGGTAGGTCAGGGAGATGGACCTGTGTAGGGGATTATTGTGGGGAGGTGTGGCTGGGCTAGGATGTTCATCCTCTGACAAACTGGCCTGCCGCCTGCTCCAAAGGCAGTACCGGCTCTCCGTTCTCACCAAGAAGAGAGCCCTTATCCAAGCCCGCATCTCTGCGGCATCAAACAACTCCGCCGAACTCTTTAAAATCTGCAAGGAGCTGGCCAACCCTGTGGCAGTCTCTACCTCTCCTGTCCCTTCCCAGGCCCTCTGCACTGCACTGGCCTCTCACTTCATCTCAAAAAATCAGGACATCCTGTCCTCGCTCTCCTCCTTTCACCTCCCTCCCTCCCTTCCCGGCTCTTCCTCTGGCCCTTCTGCAGTCACCCCTCCTCCCTCTTTCTCTGCCTTTCCACCTTTCTCTGCTGACAAGGTTTCCAGACAAGTCCGATCAATGAAAGTCTCGTCTAAACAGGTTCACCCATGTTCCTCCAAAACTATCAAGGACCACATCGACTCCCTGGCTCCTGCCCTGGCTGACTTTTGCAACCACTCCTTCGCCTCTGGAGTCTTCCCTTCCCCCCTCAAGCACTCCCTTGTGCACCCTCTTCTCAAGAAACCCTCTTCCGACCCCTCCTGCCCGGCTAACTATCGCCCTATCTCCATCACTCCCTTCCTGGGCAAGCTCCTGGAGAAACTGGCCATCTCCCAGCTTAACCTCCATGCTGAATCTGTTGGTAGTCTTCATGACCATCAATCTGGCTTCAGAGCTGCCAGAAGCACGGAAACTGCTCTCCTGAACATCCGTGAAGACCTGCTCTTGAACCTCGACTCCAACACTCCGTGTGTTCTCATTCTGCTCGATCTCTCCTCTGCCTTTGACACTGTCAACCATGCCATCCTGCTCAACCGTCTCCGGGAAAACCTGGGTATCTCTGGTCAGGCTCTGGCGTGGCTGACCTCTTTCCTTTCAAATCGACCCTCCCAGGTCCAACTGGGGTCCTTCCTCTCCGATATCTTTTCCTCCACCTGTGGTGTCCCCCAGGGATCTAATCTCTCTCCCTGGCTGTTCAACCAGTATCTGGCACTCCTTGCCCACCGCATCGCCGCTCTCTGCCCTAATTTCCAGTGCTATGCGGACGATACCCAGCTCATTTTCAGGCTACCCTCAGCCTCCCCCTCTCCTTCCCTCATCTCTGACTGTATGTCTGCTATCCAAGAATGGTGTGCCGCCAATGACCTCTGCCTTAATGCTAGTAAGACTGAGATTCTACTCATCGGTACTCCCACTCCCTCCTTCCCTGCAGCTCTCTGGCCTGCCTCCCTTGGCCCCCTCCCTGCTCCTACCTGCAAGGCAAAAAACCTTGGGGTCATCTTCGACTCCACACTCTCCTTCTCTCGTCATATTTCTGACGTCACCAAGAGGTCACACTACCAGCTGCACCTCCTCAGAGGTATTCTTCCCTTCCTCTCCTTCCCCCAGAAGCTCACTGTCTCCCGAGCCCTGGTTCTCTCGAAGCTGGATTACTGTAACAGCCTCTATCTTAATCTGCCTGCCTCCACTCTCCGCCCTCTGCAACTCATCCAGAACAGAACTGCGAGACTTGTCCTTGGCCTCAAGCCCAGGGATCGTATCTCTCCAGGACTGAAATCTCTACACTGGCTCCCAGTGGCTGCGAGGATAAAGTTCAAAACCCTCTGCATTGTCCACAAGGCCTTCTGGGGCCTGGGTCCTAAATACCTTCAACTCTCTCTTCCCAAATATCTTCCTACCCGAGCCCTTCGCTCATCCGCCTCCAACTCCCTCAGGGTCAGCCGCTTCTCGAAGCAACGAGCTGGGGGTAGATCTCTCTCCGCGGCAGGGGCCTCCCTCTGGAACAGCCTTCCTGCCTCCCTGAAACTCGAGGAGAACCATCTCCGGTTCCGGAAGCACCTCAAAACCTTCCTCTTTGCTTCTGCTTTCTCTCTCCCTCTCCCCTGCTGAACAGCTAATATTCTTCACTGAAACTGCACTGATCCTGCAACTGGACCTCTCTAAACGGCCTCGGCCCTGGGCCCAGCCACTCTCCACTTGCACTGATGCAATGGAACCCCTCTGCACTGCGGGACTGTCTCTGTATCCCTACAGCCCCCCCCTTCCCCAGCACTTGTTCTGCACTTACCTTGCACTTGCCACCAGCTGGCCCTATTTATTTATTACTTTACGCCACTTACCTTGTACTGCACTTCCCCCCCTCCCCTTCCCCTTGCACTTTTCCCCCTCCCCCACCCCTGCACTTGCGCGATCTGAATGACACCTGGCCTAGTAGGATCGTTGTCTGTCTCCCCTTGTTCCTCCCCTCCCTGCCTCGTCGCGCCTTGAAACACCTGTGTATAGGCGCGTTACAAATACCATATCATATCATATCATATCATAGGAGGTAGTTCAGGGAGATGGACCTGGGTAGGGGATTAGTGTGGGGATGTGCGGCTGGACTACGAGGTGGGTCAGATAGATGGACCTGTATGGGGAATTAGTGTAGGGTGGTGCGGCTAGGCTAGGAGGTAGGTCAGGGAGATGGACCTGGGTAGGGGATTATTGTGGGGAGGTGTGGCTGGGCTAGGAGGTAGGTCAGGGAGATGGACCTGGGTAGGGGATTAGTGTGTGGAGGTGCGGCTGGACTAGGAGGTAGGTCAGTGAAATGGACTAGGGTTGGGAATTAGGGTGGGGTGGTGCGGCTGGGCTAGCAGGTAAGTCAGGCAGATGGGCCTGGGTAGGGGATTAGAGGGAGGTGCGGCTGGGCTAGGAGGTAGGTCAGAGAGATGGACCTGGGTAGGGTATTAGTGTAGGGAGGAGCGGCTGGGCTAGGAGGTAGGTCAGGGAGATGGACCTGGGTAGGGGATTAGTGTATGGAGGTGCGGCTAGGCTAGGAGGTAGGTCAGGGAGATGGAAATGGGTGAGGAATTAGTGTGGGGAGGTGCAGCTGGGCTAGGAGGTAGGTCAGGGAGATGGACCTGGGTAGGGGATTAGTGTAGGGAGGTGCAGCTGGGCTAGGAGGTAGGTCAGGGAGATGGACCTGGGTAGGGGATTAGTGTAGGGAGGTGCAGATGGGCTAGGAGGTTGGTCAGGGAGATGGACCTGGGTAGGGAATTAGTGTAGGGAGGTGCGGCTGGGCTAGGAGGTAGGTCAGGGAGATGGACCTGGGTAGGGGATTATTGTAGGGAGCTGCGGCTGGGCTAGGAGGTAGGTCAGGGAGATGGATCTGGGTAGGGGATTAGTGTGGGGAGATGCGGCTGGGCTAGGAGGTAGGTCAGGGAGATGGACCTGGGTAGGGGATTAGTGAGGGGCGGTGTGGCTGGGCTAGGAGGTAAGTCAGATAGATGGACCTGGTTGGGGATTAGTGTGAGGAGGTGCGGCTGGGCTAGGAGGTAGGTCAGAGAGATGGACCTGGGTAGGGGATTAGTGTAGGGAGGAGCGGCTGGGCTAGGAGGTAAGTCAGGGAGATGGACCTGGGTAGGGGATTAGTGTATGGAGGTGCGGCTAGGCTAGGAGGTAGGTCAGGGAGATTGACATGGGTGAGGAATTAGTGTGGGGAGGTGCAGCTGGGCTAGGAGGTAGGTCAGGGAGATGGACCTGGGTAGGGGATTAGTGTAGGGAGGTGCAGCTGGGCTAGGAGGTAGGTCAGGGAGATGGACCTGGGTAGGGGATTAGTGTAGGGAGGTGCAGCTGGGCTAGGAGGTTGGACAGGGAGATGGACCTGGGTAGGGGATTAGTGTGTGGAGGTGTGGCTGGACTAGGAGGTAGGTCAGGGAGATGGACCTGGGTTGGGAATTAGTGTGGGGTGGTGCGACTGGGCTAGCAGGTAAGTCAGGGAGATGGGCCTAGGTAGGGGATTAGTGTGGGGAGGTGCGGCTGGGCTAGGAGGTAGGTCAGAGAGATGGACCTGGGTAGGGGATTAGTGTAGGGAGGAGCAGCTGGGCTAGGAGGTAGGTCAGGGAGATGGACCTGGGTAGGAGATTAGTGTATGGAGGTGCGGCTAGGCTAGGAGGTATGTCAGGGAGATGGGCATGGGTGAGGAATTAGTGTGGGGAGGTGCAGCTGGGCTAGGGGGTAGGTTAGGGAGATGGACCTGGGTAGGGGATTAGTGTAGGGAGGTGCAGCTGGGCTAGAAGGTAGGTCAGGGAGATGGACCTGGGTAGGGGATTAGTGTAGGGAGGTGCAGCTGAGCTAGGAGGTTGGTCAGGGAGATGGACCTGTGTAGGGAATTAGTGTCGGGAGGTGTGGCTGGGCTAGGAGGCAGGTCAGGGAGATGGACCTGGGTAGGGGATTAGTGTAGGGAGGTGCGGCTGGGCTAGGAGGTAGGTCAGGGAGATGGATCTGGGTAGAGGATTAGTGTGGGCAGATGCGACTGGGCTAGGAGGTAGGTCAGGGAGATTTGACTGGGTAGGGGATTAGTGAGGGAAGGTGTGGCTGGGCTAGGAGGTTAGTCAGATAGATGGACCTGGGTGGGGATTAGTGTCGGTAGGTGTGGCTGGGCTAGGAGGTAGGTCAGGGAGATGGACCTGGTAGGGAATTAGAATGGGCAGGTGCGGCTGGGCTAGGAGGTAGGTCAGGGAGATGGACCTGAGTAGGTGATTAGTGTAGGGAGGTGTGGCCAGGATAGGAGGTAGGTCAGGGAGATAGACCTGCATTGGGGATTAGTATGGGGAGGTGCGGCCGGACTAGGAGATAGGTCTGGGAGATGGACCTGGTAGGGGATTAGAATGGGCAGGCAGGTGCGGCTGGGCTAGGAGGTAGGTCAGGGAGACAGACCTGAGTAGGTGATTAGTGTAGGGAGGTGTGGCTGGGATAGGAGGTAGGTCAAGGAGATAGTCCTGCATAAGGGATTAGTATGGGGAGGTGCGGCTGGGCTAGGAGGTAGGTCAGGGAGATGGACCTGGGTGGGGAATTAGTGTGGGGACTCTTGGCTGGGCTAGGAGGTAGGTCAGGGAGCTGGACATGGGTAGGGGATTAGTGTAGGGAGGTGTGGCTGGGCTAGGAGGTAGGTCATGGAGATGGACATGGGTAGGGGATTACTGTAGGGAGGTGTGGCTAGGCTAGGACGTAGGTCAGGGAAATGTACCAGGGTAGGGAATTACTGTGGGGAGGTTCAGCTGGGCTAGAAAGTAGGTCAGGGAGATGGACCTGGTTAGGGGATTAGCGTGGTGAGGTGCGGGGGGGCTAGGAGGTAGGTCAGGGAGATAGACCAGGGTGAGGGATTAGTGTAGGGAGGTGCGGCTGGGCTAGGAGGTAGGTCATGGAGATGGACATGGGTAGGGGATTACTGTAGGGAGGTGTGGCTAGGCTAGGACGTAGGTCAGGGAAATGGACCAGGGTAAGGAATTAGTGTGGGGAGGTTCAGCTGGGCTAGAAAGTAGGTCAGGGAGATGGACCTGGTTAGGGGATTAGCGTGGTGAGGTGCGGGGGGGCTAGGAGGTAGGTCAGGGAGATAGACCAGGGTGAGGGATTAGTGTAGGGAGGTGCGGCTGGGCTAGGAAGTAGGTCAGGGAGATGGATCTAGGTTAGGGATTAGTGTGCAGAGATGCGGCTGGGCTAGGAGGTAGGTCAGGGAGATGGACCTGGGTAGGGGATTAGTAAGGGGAGGTGTGGCTGGGCTAGGTGGTAGGTCAGGGAGATGGACCTGGGTAGGGGATTAGTGTGGGGAGATGTGGCCGGGCTAGGAGGTAGGTCAGGGAGATGGACCTGGGTAGGGGATTAGTAAGGGGAGGTGTGGCTGGGCTAGGAGGTAGGTCAGGGAGATGGACCTGGTTGGGGAATTAGTGTAGAGAAGTGCAGCTGGTCTAGGAGGTAGATCAGGGTATGGACCAGGGTAGGGGATTAGTGTGGGGAGATGTGGCTGGGGTAGGAGGTAGGTCAGGGAGATGGACCTGGGTAGGGGATTAGTGTGGGGAGGTGCGGCTGGGCAAGGAGGTAGGTCAGGGAGATGGACCTGGGTAGGGGATTAGTTTGGGGAGGTGAACCCGGGTAGGAGGTAGGTCAGGGAGATGGACCTGGGTAGGGGATTAGTGTAGTGAAGTGCTGCTAGGCTAGGAGGTACGTCAGGGAGATGGACCTGGGTAGGGAATTATTGAGGGAAGGTGTGTCTGGGCTAGGAGGTAAGTCAGGGAGATGGACCTGGGTAGGGGATTAGTGTAGGGAGGTGCGGCTGATCTAGGCGGTAGGTCAGGGAGATGGACATGGATAGGGGATTAGTGTAGGGAGGTGCAGCTAGGCTAGGAGGTAGGTCAGGGAGATGGACCTGGGTAGGGGATTAGTGTAGGGAGGTGCGGCTAGGCATTCACTTACATTCACCATCCCCACAATGCATTCACTTACCACCACCATCCCCATAATGCATTCACTTACCATCACCATCCCCGTAACGCATTCACTTACCATCACCATCCCCATAATGCATTCACTTACCATCACCATCCCCATAATGCATTCACTTACCATCACCATCCCCACAATGCATTCACTTACCATCACCATCCCCATAATGCATTCACTTACCATCACAATCCCCATAATGCATTCACTTACATTCACCATCCCCATAATACATTCACTTACCCTCACCATCCCCATAATGCATTCACTTACCATCACCATCCCCATAATGCATTCACCTACCCTCACCATCCCCATAATGCATTCACTTACCATCACCATCCCCATAATGCATTCACTTACATTCACCTTCCCCATAATGCATTCACTTACCATCACCATCCCCATATTGCATTCACTTACCATCACCATCCCCATAATGCATTCACTTACCATCACCATCCCCATATTGCATTCACTTACCATCACCATCTCTGTAATGCAATCACTTACCATCCCCATCCCCGTAATGCATTCACTTACCATCACCATCCCCATAATGCATTCACTTACCATCACCATCCCCATAATGCATTCACTTACCATCACCATCCCCATAATGCATTCACTTACCCTCACCATCCCCATAATGCATTCACTTACCATCACCATCCCCATAATGCATTCACTTACCATCACCATCCCCGTAATGCATTCACTTACCATCACCATCCCCATAATGCATTCACTTACCATCACCTTCCCCATAATGCATTCACTTACCATCACCATCCCCATAATGCATTCACTTACCATCACCATCCCCACAATGCATTCACTTACCATCACCATCCCCATAATGCATTCACTTACCATCACAATCCCCATAATACATTCACTTACATTCACCATCCCCATAATGCATTCACTTACCACCACCATCCCCATAATGCATTCACTTACCATCACCATCCCCGTAATGCATTCACTTACCATCACCATCCCCATAATAAATTCACTTACCATCACCTTCCCCATAATGCATTCACTTACCATCACCATCCCCATAATGCATTCACTTACCATCACCATCCCCACAATGCATGCACTTACCATCACCATCCCCATAATGTATTCACTTAACATCACAATCCCCATAATGCATTCACATACATTCACCATCCCCATAATGCATGCACGTACCCTCACCATCCCCATAATGCATTCACTTACATTCACCTTCCCCATAATGCATTCACTTACCCTCTCCATCCCCATAATGCATTCACTTACCATCACCATCCCCACAATGCATTCACTTACCATCACCATCCCCATAATGCATTCACTTACCATCACCATCCCCACAATGCATTCACTTACCATCACCATCTTCACTTACCATCACCATCCCCATAATGCATTCACTTACCATCACCATCCCCATAATGCATTCACTTACCCTCACCATCCCCATAATGCATTCACTTACGTTCACCTTCCCCATAATGCATTCACTTACCATCACCTTCCCCACAATGCATTCACTTACCATCCCCATCCCCATAATGCATTCACTTACCATCACCATCCCCATAATGCATTCACTTACCTTCACCATCCCCATAATGCATTCACCTACCATCACAATCCCCATAATGCATTCACTTACCTTCACCATCCCCATGATGCATTCACCTACCATCACAATCCCCATAATGCATTCACTTACCATCACCATCCCCATAATGCATTCACTTACCATCACCATCCCCATAATGCATTCACTTACCATCACCATCCCCACAATGCATTCACTTACCATCACCATCCCCATAATGCATTCACTTACCATCACAATCCCCATAATGCATTCACTTACATTCACCATCCCCATAATGCAATCACTTACCCTCACCATCCCCATAATGCATTCACTTACATTCACCTTCCCCATAATGCATTCACTTACCCTCTCCATCCCCATAATGCATTCACTTACCATCACCATCCCCACAATGCATTCACTTACCATCACCATCCCCATAATGCATTCACTTACCATCACCATCCTCACAATGCATTCACTTACCATCACCATCCCCATAATGCATTCACTTACATTCACCTTCCCCATAATGCATTCACTTACCATCACCTTCCCCACAATGCATTCACTTACCATCCCCATCCCCATAATACATTCACTTACCATCACCATCCCCATAATGCATTCACTTACCTTCACCATCCCCATAATGCATTCACCTACCATCACAATCCCCATAATGCATTCACTTACCTTCACCATCCCCATAATGCATTCACCTACCATCACAATCCGCATAATGCATTCACTTACCATCACCATCCCCATCCCCATAATGCATTCACTTACCATCACCATCCCAATAATGCATTCACTTACCATCACCATCCCCATAATGCATTCACTTACCATCACCATCCCCATAATGCATTCACTTACCATCACCATCCCCATAATGCATTCACTTACCATCACCATCCCCATAATGCATTCACTTACCTTCACCATCCCCATAATGCATTCACCTACCATCACAATCCCCATAATGCATTCACTTACCTTCACCATCCCCATAATGCATTCACCTACCATCACAATCCCCATAATGCATTCACTTACCATCACCATCCCAATAATGCATTCACTTACCATCACCATCCCAATAATGCATTCACTTACCATCACCATCCCCATAATGCATTCACTTACCATCACCATCCCCATAATGCATTCACTTACCATCACCATCCCCATAATGCATTCACTTACCATCACCATCCCCATAATGCATTCACTTACCATCACCATCCCCACAATGCATTCACTTACCATCACTATCCCCATAATGCATTCACTTACATTCACCATCCCCATAATGCATTCACTTACCATCACCATCCCCATAATGCATTCACTTACCATCACCATCCCCATAATGCATTCACTTACCATCACCATCCCCATAATGCATTCACTTACCTTCACCATCCCCATAATGCATTCACCTACCATCACAATCCCCATAATGCATTCACTTACCATCACCATCCCAATAATGCATTCACTTACCATCACCATCCCAATAATGCATTCACTTACCATCACCATCCCCATAATGCATTCACTTACCATCACCATCCCCATAATGCATTCACTTACCATCACCATCCCCATAATGCATTCACTTACATTCACCATCCCCATAATGCATTCACTTACCATCACCATCCCCACAATGCATTCACTTACCATCACTATCCCCATAATGCATTCACTTACATTCACCATCCCCATAATGCATTCACTTACCATCACCATCCCCATAATGCATTCACTTACCATCACCATCCCCATAATGCATTCACTTACCATCACCATCCCCATAATGCATTCACTTACCTTCACCATCCCCATAATGCATTCACCTACCATCACAATCCCCATAATGCATTCACTTACCTTCACCATCCCCATAATGCATTCACCTACCATCACAATCCCCATAATGCATTCACTTACCATCACCATCCCCATAATGCATTCACTTACCATCACCATCCCCATAATGCATTCACTTACCATCACCATCCCCATAATGCATTCACTTACCATCACCATCCCCATAATGCATTCACTTACCATCACCATCCCCACAATGCATTCACTTACCATCACCATCCCCATAATGCATTCACTTACCATAACCATCCCCACAATGCATTCACTTACCATCACCATCCCCATAATGCATTCACTTACCCGCACCACCCCCATAATGTATTCATTCACGTACTATCACCATCCCCATATTGCATTCACTTACCATCACCATCCCCATATTGCATTCACTTACCCTCACCATCCCCATAATGCATTCACTTACCATCACAATCCCCATAATGCATTCACTTACCTTCACCATCCCCATAATGCATTCACTTACCATCACAATCCCCATAATGCATTCACTTACAATCATTATCCCCATAATGCATTCACTTACCATCACCATCCCCATAATGCATTCACTTACCATCACCATCCCCACAATGCATTCACTTACCATCACCATCCCCATAATGCATTCACTTACCATCACCATCCCCATAATGCATTCACTTACCATCACCATCCCCATCCCCATAATGCCTTCACTTACCATCCCCATCCCCATAATGCATTCACTTAGCTTCACCATCCCCATAATGCATTCACTTACCATCACCATCCCCATAATGCATTCACTTACCATCACCATCCCCATAATGCATTCACTTAACATCACCATCCCCATAATGCATTCACTTACCATCACAATCCCCATAATGCATTCACCACCATCCCCACAATGCATTCACTTACCATCACCATCCCCATAATGCATTCACTTACCCTCACCATCCCCATAATGCATTCACTTACATTCACCTTCCCCATAATGCATTCACTTACCCTCACCATCCCCATAATGCACTCACCTACCATCACCATCCCCACAATGCATTCACTTACCATCACCATCTTCACTTACCATCACCATCGCCACAATGCATTCACTTACCATCACCATCCCCATAATGCATTCACTTACCCTCACCATCCCCATAATGCATTCACTTACATTCACCTTCCCCATAATGCATTCACTTACCATCACCATACCCATAATGCATTCACTTACCATCACCATACCCATAATGTATTCACTTACCATCACCATCCCCACAATGCATTCACTTACCATCACCATCCCCATAATGCATTCACTTACCCTCACCATCCCCATAATGCATTCACTTACATTCACCTTCCCATAATGCATTCACTTACCTTCACCTTCCCCATAATGCATTCACTTACCATCACCATCCCCATAATGCATTCACTTACCATCCCCATATTGCATTCACTTACCATCACCATCCCCATAATGCATTCACTTACCATCACCATCCCCATAATGCATTCACTTACCATCCCCATATTGCATTCACTTACCATCACCATACCCATATTGCATTCACTTACCATCACCATCCCCATAATGCATTCACTTACCATCCCCATATTGCATTCACTTACCATCACCATCCCCACAATGCATTCACTTACCATCACCATCCCCATAATGCATTCACTTACATTCACCATCCCCATAATGTATTCACTTACCCTCACCATCCCCATAATGTATTCACTTACCATCACCATCCCCATATTGCATTCACTTACCCTCACCATCCCCATAATGTATTCACTTACCATCACCATCCCCATATTGCATTCACTTACCATCACCATCCCCACAATGCATTCACTTACCATCACCCTCCCCACAATGCATTCACTTACCATCACCTTCCCCATAATGCATTCACTTACCATCACCATCCCCATAATGCATTCACTTACCATCACCATCCCCATAATGCATTCACTTACCCTCACCATCCCCATAATGTATTCACTTACCATCACCATCCCCATATTGCAGTCACTTACCATCACCATCCCCACAATGCATTCACTTACCATCACTATCCCCATAATGCATTCACTTACCCTCACTATCCCCATAATGCATTCACTTACCATCACCATCTCTGTAATGCAATCACTTACCATCCCCATCCCCGTAATGCATTCACTTACCATCACCATCCCCATAATGCATTCACTTACCATCACCATCACCATCCCCATAATGCATTCACTTACATTCACCATCCCCATAATGCATTCACTTAGCATCCCCATCCCCAGAATGCATTCACTTACCATCCCCATCCCCATAATGCATTCACTTACCATCACCATCTCTGTAATGCAATCACTTACCATCCCCATCCCCGTAATGCATTCACTTACCATCACCATCCCCATAATGCATTCACTTACCATCACCATCCCCATAATGCATTCACTTACCATCACCATCCCCATAATGCATTCACTTACCATCACCATCCCCATAATGCATTCACTTACCATCACCTTCCCCATAATGCATTCACTTACCATCAACATCCCCATAATACATTCACTTACCATCACCATCCCCATAATGCATTCACTTACCCTCACTATCCCCATAATGCATTCACTTACCATCACCATCCCCATAATGCATTCACTTACCATCACCATCCCCATAATGCATCCACTTAACATCACAATCCCCATAATGTATTGACCTACCATCAGATTCCAAGCTGGATGGGTCAATCTGGAGAGGCCCGAGGTTTGTGCCATTCTTCAGTGAATCAGAAACAGCCTGCAGGATATTCCTGCTGGTGGGCGCATCAGTGCCATTTATGAACTCCAGCGCCATGTTCGTGATTACTGAACCATTCCTGAGAAGATAGGGGTAGCAAGTGAGACATTTCCTCCAAGTGGAGAGACACATACCTACTACTACCAGAAGCATGGCGGGAGCCTGTGGCCCATGCACAAGATGCTTACTTCCCAACACTCAACCCATCTACTTCCCAACACTCAACCCATCTACTTCCTAACACTCGACCCATCCACTACCCAACACTCGACCCATCTACTTCCCAACACTCGACCCATCTACTTCCCAACACTCAACCCATCTACTTCCCAACACTCAACCCATCTACTTCCTAACACTTGACCCATCCACTTCCCAAAACTCAACCCATCTACTTCCCAGCACTCAACCCATCTACTTCCCAACACTCAACCCATCTACTTCCCAGCACTCAACCCATCTACTTCCCAACACTCAACCCATCCACTTCCCAACACTCAACTCATCTACTTTCCAACACTCAACCCATCTACTTCCAAAAACTCAACCCATCTACTTCCCAACACTCAACCCATCTACTTCCTAACACTCGACCCATCCACTACCCAACACTCGACCCATCTACTTCCCAACACTCAACCCATCTACTTCCCAACACTCAACCCATCTACTTCCCAGCACTCAACCCATCTACGTCCCAACACTCAACCCATCTACTTCCCAACACTAAACCCATCTACTTCCCGACACTCAACCCATCTACTTCCCAACACTCAACCCATCCACTTCCCAACACTCAACTCATCTACTTCCCAACACTCAACCCATCTACTTCCAAAAACTCAACCCATCTACTTCCCAACACTCAACCCATCTACTTCCTAACACTCGACCCATCCACTACCCAACACTCGACCCATCTACTTCCCAACACTCAACCCATCTACTTCCCAACACTCAACCCATCTACTTCTAAACACTCAAACCATCCACTACCCAACACTTGACCCATCTACTTCCCAACACTCAACCCATCTACTTCCCAACACTCAACCCATCCACATCCACTACCCAACAGTCGACCCATCTACTTCCCAACACTTAACCCATCCACTTCCCAACACTCAACTCATCTACTTCCCAACACTCAACCCATCTACTTCCAAAAACTCAACCCATCTACTTCCCAACACTCAACCCATCTACTTCCTAACACTCGACCCATCCACTACCCAACACTCGACCCATCTACTTCCCAACACTAAACCCATCTACTTCCCAACACTCAACCCATCTACTTCCCAGCACTCAACCCATCCACTTCCCAACACTCAACCCATCTACTTCCCAGCACTCAGCCCATCCACGTCCCAACACTTAACCCATCTACTTCTAAACACTCAAACCATCCACTACCCAACACTTGACCCATCTACTTCCCAACACTCAACCCATCTACTTCCCAACACTCAACCCATCTACATCCACTACCCAACAGTCGACCCATCTACTTCCCGCACTCGACCCATCTACTTCCCAGCACTCAACCCACCCACTTCCCAACACTCAACTCATCCACTTCCCAACAGTCAACCCATCTACTTCCCAACACTCGACCCATCTACTTCCCAGCACTCAACCCATCTAATTCCCAACACTCAACCCATCTACTTCCCAGCACTCAACCCATCTACTTCCCAACACTCAAACCATCCATAGCTTCCATACTAAACTAGGACTCCCACAGCAAACCAATGGGTCCTAGATCATTCCATAATCTCCCACACCAAGCATGGACCCTCAACCATAACCTTCCACACTAAACTATGGTCTCCCACACCAGCCCATGGGCACCTACATCCAACCAGCAGCTCTCACAGCAACTTGTGGGACCCCACAATAAACCTGGGTTCATAGACATATTAGCAGAGGGCCTCCCACTTCCAGCCAGACACTCCCACCGTACACTAGAGGCTCCCACACCCAACCAGAGCTTGGACGCCAATCCGTGGACCCCCACAACCCACCATGGACTCCTGCAACAAACCATGAGCTGCCACACTAAGCTAGGGGTTATCACCCCCACAGATGGGCTCCCACAGTAAACTAGAGCCTTCCATACTGAACCATGGGTTTGATAGCGAACCATGGCTTTCCTCAAACAACCAATGGGTTCTGATACCCAACAAGGGCTCCCACTCCAAAAAAGTGGCACCCACATCCAACCAGGAGCTCTGATAGTAAGCCATGGGCCCCCACATTCCCCCATGGGAATCCTCACTGAACCATGGTTTACCACACCAACCCTTTGGACTCCTCAACCACTCAGGGTTCCCAAGACTGGCTGTTAAACAGCAGGAAGACATCCCTTCGGCTCACCTACCACATTGTTTAAATTCTGATCTATTCTCTGGTACTTAGTTGTCGTGACAACGGCTAGCTCCTGCTTTTTGGCCTTCCTCTCTACTACTTTTCAGATCTTGGAAAATTCTTAACTTTACCACTTGTATTCTTTATAACCTTTACCCAGGCATCATTCTCCTCAAACCCCTCCATACCAGCTGGCTGTTGCACACAACTCCCTCTGAATATCACTATAGCCTGGTCTTTCTTTAAGTGCCTATATCCTGTCCTGATCTCACCTATCACCACCCGTTTCACTGTCCATTAATCAACTAATGCATGCGCCAGGCCCCCAGTGCACAACTCTGCTTGGAAATAGCATTCCATCAGTAAATACTGTAAGAAACTCTTAGTTATAGGCCCAGTGAAGGAGTGGTGCAAGGTCCTAGGTATTGGCACAGGTTTAGGGAAGTTCCTAAGTATAGTCCCAGGTCTGGGGGAAGGTCCTGAGTATCCCAAAGACTAGAGGAAGGTCCTATGTATAGGCCTAGTCAGGGGTGGTGCAAGATCCTAGTATAGGCCCAGGCCTGAGGGAAGTTCCTATATGTGGTTCCAGGACTGGTGAAAGGTCCCGAATAACCCAAAGACTAGAGGAAGGTTCTATGTAAAGGCCTAGCCAGTTAGTGGTGCAAGGAGCTATGTATAGGCCAGGCCTGAGGGAAGTTCCTTTGTATCATCCCAGGACTGGTGGAAGGTCTTGTCTGTAGGCCTAGTGAAGTACTGGTGAACGGTCGTACGTAAAGGTCCAGGCCTGAGGGAAGCTCTTAAGTGGAATGGTAGAAGGTCCTCAGTATACTCAAAGACTAGAGAAAGGTTATATGTATAGACCTAGTCAAGGAGTGGTGCAGGGTTCTACATATAGGCGCAGGCCTGAGGGAAATTTGTAAGTCTAGTCACAGGACTGTTAGAAGGTCCGGAGTAGCCCAAGGAAGGCTCTATGTATAGGCCTATTCAGGGAGTGATGCAAGGTCCTACATATAGACCAGGCCGGAGGATAGTTCCTAAGTATACTCCCAGGACTGGGGGAAGGTCCAGAGTATACCCAAGGACTAGAGGGAGGTTCTATCTATAGGCCTAGTCAGGGAGTGGGCCAAGGTCCTACGTATAGGCCAGGCCGGAGAAAAGTTCCTAAGTATAGTCCCAAGACTGGGGGAAGGTCCAGAGTATGCCCAAAGACTAGAGGCAGGTTCCATGTATAGGCCTAATGAGAGAATGGTGCAAGGTCCTACGTATAGGCCCAGGCCGGAGGATAGTTCCTAAGTATAGTCGCAGGACTGGTGAAAGGTCCTGAGTATACCCAAAGAGTAGAGGAAGGTTCTGTGTAAAGGACTAGCCAGGGAGTGGTGCAAGGACCTATGCTTAGAGTATGGGCTGAGGAAGGTCCTGAGCAGAGAAAGAGAGAACAGTTTGACACCCTTTTGTATAAAGACCTTGACGAGACAGTGCAGGGAATAATGTGGCAGAGACTGGGGAAGTCCCGATGAGACACTGATGGAAGGAGCAGGCAGAGTTTCTGTACCGGCCGGGCTGACGGTCTCGACCTGGTCTCAAATGTCACTTACCAGAATTGCCTTACGGATGCCCGTTTGAAGCTTCCAGGAAATGCATTTCTGAGAACCTTGGACACCTGTTGAGATAGAAAACACATTATTTTACTCCTTTTTTTTAATCCTAGAAAGTGATAACATCTAATAATGTTAATAGAAGGCTGCTATAGGGTGATAAGCACTGACTTCAGATACTGAGTTGCCTTCTTCACTAAGAATCTGGGACTCTTGGCATTGGTCATGTAGTTTTATATATAGGAGATCTGAGCTTCACCTTTTATCCAATCTCATCATTTTATTGAGACGGTACTGGGCAGCATGAGCTTAACGTGTCACTTAAAACATGCCTGACCTGGTGTTTGACTTACCATCAGCATGCATGGAATATGGAAGCGCCCTAAAACCGTACTTTTCATTGGATCCTCAGGAACCGCCAGGTTTGCTGTGTCACGCGCTGAGATACCCTTGAGTTGTAGACCGCCACCCCGTCCATCTCCCATGGAAGTTATAGGCAACACGATACTCTACGATGGTGAAGGAGACCAGTGGGGAGCTGGGAGCTGCTTCTTCTGTTGGAGTTGTGCCCCTCATGTCCAAGTATGGAGTAATTTGAGGATTTTCAACATGGTGTCCTAAGAGATTTGTTCTGGATGGAGAATCTTTGTGTGTAATGCTGTGTTGGGGTGCTCCTCTATCCCTGCTTGCATTCTGATGATGAATTGGAAATTGAGTTAGGATCTAGATATTGTATTGTTTGGAGGTGTTGTTTTTGTAATTGACATTTAAAGAACCTTGATGATGATGAGGGTAGAGATGATGATTTGGGCATGGCTAAGGCCTCAGTTCTGATACCGGTGCCTTTTGGAGACTCTTATAATGAGCAATTCTCCGCGAGATTTCTCATCCTTGTACCAATGGCCGACCTGGGAGGGTCTCAACCGCCCACTTCACAAAACCAATTAGTCAGGAAACAGTTGAAATGTAGGTTCATCTGAGCCAGGGGGAGAGCTCCGTCCACTAAAACTACAAGTCGCCCTCAGTAGCTTCGGCTGAAGACACAAGAACACCTTTAAAAAGGTGAAAAAGCAAAATGTACAGACAGGGACTTTAACAAATAATAAGACCTGAATGAAATACAAGTAAAGCGGAAAGATAAAAAAAAAGACCTGATCCAGTCCGGGGAAGTGAAGAGGAGTGAAAAATGGTGAAAATGAGGAGCTCGTATATTCGCAATTCAGACAGAGACTAGTTCAAGTGGAACCTGACTTATGTGTAAGTGAAGGATTAGTGTTGCTCTGCATTATCCTGCTCCCAAGACGAGCGTGTTGCCCCTGAACTATACTAGCCATGCCTAAGGTCACGTCTAAGATGGCCACCCGTGGGCGTCTTCATGTGCAAGGATCACAAAGGAAAGAAAACCTCCATACTGGGGCCTGGTCTAGGAAAGACAGCTCTGTATCTGTTGGTCAGAGCGTGCACCCAGCCACGTTGTGGGCTTGGCACCAGGTCTCCACACTTCTGGCAAATTCTTCAATGCCTCAAGTCACAAATGTCTACAAGTGTGCTTTTCAGATTGGTGAGCTGTAGTCGGTACAGAGGTGTTGCCCCTTTAAGGATGTGTGTCATGACTTCTTCATGACTCGCCCTCAATAAAAGGATCCTCAGCTAGCACGTGCGCCGGAACGGCGACAGACTCCATGAATGGCACTTCTGCCTCGTGTCTCATTTACTGGGCCTGCTGGCTGACACTTGTACCCTGGGCTGCGGCTGACGCCGTGTGATCACGGTACTGCTATCCTGTGTGATCACAGTACTGCTACCCTGGCCTGCGGCTGATGCTGTGTGGTCACGGTACTGCTACCCTGACCTGCAGGCTGATGCCGTGTGATCACGGTACTGCTACCCTGGCCTGCAGGCTGACGCTGTGTGATCACGGTACTGCTACCCTGTGTGATCACAGTACTGCTACCCTGGCCTGCAGGCTGACGCCGTGTGATCACGGTACTGCTACCCTGGCCTGCAGGCTGACGCTGTGTGATCACGGTACTGCTACCCTGGCCTGTGTGACGCCATGTGTTCACGGTACTGCGGTCACCACTGATAAACCTCAACTCGCAATGCGAGGGTTGGATCTTGATTGGTGAGTCTGACCTCCTATGGCAATTTCTTTAGTGATGTGGCTCTTAGCATCCAAGTCTCCTATAGACCCTACACCCTTAAATCCTAAACTAAGAATTGGTTATACTTTCTCTGCTGGTGCAGCAGGAAAAAACTACTTTCATCAGAATGTGGATTCACAAACATCGCCCAGTTACACAGGAAGCCTTCCACCACGAAGGGCTAACCCTAACCTTCACCTCCCAAAGGAGGTCGGGGGATGCCATCATGGCCACCAATATGGCTTCATCGGACACTGTAGATGTATCGGTCCTCAGGAACTTCTCCATCTCCTGCCCAACTCTCAGACCCGTGGTACTCCTTGACACCTCCGCTTAATGCTCCAAGCATTCAAGGTCCATTTCTCACCTTGAAGACCCTCCTCTTGGGGCCATCACTTCAGCATGAAGAGGAGAACTGGGAACCCTACTCCAATCACCAGCCTTCTTGGCATGATGCCAAAGGCGAATATCATATCATGTGACCATTCCTCCCCTCTCATGAACATGTCCACATGCTTTACTGTCACAGGTATATGAGAGGCATACAACATCTGAACCGCAACTGTGGTACAAGGTTCCCACGCTAAAGTAAAATGCGGCCTTCGAAACCCCTAGGCGTACTGAACTGGCTCCATGCAGGAGGCCCGTCTCACCAGAAACACACAATGACAGCTGTGGGGGAGACAGAATGCATGGTTGGCCGGCCCTCTTAGGGCTTAGCAGCCAAGGAGGGAGGCTTTAGAGCATCATCCAATCAGCCTATTGAGCATTTCTGTTTGGAACCCCTCATTATGGGAAAAGATACCATAAAGTTCTTATACTATCTGACGAGGCCTGGGCAAACTAGATCAGGAAAAACCTGAACCCCCCCCCCCCTCTCCCCCGGGTTTCCTGTGGTTCGGGGAGCCGTGAATGTTCAGACTTTTCTGGAAGTGCCCCTGGAAAGATTTGACGTTCACCACTTAGCGCCCTGCGGGGGCAGGCGGTCTGCTGCCACCCCCCACAATACCTAAAACGTGCCCCAGTCCCTATCGAACCTGGGAGGAGGCTGCTGAGGGCCCCCCAAAGCGAAATGCAAATGAACTCCGAGACACCTCTATACCATTCATTGTCCCCTAGGCATTGGGTTTGCGCCTAGAGGTCAATACGTGCCTCAGTGCACATCCAGTCCTATTCACCACATTGATGCAAAGCTCACCTGCACATCCAATCCTATTCAACACAATTATGCACACCTCACCTTCACATCCAGTCCTACTCAATACATTGATGCACAACTCACCTGCACATCCAGTCCTATTGAACACATGGATGCACAGCTCACTGCACATCCAGTCCTACTCAACACATTGATGCACAACTCACCTGCACATCCAATCCTATTCAACACAATTATGCACAACTCACCTGCACATCCAGTCCTACTTAACACATTGATGCACAACTCACCTGCACATCCAGTCCTATTGAATAGATTGATGCACAACTCACCTGCACATCCAGTCCTATTGAACACATTGATGCACAGCTCACCTGCACATCCAATCCTATTCAACAAATTGATGCAAAGCTCACCTGCACATCCAATCATATTGAACACAATTATGCAGAACTCACCTGCACATCCAGTCCTACTCAACACATTGTGCACAACTCACCTGCACATCCAGTCCTATTCAACACATTGATGCAAAGCTCACCTGCACATCCAATCCTATTGAACACATTGATGCACAGCTCACCTGCACATCCAATCCTATTCAACACATTGATGCAAAGCTCACCTGCACATCCAATCCTATTCAACACAATTATGCACAACTCACCTGCACATCCAGTCCTACTCAACACATTGATGCACAACTCACCTGCACATCCAGTCCTATTCAACACATTGATGCAAAGCTCACCTGCACATACAATCCTATTCAACACATTGATGCGCAACTCACCTGCACACCCAGTCCTACTCAATACATTGATGCACAGCTCATCTGCACATCCAGTCCTATTCAACACATTGATGCAAAGCTCACCTGCACATCCAATCCTATTCAACACATTGATGCACAGCTCACCTGCACATCCAGTCCTACTCAACACATTGATGCACAGCTCACCTGCACATCCATTCCTACTCAACACATTGATGCAAAGCTCACCTGCACATCCAGTCCTATTCAACACATTGATGCACAACTCACCTGCACATCCAGTCCTACTCAACACATTGATGCACAGCTCACCTGCACATCCAGTCCTATTCAACACATTGATGCAAAGCTCGCCTGCACATCCAATCCTATTCAACACATTGATGCACAGCTCACCTGCACATCCAGTCATATTCAACACATTGATGAAAAGCTCACCTGCACATCCAATCCTATTCAACACATTGACGTAAAGCTCACCTGCACATCCAGTCCTATTCAACACATTGATGCAAAGTTCACCTGCACATCCAATCCTATTCAACACATTGATGCACAGCTCACCTGCACATCCAGTCTTATTCAACACATTGACGCACAGCTCACCTGCACATCCAGTCCTATTCAACACATTGATGCAAAGCTCACCTGCACATCCAATCCTATTCAGCACATTGATGCAAAGCTCACCTGCTCATCCAATCCTATTCAACACATTGATGCAAAGCTCGCCTGCACATCCAATCGTATTCAACACATTGATGCAAAGCTCACCTGCATATCCAATCCTATTCAGCACATTGATGCACAACTCACCTGCACATCCAGTCCAATTCAACACATTGATGCAAAGCTCACCTGCACATCCAATCCTATTCAACACATTGATGCAAAGCTCACCTGCACATCCAATCCTATTCAACACATTGGTGCACAACTCACCTGCACATCCAGTCCTATTCAACACATTGATGCAAGGCTCACCTTCACCTGCTCATCCAATCCTATTCAACACATTGATGCAAAGCTCGCCTGCACATCCAATCCTATTCAACACATTGATGCAAAGCTCACCTGCGCATCCAGTCCAATTCAACACATTGATGCAAAGCTCACCTGCACATCCAATCCTATTCAACACATTGATGCAAAGCTCACCTGCACATCCAATCCTATTCAACACATTGATGCACAGCTCACCTGCACATCCAGTCCTATTCAACACATTGATGCAAGGCTCACCTGCACATCCAATCCTATTCAACACATTGACGCAAAGCTCACCTGCACATCCAATCCTATTCAACACATTGATGCAAAGCTCACCTGCACATCCAATCCTATTCAACACATTGACGCACAGCTCACCTGCACATCCAGTCCTACTCAACACATTGATGCAAGGCTCACTTGCACATCCAATCCTATTCAACACATTGATGCACAACTCACCTGCACATCCAGTCCTATTCAACACATTGATGCCAAGCTCACCTGCACATCCAATCCTATTCAACACATTCACGCACAGCTCACCTGCACATCCAGTCCTACTCAACACATTGATGCAAAGCTCACCGGCACATCCAATCCTATTCAAAACATTGATGCAAGCTCACCTGCACATCCAATCCTATTCAACACATTGATGCACAACTCACCTGCACATCCAATCCTATTCAACACATTGATGCAAAGCTCACCTGCACATCCAGTCATATTCAACACATTGATGAAAAGCTCACCTGCACATCCAATCCTATTCAACACATTGACGTAAAGCTCACCTGCACATCCAGTCCTATTCAACACATTGATGCAAAGTTCACCTGCACATCCAATCCTATTCAACACATTGATGCACAGCTCACCTGCACATCCAGTCTTATTCAACACATTGACGCACAGCTCACCTGCACATCCAGTCCTATTCAACACATTGATGCAAAGCTCACCTGCACATCCAATCCTATTCAGCACATTGATGCAAAGCTCACCTGCTCATCCAATCCTATTCAACACATTGATGCAAAGCTCGCCTGCACATCCAATCGTATTCAACACATTGATGCAAAGCTCACCTGCACATCCAATCCTATTCAACACATTGATGCACAGCTCACCTGCACATCCAGTCCTACTCAACACATTGATGCACAGCTCACCTGCACATCCATTCCTACTCAACACATTGATGCAAAGCTCACCTGCACATCCAGTCCTATTCAACACATTGATGCACAACTCACCTGCACATCCAGTCCTACTCAACACATTGATGCACAGCTCACCTGCACATCCAGTCCTATTCAACACATTGATGCAAAGCTCGCCTGCACATCCAATCCTATTCAACACATTGATGCACAGCTCACCTGCACATCCAGTCATATTCAACACATTGATGAAAAGCTCACCTGCACATCCAATCCTATTCAACACATTGACGTAAAGCTCACCTGCACATCCAGTCCTATTCAACACATTGATGCAAAGTTCACCTGCACATCCAATCCTATTCAACACATTGATGCACAGCTCACCTGCACATCCAGTCTTATTCAACACATTGACGCACAGCTCACCTGCACATCCAGTCCTATTCAACACATTGATGCAAAGCTCACCTGCACATCCAATCCTATTCAGCACATTGATGCAAAGCTCACCTGCTCATCCAATCCTATTCAACACATTGATGCAAAGCTCGCCTGCACATCCAATCGTATTCAACACATTGATGCAAAGCTCACCTGCATATCCAATCCTATTCAGCACATTGATGCACAACTCACCTGCACATCCAGTCCAATTCAACACATTGATGCAAAGCTCACCTGCACATCCAATCCTATTCAACACATTGATGCAAAGCTCACCTGCACATCCAATCCTATTCAACACATTGGTGCACAACTCACCTGCACATCCAGTCCTATTCAACACATTGATGCAAGGCTCACCTTCACCTGCTCATCCAATCCTATTCAACACATTGATGCAAAGCTCGCCTGCACATCCAATCCTATTCAACACATTGATGCAAAGCTCACCTGCGCATCCAGTCCAATTCAACACATTGATGCAAAGCTCACCTGCACATCCAATCCTATTCAACACATTGATGCAAAGCTCACCTGCACATCCAATCCTATTCAACACATTGATGCACAGCTCACCTGCACATCCAGTCCTATTCAACACATTGATGCAAGGCTCACCTGCACATCCAATCCTATTCAACACATTGACGCAAAGCTCACTTGCACATCCAATCCTATTCAACACATTGATGCAAAGCTCACCTGCACATCCAATCCTATTCAACACATTGACGCACAGCTCACCTGCACATCCAGTCCTACTCAACACATTGATGCAAGGCTCACTTGCACATCCAATCCTATTCAACACATTGATGCACAACTCACCTGCACATCCAGTCCTATTCAACACATTGATGCCAAGCTCACCTGCACATCCAATCCTATTCAACACATTCACGCACAGCTCACCTGCACATCCAGTCCTACTCAACACATTGATGCAAAGCTCACCGGCACATCCAATCCTATTCAAAACATTGATGCAAGCTCACCTGCACATCCAATCCTATTCAACACATTGATGCACAACTCACCTGCACATCCAATCCTATTCAACACATTGATGCAAAGCTCACCTGCACATCCAATCCTATTCAAAACATTGATGCAAAGCTCACCTGCACATCCAATCCTATTCAACACATTGATGCAAAGCTCACCTGCACATCCAATCTTATTCAACACATTGATGCAACGCTCACCTGCACATCCAGTCCTATTCAACACATTGATGCAAAGCTCACCTGCAGCATTAGTTCTTCACTCAGATTCCTGAATTCCATTGTTGAGGAGTCCCTCAAGCCTTCGGTAAAGTTCTTGTTCAGGATCTTAAGTGTCAAAACATGTGTTTGGTCACTCGCGCCATCCATTGTCGAGGGAGAGGACGAGGCTTGAGTGTTGACTCTGTCCTCCGTAACATGAGTCATACTGATTGCTCGTGTTCCATGCTCTGCACTGGTCTCAGATGTCAAAGGGTTTGCAGGTATTATAGTCATTGCAGATGCTATACTGGACTCAGGTGTGGAGTTGGCTGCAGGTGCTGTACTCATTGCAGATACTGCACTGGTCTTTGATGTCAAAGTGTTTGCAGGTGATGTATTCATTGCAGATACTGCACTAGTACCAGATGTGGAGGTGGCTGCAGGTGCTGTACTCATTGCAGATGCTGCTCTGGTCCTTGATGTGGAGGTGTTTGCAGGTGCTGTAGTCATTGCAGATGCTGCACTGGTCCCAGATGTGGCAGAGGCGTCAGGGGCTGTACTCATTGCAGATGCTGCTCTGGTCCCTGATGTGGAGGTGGCTGCAGGTGCTGTACTCATTTCAGATGTTGCACTGGTCCCAGGTGTGGAGGTTGCTGCAGGTGCTGTACTCATTGCAGATGTTGCACTCGTCCCAGATGTGGAGGTGGCTGCAGGTGCTGTACTCAATGCTGATTTTGTGCTAGTTGAAGGTGTTGGAGGTGCAGCATGTGTTGCCAGGTTGAGTGGTTCGCCTGTAAATTGAAATGGAGCAACTATTTATTGGTGGATGTGATCTGGAACAATTTGTCTAATCACATTTCCTCTAATGGATGCCCTGTGCCCCTTTCACATTTCCGCCTGTGAGTCTGTCCCACAAAATGGCCCAAGACCCTGTGAGCTTGACTTGCCCATTTCAGGCTGAATCAGAAGATGCCCCTTAAAGGTGCCCCATGTTCCTATCACACTGGACATTGCCTCCAAGAGATGCCTCACGTTTTCGTCATACTGCCCCCTATAGTTGCCCCCTCCCCAACCACATTGCCTTAGAACATGGTTCGTACCTCAGGAGATGCCTGGTGCCTCGTTCATCTTGCCTATGCCAGTCCCCTCACATTCTCTGTTGCACTGTATATTTCCTCCGAATATACCACAGCACCCCTTACTGCACGTGAATGTAATCTGCGCATGCACCGGTCCTATACTTCCAGCACCCTGGCCTGGTGGGAGCATGCCACACTTCCAGCACCCTGGCCTGGTGGGAGCATGCCACACTTCCAGCACCCTGGCCTGGTGGGATCAGGCCGCACTTCCAGCAGCCTGGCCTGGTGGGAGCAGGCGATACCTCCAGCACCCTGGCCTGGTGGGATCAGGCCGCACTTCCAGCACCCTGGCCTGGTGGGAGCAGGGTCACCCTTATCCATGATTTGGAGAGCATCAACTACCACCTGGATGGTGTCTGCCTCGATGCAACACTTTGGGCAGAACCCTGACTGATAGTCGTTTAGGAGGTGGAGTTGTTCGATTCAGGCAAGTAGTTCTGCAGCAACTACGTTTTCCAAGATTATTTTCGGATGAACGGGAAGTTCATAATTCTGAGGAATGTCTCGTGCTGACGAGATATCCCTTCCCCCTCCTCCATTCCATGCATCCCACGGCCGCAAATGATTGGCCGGATGAAGAAAAGCTCATGGGCTGGTAGTTTGCTAGGTCTTTTGAGTCTAGGATCAGTTTTGTCTGGGAACTACCCTTCTGTGAGGAATGTGTTAATGATGCTTTGGGAGCAAAGCCCCCTCAGTTGTTTAATGATGGATGCTGGGATGATATTGTCAGACTAGGACGTAGGTTTGAGAGAAGCAAGCTTTTTTTGGCGGTCCGGGGGAGGGAGTGGAGAGTATTCCGTACAGTGTGAAAGTTGGGATGCGGGGTAGTTACCGCCGTGATTCTGGAGGACATTGGTTAAGACAATTGTATTACTGTAGAGAAGGAGCCAAGTACCCCCACCTCAACCACTTCGCCCATATTGCCTATATGTTGGGAACCAGAGTGTGAGACACGTGCGGTACCAGTGAAAATAACGACATCGAAGAGAATTCTGGAGGCAAGGTTCCGATTGAGAAAGCCATACTTGCATACGAGACAGTATGATGGCCATTTCAATGAAATCCGGGAAGAAGCAGGGCCAATGAATGAAAGGGGAGAAGTGATGACGTCACATGAAGCTAAGCTGACGTACATGGAATAGATGCAGAGACAAGACAATGCAGATATTCTATAAGGCATCAAGAAAGTATCAAAGATAAGTGACATCTTGGGAACAAGATGAAGAAACTAATGCTGCAGAAACGATGAAGATATCAAGTTATTTTACACGTGTACAGAAGTATTCTTGAGGCTAGCTTTATAGTAAATAGATTGCGGCATGCACCTACATATACATATATATATTGAAGTGTGTAAAGAATGTATGTTTTCACTATATATTATAGCAGAACTGGACCAGAGAAGGAAGGCGTCGTTTCCAGTGTGTCGCAGTTAAAAAAACAATTAAATTACAGAAGCAGATCTCAGAAAGACAAGGCTGGACGATCCCCAAGAAGCCAAGGCCGTATCGGGCGGGGTGAGCAGACATTGGATACGAATCGTCTGAAAGAACGAAACTATTGTTCAGAAGACATGGACGAAAACATGGAAGACGTCAGAGGTCTAATAGAAAATAGTATTTTAAATACACTAGGGCTCGATTTTGTGGTCTTCAGTCATGTGAAAGGATGAAGTTGGACAAACACGATGGTCACACCTACGCATGAGGGCAGAGCGTGCCTTCACTCCCCTGAATTCTCCAAAGCAAAAGAACACTACAAAGGACAAGTTCAAAGCCTTAATTGACAGCAGACCACTAAGGTGATGATAGATGAATATGCTAATTGGTGGGAGGCTATGGTTAAGACTAGTTCACCAGCACCTGGAAGGCCAGCCTGCATGCTGCTAAACGTAGGTGGAAAAGTACTGAAAGAGGTTAGTGGGCCAACCAATTGTAGGGGGCCACGTGATTAAGGTTCCTATAGTTTGTTTATCCAATGGGACGTTGTGTATTTAGCAATGTTCATAGTGACCTGTTTAAGGGGAGGGCTTAGTTGCCCCACCTGATGTTAAGAAACCCATCACTTTTCTTCACTCTTATAGACGAGTATGGATCGTAGACTTAGAGGTTCCTTAAGAGCCTATCACAATTGCCACTAGGTTTTTAAAGTTTGCCACCTAGGATGATGTTAGTAATACATAGGTTGACGCCATCAATGATGATTGTTTTGCTATAAAAGAATGCTTTTTTTAAGATGCATTGAGAGATCTTACGCTGAGATGTCCGCTGATGTCCGTTGTACTCCCTGTTTTAGATAATTGATATTAAAACAGTTACCTTTTTGCCAACTACCTGAGTTGTTTCGATTATTGATGTTTGAGTAATTTCTGCATCCCCATCCATCTCAAGGGTGTTGCTAGCTCGTCTTAAAGGGCTGGGGTCAACCAGTTCATTACCTCTGACGTTATAGCTGCAATTAAGCCATTACCAATCAGGAGGTGGCTGAGAAAAAGCCAAGACTCTAAGAGATGGCAGGGGGATGTGTTTTGGGTAGGCAGGGCCAGGTAGAGGGTGTAGGGCAAATGTTTGCAATTGAAATGTTATGCACTCCCCTCGAACACTGCTGTATTATAATACTGACTAGGTACTGCAAACTACCATGCTTAAATACCAGAATGCAATTCAGCAAAATGCAAAATAATTACCTTTGGGTTTTGAAAATGTTTTTTCAAGATGTATAACAACATGTAATGTGTGAAGGTGTTACCTGTTTGAGTTTCACTGTTAAATGCATGATTCGTATATGATGTGTGATGAAAATATCATATTCTACCAAAAATAAACACTTTTGGAGCATTACATATGAACATCTGAAGGTAATGTAGCTAATTTAAAAATGTCTTGTTTGATCTTTGTAACTGACCTGGAGGAGAGCGTAGATTTAGGCAGCTAACTGGTGCTGTGTGCGTGCTTTCAGAATGAAAATGCCCATTTGCATTTCTTAACACAGGAACCTTTTGAACATCTTCTCCAAATAAAAGGTCTCTTAAATGGGTCACTATTTGTAAATCACCCCCACTTTAATGCTCTGCTTGAGGAAAGAAAGTGATAAGCAGTCATTAAAGGGCCTGCACCATCACAGGCCGCTGGGAACCGGTGTCTCTCTCTAGCGAGCGACAGGTGGTGGGGAGGCAACACTGTGGCTTCACACATGGAAGCTGCTCACCAGATGAAAGAGACACTGTTGCCTTGCTGGGCCCCTCTGACAGCGTGGCCCTGGGCCACCGCACAGACTGCCCATGCAGCGGGCCGGCACTGGCTCTGACACCACGCTGCCTGCACTACCACAGAGCGGCTGATACCAGGATTGACGAGCGTGGACGCGCAGTGTCCATCCTTGAAAGTAGGCGACTCTCATGCAGAGGCCTGTGGAGCACTCACATTCACTGCAGCGTCAGTGACTTTCATCCGCAGAATAAGGCATCTCCACGCTCAGAGAGTGGCCTGGGCAGTGGCCTTCACGTGGCTGCAGATCAGCCCGCACATCATCTAACATATCCATGCACCCACCGCGGGCAGCCTTCCCTAGTCTAGGCGCTTTAAATCGCAGGAGGGTAAAAACACGCCCCCTGGTTCCCTTTTGGAAATATTTCAGTGAGAGTCGGGGTGGACGAAGGAGTGGGGGGCTGGGCGGTTCCTCAGCATTACCAAGGAACTTTGTCAATAGATACACGTTATCACTTTCTTCATCCGGCCAATCATTTGCGGCCGTGGCATGCATCGGAGGGAGGAGTGGGGAGGGGGATATCTCGTCAGCATTAGACATTCCTGCGGAACCACTAGTTTGCAATTGACGAGGCCTGAAATGGAACCTGCACGGTGCGGTCCGCTTGGAGCTGCACATTGCCACCCTTACGCTGCTTGCAATCACACCGCCATGATTTTTAGTTTTGGCTATTGGGTGCTATGTAAGTGTTAAGTGCCACCAACAAGAAAAAACCATTGTATTCGAGTACAGCTACGAGTGAGATGAGATGGTGTGGAGAAACTCACTTCTTGTGGATGTTGTTTGGTTATTTATCCACCCATTGACTGCCCTTGGCCATGTTAATCCTTATGGCCATGCCCCCCTTCAACCACCCCCTCACTCCCCAAATCACATCCTTCTGAGATCTCTATGAGCTAGCTCTAAGCAATCAGCCCTGAGCAGCAAGAGCCTTAACGAAGGCCCCGGGCGTTACCTGAAGTGATAATTCCCCCCCCCCACCTGTGAGGCCCCGGGGAGGAGGGGCATTACCAAAAAAGAATTTAAGAAAAATACTAAATCCCATTGAATTATTTGTCCAAATTACTATTTCCAGAAATGCGGATCCTTCAGTGATCCCACTAAGTCTTTTGATAATCACCAGTACTTAGGAGTGCAGAGGACAGGGGTATACACATACACACACTCCTAACACACACACCTTCCACACAGACATGCACATAGTGCACACACCAGCACAGTGCACCCCCCACACACATACACACACTCCTAACACACACACCGTCCACACAGACATGCATATAGTGCACACACCAGCACAGTGCACCCCCCCACACACTCCTAACACACACACCGTCCACACAGACATGCATATAGTGCACCCCCACACACACACTCCTAACACACACACCTTCTACACAGACATGCACATAGTGCACACACCAGCACAGTGCACCCCACCCCCTACACACACATACACACACTCCTAACACCCACACCTTCCACACAGACATGCATATGGTGCACACACCAGCACAGTGCAACCCACCCCCCCCACACACACACTGCCATCCAAACACTGAAACGTTCCACACCCACACACACACACACACTGCTCACACATACCCACACACTTCCCTTTCCCACTTACCTCACACATTTTCCTCCACCCAAACACTGCCCGCCACACTGACTCGCATACACAATTCCAGCAAATGCACTGAACCCACACCAAGGTATGCTGTTTCCCCCCACACAATGTTCCCTCACACCCACTGACCCCACAAAACTCCCACACACACACTTTACCCTCTAAATCATAATCTGCTCATTCACACACCACTGTGCCTCACACATGCTGCCAAAACAAGCTCTCCTCCCAACTGCCCCAGGCACTGTGCCTCCACAGACACATCTCCCTGACATGCTGCCACCCCACACATACAGCCCCCACCCACAAAATTCCCCAAACACACTGACCCCCCCACACACACACACACACAGCCCACATACAGCACACACACACTAACCATGCCCACATACACATACACTGCTCTCTCTCACACACACACATGCACACATTGCACACTTACACACACACACATAACAATGTTGTGAGTAGGTCAGCATTTCAGGGAAATTCATGTGTACGTTTGAAATCAGTCCCTGGCAATGATGCAAGTGTTTGAGGATAGGTGGCCAATAGCTGCCAAGCGGTGAGAGTAGCTGAGCATAGCATAGTCATACCTGACACATGCTTATAAAGTGCCTATTCATGAGCCAAAACTATTGGCTGTGACAATTCCTGTTTAACGTGCTGCAGTGGTTACTACTGGTGTTGCACATGTTACGATTTTTGCACTAGGTGTGCAAGTGACTCTAGTGGCTGTTACTGCTTTTGGACCATCTACAGTGGTTGTGACCAGTGTTGCACTGGTTAGGTTGTTGTGCTTGATATGGAAATTGTCGCAGTTAATGAAATGGCCAGCTGTGCAGTGGCTACAGTGGTTGTTACTTGTGTTGCACTGGTTAATGTTCCTGTGCCTTGTTTGGAAGTTGTTGCTGTAACTCATTTTAGTGGTTTACAACTGATTTCTGTGATTGCTGGTGAAGTTGGGCTGGCTTTAGTAGGTACTGATGTTGCACTATTGAAAGTGATTGTATCTGGGTTGAGGGGGTTTCTATTACTGATGGCACTGGTTTTGAACTGAATGCATTAGTTAAACTGGCATTGGGCATGTTATAGTGACCGTGCCTGCTACTCCTGCACGCATGGTAGTTGCATTTTCAGTTGTTGATGTGGTTTCTGGGGCTGGTGTTACTGGTTAGAGGTGTGTAACTGACATGAAATGGACCCTCTGGGTGATGTTGCTGATGCAGAACTGGTTGCAGTCATTGTCATTGCCACTGGTCGTTGACTGCATTACCTACACCGTAAGTGCAAGGAATGCAGGTTTTGAGTAGAGAACAGTGGTTGTTAATTATCTTGTGCTGGTTAGAGGTTTTGTGCCTGCTGTGGTGACTGTGTATGATGTTATTGGCTAAAATATCATAGAGTGGTTGCTACTATTACACTTGTGTGGAGGTGGTTGCTGTGGGAGATAGTCTTCAACTTGTGATTGTTCCAGTAGTTGCTACTGGTGTTTTACAGCTCAGAGTTGTACCTGGTCTGTACCAGTTTTTGGTGTTATTTCAGTTGTGTAGAGGTACTGCTATATTTGATGTTACTGGAGGAGAGCTGGTTGTGGCGGCTGTTACTTTTTTTTAACTGTTTAGTGTTGATATTCGTGTGGAAGACGTTGCTATGAATGATGTTACTTGTTTAACTGGTTGCTGTGGCTATTACTTGTATTACGCTGGCCAGCTTTGTTGAACTAGGTATGGGCGTGTTTGCAGTGGTTGCTGCAAGATATTGACCATAGATTGTGGTTGTTACTGGTACTGACTGGTAGCATCCAGAACTGATAAAGGGGGTTGCTACTGCGGTCGCAACTGGTTTGGATATGGTTGCCTTGGATGAGGTAACAGGTCTTGAACTGGTTCCAGTGATTGCTAAAGTTTCTGGGATAATTACAACATATGTGCATTAATGGTGTAGAACTGTTGTTGCTGTTTATTACTTTCATTGTTATGGACACATCTGTACCTGGTGTTGGAGAGGTGGGTGTGAATGGTGTTCATGTTTTAAATGGTTGAAGTTACTACTGCTGGTTCCCTGATACACTTCAGTGCTAAGTTGATAAGCGGTTGCAGTGGCTGTTAGTGGTTTTGAACCAGTTACAGTGGTTGCTACTGGCTTTAAACAGGGTATATGTTTATCCAATGATTACTGTGGTAGTTCTTGCTGGGTTACTGGTGTGGATATGGTTTATGTGGTTGGCGCCACTGGTTTTGCAGTGATTACAGTGTTTGCTACTGGTATTGGGCCGGTTACAATGATTTGAAAGCTGTGAATGGTGTTGTTATTTTTTAATAGGTTGCAGTAATTGTGAATGGCGTTGTGCTGGTTACAGTTGTTGTTCCACGTGTAGTTGTGGTCACAGTGGATGTAACTGGTTTGAAGTGGGCACACTGATCTTACTGTTGGCAATCTGTTTACAGAGTCTTTAACTAGTGACGCTCTGGGTACAGTGTTTGTGACATGTGTTCCTTGCTACAGTTCTAGTGCCTGGTGGGAATGATGGTATCGCTTTTTGCTGCTGTAGAACTGATTGCTGTGGTTGATGTTACAGGGTTTGAACCTATGCTAGGCAGTGTTATTAATGTTGCACTGGTCACTGTTGCTTTACCTGGTGTGGAGGTGGCCACTGTTGATGATGCATCTGGCGCTGAGCTGGTTGCGGTGGGGGGTGTTGGTGTAGATGTACTGGCTGCACTCGATCCTGCCAGGGAGACAGAGCTAGGTGCTTGTGATGCTGTTGTGGAGCTGGTTGTGGTGGGGGGTGTTGGAGGTGCAGAACTTCCTGCAGCTGATTCTGTTGCATCATCAGAACTTGCTTCAATGGATTCGCTTGATGGAGCATCACTGGTTGCTATGGTTGCTGATGGGGGTATAGAAATAAATGTGGAAGAGGCTGGTGGTGCTGAGGAACCATCTGCTGTGGATATTGTTCTTGCAGAATTGGTTGCCGTTGATGCTATTGGTGGCCCTGAACTGGATATGGAGGATGATTTTTCTGCTGCATAGCTGGATGTGGTGGGAGCTGTGGTCAGTGCAGAACCTGTTGAGGTGGGTGGTCTTGGTGTTTCAGAGCTGGCTGCAGTGATTGCTGTTCCTGTAGCAGAACTGGCTGTGATTGTTGCTGTTATGGCTGTAGAACCTATTGCATTGGATGCTGTTGGTTGTGCAAAACTAGTTGCTGTGGATTCTGTTGCTGCTGGAGAATTTCTTGCATGGGATGCTACTGGTGGTGCAGAACTGGCTGTGGTCGATGCTGTTGAAGAACTGTTTGCATTGGATGCTGTTGGTCGTGCATAACTGGCTACAACGGATTCTGTTGCTGCTGGAGAACTGTCTGCATTGGATGCTGTTGGAGGGACAGAACTGGCTATGGTCGATTCTGTTGCTGCTGAAGAACTGTTTTCCTTGGATGCTGTTGCTGTTGAAGAACTGTTTGCATTGGATGTTGTTGCTGTTGAAGAACTGTTTTTGTTGGATGCTGTTGAAGAACTGTTTGCATTCGATGCTGTTGGTGATGCAGAACTGACTATGGTCGATTCTGTTGCTGCTGAAGAACTGTTTTCATTGGATGTTGGTGGTGCAGAATTTGCTGGGGTCAATTCTGTTACTTCTGAAGTACTGTTTGCGTTGGATGCTGTTGAAGAACTGTTTACGGTGGATGCGGTTGCTGTTGAAGAACTGGTTTCGTTGGATGCTGTTGGTGGTCTGGAAGAGCCTACAGTAAGTTCTGTTGCTACTGAAGAAGTGTTTTCATTGGATGCTGTTGCTGTTGGAGAACTGTTTGCATTGTATGCTGAGGGTGATGCAGAAGTAGCTACGCTCACTTCTGTTGCTGCTGGATAATGGTTTGTGTTCAATTCTGTTGGTGTTGAAGAACTGTTTGTGTTGGATGCTGTTGATGGTGCATAAGTGTCTACGATAGGTTCTGTTACTACTGAAGAACTGTTTGCGTTGGATACTGTTGCAGTTGAAGAACTGTTTGCATTGGATGCTGTTGGTGGTCTAGAGGTGGCTACAGTAGGTTCTGTTGCTACTGAAGAACTGATTTCATTGGATGCTGTTGCTGTTGAATAACTGTTTGCGTTGGATGCTGTTGGTGGTCTAGAGGTGGCTACGGTAGGTTCTGTTGCTACTGAAGAACTGATTTCATTGGATGCTGTCATTGATGCAGAATTGTTTGCTTTGGATGCCGAGGGTGATGCAGAAGTAGCTATGGGAAATTCTGTTGCTGCTGGAGAACTGTTTGCGTTCGATTCTGTTGGTGTTGAAGAACTGTTTGTGTTGAATGCTGTTGCTGTTGAAGAACTGTTTGCATTGGATGCTGTTGGTGGTGCAGAAGTGGCTATAGTGGGTTCTGTTGCTACCGAAGAACTGTTTTCCTTTGATGCTGTCGGTGATGCAGAACTGTTTGCGTTGGATACTGATGGTGATGCAGAATTGACTATGGTAGGCTCTGTTGCTACTGAAGAGCTGTTTTCATTGGATGCTGTCAGTGATGCAGAATTGTTTGCATTGGATGCTGACGGTGATGCAGAAGTAGTTACAGTCAATTCGGTTGCTGCTGTAGAACTGTTTGCATTCGATTCTGTTGGTGTTGAAGAACTGTTTGTGTTGAATGCTGTTGCTGTTGAAGAACTGTTTTCATTGAATGCTGTTGCTGTTGGAGAGCTGTTTGCGTTGGATACTGAGGGTGATACAGAAGTGGCTATGGTCAGTTCTGTTTCTGCTGGAGAACTGCTTGCATTGGATGCTGTTGCTGTTGGGGAGCTGTTTGCGTTGGATACTGAGGGTGATACAGAAGTGTCTACGGTCAGTTCTGTTTCTGCTGGAGAACTACTTGCATTGGATGCTGTTGGTGATGCCAAATTGACATTGGTCATTTTTGTTGCTGTTGAAGAACTGTTTGTATTGGATACTGTTGGTGGTGCAGAACTGGATATTATGAATCCTGTTGCTGTTGAAGAACTGTTTGCATTGGAGGCTGTTGGTGGTGCAGAAGTGGCTACAGCAGGTTCTGTTGCTACTGAAGAACTGTTATCATTGGATGCTGTTGCTGTTGCAGAACTGTTTGCGATGGATACCGAGGGTGATGCAGAAGTGGCTATGGACAGTTTTTTTGCTGCTGGAGAACTGCTTGCATTAGATGCTGTTGGTGATGCATAACTGACTATGGTCATTCCTGTTGCTGTTGAAAAACTGTTTGCATTGGATGCTGTTGGTGGTGCAGAAGTGTCCAGAGTAGGTTCTGTTGCTACTGAAGAACTGTTTTCATTGGATGCTGTTGCTGTTGGAGAACTGTTTGCGTTGGGCACTGAGGGTGATGCAGAAGTGGCTACAGTCAATTCTGTTGCGATTGAAGAACTTTTTGCATTGGATGCTGCTGGTGGTGCAGAACTGGGAAGGGTGGTATTGACATCTAAATTAGTTTCCTGCGCTTGCGTGCCTGAGACAAACCCTGAAATAGAGAAAAGGGTTAACCATGTAATTCAAACAGCAAAGGTTGCTCTGGATTAGCAACCAATCCGAACACAGATGTTAAGGGCACTTCTTCTCCTAGATTGAAAGCCAAATCCAAGAGAAGTGAGACAATAATTGACACCAGAAACCATTATCTATGGGCATGATCAGACTGGCCAAAATCACTGCTGCCATTGGGCTTTTGATCAGTCTGGTAAGCCATTATCTGTGAGTATTATCAGGCTAGACATATCATTGCTGCCATTGGGCTTTTGATCAGTCTGGTAAGCCATTATCTGTGAGTATTATCAGGGTAGACATATCACTGTTGCCATTAGGCTTTTGATCAGTCTGGTAAGCCATTATCCGTGAGTATTATCAGGCTAGACATATCACTGCTGCCATTGGGCTTTTGATCAGTCTGGTAAGCCACTATCTGTGAGTATTATCGGGCTAGCCAAAATCACTGCTACCATTGGGCTTTTGATCAGTCTGGTAAGTCACTATCTGTGAGTATTACCAGGCCAAACATATCACTGCTACCATTGGCTTTTCATCAATCTGGTAAGCCACTATCTGTGAGTATTATCAGGCTAGACATATCACTGCTGCCATTGGGCTTTTGATCAGTCTGGTAAGCCATTATCTGTGAGTATTATCAGGCTAGACATATCACTGCTGCCATTGGGCTTTTGATCAGTCTGGTAAGCCACTATCTGTGAGTATTATCAGGCTAGACATATCACTGCTGCCATTGGGCTTTTGATCAGTCTGGTAAGCCATTATCTGTGAGTATTATCAGGCTAGGCAAAATCACTGCTGCCATTGGGCTTTTGATCAGTCTGGTAAACCACTATCTGTGAGTATTATCAGGCTAGACATATCACTGCTGCCATTGGGCTTTTGGTCAGTCTGTTATCAGGCTAGCCAAGTCTCTGCTGCCATTGGGCTTTCAATCAGTCTAGCAGCGGTTCATTTTACTCACTATTTAAAGCATTGTTCCATTTCGGTCTCCCCCTCCTCTCAAATTGCCACTGTTACCCAGCAGAGCACACTTCTTTCGCAAAAGTGATGTTCCTGCATTGAAAAGTCAAGGTGACCACTGTTTCCATTCTGTGCTCCTCAGAAGTTTCCATAGTTTAATCTATTGGCTGTGTGGGCATCACCTCCCCCGCCTCCCCATTCCAGTGCCATGAGGCCTGTAGCAGCATATGGTTAACCCTAACTGTGATTAACACTATTGGGGTGGGGGTGGAGCTGTTGTAGTTTCCACTCCTGCCTTGGGGGCTTTATGGAGGTGATATATATTTAATATAATGGAGACGGTTGCAAACGTTAGCTATCTGAGGAGTAGATGTGAGGGTATACCAAGAACTCAATGGTGATGTCATCACTGAGCGCCATCACAGGAAGGGACAAGCTGGCTGGGGGACAGAGGAGGGCGGCATGGAAGCCATTAGCACCGCTCTGGGTCCAGGTGGAGAGCTGACATCGATGGCTGCAGGGGTGCATTACAAAGACCACTACATGCCTCCTGGCGTCATACCTGCCACGCGGGCCGTTAGGTGATGCATTGTGACAAATAGTCATGTGTTTAGGATGGAGATAATTCTGGAATTAAATGACAACCATTAAAGACTCAGGGACATCATTTAGGGGACGCCAGAGGTCGCAACTGTGACGTCTGAGGTCTCCCTTGAGACCTCTGGGGTCTTGCTTGCGACCTCTAAAAAAAAAAATCCTGGGCTGTGGCTAGCACCATGTGGCTCTTTACCTCTGGAGTGGCTGACTTTCTTGTTCAGACTCCTTAAAAAAATACAAAAAATATAAGAACAGGAGTGCCACAAGTCTAAGACTTTCAGCACTCACCCTAAATAAGAAAGAATAGAAAACCAAACGTGTCTTTCTGGAATTCTATACAATAATTGCTAAACTCATTAAAGGTTTATTTCAGGCACACTTCAGGGGTGAGTCACTGATTTAGTCTGTTTTAAACGCCTCAACTCAGCCATTCATCCTTCTGAGGTCAATAAATGAGTACCAACACAGGTTGGGCGATATTGGGTGTATATTTTTCTATATAAAGTGCTTAAGCGTAAGTGCTTTATAATAACACATTATTATCATTTTGTCAGTCTAGAAATACGGATACCTCTACTTTGAGACCGCAAACGCATTTTGGTGGCCGTGGACCAACCGTCTCATGCACGATACGACAGAATATAGGTTTTCGAGTTTGCCAATGAACAGCCATTTTGATGTAGCAAGAATCGCCATTTTGTTTTCTAACCATTGCTCATTGCTTTCTGTTCCTATTGCTTCACAGTATATTTTCCACTTACACTGCTCGACTGTGGAACATTGTTGTCTGTATGTGAAAAGGACAAGGCCGCAGGGCCGTGAGGATAACAAGAGTTCGCTGAAACACAAACGTAGGAAGTGCCAGGAAGAATGCCCGGCTCCCTCCCGAATGTAGCCTTGAAGCAGAGCTGCAGGGCATTTAATCATTTCACAGCTGCCAGCCAGTCTCGTTATATGGTAGAATATGTTAGAATAATACCGCTAAAGGCTTGATTTATGCTGTTCTAACGGCCCCCCTTTGCTGAGCCCGCTAGAGCATGTCGGCTCCCAGGACGCGAATAGCACCTGATAGATAGCAAGGTCCGGAATGCAACTCCCCCCCGTATGTAGTTCGGTTCCAAGAACAGAAGCACCGTGTTCTATCCAATAACCGAAAGATGCCTTCACACTCACAAATTGCAAGTTGTTACTAGAATAGATGTTTGAAGGTGTCATAGTGGTCGGAGATGTCCATCATCACACCAAGTTCAAAGAAACCCAATAAAGGGGGGTGTTAAACATGTCATAGCTGATTGTTTGATATGCATTTTGTATATATGTAACTGATGTACGTTATTCACTCTCTTGCGTCCCTCGAGGTCTAGAGATACACGTCGCGGGGCGTGAGACCGAGTTGGCCAACTGAGACTTTTGCTTTGCAATAAAACCCTAGCTTTGGGAATACAACCTTGTGTCTGACGTCTCTATTGTGTGTGGTGACCCGCCTTGTTTCCATAGACGTCAGGGTCCCCTATGGGCCCCTTTCAAGATGGCGCCCGAATAAGGACCCTCCCCCACTTGTTCCTTCGCGTAACGTTGTAATTGAGAAAGGCAGAGAACGGCGAGGACGGGACGATCGAGCCGAGATCAAGAGGTGTTCGGGGCGCCCTGTAAAAGTGATGAGAGACTCCTTTGCAGATCTGCATACATCTGATCCCTGATCGACGCGCCTGGCTAGAGAACAAGGAGGCAAGGGTCCCGAAACGAGGCGGAAGCCAAGAAACGCAGACACGACGTCCTTTGGTGCGTCAGTATACAGACGACTTGATTTATCAGGTGAGTCATTCCCCGATTCAAAGCATCCTGATATTGGTTGAGAGTTGACGTTGCAAAATCAAACGCCCTAGGTAAGGTTGATTAACCAGGGGGAAGGTTGAAACATGCCTGGGGTATTGTCCACCCTAGCTGGGTTTTTCCGCTGTGGTAGACAATCTTTGGAAGATGGCCAAATTGTACCACCTGGGGGAACGCCGGCGTATGGGATGTATGTGAAGTATGGAGTGGGTGCGATAATATTCTGTGAGACTTGGCATAGGCAAACCAGAAAGCAACAAGACCATCAGTGGCCGATTAATGGTAGTTTTGAGATGGTGAGGATAGATAACTTGGAAAGGGTGTTGATAAGAAAGAAAGCGCGTCCTGCAGCATTTGAGACTATTAAAGACTGGAGAAAGGAAGCAATGCTCCGATTTAAAAGCAGAGCAAAGCATGCGCGCAGACATAAATCAAAAGGTGAGGTAGCGGAAGAAAAAAAAGAGGAGGAGTGGACTGAGAGTCTAAGAAGGGCAGGCAGGCGTGACCAGTTGAATATAGAAACGATATACCCACAACGAGAATTACACATAGAAGATGAATTGATAGAAAATATATTGATCCATACAAAACCAAGGCCCAAGATCAGAAGTAAGACCAGACACGTCAGTAGCTATTGCCCAAACCCCGCCCGTAGCCCAAGCTCCCCCTCCGGTAGCTCAAGCCCTCCCACAGCCACAGACCGCGCACGTAACACTTCCTATTAGCCAACCAGGCCCACAACAAACACTCCCTGTTCCCATTGTCCCATCCGCACCTCCCGCCTTAGACACAGACTCGGTACCGTCCATTCCTCCCGGGGTTGAAGTTGAAACCGCGGGGGGCAAGAGGCGGGACTGACCAAAGGGGGTGCACGAGGGTAACCCGCAGCGCAATCAGCAAAGAAAGGAAGATGGAATTGCAGCAACAGGCAGAGATGTATATAGACGGGAATGATGGGACGGCAACATTGGCTTCGATATATGACTTTCGTAGAAGCAACGAAGGACAGGTAGTGTTGGAATGCATGGGTGAATATTTGGTGGAGAAATGGAAACAGCTAATTGGGAAATTACCACTGCAGCGATTGTTAGATTTGAATGCATTAGCACGTTGTAGGGGGAGGGATGAAGAAGTGAGAGAACATGTGTATAGACTTTTTGAGCTTAGAGATGAATTAGATAATGATTATGTCGAAACATTTACTGCACCTGTCAAAGTGTTTACTACACCCGCGTACAGGAGTAGGGAAGTCGGGAGACCTGGGAAGGGGGAAAAGGGGTCGCATAATAAACGGCAGCAGTTACCATCGCCGGCGCATAAGGAGATGGTGAACAAATTATCGTTGCTAAAACAGGTGGAGGCAGACGTAAAGGAATGTCTAATTAGAACGCAGGTACTATTGCAGCAATTAACAGGACATAATAGAGGGCGAGGGAACGCACAAGGAAGGAGTAGTTCGAATATGGAAGGGGGCACAGTGGGGCCCAATCAGTGTGCATATTGTAAAGAGGAAGGACATTGGCGAGCGCAATGCCCGCATCTACAGAATAGAAATGGGTCTGGTCAGAGGAGACAGCATAGAGGACACCCAGGAGCGAATGGACCAAATAGGAATAGTATGCAGCAGCATCATAATAACGGAGGTAATCAAAACCAAGGCAAAACCAAAATGCCCCAAACCAGAATCAGGGACAGCAAAATCAACAATATGGAAATCAGAGTGGGGGAAATGGGAAGAGTGGAAATGTTTTCGATACACAGCCAAACACGTATTACAGTAATAGTAATGATTACACATCGGACAATGTGTTATTTCCTCAATAGGACAGCCCAGGACAGGGGTCGGAACCAGTGTCTATTCCTGTGAATCAGAGAGGACCCTACGTAGAAATGAGAGTCGGGAATGAGGAGCACCGCTTTCTTGTAGATACAGGAGCACAGAAGTGTTCAATAGACCATCACTTGGTTCCGAATATACCACTGTCAGGGCAAAAGAATATTTCCATAGGGTTCGCAGGTACACCAGTCATAAACCCAGTGTCCAAACCAGTCCCAGTTACCATAGGACCATTTACCGAACATTGTCCTTTCCTTCTAACAGAAAATTGTGGAGAAAATTTGTTGGGATTTAATTTGTTGAAAAAACTAGGTCCTGTTATACACTGCACGGCAGACGGAATGTTTCTAATGGTATGGCCACACGATACCCCGGTGTCAGAATTCATGCCTGAAGCGTTACCAGGGGAACTAAATAAAGTACCAACCTGTATATGGGCAATGCATGACAACGATGTAGGATGTTTAAAGATAGAGCCAGTAAAGATTATTTTGAAAGAAGATGTTACCCTACCGCGAATACCCCGATACAAAATTTCGGTTGAAGGTGAGGAAGGATTGAAGAGTATTGTTACAGATTTGGTGAAATTAGGGGTAATCGAGGAAATTGCAGGCAGTACATGCAACAGCCCGATTCTTCCGGTTTATAAAAAAGGAGGTAATGAGGTACCATACCGTTTCATAATTGATCTACGTGCATTGAATAAGGTAGTAGATCCGTAATTTCCTCTAGTGCCAGACGTCACTACAATTTTGACAATGATACCTGTTTCAGCAGAATATTTTAGTGTAATAGATTTGAAAAACGCATTCTTTAGTATTCCAGTGGACACGGACAGTAGATATTTGTTCGTGTTCACATTAGGAGGACGATCATTTACATTTACGCGGATTCCGCAAGGTTATACGGAAAGTTCAAGTATTTACAGTAGAGCATTAAAAGAACAGCTAGACATGCTGGAACTACCCATGGGTTGTGTACTTGTGCAATACATAGATGATTTATTGCTAGCTGCAGACACAGAGGAGATTTGTAAAGAAAGCACTGTATTACTACTGTCACACCTAGCGGCACATGGCCATAAAGCTAGTTTGAAGAGATTTCAGTATAATCGAAAGGAGGTGGCTTATTTGGGCTACCTACTTTCAAAAGGAGGGAAAAGACTAACGCCAGACCGCATAGAAAGTATTTCTTGTATGCCTATTCCAAAGACACAAAAAGGAGTCAGAGCCATAATAGGCATGGCTTCATATTGCCGACAATGGATTGGTAATTTTGCGTTAATTGTGAAATCATTAGTGAATTTAACTAGAAAAGATGCGGTTATGCCTTTGCAGTGGGATGAGGAATGTCAGAGAGCATTTGATGGATTGAAAACTGCATTATGCTCGGTTCCAGTTTTGGGTACGCCGAACTATGAGAACATTTTTAGACTATTTGTGTGTGAAAGTGAAGGATGTGCATTGGCTATTTTGACACAGAAACAAGGTGGAAGAAATAGGCCGTGCAGCTATTTTTCTTCTGCGCTGGACCCTGTAGCGCGCACTACCACGATGTTTGCGATCTGTCGCGGCGGCTGCTGCGTCAGTGAAACAAACGGAAGGGATGGTATTGGGGCACACTTTAATTCTGATGGTGCCACATGCCATAGACGTTCTATTAAATAGGACACAGACGCAACACCTCACCTCTGCTAGATTGACAAGATATGAGATTATCTTGTTCACGCCCCATATCCAAATTAAGAGGTGTAGCGCTTTGAATCCTGCAGAATTAATGCCACTAACCATAAAAGAAATTGGGAAGAATGAATCACCCCCCCCACGATTACTTAATGGTCACCGAGGAAGAAACCAAGGGGAGAGTTGATTTAAGTGATACCCCACAGAAAGCCAGATAGAGTTATTTTGTGACGGCTCATGTTTTAAATTACCAGATGGCACGACAACTGCCGCATACGCTATCACTACCCTAGAGAGCATTGTAGAAAGCAAAAGAGTTCCCTATAATTCAGCACAAGCCGCAGAAATAATAGCATTAACCATAGCCTGCGAGATTTCTGAAAATTTGAATGTGAATATATATACTGATAGTCAGTATGCTTTTGGAGTGGTTCATAACTTTGGTCGACTCTGGGCTGAGAGAGGGTTTCTGACATCACATGGTGCCACAATTCAATATGGCCCTTTGATTGTACGATTGCTGTCTGCACTCACATTTCCAAAGCGCCTAGCAATAGTGAAATGCGAGGCACATAAATAAGTAACATGCAAAATAGGAGAGGGAAACACGTTTGCAGACAGAATTACGAAACAAACTGCCACTGATTTGAATACCAAGATGATGACGGTTCAGACAGAGGAAGTACCCTGTATGATAGAAGATGGAGTTGCGACTGTCGATGAATTACAGGGATGGGCAGAGGGATCTGCTGAGTTGGATTTGGAGGGTTGTTGGGTGGACAAGGGAAATAGAAACTGGATGTTGCCAAATTCGTACGTGACTGCAATGGTCACAATGGCCCACAGCCCTACGCACATCTGTGCCAAGAAAAGGGGGGCGTGGCTTGGAAGCCATGTGAGAGGACGCGCTCGTGGGAGAGCTCCCGGAGATCCTACATTCATCCTGTGCAATAGTGCATTGGCACTAACTCCCGCAGGCCAGAAACGAGAGTACCTGTCCATGAATATGAGCTGCACAACTATGGAAGAGCTGGAACCTCCACAAGCCCGGCAACGGTAGATAAATGCCATCGAAGTTCCTGGAGTCGCGGACCGGACGGAATGAAAATGGCGGCCACACCGGACAATGGAGGGGACACAAACGCGTTGAAAGGAACACCCTTGCGGTGATCGGCGGCGACGTGGGCGGTGCAGGCCGTGGTGATACAGATAAGCCTTTGGGAGAGCGTCAGCGCGTCTCTGTGGGCACCGATGACCTAACGCGGGCCTGGGAAACGGTCGGCGACGGTCGGCGGTCGGCACTAGGACCCGCCTGAGCTGACTGGTGCAACGGACTACGTGCTTTGGCCCTGACCTTTGGGGGACACTCGGATAGTGGCTGATCCTACGACGGGGTCGCGTGCACGGGCCCACGGCTTACAGCGGCTGTGGAATGGCGAATAAGGCCGTCAGACAGAGAGCAAAACAGCCCACGTTGGACGAGTTTACCAAGACACCGACGGGCCCAGAGAGTGCTCGGACCAAGGAGAAGCCACCCATGGCCGCGGCTAGCCCAAATCAGGACGTGCTGGCTGCTCTCGCGGAACTGAAAGCGGACTTGAAAAGCGCTTGGGAGGCCAAGCTTGAAATGGTGGTGGCGGACCTGAAAACAGCGCTCGACCTCAAAGTCGGAGAAGTTCGGGAGGAGGTGAACCTACTTCGACAGGATGTGAAGGCCCTATCGGAGCGCACAGAGAGTCTGGAAAAGGAGGGCAGCGCCAACACGGCAGATTGTGCCTCACACAAGGCCGACCTGCATATTTTGGAACAGAAAGTACGCAACTTGGAGAACAGGGCCGAAGAAGCGGAGGGGCGCGCCCGAAGGAACAATATCCGTGTTGTGGGCATCCCGGAAGGATTAGAGGGTCATAATCCCACGGACTTCATTGAAAATATGTTGCTCCAAGAGATCACCGGGGGTGCGCTGTCGCAGGGTTTTGCGGTGGAGCGAGCACATAGAGCATTGGCTAGGAGGCCTCCACCGGGCGGTCCGCCCAGGCCGATGATAGCCAAAATCCTCAACTACCGTGACCGGGAAAGGATTTTAGAGCATTTTCGTAAAGGAGGAACCATCAAAAGGGGGGAGGCCACTATAACGGCCTACCCAGACTACACCATGATGGTGCAGAGGAGTCGGATGAACTTCGGGGCGGTCAAGAGAAGATTGAGAGAGGCAGGGAAGAAATATATGCTCCTCTACCCGGCCAAATTAAAGGTGATCCACAATAATAGATCCTTGTTTTTTGAGTCACCGGAGGAAGCCATGGGTTGGCTGGACATGCAGGGCAGCCCCCAGGAGTCGGAGGTCCGGGCGGATGAAGGTGGCAATGAGAGATAAGTGCTCTACGACGAGAGAGGGTGTTGTCGGAGACTATGGGACTTGACTATAGTTATTGCTATGGCCTGGGGAGGTCGGGCCTAGAACTGGATGTTAAATGCACTGTTTGCACTGCAATTGTTGTCGTACATGGGAGCCTCTCGGGGCTGGTCCATTCACCCCCGTTTAGTATTTCTTAGTTAAGTGGCCGCTAGGGCGACTTTACCCTACTGGGCTCTGTGTGTAACAGCCGGAACTAGATGTGGGGGGGCCTGAGTTCCCGGGATGGAGCTGGGCAACAGTTGGGGAGGGAGTTGGGGGGGAGGGGATGGGTAGGGGGAATGGGGGGGGTGGGGGCAGTTGGGGTGTACATAGTGTTGGGAGGTTTGAATGGGATCGCGAGCCCTGAGGGAAGATTTTGGATGAGACTTCTGGATAGCATGAACGAGCAGGGATGGTCGGGGGGGAGAGTGCAAGATATCAGTACATCATGGGGGAGCTAAAATTGTTAACATGGAACGTCAGGGGCCTCAATAGCTATCTTAAACGGAACAAAGTTATGTTGTACTTGAGGCGACAAAAGATAGACGTCGCATTACTGCAAGAGACGCATTTGACCCGAGACAAATTAGAGCTGGTGAAGAAAAAGTGGGGTGGAACGGTGGTAGGATCCGCATACTCAGCTTATGCTAGAGGCGTGCTGATCTGGGTGGCGCCGCATGTCCCGTTTCAACTGCAGCAGGAACGTGTGGATACTGAGGGGCGTCTGGCTATGGTGAGAGGGGTAGTCGAGAACAGAGAGATGTGTGTAGTGAACACGTATGCCCCGAACCAGGGCACGGCAGAGTACTTCTGGACCATGAGTACCAACTTGAGTTGGTGTGTGGGGAGTGCGGTGTTCTGGGGAGGGGATTTCAACTGTGTGTTGGACCCGGGGATGGACAGATCCGACGATAAGGTGATTAGGCCCGCCCCGGCAGCCCGGGTGCTGCGGACGCTGCTGCGGGACTTTGAGCTCGATGACGTGTGGAGGACCAAGCACCCCAATGAGAGACAGTACTCGCATTACTCGGCCCCGCAGCGGCTGCACACCAGGCTAGACTATATTTTTGCCACGTCGGACGTCCTGGGGGATGTGTCTAGTGCGGAATATAGAGCGAGGGTCCTCTCGGACCACTCGCCTATGGTGGTGGGATGGCAATATGGCCGCCCCAGAGCGCGGATCCCGACGTGGCGCCTGCGCGCAGAGGCGCTTAAAGACCAGGCTTTTAGGGAAGACATGCGGGAGGAAATAGTTAGCTATTTCGATACCAACACTGGCAGCGTTGACTCGGCGGGAACTCTGTGGGAGGCCTTTAAGGTTGTGGTACGAGGGGTGGCGATTGCTAAATCGAAAGGTTTGCAGAATGGGGCCCTGGTCGATTTACAGAAGGCGGAGAGAGAGCTGGAAAAGGTGCTGAAGAGCGAGCATATAGATAACGAACTGGTGCTTAAACTGCAGCAGCAGTGTACAGAACATTGGGGGAGGCTCTGTAATCTAAATTACAAAAAGTATATTGAAAGGCAACATGCGGGAGGAGATAAAACGGGTCGTCTTTTGGCATGGTTATATAAAAGAGAAACCCCGAGGCCCCCGATTAGGACAATAATTAGAGAGGATGGGGAGCAGATAAATACCCAGGAGGGTGTCAATGAGGAATTCGCAAATTACTATAAAGCATTGTATGGGGATCCGGGTGGCGGCGACCGGGAGGAAATGTTGGAGACCCTGCAAGATATCGGGCTGCCCAGGATAAGCACGGAGGAAAGAGAGGAACTAGATGCCCCAATAACACTAGGGGAGTTGGAGGCGGTCGTCCGGCAGCTACCCACTAGCAAGACCCCAGGAACGGACGGCCTGCCTAGTGAATTTTATAAAACCTTTGGAGCGGAAGTGCTCCCCCCGATGCTTGATATGCTTAATGAGGCGTTCGAGAAGGGGAGGTTGCCGGAATCGCTCAGGGAAGCGATTATTATACCGCTCCCTAAGCCTAATAAACCCGGGCATAGTTGTGGGTCGTACAGACCAATATCTATGCTGAATCAGGACAGCAAAATACTAACGGCTGTCCTGGCCAACAGACTGCGGAGAGTGATAGGCAAACTGGTACACCCGGACCAAACGGGATATGTCCCGGGGAGAAACATTGCCCAAAACCATAGACGACTCCACCGGGTGATTGAAATGGGATTTAACAGTGATGGGGAAATGGCGATAGTGTCGTTGGACGCTGTTAAAGCCTTCGACTCGGTTAATTGGAAGTGGCTGCTGGCGGCCTTGAGAGAATACGGACTGGGACCAGGATATATTAGATGGGCGGAGCTGCTGTACAGCGCTCCGCTGGCTAGAGTTCGGACGGGCATGATTATATCCGAGAGATGGCAGCTTAGTAGAGGCACTAGACAGGGGTGTCCTTGGTCCCCAATGTTGTATATCTTGGCCCTGGAGCCTCTGGCACTGTACTTGCGGCAGCAGTATGATATCGCGGGCATTAAGGTGGGGGGAGAAAACCATCTGATATCCCTGTATGCGGATGACTTGTTACTGTACTTGAGTCATCCGGAGGAGAATTTACAATATATCCTGGACGTGATGGGGAGATATGCGAGGTTGTCGGGCATAGCGGTCAACCCCCAGAAATCGTACATTTTCCCGTTGGGCTGCTATAGGGGTGTTCCCGCGGAGCGGCTGCCGGTGCTCCAGGTGCCCTGGTCAGTCAATACATTCCGTTACCTGGGAATAGATATCTACCACACGGTGGAGGAAGAATACAAGCGCAACACAGAGATGGCTGTTGAGAAGATACGCGCATGTATGAGCTTTTGGCAGAAGTTGCCCTTAGCGATGATGGGGCGTGGGGCGATGATCAAGATGGTAGTTCTGCCTAGGCTGCTACATTACTTTAGCAACATCCCATACATGATCCCTAGGGGTTTTTTCACTAAAATAAATGGGGTTTGCAGAGAGTTTCTGTGGCATGGTACTCGTAACAGAGTAGCGCTCTGGAAGTTACAGAACTTTCATGAAAAGGGGGGAGTCAAACTCCCAAACTTTGAGGCGTATTACATAGCGAGCCAACTACAGTTTGTGTCTAAATGGCTGTCCGACGAAGAGACCCCAGAACTCAGACTATTCGGGCAAGATTGTGCCCCATTTTTCTTAAAGGAGGTCATTTGGTTGCCCGAGGCTGTCACGAGAGGGTACCCGGCGATGGTGAAGCTGGGGTGGAAGGTGTGGAGACGGGCATGTACAATGATGGGTGACCCACTTCCGTGTTCTCCGCAAATTCCACTGGTTGCCCTGGCGGGGGTGGATGGACAGCTGAGGGAGATTATTAGGACCTACTGGGAATCGGTGGGGTTGGTGACATTGGGCGATGTGTGGCAGGAAGGTGCTATTAAGGGGTTTGTGGAACTTAGCGAGGAGATTGGATTGCACGAAGGCCAATATGTTACATACCACAGATTGGGGAAGAAAATACGGGAACTGTGGCCTGAGAATATCATGGCAGACGAATCGGAGGTTACGATGGCGGGGATATATGATACAACGGAAGGGGGACATGAAATTTCTAGGCTGTATGAGATGATGATGTCGAAAGTTGGGAAGGAACTGGCATGCCTACGATTGGAATGGGAGAGTGAGGTGGGGATCGAAATGGGAGATGGGATGTGGGAACGGGCTTTGGGGTACCACAGGAAAGTGTCTCGAAATGCCAGACTGCAGCAAATACAACTGTACGTCACGCACAGAGCGTACATGACCCCGCTGAGGATATCCAAATTTCGGAATGTAGGCAGACAGGCGTGCCCCAAATGCGACGAAGAAAATGCGGACATGACGCATATGTTTTGGGCGTGCCCAGTGATTGAGGGGTTCTGGAGGGAGGCGGCGCGCAAGCTGAGAGAGAGAGGGGTCACGTTTGCCATAGACACCGCCTGGGCATGCCTTCTGGGTGGGTTTCCCAGACCTCGGCAACAGAAACATGTAAGCAAACTGAAAGACTTAGCGTATGTGCTGGCCAAACGACGAATAGCCATGGCCTGGAAAAAATGTAGCAAGCCACGGGTTGAGGTGTGGTGGAATGACCTACAGAAATGGGCGGAGGCTGAGACAGCGGTGTGGCAAGAGGCGAGTTGTATGTCTTGGGAGGAGGAACTGGGCTCTTTGATGGCATGGAAGACACTGATATCCTGCATATTCGGGACAGGGATGTTGGGAGATCCAGATGATGACGATGCTCGCTCATGTGCAACAGAAGCGGAACAAGACATGGAAAATGGCTCGCGAGGGGGGAGGGATCAGGGGAGTAGTGCGCACTAATGGTTAAATGTTTATTGAAATATTGTTTATTGCACTGCTGTTTGGTTTGTATCGTTGTTTGTGTTGAAAAATCAATAAAAATCTATTTAAAAAAAAAAAAAAAATCTGTGCCAAAAAAATGATACAGCACCTATCCGCAGTATGGCATAATGTAAACATATAAAGAATGCAGAGAGGTTGGTGCAGAACTGTATCACGTGTTTGCAACACAATGTAGGGAAGGGAACAGTGAGTCCAACAGGCAGTTTTGGCCTGCCCTCCATGCCGTTTGAGGTAGTTCATTTTGATTTCATAGAGATGGAGAGGTGCCAAATCTTAAAATACATCTTGGTGGTAATCTGTGCATTCAGTAAGTGGGTGGTGGCATATCCTTTGAAAGATTGCACAGCAATGAACACGGCAAAAGTAATGTTGAAGGAGTATTTTTCCAGATTTGGCTTGCCCCGGGTCCTATGGTCTGATAATGGACCGCATTTTGTGGGTGCAGTGGTATTACAGATATGTGCTGGTCTCCAGATTGATAAGAGATTCCATAGTTCAAGGCATCCGACTTCTGCCGATCTTGTGGAGAGGCACAACAGGATTCTTAAATCAAAGATTAGCAAGATTTGTGCGGGAAGAAAGTTGAGCTGGTTGGATGCATTACCAATAGCACTATCATGCATGCGTACGTCTGTACAGGCTAAAACTGGGCTCTCCCCGCACAAAATCATAATAGGGAGGCCGGCAAATGTTTGGTGCGCACCTCAGCCAAAACGACTTAGTGAGATAGAACATCCTGTGCTTAGTACTTATTGTGGCCTTTTAATGCAGAAATTGCGTTTGATTCATCAGCAGGTGGAGGAGGCATTACCAGTAAGGTACACCAGTCCGGGGCACGCGCTGGAGCCAAGAGACTGGGTGCTGCTAAACAACTTTGATAGAAAGTCATCATTAGCACCCAGGTGGCGCGGCCCCATCAAGTACTTTTGGCGATGCAGACGGCAATACCGGTGGATGGAAGGAAGTCGTGGATCCATGCCACCCATGCCAAAAAGATTCCAACTGCACTGAAAGTCTTGCCTGACACTGATAACCGGAAAGAGACAGCGGTCCCAGAAACGAAAGAAACTGTTGCCAGTGAGCAGCCACCTAATCTGCCAAAACGAGAAGTGAAACTTGAAACAAAGCCTGAGACGATTGCCAAAAAGGAGGAAGGGCAAAGAGTGCCTCAACGTTGCACAGCAGAATCGACATCACTGCTGACCGACGTGAAATCTGCCTTGCAGATACAAGCAAATCCAAAATCGTGTACCCCTTTGGCGCCCACCAGCACTTGCCAGCACTCCAAAAAACAGATCTGCATCATTGGCGCGGCGCACACCAGCACCTGCAGTAGCGCCACAGGCTGACTTCAAGCCTGAATCTGAAAATGCACTGGCACTGTTCACGGATCATACGATACCAGGAGCAAGGCGATACAACCTGTGGCCTCGGAAGACAAAGTGATCCGCAGTTTTTTTTGGTGTTTATGTCAACCTCTGGTTCAGCTCATGGACGGAGAAGGAACCAGGGGTGTAGAGGAGAGAAGCGTGAGAATTGTGCAAATCGGACAATTCAAGACTCGCAGCTCCTCGGTGCGATCATAAAAAGTACATGTATCCGGAACCAGACCGGACAAGCTGGGCGCACATGGTACTATGGCAAGTGAGACAACTGATTAACAGTACATGTGTCCGGAACCAGAGTGGACAAGCTGGGCGCACATGATACTGAGGCGATAACTGATCAACGGTCCTCTGAGCAGTATAAGAAGGGACAAGTGATCTCGCCTAAAAATGAATAATCGAATCCAGGGTAAAAAGGACAGGCAAAACTGAACTGTGACAATTCCATTGAACTTATTAACATCAGAGCAAGCGCGACGAAGAAAGATATCCACAACGAGCTGTGATAAAAAAGAAGAAGGACGATGAGAAACATGCCTGGACTGGTTCCAGCCTCCTCCTGCACCACCACTGTGAGAATGAGTCAGTTATAAAGACTATAAGTTTAAGAAAAACGCATGGTAAAACAAATTGTATGCTGGCACTAACGATAATAATGTGCTTTATGAGCGTGGTAGCACCAATATCGACACCCCTAATATTATGGTGGGTAGAAACAATACACCCATTAGAAATGTTTTTACCAATAATTAATATATCCACTACTGAAAGCCCGGTTCAGGTGATCACTTATACCCTACCCCCAATGGAAGAAAAACACAGGGAAGGTTTTGGAAATAACACCTTACTGCTGATAATGAACATGACACATGCAATCCTGAAGAAAACAAACTGCTGGGTATGTGCCCATTTACCACAGCATGCCGGAAAAGGAATAGGGTGGTATGTGCAGCCATTACCATTAAGTTCTGCATGTAGTGCTTCTTTAGGTGCAATGTTCTATGGGAAATGGAATGAGAGTAATACGGGTCAATTAGACAGAACCAACATGAATGAGTTTGTGGAGATAATAATGAAGCCTGTGGGTTGTTCCATTTTCCATAAAGCACAAGTAATAGCCCCAGAGCCCACGAGGAAAAGTACACGGAAGATAACACGACAGAATAGACGAGATAGATTGTCCCCGCCAGAAAAAACATCTGTAATGACGTTTCGTGTAAGAACAGAAGGGGACAAACATGCAATTCCCCCATCTTACACGGTGAATTATAGCCCAAGAACTGTCCCTTTTTTGTCTAAAAAAGAAAGGCTCTTTTTCAGTCGGAACATATACTGGTTGTATGAATACAGTGGTACTAAAATGGGAAATAGAACCAGTATACGTAGGTGATCCAGTTTATTTTATATGTGGAGAGAAAGCATACCCTTAGTTGCCCAGAAACTGGGGAGGTACATGTTACCAAGGGCTACTGTTCCCAGGAGTATTCCTCTTAGAAACAGCAGCCATGGCCAGATTATCCAGAACAAGAGTCAAAAGGACTGACGAAGGTGTTTTAATAGCAACTGATGTAGTGAAATCATTCATTCCATTCTTAGGACAGATAGTGAACTCCTATAATATAAGGCAACTGTCCAGAATACTAAAGAATACAATAAACACAACAACAGATATATAGTATTTAACATGACATTGGAAGAGAGAGGAATCAGGTTAATGACGCTGCAAAATAGAATGGCTCTCGATGTAATCCTGGTTGATCCTGGGGGAATTTGCAAAATAGTGGGATCAGCATGTTGCGTTTATGTCGATGACTATTCCCCCACGATCTTTGAAGCAATAAAGAAAATGCACGTTCTGAGCTCTGAACTCCCCACGGGAGAAGAGAGCTGGGGAATAGGATCTTGGTTTTGGGGAATACTACGATCTTGGGGATGGAAGTTGATCTCAATATTAGTAGTGGTATTCGGAATATTCCTAACGTGATGTTGTTGTGTACATTGTTTACCCATAGTTTGCGCAGAGGTAACTGAGGGATGTACGGAAGGATGCATGCATATGATAACAAAGAAAAAACAACCTCATGATCGAACTAGCCCAGACCCAAATGAGATGAGAGCAGTGAAAGAGTTGATGGCAATAGATATTGATGAAGACAATGATGTCCACGATAGCATGCAAGACTCCGACATAAGTACTTCAGATTCATCATCACTAGAGGAGGTTTCAATAAATAGATGAGACGTTTGGCATACGTCCAAAGGAGGGTTTGTCAGTCTAGAAATACAGATACCTCTACTTTGAGACCGCAAACGCATTTTGGTGGCCGTGGACCAACCGTCTTCTGCACGATACGACAGAATATAGGTTTTCGAGTTTGCCAATGAACGCCATTTTGATGTAGCAAGAATCGCCATTTTGTTTTCTAACCATTGCTCATTGCTTTCTGTTCCTATTGCTTTGCAGTATATTTTCCGCTTACACTGCTCGACTGTGGAACATTGTTGTCTGTATGTGAAAAGGACAAGGCCGCAGGGCCGTGAGGATAACAAGAGTTTGCTGAAACACAAACGTAGGCAGCGCCAGGAGGAATGCCCGGCTCCCTCCCGAATGTAGCCTTGAAGCAGAGCTGCAGGGCATTTAATCATTTCACAGCTGCCAGCCAGTCTCGTTATATGGTAGAATATGTTAGAATAATACCGCTAACGGCTTGAATTATGCTGTTCTAACGGCCCCCCTTTGCTGAGCCCGCTAGAGCATGTCGGCTCCCAGGACGCGAATAGCACCTGATAGATAGCAAGGTCCGGAATGCAACTCCCCCCCGTATGTAGTTCGCTTCCAAGAACAGAAGCGCTGTGTTCTATCCAATAACCGAAAGATGCCTTCGCACTCACAAATTGCAAATTGTTACTAGAATAGATGTTTGAAGGTGTCATAGTGATCGGAGATGTCCATCATCACACCAAGCTCAAAGAAACCCAATAAATGGGGGTGTTAAACATGTCATAGCTGATTGTTTGATATGCATTTTGTATATATGTAACTGATGTACGTAATTCACTCTCTTGCGTCCCTCGAGGTCTAGAGATACACGTCGCAGGGCGTGAGACTGAGTTGGCCAACTGAGACTTTTGCTTTGCAATAAAACCCTAGCTTTGGGAATACAACCTCGTGTCTGGCGTCTCTATCGTGTGTGGTGACCCGCCTTGTTTCCATAGACGTCATAGACGTCAGGGTCCCCTAGGGGGCCCTTTCAATTTGTGCACCAATATTCAGTCAGCACTCCTGGGTAAAATTGCTACCCTCCAATCTAAAATCAGGGACAAACAGAAATCCCTACAGCTTGACCAACCACCGAGCACACCTACACTTAATACACATTTAACCTATCCGCATAAACCTTTCTCACTCTCCCAACTCACTACTCTCGAAGTAGAAAACATCATAAACAATTAAAAACCTTCCAATTGCCAAGGCGACCCCTGCCCAGCACCTATTATCAAGGAAGCATCTCATGAGCTAGCCCCGTTCATTACAGCATTCATAAATGCTTCTTTAAAGACGGGTATTGTCCCCGACAACCTAAAGGATGCATGGGTTATCCCACTCCTCAAAAAACCCTCCCTTGACCCTAATATCCCAACTAACTTCAGACCTATCACTACAGTCCCATTCCTGCTCAAGATCCTGGACCACGCAGCCTACCTGCAGATTCAGGATTACCTCGAACTAAACAATCTCCTGGGCTTAAGACAATCAGGGTTCTGCCCTAAACATGGCACGGAGTCAGCTCTGATCGACTTGAAAACTCAGATGGAGTCACTGAAGGACAATGGGAAGCTAGCTCTTCTCCTTCTCCTCGATCTCTCTGCGGCTTTTGATCTGGTCAACCACCAAATACTCTGCCAGCATCTCAAATCCGCAGCCCATTTCTCTGACTCTGCCAATGCCTGGATCCATTCATTCCTGAGCAATAGATCCATGAGGGTCTTCTCACCGCTGGCATCAGCGGATCCCTCCCCTATTCACTGTGGCGTTCCTCAAGGCTCGTGTGTATCCCCTACGTTGTATAACGTATTCACCAAGCCCCTCTTCGATGTGCTTGACTATCTGGGTGTCTCCTACACTAGCTACGCGGACGACACCCAGATACTCATCCCTATCACAGTAGACTACACAGCTGCCACCAAAACCCTTAACGATGTTTACTCGGTCATCCAGGCCTGGATGGCACAGCACAAACTTTGCCTTAACGATGATAAGACTGAGCTCTTACTTTTAGGATCAAATCATCGGCTCAACAAACTAGACCAAACCTACAAGTCCTTCATTATTGACGGCAATGACATTAAAGTCTCCAAAGATACTAAGACGCTAGGGGTCTATCTTGACTCCTCGCTTTCTCTGAACAGACAAATAAATGCAGTTAGGTCAGCTTCGGCCTATACCTGCAAACTTATCACTACCTGTAGACCCTTCCTAAACTCCACCAACTGTATCACACTCGCCAGAACTCTTGTTATGGTCAAAATCGACTATTGTAGTGCTCTCTACCTAGGGACCAGTCAGTCTAACCTTAATAAATTGCAAACTGTACAAAATAATGCCTTAAGGGCAGCCTTAAACATCCCGAGACGCTCGCATATCTCTTCCGTCAGATCGGACTTACGCTGGCTCCCGGTAAAACAGAGAATTGCCCTGAAAACCCTAGCTTTGACTCACAAATGTCTGAGCAACAACGCCCCACCTTACCTGTCCGCTCGCTTCTCACGCCACACCTCCACTCGACCTACCAGAGCAGCCCAAACTCACAGCCTCATCGTGCCTAGATGCAAACTCCAAAAAGCTGGTGGGGTGAGCTTCCCCGTCCTGGCCTCCAAACTCTGGAACACTTTGCCCACACCTATCAGAATTGAACCATCATTCCACTCCTTCAAGAACAATGCTGAAACATGGCTGCTCTCCCAAGACTCATGAGACCTTGACACAGTCCAGATTCCATGTGGGGTACAGGACTGAATATACATTTTCTCTCTGCTCTGTCCATGTATTATACGCTGTTAATGGTACCCTTCGATACATGTATATATGCTGTATATTTTTGTAACTCACTGTAACTACTGCTTTTTGTAACATGTTTAAGAGTATGTACATGTATATATGTTGTATATTTTTGTAACTTCTATAACTACTGCTTTTTGTAACATGTTTAAGAGTATGCGCCCGGTTGCCCCTGGGCCTGGTTTTTTGCACTTTATAAATAAAATAAAATAAAATAAAATCAATGGACATCTGCTTGCATTCACAGTAATTTGGTAATATAAGCCTATACTCATTGATCTTAACAATACATATGGCGATCCATTCTTGTATGAAATGTACATCACATTATAGTGATATTGTAACCATATTTTTCGTAGTGTACAATGCTATGTGATGCCACTTTCTGTTTTGTCAACGGGTGAAAGGCTGTGTTCCATCGCTTCCTGCGATATCACTTCGGGGTGGGGTCAAATGACATCACTTCCGGTGATGTCATCAGGGGGACAAGGGTCGTGTGATGTCACTTCCGCTACCCCTGGCATTTTGGTGAAATGACGTCCCTGGAAAGACTTCAGGAGGCAGGCCCTGTGGAAGGCCTGAGCTTACTGTAGACCACTGAGTTGATGCAACCATGGCCACATGCATGCAACAGATGGAAGAATGTTGTGGGGGCAGTGTCATGGGTGAGACGGGCCTCATTACACACCCTTCTCCAGTGATTGGTAGTGGCTACTCACAGGTGCAAGGAGAGTGGCACGAGGCAACGAGGAAGACCTGGTGGTGGAGTCAGCGATCTTTGGGGACTATAACAAAGTGCACCTGGGTACCCCCAGAAGACGCAGAGCTCAGGTGAAGGTTGAGAGGATCCTGCAGTGTGCCACAGAAGGGAACACGGCTTGAAGTGCAAGAATGGCACACGTGAGACTGCTTGGACCAGTCTAGTGCCCCATTGGGAACACGTTCTGTGGGCCCCACACTGCCAAGGTTATGAATGCACTCTTTGTGCACCGCTGCCAATGGTGGACTATGCAGAGATACCCATACCCGTCACCTTGAGAAATGGGGTTGGGTTTATGTGCAGGAATATGACTGTCCCGACCACACTAGGGGCACAGGCCTCGAAACCCTGCATGTATGTGATATTACATGAAGGTGAGCTATCACTTGTGCCCACCTCGCATCCTGGGCAGGGGATGGAGCCGGGACGGTGACTGAACCTGAGTGGTAACACTGAGGACATTGTAAAGAGATGAGGGTGAGCCACACGAGGGTGCACATGCAACTTTTCTACTTGGGGATTAGAGGGCTAATCAGAATCTGTGCAGAGAGGAATGTGAGGTCAGGGTGAGTTTAACACGTGCTGTCCAAGTGGCAGCACGTGGAGGTGGTGTGGGAAATCCTCATTTTACCAAATTAACTGAACCCATAGGATGGGGTTGGTGGAGGTTGGGTTGGTGGAGGTGGGGTTGGTGTGGGGGGGTTGGTTGAGGTGGGGTTGGTGTGGGGGGGGTTGGTGGAGGTGTGGTTGGTGGAGGTTGCGTTGGTGGAGGTTGGGTTGGTGGAGGTTGGGTTGATGGATGTGGGGTTGCTGGAGGTGGGTTTGGTGGAGGTGGGGTTGGTGGAGGTTGGGTTGGTGGAGGTTGGGTTGATGGGTGTGGGGTTGCTGGAGGTGGGGTTGGAGTGCATGGGGTTGGTGGAGGTTGGGTTGGTGTAGGTTGGGTTGGTGGAGGTTGGGTTGGTGGAGGTTGGGTTGGTGGAAGTGGGGTTGGTGGAGGTTGGTGTGGGTGGGGTTGGTGGAGGTTGAGTTGGTGGCGGTTGGGTTGGTGGAGATGGGGTTGGTGTGGGGGGGTTGGTGGAGGTTGGTGTGGGTGGGGTTGATGGAGGTTGAGTTGGTGGTGGTTGGGTTGGTGGAGGTGGGGTTGGAGTGGGGGGGTTGGTTGAGGTGGGGTTGGTGTAGGTTGGGTTGGTGGAGGTTGGGTTGGTGGAGGTGTGGTTGGTGGAGGTTGCGTTGGTGGAGGTTGGGTTGGTGGAGGTTGGGTTGATGGATGTGGGGTTGCTGGAGGTGGGTTTGGTGGAGGTGGGGTTGGAGTGCATGGGGTTGGTGGAGGTTGGGTTGGTGTAGGTTGGGTTGGTGGAGGTTGGGTTGGTGGTGGTGGGGTTCATGGTGGTGGGGTTGGTGGAGGTGGGGTTGGTGTGGGTGGGGTTGGTGGAGGTTGAGTTGGTGGCGATTGGGTTGGTGGAGGTGGGGTTGGTGTGGGGGGGTTGGTGGAGGTTGGTGTGGGTGGGGTTGGTGGAGGTTGAGTTGGTGGTGGTTGGTTTGGTGGAGGTGGGGTTGGTGTGGGGGGGTTGGTTGAGGTGGGGTTGGTGTAGGTTGGGTTGGTGGAGGTTGGGTTGGTGGTGGTGGGGTTGGTGGTGGTGGGGTTGGTGGAGGTGGGGTTGGTGGAGGTGGGGTTGGTGTGGGTGGGGTTGGTGGAGGTTGCGTTGGTGGCGGTTGGGTTGGTGGAGGTGGGGTTGGTGTGGGGGGTTGGTGGAGGTTGGTGTGGGTGGGGTTGGTGGAGGTTGAGTTGGTGGCGGTTGGGTTGGTGGAGGTGGGGTTGGTGTGGGGGGGTTGGTTGAGGTGGGGTTGGTGTGGGGGGGTTGGTGGAGGTGTGGTTGGTGGAGGTTGCGTTGGTGGAGGTTGGGTTGGTGGAGGTTGGGTTGATGGATGTGGGGTTGCTGGAGGTGGGTTTGGTGGAGGTGGGGTTGGAGTGCATGGGGTTGGTGGAGGTTGGGTTGGTGGAGGTTGGGTTGGTGGTGGTGGGGTTCGTGGTGGTGGGGTTGGTTGAGGTGGGGTTGGTGTGGGTGGGGTTTGTGGAGGTTGGGTTGGTGGAGGTTGGGTTGGTGGAGGTGAGTCTGGTTGAGGTTGGGTTGGTGGAGTTTGGGTTGATGGATGTGGGGTCGGTGGAGGTTGGGTTGGTGGAGGTTGGGTTGATGGATGTGGGGTTGCTGGAGGTGGGTTTGGTGGAGGTGGGGTTGGAGTGCATGGGGTGGTGGAGGTTGGGTTGGTGGAGGTTGGGTTGGTGGTGGTGGGGTTCGTGGTGGTGGGGTTGGTGGAGGTGGGGTTGGTGTGGGTGGGGTTTGTGGAGGTGGGGTTGGTGTGGGTGGGGTTTGTGGAGGTTGGGTTGGTGGAAGTTGGGTTGGTGGAGGTGAGTCTGGTTGAGGTTGGGTTGGTGGAGGTTGGGTTGATGGATGTGGGGTCGGTGGAGGTTGGGTTGGTGGAGGTTGGGTTGATGGATGTGGGGTTGCTGGAGGTGGGATTGGTGGAGGTGGGGTTGGAGTGCATGGGGTTGGTGGAGGTTGGGTTGGTGTAGGTTGGGTTGGTGGAGGTTGCGTTGGTGGTGGTGGGTTCATGGTGGTGGGGTTGGTGGAGGTGGGGTTGGCGTGGGTGGGGTTTGTGGAGGTTGGGTTGGTGGAGGTTGGGTTGGTGGAGGTGAGTCTGGTTGAGGTTGGGTTGGTGGAGGTTGGGTTGATGGATGTGGGGTCGGTGGAGGTTGGGTTGGTGGAGGTTGGGTTGATGGATGGGGGTTGCAGGAGGTGGGTTTGGTGGAGGGTGTGGGGCTTCCAAGTGAAAAAGAAAGGAGATAGTTTGGAGAATAGTAGACAAGCAGAGGTGTTTGTCCTTGGCCATGGCTAGCGCACACACTAAGGCGGGGTACAGCCATCCCCCTGGTATTCTGTGCTTCAGTTGGCCGTTGTCTGGCTTGCAGAGAACTCCATAAACAGGTGAGTGCTTACCTGCCAGGAGGAGGAGGGGCAGCAGGGCAGCTGAGCATCTTCCGCCCCTCATTTCCAGAGAGGTGCCTCAGCGTTCTTCCAAGAAGAGGTACTAGGAGCCTGCAGAGAAGGGACAAAGGCACAGGTTATAATCCCTCTATGATAAGCCCTCTGCTCTTGTGGGATGAGGTCCGGCAGGGGAATATTGATGGAGGTATTATAAGGCAGGAAGGCATTCTAGCTCCATCACATAGCAATGATTTGTCTCCGGCTGGGCTGAAGTTCAAGCTGATGCCTCATGCCTCGAGGGACAAACTCCTAATATTCCTCTTCATGCTGATGACACAGTTCTTAGACCTAAAGCACCATTTGTTTAAAGCATTAAATACATACTTTTAATAGAGTAGGCTTGGAGAAGGGACTCAAGCTAAGCACTAGGTTTGTCATTCTTCAAGAGTTACTCATTTTTTAAAGGATTACTCGAGGCGGGGGTCCTTTACACATAATGGGATTATTTAGGTTTCCGCGTGCATAATCCAAGAAATTGGGTAGTACAGATCCAGAAACATTTTGTAACCCTTTTAAGGAGGGGCAAAGTAACTATGAATCATTCTAAAGGTTTGGGGGAGAGTCCGTTTTAGGGTTTAGGGGTTTGAAGAGCTAGGGCGCTCACGGCCAGTTCCTATTTAGCTAAAATGTGTGGGGGGGGCATTCTAAGATTCAAGGCCTAGAGCATAAAGAAAGGAAGATCCTGGACAGATTACCCGGGATATCATCCAGTGCCCCTAGTGACCCCGCCAAGTTAGAATTAGGCTGCTTAGGGATTGCTTTTACTGTTAAAATCAAGTCAATGTTGCACTGGTTCAAAATTTTGAACAAGCAGGAACTAAGGATGCCTTCTGATACCCTATAGCAGTGGTCTTCAAATTTTTTGGCCGGGGCCCCCCCCGGAGCGAAATTTGAGCAGGCCGAGACCCCCCAAAAATGCCAAATGGACAGTATGTATGATATGATATGATAGGTTATCTATAACATGCTTAGTACCCAGAGATTTCTAAGCGCGGACCCGGGACCGAACCTGTGTTGCTTCATGTCGTCTTTCTTCCAAGGCAAGCGCATTGCCACTGAGCTGTCCTCCCGGACTGTCGCCACTATTGTGTGTTGTCACAACACCCTACTCCCAGTATAGTCCCTGGGCTCCCCCACCTGCTCCCATCACAGTCGCTGGGCTCCCGCCCATCCCACTCCTACCCAGTCCCTGGGCTCTCCCCACCCTGCTCCCACCACTATCCCATGGCTCCCGCCCATCATGCTCCTACCACAGTCCCTGGGCTCCCCCATCCCGTTCCGAACACAGTCTGAGGACCAGTGGCTGCTGGTGAATTTTTGAAGTGAAGCGGCATAACTATTTCCCCTAAAAATGCCTAAGCGACTGAGCGCAGTGAGGGAGCCTGAAACAATCAAGGGGGGGTCGGGGGTTTTCCTCCATGATTATTTTTTAAATAATGGGTTAAAATGTTGCATTGTAGAGCATACTTAAAAAAAATGGGTAAATAGCCAAACAGTTTGATATTGGTGCTGGGGGTCCCGGGGGCAGGCATGACATTTTTTACTGGACATCTATGGTAGATGTCCAGTAAAAAAATACCCTCCCTATCCCCTGGGTCCCACTGGGCCTAACACAATCAACATGATTATGTGTGTATGCAAGGCATTGCGGTGCCAAGGGGGAAAGCATGGTATTTTTGACTGGACATCTATGATAAAAATCCAGTAAAAAAATACCATCCCTGTTCCCTGGGCTCCACAGCGCCTCAAAGGGAGAGCTGATTTTGGCAGGTGGGTAAGGGAATTGTGCAACAAAGGGATTTAGGCATTTTTAAAATGCCTTTGTTGTACAACCCTCCTTCACCCTCTATCCACCACTTGCCAAAATCAGCTCAACGGACCAAAACAAACTAACACACACACACACACACACACACACATTCATACAGCAATCACTCTATCATTCACACGAGCATCCATCACCATACACTCACTCATAACACAAGCATACACGCATCCATACACATGTTTAATTTAAAAATAATGAACAAAAACGTACATTCTGCATTGGCCTGCATGTGGGTGTAGAAACGCCCTGCTCCAGACTGCTCTGTCCGTATGTGCGAGGAGGTGCAGGAGCTCCCCCCCCGCACATACAGACATGCAGTGCCCCAGCCAGCATTTCCAATGAGCTATGCAATGCTGGCGAAGCAAAACGCCCCAGCCTTGCATGGCGCAGTGAGCATGTGAGGCTGGGGCACTGAACTGAACTGTCAAAGGGAAATAGTGTTTCCCCTTGATAGGAAGGAGCTAAGTGACATCAGGACAAAGAACTGAAGAAGAGACATCGTGGAAGAAAAGTCCTTAGAGAAGTCAGGAGCCGAGAGAGAAGAAGAAGAGAAAGTAGGGTAAAGGAGAGAGGGGGAAGAACACAGGTGACGAGGGGGAAAGAACTCACTTCAGATTCAGAAGAGGCGACGTGCCAGCCCAGGAGAACTCCCTCAGCTGGAAAAAGCAGCTGAGGGAGTGCTCATTGTTTCACTGGGCTGGCTCCTTAGCTCCTCCATAATGGGTGAGGGGGCCACTGGGTGGGCGCCCCCTCGCCATCATGGATGAGACGCCAGGTTCGGAATGGCCTATAGGGCAGTAGGGCAATGCATGTATCAAAAAATGCAAAATTAATGGGCTACCTTTTTGGCCGATTTGTGCCAGATTGATGAGTTACTTCACTATTTAGATGTTGACCATTGTTGCTGAATATTCTTTAAATATCACAATTTGCTTCCATTTTAACACAGAGCACCCCATTGGGTACTATTCAGACAGTCTCTGACTAAAGGAATGAATATCCATTTACAACTGGGGGCCACTTTTTCATTGGTGCCTGAGACAGTTTCATGCTTCTGCCTGACCATGTGAGCCACCACTGCCAGATCTACCAATCTTAAACAAAAAAAAAATAAGTTTGAATACCGCTGCCCTCTAGGACACAATGTCAGGTGAGGGTGCTTATAAAAACCCTTGGTTGTGGTATGTGAAGTGTATTCTTGTCCCCATGAGGCTGAAAAATTACAGAATTAACCTTGCATATTTAACAGCCATTAGCACCCGGCGGAGGTTCAGGGGTCCTCCCAGCCAATCAGGAAGCTCGGAACGGGGGAGCCTCCGTTCTGAGCCTCTTCCAAAGCCAGAGACCACCATCTTCTCTACCGGGACAGCAGGTAAGTGATTGCTGCCCTCCCCCACATCCCCTTCTTCCCACCCACATGTCCACATCCCTAACCAACCCCAAACCCACCTAACATAACTGCAGCAACCACCAGGAACAATCGGACTACATATAGTGTGCTTCTGCCTAGTCAATGGCGGCCATCTTGTTTTGCATTTTTTCCAGGTTGAGAAATGGCAAACACGTAATTTCTCTACTTCATGGCGGGATACTAATGGCAATAAAACCCTCCCTGCTGGGGCATTATCGAATCTGGTAATGCCCCTGCCTGTTAGGGTTTATTATTCAATTATAAGAGTATGACAATTCATGTTTTATAGCAAGTTTTTTCTGAGAGATTGTTACAGGCAGCGAGGGCAGGACCCAATGCATAACTACTCAATATTTTATCTGCAAAGGAAGACTGGGCTTTGATCCCTGCTTACACCTCACTAGCCAATAAAAGTCTTATAAAGCTTAGCCTGGAAATGTTACCATTATTGTGTTTAAGCTGAAATGCAATTGCGGGGGACTCTCCTAATGGTTCTATATGTAAAACGTTTCCTTTTTTGCTCCCTTTATAATAAGCTCAGACATTTTGGGCTGAAACCAGTATTAAGAATGTTAGACGCAGCGCATTTAGGAGATTCTTTTTATATGTGGAAATCCTTGAGGCTGGAGTGCCTGAGGCATGCTCTGGCTGTACACCTTAGAAAAGCTTGGGGAATTCGAGAATGCTCATTAAATCTGATTGCCTCATATATTGCTTAGGAGGAGGCGTGTCTACCGGTCTGTTTAATGATGATTATTCTTTCACTCTATTATATATTAATGGCTGATTGTGCATTCTGTTTTCATTGTTGAAATGCGCATTCTGCATTTTATCCGAATTGAAATGAATTGCTAATCCATAGGAAGTGGCAAAACAGTTAGTCCCAGAGGTAATGAGCTACCACCAGGCGGGATATCAGAGAGATGTCACTAAGCGACCGACCATTCAGTGCAAGAGGTAACAAGCTGCCACAAGGTGGGATATCAGAGAGATGTCACTAAGCGACAGACCTTTCAGTACCAGAGGTAATGAGCTGCCACCAGGCGGGATATCAGAGAGATGTCACTAAGCGACAGACCATTCAGTGCAAGAGGTAACAAGCTGCCACAAGGTGGGATATCAGAGAGATGTCACTAAGCGACAGACCTTTCAGTACCAGAGGTAATGAGCTGCCACCAGGCGGGATATCAGAGAGATGTCACTAAGCGACAGACCATTCAGTGCAAGAGGTAACAAGCTGCCACAAGGTGGGATATCAGAGAGATGTCACTAAGCGACAGACCTTTCAGTACCAGAGGTAATGAGCTGCCACCAGGCGGGATATCAGAGAGATGTCACTAAGCGACAGACCATTCAGTGCAAGAGGTAACAAGCTGCCACAAGGTGGGATATCAGAGAGATGTCACTAAGCGACAGACCTTTCAGTACCAGAGGTAATGAGCTGCCACCAGGCGGGATATCAGAGAGATGTCACTAAGCGACAGACCATTCAGTGCAAGAGGTAACAAGCTGCCACCCGGTGGGATATCAGCGAGATGTCACTAAGCAACAGACATTTCAGTGCCAGAGGTAATGAGCTGCCACCAGGCGGGATATCAGAGAGATGTCACTAAGCAACAGACCATTCAGTGCCAGAGGTAACAAACTGCCACCAGGTGGGATATCAGAGAGATGTCACTAAGCGACAGACCTTCCAGTACCAGAGGTAATGAGCTGCCACCAGGCGGGATATCAGAGACATGTCACTAAGCGATAGACCATTCAGTGCAAGAGGTAACAAGCTGTCACCAGGTGGGATATCAGAGACATGTCACTAAGCGATAGACCATTCAGTGCAAGAGGTAACAAACTGACACCAGGTGGCATATCAGAGACATGATAATAAGTGATAGAGCATTGAGTGCCAGAGGTAACGAGCTGCCACCAGGCGGGATATCAGAGACGTGTTAATAAGTGATAGAGCATTCAGTGCCAGGGGTAACGAGCTGCCAAAAGGTGGGATATCAGAGAGATGTCACTAAGTGACATACCATTTAGTGCCAGAGGTAATGAGCTGCCACCAAGTGGGATAGCAAAATAATATCAATAAGTGATAGACCATTCAGTGGCAGAGGTAATGAGCTGCCACTAGGCGGGATATTAGAGAGATGTCACTAAGCCACAGACAATTCAATGCCAGAGGTAACAAGCTGCCACCAGGCAGGATATCAGATAGATGTCACTAAGCGACAGACTGTTCGGTGCCAGAGGTAATGAGCTGCCACCAGTCAGGACATCAGAGAGATGTCACTAAGCGACAGACCATTCAGTGGCAGAGGTAATGAGCTGCCACCAAGCAGGATATCAGAGTTGTCAATAAGTGATAGACCATTCAGTGGCAAGGGTAACAAGCTGTCACCAGGTGGGATATCAGAGTCATGTCCCTAAAGTCACAGAGCATTCAGTGCCAGAGGTAACTAGCTGCCACCAGGCGGGATATCAGAGAGATGTCACTAAGCAACAGACCTTTCAGTGCCACAGGTAATGGGCTGCCACCAGGTGGGATAGCAGAGAGATGTCCATAAGCGATAGACCGTTCAGTGCCAGAGGTTACGAGCTGCCACCAGTCGGGATATCAGAGAGATGTCACTAAGCGACAGACCATTCAGTGCCAGAGGTAATGAGCTGCCACCAAGCGGGATATCAGAGTTGTCAATAAGTGATAGACCATTAAGTGCCAGAGGTAATGAGCTGTCACCAGGCAGGATATCAGAGTTGTCAATAAGTAATAGACAATTCAGTGGCAAGGGTAACGAGCTGTCACCAGGTGGGATATCAGAGTCATGTCCATAAGTGATAGAGCATTCAGTGCCAGAGGTAATGAGCTGCCACCAAGTGGGATATCAGAGTTGTCAATAAGCGATAGACCATTGAGTGCCAGAGGTAACAAGCTGCCACCAGTCGAGATACCAGAGTTGTCAATAAGTGATAGACCATTCAGTGGCAAGGGTAACAAGCTGTCACCAAGTGGGATATCAGAGTCCTGTCCATAAGTTGTAGAGCATTCAGTGCCAGAGGTAACGAGCTGCCACAAGGCGGGATATCAGAGAGATGTCACTAAGCAACGGACCATTCATGGCCAGGGGTAACGAGCTGCCACCAGGTGGGATAGCAGAGATATGTCAATAAGCAATAGACCATTCAGTGCCAGATGTAACTAGCTGCCACCAGGCGGGATATCAGAAAGATGTCACTAAGCGACAGGCTTTCAGTGCCAGAGATAATGACCTGCCACCAGGCAGGATATCAGAGTTGTTAATAAGTGATAGAGCATTCAGTGCCAGAGGTAATGAGTAAGTCTTGTCCATAAGTTACAGAGCATTCAGAGCCAAAGGTAACAAGCTGCCACCAGGTGGGATAGCAGAGAAATATCTATAAGTATTAGACAATTCAGTGCCAGAGGTAATGAGCTGCCACTAGGCAGGATATCAGAGAGATGTCACTAAGCGACAGCATTCAGTGCCAGAGGTAACAAGCTGACACCAGTCGGGATATCAGAGAGATGTCACTAAGCGACAGACCATTCAGTGCCAGAGGTAATGAGCTGCCACCAAGCGGGATATCAGAGTTGTCAATAAGTGATAGACCATTAAGTGCCAGAGGTAACAAGCTGGAAGGATATCAGAGATGTGGAAATAAGTGATATATAATTCAGTGCTAGATGCAAAGATATGCCACCAGGCGAGATATTAGAGGTGTGTTAATAAGTGATAGAGCATTCAGCACAAAGGTAATGAGCTGCTACCAGGTGGGTTCTAAGAGTCATGTCCATAAGTGGTAGAGCATTCAATGCCAGAGCGTACAGGCTGCCATCATGCGGGAATACCAGAGACAGATAAATAAGCGATAGAGTATTCCCTGCCAGATGTAACGAGTGAGTCATGTCCATAAGTGATAGAGAATTCAGTGCCAGAGGTAATGAGCTTCGACCTGGCGGGATATCAAAGACATGTCAAAAAGTGGCATAGCATTCAGTGCCAGATGCAGTGAGCTGAAACCAGATGGAATATCAGGGAGATATCTGCAAGTGGTAGAGCATTTAGTGCCAGAGCTAATGAGCTGCCACCAGGTGGGTTATCAGAGTCATTTCCATAAGTGATAGAGCATTCAGTGTCAGAGGTAGTGAGCTTCCACAAGGCGGGATATCAGAGTCGTATCAATAAGAAATAGAGCATTCAGTGCTAGACATAACAAACTGCCACCAGGCAGAATACCAGAGGCATGTCAATGTTGCAGAGCATTCAGCACCACTAGTAACGGCTGCCACCAGGAGAGATACAAGAGAAACGTCAATAAGTGATAGAGCATTCAGTACCAGAGGTAATGAGCTACCACCAGGCCGATTATCAGGACAAATCAATAAGTTGTTGAGCATTCCACGGTAGAGGTGGTAATCTGCCACCAGGTGGGATATCAGAGACAGGTCAATATGTGGTAGAGCATTCAGTGTCAGAGGTAGTGAGCTTCCACCAGGTGGGATGTCAGTGGCATGTAAAATGACCTTTCAGTGCCAGTGGTAATGAGCTGCCACTAGGTGGGATAGCAGAGAGATGTCAAACAGCGATAGACCATTCAGTGCTAGAGGTAACTAGCTGCCACCTGGCGGGATATCAGAGAGAAGTCACTAAGTGACAGACCTTTCAGTGCCAGAGATAACACCCTGCCACCAGGCAGGATATCAGAGATGGCAATAAGTGATAGACCATTCAGTGGCAAGGGTAACAGGCTGTCACCAGGTGGGATATCAGATACATGTCAATAGGTGGCAAAGCATTCAGTGTCAGAGTTAATGAGCTGCTACCAGGTGGGAATACCAGACACATGTCATTAAGTGGTAGAGCAGTCAGGGCCAGAGGTAGCGAGCTGCCACCAGGCACAAATACCAGAGACATGTCAATAAGTGGTAGAACAGTGTTTGCCAGATGTATTATACTGCCCCCAGACGGGATATTAAAGTCATATCCATAAGTGTTACAGCATTCAGTGCCAGAGGTAATGAGTGAGTCATGTCCATAAGCTATAGAGCATTCAGTGCCAGAGGTAATGAGCTACCACCAGGCAGGTTATCAGAGACAAATAGATAAGTTGTAGAGCATTTTGTGCTAGAGGTAGCGATCTGCCACCAGGTGGGATATCAAAGACGGGTCAGTAAGCCATAGAGCATTCAGTACCAAATGTAACAAGCTATCACCAGGAGGGATACCAGAGACATGTCAATATGTGGTAGAGCATTCAATGTCAGAGGCAGTGAGCTTCCACCAAGTGGGATATCAGTGGCATGTAAAATGCAATTAGAGCATTCATTGCCAGAGGTAACGAGCTGGCAGGATATCAGAGATGTGGCAATAAGTGATAGAGAATTCAGCACCAGAGGTAATGAGCTGCCACCAGGCGAGATATCAGAGGTGTGTTAATAAGTGAGTATAACTAGGGGTGTGGAAGCTGACGCTCAAGTTGTAAAATTTCTAAAGTGTAGAATGTTATTTTATTTGCAAAGTAGATGTTCTGCGATGGTGGTGGAACTAATCACCGAGATCCGGCATGCAAGAAATATGAGTCATGCTCACGCACACCAAAGTAACAGGACTGTTTCTGAAATAAATCACAGACCTAATATAAACCCCGTATATAAGAGGACATGTGTTTATTTACATGTATTAAAGGTAGGAGTCAAATTAACAGAGGGTAGAAACACCTAAAAATACTCAATGTCAAAATGAATACATTGGCAAAAGATGGAAACAATATTTATATCCATGGGAAATCACAACAAAAACTAAGCAGAAGTCCTAGAATAGGAGTGGCTAGTAGTACTGGATGAGACAGGACATTGCTCCTAGTATGAGACAGTCATTTCCTGATATTTTATTTTAACTAAAAAACATACAGCAATTCATGATTTCATGCAATTTTTGTGAAACATTGGTGAATTTCGATACATCTAGTATTACATACATTGTGATGAGGTAAACAAACAAAAACACTACAAAGGTTAGGTACGTTCTGCTAGAAAACATAGTAACTTAACTATGCACATGTCATTTCATCAGGCATGTACAAAGTGTAAACTCTAGGTCCAATGTTACAAGAGAGTATGGGCCTGTTTGTTTGCAAATAGAACTGAACCTTGTACAAGGATTGGCCACTACCCATTTAAAGTGTAACTTTTAACAACAAGGTTCCGTTCTATTTAATGAAATGACATGTGCATAGTTAAGTTACTATGTTTTGTAGCAGAACGTACCTAACCTTTGTTGTGTTTTTGTTTGTTTAACCTCATCACAATGCATGTAATACTGGATGTATCGAAATGCACCAATGTTTCACAAAAATTGCATGAAATCATGAATTGCTGTATGTTTTTTAGTTAAAATAAAATATCAGGAAATGACTGTCTCATACTAGGAGCAATGTCCTGTCTCATCCAGTACTACTAGCCACTCCTATTCTAGGACTTCTGCTTAGTTTTTGTTGTGATTTCCCATGGATATAAATATTGTTTCCATCTTTTGCCAATGTAT